>NC_054381.1:72650497-73341747 GCF_017654675.1 Xenopus laevis
AGGACAAGCATGGCAAAGTAAACTGTATGGCTGGAGGGAGGTCTCCACAGAGTGGATAGACTGCTACAGGAGCAGCATGGCAACGTTTTTGGTTGACATTACCTTCTGTGCCAGGCCTGTATGCCTACATGGAGGTCTTCAAAGAGTGCATGGGTGGCTACAGGAGCAGTATGGCAAAGTGATTGGTTAAGCTTACCCTCTGAGCCAGGCATGTACAGCTAGAGGGAGGTCTCCAAAGAGTGGATGAGTGGCTAATGGTGCAACATGGCAAAGTAGTTGATTGACCTTTCCCTCTGAGCCAGGCATGTATGGCTGAATTGGTTTATATGGAAGAAGCATGTTAAGTTGTGTGTTGACCTTAACCTTTGAGTTGGGCAGGGGCAGCTAAGGACCCTCAGAACAGATGGGCAGGCTGACCTGCACTCCATTGTTATTAAAAGAAGAGTAAGTTGGGTATTACGGATGAAAGCAAAATGCCTTTTAAAGGCTGCATTAGTATTCTAGTCTATCACATGAGCAAAGTAAATGGTCATTTGTAGCAAAATAATCCTATAACTTCTTATGTCAAATATACATCCAGAGGGTGGTAGCTGGCTATGCAGGTACAGTAATTGCACACATCATAGATTATTTAAAGGTATTTCAATAAAGGAATGTAATTATGTATGCTTTATATACATATGATAATTAAAAAAAACAAAAAGATTTATACCATAAGGCTAATGGACAATTTTATGCCATCTTGTAGTACAGTATGTGTGATACAAAAGAAATGTATATTTTGTGAATATTTCATTTTCATTCTTTTTCTATGTTTTATTAATTAATAACCAATAGTTATAAAGTTATGGTGGGGAAGAACCCAACTGAAGGTTTTCAGTTGGGCTAATTGTGGTGGTAGGACCTTGCCAGATTACTGCAAAGGAAATTTTAGAAGAGGGAGAAAGGAGGTTCGGTGTTGTGACTGCACAATGGTTTGATTGATACAGACACTACTACTGCTTGTGCAAAATGACAGCCTGCTGGATTTCCAATCTTCGACACTGTAGATTCAGGACCAGTAGCAGATTTGCTGAGATTCCCTCATTTTAGGAGATGCAGCTCTTGCTAGTAGCAGGTTTGGGGGCCATCCTCTCTTTAGGTAGAGGCAGCCCAATACTCAGTGGTGGATATAATGACATAGTACTGACCTCAAGTCTTCAGTGAGGAACAGCAGAGCATAGTAGTGATCTCCTTGGGGTGAGGCTGGCAAGGTCCTATTTATTTGATAAAATGTGAATAAATGCTGTGGCTATTTTACCCCATATCTGGATCCTGGTATTTTATTTAAGTATGTAACAATGGGGTTCAGTGGGGTGGCTGAGGGCAAAGGGTCGATCGAGGAGTCTAAGATATAATGAAAAAACAGTATGTAACATATACATTGTTACAAAGTTAAATTGGGTTAAAAAAGATCCATCAAGTTCAACTCCTCCAAATGAAACCCATAGGGGCAAATTCACTAAGATTCGAAGTTGCGCCAGGTGCAACTTCGCCGCACTTCGCCACACTTCGCCGCACTTCACCAGGCGTAGTTTCGCCAGCGCTCCGCAAATTCACTAAAATCCGAAGTTGCGCTCAGGGGTAGCGTAAGGTTGCGAAGTTGCGCTAGCGTTGATTCGCTATGTAAAGCGAAGTTACGCTAGCGAAGGCTAATTTGCAATGGAGGAATACGTATCAGCACTACAAATGCCTAGAAAACCTTCAAATCATCAAATAAAATTTTTATTTTGCCCTAGACATGTGCCCACTGTCTAGGTAAGTTGCCATGAGTCAGGAAATGTAGGGGGGAAGGAGGGGAGCCCAAAAATAATTTTTCGATCTTTTTCAGCCTATCACCCATAATGTAGAAAACACGCCAGCGTTTGTAGGGACTTAGAAAAAATGTGGACTTTTTTTTAAACAATCCCTATCTACTCTATTGCGCTTCGCCAGGTCTGAGGTGGCGAAGGAAGTCTAGCGTAAAAGGTAGCGTTCAATACACTGCGCAAGTTAGTGAATTTGCGTAGTTACGTCGCTAGCGAAACTTCGCCAGGCGTAAGGGTGCGAAGTAACACTAGCGAAACTACGCCAGCGTTTGTTAGTGAATTTGCGCAGTAACGAAAATGACAAACGCTAGCGTTCGGCGCTTCGGCGCTTAGTGAATTTGCCCCATAGATACACACACTGACACTCACATAAATTATATATATATGTGTATATATATATATATATATATATATATATATATATATATATATATATATATATATATATATATATACAGTATATATATATATATATATATACAAACAAGGGAAAGTTGTGCTCACCACTAATTTTTAAAAACATTAGGCCTGGGTGCAATGAGGCTGTGACCACAAAATACATATAGACAAATACAAGAGGTCCTCTGTACTCAACCCATTATCAGTATATTTAAGACAGAGACATTTTGTGCATACTTTCCCTTGTTTGTTATAGTTATACAGGAGCAGTGACCAGCTCCTTGTTGTAGCTCCCACCCTTCCCAGCTATAGTCAGGTGATCCCACTGGTGTCTAATTAAAGGGAAGCCAAGTTTGTGAGTTTTACTTTGAAAACAGCTAGTAAGTTGCAGGTAAAATCAGATGAAAATTGAGCGTAGGACTGGCCAGATATGGGATGACTTTGACGTAGTTGGCCAGCTTAAATATATTGCAATATATGGACAAACAATCCCTGTTTTGTTTAAAGGGTAAGGCATTTTTCAGTAGCAGTATGCACAAAATGTCTCTGTCTTTAATATATTGATAATGGGTTGAGTGCAGAGGACCTTTTATATATACCCAAATCTATACTAACTATAGATTTTAGTATCACAATAGCTTTGGATATTATGCTTGTCTAAGAAATTATCCAAGCCACTCTTATAAGCATTAACAGAATCAGCCATCACCTGGCAGTGCATTCCATAACCTTATTGTGAAGAACCACCTACGCTGCTTCAAATGAATGTTTGTTTCTTCTAGTCTAAAAGGGTGGCCTCTTGTGCGGTGATCCTCTTTATGGGTAAAATTGTCTCCTGCTATTTGTCTATAATACCCTCTAATGTACTTGTAAAGCGTAATCATGTCCCCTCTCAAGCGTCATTTTTTCTAGAGAAATCAACCCGAAACTTGACATTCTATCATCATAATGTATGTCTTCCATCCCTCTAACCAGTTTGGTTGCAGCTCTCTGCACTCTCTCCAGCTCATTTATAGCCTTCTTAAGTACTGGAGCCCAAAACTGCACTGTATACTCCATATATAGCCTATGTATAGTTGAGGTGCGATCCTCCTAAACTTTAGAGCACCGGGGTTAATAATAAAGGAGAGACCAGGTATGCATCTGAGTCAATTGCAAGTCCTCTTGTCAAAGAAAACCCTATAAATGCAGGGACTGCATGACAAGGGATCTGAATGACCAGCAGCTAGATTAAACTGGTTTATGTTTAAAGTTTGGCAGAATCAGATGTAGTTGTGATTGGGTGAGAAACAATGAATCAAGGTGAGCGATTGCTAGGCTGGGGGTGGAGAAATAGAGGGATGTGATGTCAAGAGAAGAATTAGTTCACTTCCTTACCTTCTGAGCAGGTAGAAGCATCCCTCCCCCATATTTTGCATATTTTGTGAAGTGTCAGGATCTTCTCTTCTTTCTTATATTATTCATTAATAACTGAATATGGATGTTTTCCTGACTGCACTGTTATATTGTGGTTTCTGTACCTTTATACAGTTTAAATGTGAGGAGTCCCTTTGTCATGAAGACCAAATGTAGTCTGTCACAAAATAATATTGTCAACAGCCTACTAAACATTATTTTAATGGTGAAGTAGCCCCAGGCTGATAAGACCCTGATAATTAGGGTAAGGCCACACGAGGAGATTTTGTCGCCGATCGACTAATCGCCACGTCTTTGGAGCAACTATCTCCCCGAACTGCCTCAGCATTTTTCCCCATAGGCTACAACGAAAAGTCGCCTGCGCTAATGCACACGCAGCAATGCATTTTCTATAGTCACCTGAAGTTGCCTGTGCATATTAACCAATGCAATTATGTAACATTAAACATTTATTGAAAAATAAACATACAGCGAGCATTAATTCTATGTATAACATAGTTTGTCCGATAGAAGGCAAGTATCTTTAATTGTGTTTTACCAAGGTCAGGGCACATCTCTTTTCTATTTAATGTCCATATTATTTCTCTTTCTGCTATTTACGTTACCAATTGACTCCCTGACTCTAATTTTCAGCTTCGCTGAAAGTGTCTCTCACTATATAAATTTTATATAGTGAAACACAGCGCAGTTAATGTAAAATGGCCTTTCAAATTCTCTTGAATTATTATTCTCTCACAAGAATCAGTTAATACCTTCACAACCATCACAATATTTTAATTATGTAGACATTTGTGCTTATAATATTTTTTAGGTTTTGAATATGTTTTTTTATTCCAAAATTTCAAATGCATTATTATTGCTAAAGAGAAAAAAAGGTCTATTTCAGTGGGTATGCCAAAATGATAGATAATATTAAATTTTCCAGTTTTACTATACTGCCCATGTGGGAATATGAATTGACACTAGGGATGACTAGGATGTCTGGGACTGAAAGTAAAAAGGTAAGTAAAATACTAACACTGTGCTTAGATAATATTAGTATGCAGTTTTCTTTGAAAAGGATCACTGGTCCTCGGAAAAATATAGCAATTTGGCCTTTTGTACCCTCCTCCCAATGAATGAATGAATTGGGTTTTCGTTTAATAAATATACATTCTAGAAAATAATAGCTTTTATACATTTCATAAAAAGATGAACAGGCTCAGCGGAACAAAAACTCAAAGCAATGATAAACATACCAAGATTTACCAGCATTATTTGTCTAATTGCTCCTCTTGTAGTGTAAATATGCAATGTTCATAAAATATCGCTATAAACACAAGCATCACATATAGATGAACCTTTAATGGATGATGCTATTGCAAAAATATCTAGAACAGGGTCACTATCCAGCTATTTTAACAGTTCTAATATTTAAGAATAATGAGTGCATCTTGAGTACCCAATTATTAATAATAAATTCAAATACTGGTCAGATATTTAGCTGATAAAAGCAGCTAAATTACCAGCCAATAACTGTTTGCCTGACATTTATTTATGTGAATTCACCTTCACATAACATAGTGTTTTAATTCATAGCTAGTGGTCAATTACTTTTTTGAACTGCATTCTGTTTTTAAAAATTAATTTATTGCATTCCCCCACCACCGCTCCCCCACACCAAGGGGCAGATTTATCAAGGGTCGAAGTGAATTCAAGGGAATTTTCAAAGTAAAAAAATTCGAAATTCAAAGTAATTTTTTGGATGCTTCAACCATCAAATAGGATACTACGATTTCAAATATACTTCGACTTCGATTTGAAGTAAAAATCGTTTGAATATTCGACCATTCGATAATCGAAGTACTATCTCTTTAAAAAAACTTCGACTTCAATACTTCGCCAAATTAAACCTGCCGAAGTGCTATGTTAGCCTAGATACATTTCTGGGCAGTATCTTCAGCCCTTGCTGAACAAGGATTGTCCTTGTTACAATTCCATACATTAGTTGCTGACATTTCTTTGGGGCTACTGATACATTTATCAAGTGTGAAATTAGGAGAATCCCGGCAGTTAGATTTTTATCATGGTTATTAATATTTTCTGTTCAGTTAGAATTATTTTTAAGACAGAAAAGGGTTTCAACAAATTTATTAGATTTATCAAAGCCTTTGTGGCTTGTTTAAATCTTTAACAAAAGGAACCTAAACATATGAGAATAATTATAAAATGCCCCAATAGCTGTTTCTATTTGATACAGTCCTGGGTGAGAACAGGAGTTACTCCAGGGGAGAAAAGTGTTACCTTTGTTCTGACAATTATTGTGTGATTATTGACTACTGGGGTAGGTCGATGAATGTGTGTAGATCTACTCCAATTTACATATGTAACTCTGTTCATGACTGTATGGCATGTTTCATTCTTTTTCATATGTATCTTTTTAGTGATAATAAAAACATTCTTCTAAAAAACTTTCCAATTTTT
The DNA here is from genome assembly GCF_017654675.1 of Xenopus laevis. Classification (NCBI taxonomy): domain Eukaryota; kingdom Metazoa; phylum Chordata; class Amphibia; order Anura; family Pipidae; genus Xenopus; species Xenopus laevis. Next base: position 72,656,623 of record NC_054381.1, read on the forward strand.
AAGAATAGATTCGACTGATTTGAACCATCAGATTCAATTCTTTCCTATGGCATAATATATTTCAGCAGGGTGAAAACTACATTGCAGTGCTTCACTATGGGTGACCAAATCGTAATAATTTCTCGTTAACAAGAATCGAAAGAACTACCAAATATGTTTAGTAAATCAGAGCCAGTCTGAGTTTTTTAAATTAATAGAATCTGTTTTTACTCTTTAACAAAAAATCTGGTCATTAATAAACCAGTCCCTTAGTACTTTTAATAATATTCATGTGATGTACAAAAATGGAACACATTAAAGAGCTCAGAACATTTTTTTTAACAAATAGTTTAGCACATAATATTTGTTCTCAGACAAAGAACATCTACAGCTATGTTAGTGTTGTTTTCATCCTATGTTGCTTTGACATGATATGGCTCTCCTTTGCCCTCTAAAAACATCTGCTATATTCTTGGTGTGATTTTCTTTTACCTGTTACTGAAATATAATACAGCACGTTCATTCCTATCCTATTTCCCTTATATTGCAACGAGTAAAAATATCTTTGTGAAACATTAATCTTTTAACCCCTTGAGGCTCAGTGAACATCAATTACACTACACTATTGCCCAGAGGTGAGATTTGTGAACTGAAGCTGATGACAGGCTTCTTGAGCTGAACATTGACATCTTACATGGAGATCATGAACAATCAATCTTCTTCAGGTTCTCAGGGCAAAATTGTTTCAGCAGGCCATCTGCAAGCTGTATGTGAAGCTGACGCTAAGTTGTCTCTAAATAAAAGCTTTGCAATCATTTCTGACCCTGCTATCTCTGGAATATGCCCCTGAAAACCTCCCATATTAAACTGTAATGCAAGGTATTCCAAGAGAGATGAATGTTTTGTGACCATGCCAATTGTATTTTTGATTGCAGATGACATTATAAATAAAAAGAAACCACATTTCTCATCTTTCACATAAAATGTCTCATCTGTGTCATTTACTATATTTTTAATAACTGAATAAAATGAGAAAAAAGCTGACCTTGTGTTTGTGCAATGTCAGCATCAGGCTCAGGGAATCTAATTTTCAGTAAAATCATATTTTAAGAGTATATATCAACTTAATATATAAATAAAGTTTCATATACCATACATTTCCATTATAAAGACTTTTCTAAATTTACAGTATTTCCATGGAAAGGATAATGCTCATACAATGGGACCAAATATGCAGGCACTTTATGAATAAAGGAATGCCAGACTAAAAAGGTCTCTTTTTATAAGAATCATGTGCAGAAAAAAAGACTGACTTACATTAAAACATTTTGGGGCACATTTACTATTGGTCGAATATCGAGGGTTAATTAACCCTCGATATTCGACCGTCGAAGTAAAATCCTTCGACTTCGAATCTCGAATTCGAAGGATTTACCGCATTTACCGCATTTTCTAAGGAACGATTAAATCCTTTGCATCAAACGATTCGAAGGATTTTAATCCATCGATCAAACGATTTTCCTTAGATCAAAAAAAGCTAGGAAAGCCTATGGGGACCTTCCCCATAGGCTAACATTGGTGCTCGGTAGGTTTTAGGTGGCGAAGTAGGTGGTCGAATTTTTTTTAAAGAGACAGTACTTCGACTATCGAATGGTCAAATAGTCGAACGATTTCTAGTTTGAATCGTTCGATTTGAAGTCAAAGTCGTGGTCGAAGGTCGAAGTAGCCAATTCGATTGTCGAAGTAGCCAAAAAAAACCTTCGAAATTCAAAGTATTTTTTATTCTAATCCTTCACTCGAGCTAAGTAAATGTGCCCCTAGAACACAAAATTTATATTAAATCCATGCAATGGTAAAATTGTACTTACAAAGCAATAACTTTGACCATAATTTTGCCTTTTATTATATGATTATAAGAGCAGCTTTTGACTAGTATGGCATCTACATAGTAGTCCATTTATAGCATTTTAAAATCATTTGAATGAAAAGCAATAGTCCATATCAGTTAAATGCTGTAAATCATATTAGAAAAGTATTTTGTATAACTGAGCTATAATAAGTTACAGGAGCATAATGCTTTCTATGTACGGATAAGAATATTACAAACCCCTTTCTAATTAACATACACACAAAAAAAGCTATAGGCCACCAAAATACTTTGACCTACTTTGAAAGCACCTTCTAATTATCAGATGAATATATTTGTTCAAGCTTAGAGGAGAGCCTATTTAATTACAAGTGCCAGTCTTTTTTCTCAAGGGGTAATCACGCCTATCTGTTATGTTAGAAACTCTTGATTACACTGTATGTAATTATATACTTTTCTTGCTCCCAGAGCATTTCATCTTAGCTACTACTTGTGACAAACTAAGGGACAACATTTTTCGCTTCTTCCCCCTAGATTAAGGTCACCAACACTATACACTCATGAAAGATATACCATGCAATACTGTATATTCCTAGCAAGAAAAATGTATCTTAAATGTTTTTACAATCAGTTATATATACTACATTGTATTTAAATGTAGAAAAGAGTTCCTAAATGTAATTGACGGTATTTACACTTGCAAATAATCTGATTCTGAAATTTCCTGTAAATAAAATAACCAAATAAGGACTGTTTTGTAAATAGACTATATTTTATATTACAATAGAGGTTGTTAGACATGTATAGTTCAGACTCCTATAGTCTAGGTCCCCTTTTGCAAATAATTTGAATTGTTCATTATTTTTTTAGTGTTAGCTACTGGTCTTTATATACTCTTAGAATTTATATAAATCCATGTGGATTGTGCTCATCCTTTGCACTTTGGACACTGCTTAGGAGCCCTAATGAAAAATAGCAATGTCACAGAAATTTCTGGATTATGAGTTTCCATATAATAACTCACATATCTGTGTTTTTTAAGATAGGAATAATAAGGACTGTGATCAAATAGGCTGGGGGACAAATGCCGGTGCTGGAATTAATAAGTCACCACTTAGGAAAGTGTGGAGTGGCTGCCCTGGAATAGGAAGCAGGAAGTGGTGGTGTATGATCCTGCAGCAGTAAAAGCTGAGGAGAAAACTTGAGACTCACATATTCATATTGTGGTGGATTAAATAGCATTAAATATGACCGGGGAACTGTCAAAGGCAGGTTGTGGAAGCATACAATCTGCCCAGTCTGTTCCAGTGTCAGAAAAATTAGCAATTAAGAACAGTCTCATGTTGTGTACAAAACACAGGTCCATGCAAATTGTATTGGGTGTCGATATCTCTTCTTTGGGAAAAGGTAAAGGTATAGGATCCATTATCTGGAAATTAGCCAAAAAAATCAGAATTGTGGAATGCCCATCTTTCATAGATTCCATTTTAAAGAAGGCGAGGAAGTGGCAAGACACCATGAAACACATAAAGTTGTAGGATCCAAAATTCAATATGTTGATATGCTGGAAGTATTTTAAAATGGACTATTAAAGGTGAAATTTTAAAACAATGCTTCTCCTGTTGCTCAGTGACTTCTTCATCCTTGTACAGACGACTTTCTGTGGGGGACAGAAAGTGACTGCTTTTTGATAGGGTAGGGTTCAGTTGTTCATTTGAACTTAATGTGTTTGTAAACTTCCTCAATGACCTCCCAATAGCTATTAAAAAAATTACCAAGGACCTCAGTAGCAATCCTTTACCTGGAGATATATTCAGAAGGTGACTTTGGGTACATCTTCATTCCATAAACCAACAGATTGTAATAATATCCTGCATACTCACTTCCACCACCTCAAAACTACCTGCAGGGGGGTCATGTACTTGCAATTCCTCTGGGATATTAGGAAATACTCCAGTCCTGTGAAGGCACACAAAGAACTGTTGAAAATGTTGCAAAGCTTCATGGATATAGGTTATGATCAGAAATAGATTTACATACAGCTGAATAGAGGAACTCATTTCAGAAACATATTTTCCATTGAAAGGCCTTACGTCCATTCCACTTTGTTAAGCCAATCATACAGTAGGACACTATACATTCTGGTTCACTTGATTCACTACTTAACAAATTCATAATATTTGGATGATATATTAATTGTAAAACACCTTGCCCCCTGTAAGCCCTGGACCTAGCTAGGTGCATTCTCTAAACCTGGCTACTATAAATGTACTGGTTGTCTTACTTGCAATCGGATGTCTTAGGTTGCCAAGTTCAACTATCCCTATACTGGAGCAGTTGATATAGGTGGTATACTTTGCCTTGACCATGTTTGGGGTGGGTTAGCAACTTGGTAAATGCAAAGCCAATTGGATATATAGACTTTCCCCAAGAACAACAACCATTATCAATTTGTATGTGACAATTTATCTTTATGCTTTTCTAATGTGGCTCTTTTACATCAACATTTAGGGGGTTAGTTGCTAAACGTCTATTTTTTCTGGTCGGGGTTTTTGGGGCAAAAGCTCTAATTTTTTGTGGAAAAAGCAAAACTCTAATTTTTCATGATTTACTTTACCCGAAACTGGAGAAACTGCAAAAAGTTTGAATCCGAAAATCCAGCATCTCAAACCTGACAGGTTCAAACCTGACAATTCTTAGGACTGCCGTTGCCCTCCATGCTGCTGGTACTTGTGTGCTCTAAGTCCACTATTCCAGGTATATTTGACCTTGTAAAACATACATCCATGTGCATTCTAATAACCTACAAGACAACCATGTTAACATTTTTCAACTTGCGCTCTTAACCATATCCTTTTATAGTGTACGCTAAACTAGGCAAAAAAGCCTTCAAGGGAGATCATAATAATAGTGAGCCAACCAGTCTAAGGTTTTCTGGTGGGCCCCTGACATCCCAGTTCAACATCGCTTACATACTATGTATTATAGTGGATAAAATAAAGTTGGATTGCAGTCCAATTACAGATGGATATTACAAAACATAAGTGCCCATGCACAAATAAGCAATGCTTGTCATCCACCTACTAAAAGTAATGTGCCCTCATGTGCATGGGTACAATATTTTGAAAGATAGAATGAGGTTATACAGCATATAAAAAGGTGCTACTGAAAGTACAATAAAATGTATGGCCATATCAGGATATACTATAAAGAAAGGACCAAAATGTAAACATTTTCACTTAAAAGTATTTATATAATAAATCATTAAAGGCTGCAAGTTAAAAACTAAGGAGCTATAACAACAAGAAACAACAACAAGAAAAGCTAATTCCCTTATAACCATCACATGCACATTTTAAATACATTCATGTTGTAATTACAGTTTTTGATGAATATAATAAATACAGGTATGTAAAATATGATGTTAAATGCCAAAACTATGTGTGTGTGTGTGTGTGTGTGTGTGTGTGTGTGTGTGTGTGTGTATATATATATATATATATATATATATATATATATATATATATATATATATACACTCTTTGTCACAAAATAAAAAAAGACATGAGACCAGGTCAAAGGTCAAGCAAAGCGGAGACAGTATTGTGTAGGAACTGTCACGCATCGCCACCTATTTTGACATTCATGGGGCTGTTTGTTGTCTGTTGAACATGCAAATTAAGTGCCTGCTGTCATAGCTAGCTGATATCAGAAAGTAGAAAATGAGACCACCTGTAACCAGTGAATAGAGTGATGGACAAGCATTCAGAGCTCGTCATTTTCAATGCCATTCATACCACCTTTCGAATTGCATATGACATGTAAAAATCTTTTGCTTAATATTCACAACCTGGGAAGTTTTGGGAATTATGGAGGCTTCAACTGCTGAATCTAATGGGTTCTCCAAGCAGACAGCTGTGAGCTGGCTTGATAATTAGGTGTCCGGGAAGATTTAATGCTATGAATCAGTTTAGGGGGGTGGTGGAGAAAACAAAAATAATGACATGTTAAGGCGGCTGAAGTAGAAATTCTTTTTAACATTTAAGGCGTTCAACTTACAGACCAAAACAAAGTAATACAAATAAAAAAGCAAACCCTTGTTTCTAAATGAAATTAGCATTTCTGTTGACTATTATATGGTTTAGAATTCCACTGCTTCACTTGGTTTGAACTTAAAAGCTTTTGACCATTTCAAAATGTATTTGTTGTGTCTGAAACAATAAAGCTTGATTAGTATTACTTAAGACATGATTTAGTGCCATCAAATAGTTTTCATAAGTATACCAACAACATATAATAAAATATTATTTACAAAGCAGTCATATTTTATAAATACAGATCCACATAGAACAGAATGGTGTTCAATTCAATGTGTTCTTCTTAACTGAAGCATTTTCAATTTCACTGATGTGTCAATTTGTTAAAACTCAGGAAAGTTTTGTTAAATGAGAAACTTATTAAACTGCACCATTAGGATTCCCCAGTTGATATTTCATAAAGTTTGTTAGGTCTGAGGCAAGTGATATTATGAAGCAAATGTCTAAAGCATTTTCATATTTTATTCACCAAAAAAAGGAATTGGTGTAAGACAATATGCATATTTGTAAAGCTCTTTTGTAATCCTTATCTATGGTAATTAGGAATGAGCGAATTTTTTCACCAGCCATGTAATTGCGGAAAAAATTCGCCAAGACAAAAAAGTCGCAGAGACATAAAAGACACTTTAATGAATTTGGACAAAAAATAGCCATTAGAAATACAGTATACCCATTGACTTTAATGTGTTTGTACAAAAAAGTCACAGAGACAAAAAAGTTGCGAGAAAAAAAACACCCATTGACTTTAATGCATTCAGAGCAAGAAAAATTGTTTTTGCCACCCTCCTAAATTAAAAACAGCAATAGTGCAGTGAAAAAAACTTTTTTACTTTGGGAATAAATATAATGGCAATGTAAAAGAATATATGCTGTTTATTTATTTCATTAATTTTACATGGAACTAAGTTGCCATTAATTTTACATTGCTTTTTACGTTTTTTTGGCATAAATAATTTTACATAGCATGATATATATTGACCCTAAGCTACATATTTTCACAGCACACCATGGTATAAAAATTGATAGTTAGCCCATGTGTTGTACAGTATTTCAAGTTCAACTATCTTTTTAACATTTTATTTTCACAATTTAACCCTAAGAACACTATTTTAAAATATTAGTACATAATGAACAATATTATATTTTAAAAAATAATCAAAAAACTGATTGTATGGGGATTATCAAAATCCGAATATTTTGGATAATATTCGGAAAAAATAGTCCGACCAAATCCGCACCGATTTTTCCCCCTTATTTATTAATCAATTTTCCCTAAAATTTCCTGTGTGCAAAAAACTAGATAAAAACATGAAAAATTTGAATCATACAAATTTTTCGGAATTGATACTGAAAACCATGAAATCTTCAGATTATTGCACAAAACCCATTGCAGATCTGGATATCTTCAGGACTTCTCCCATTGACTTCTACATGAATTCTACAGGAGTATTTTTTTATTCAAACTTTTAATAACCTCGGGGTTTAATAAATTCTGAAAAATTCAAGGTTTTTTCCCACTAAAAATTTGGATTTTATAGTAAAAAAAAAAGTAAACATTTGTCAAGTTATTTGCATTTGAACTTTAATATACTGTATATCCCCTATATGTTGTACTTTCTTTTATACAGGTGTGAGACCAGTTATGTTGTTTAAAAATTAAGGGGGCTATTTATTAAAGATTGAGTTGTGTTTTTCGAGGGTAGTTTCACTAAAAACTCAATTTTTTGGGGATTAAAAAAACTTGAATTTTTTGAGATGTGCCCCGAAGTTGCTAAAAGAAAAAATACTCCAGTTAAAACCTGCCAAGGTCAAGTCAATGGCAGAGGCCACTTGAATGATTTGAAGATGTTTCTTGCCTTCATGATTTTCAGGGTTTTTTATGGTGGTTTTCGCTCAAAACTGGATCAATTTGAGGTATGCAAGGTTTTTTAGCCTATAATTCAATCAAATCTAGGTATTCAAATCTTTCCCCTGATTGCATTCCACCTAGTTTTTTACATTCGATTTATTTGAAGTAGTAAAAACCTCACAAACTTGCAGGAGTATTTTCGGATTCTGACTTTTTGTAGCTTTGGGGCATAACAAGATTTGAAAAATTCCAGTTTTTGTTCCCCCAAAACACCTGAATTTTTTCGAGACAACATAGCTCGACCTTTTATAAATGACCGCCTTCATATATAACCAATGCGCTTTAACTTGTCTCTGATATGCTCATATATGCCTCTCAAAATAAGATTCAACACAATAACAGAGTAGTAACTGAAATTTTCTCATTCTTAATAAACAGTCAAAAGATCTGATCTTTAAGACACAGTAGAGTTTTGGACTTTTTCACAAAACATCCATAATGGAAGATCCAGAGAAAATATATAGTTTGCCTTGTGTTGATTATTATGATGAAATGAGAGGTATAAAATATAAATGAATAGGACAGATAATCAAAATATATTATGATTTTATGATTTCAAGTTGAAAGGTTGCTTAGAATAGGTTCATATATATCATCCAAAATATTTATTTAAAGGTGAACTTCCCCTTTAAAAATATAAAAAATGTGGAATAAATAAAGATTTGAACAAATTATTGCCCTGAAAAAATATGGAATATGATGATAGTATACAGGGTAGCAGCATGAAGCATTATAATATTATAATATATAAACACAGATTTTTTTTTACGTTACGGAATGTAATGACAGAAATTTGAAATACTTTTCAGTACAAGTTATAGAATAGATAGAATAGATAAAAACAGGCATTAGAGGAGGAGATACTGTATTCTGACTTTGTTACACAAAAGAGAAGTTTATTGGATATTTTATTTGAAGACATGCTTAACGCTGGGATTGAATTTTACATTTGATGTAATTTGTTTTATTTAAAGTAATCTGTATTTATTATAATTGAGAGACAAAGTTATCTTTATACTACATTGTTTTACCTTTACCCTTGAACATGGATTATCTGTAATTGGTTAAGTCAAATGGTTTTATAGTCAAGGTCTAAAAATACCTTAACGAGATGTTGGTTCAACAATGACCTAGCTCCATTATGATTAGTCTTAATTTCCTGGGAGGGTCTATTTAGAAATGTATATATAGATGGAGAGATGTGTTTTGTCCTTTAAGAATGACTAAGTGCTGGGTAAGCATAAAAGGCTACATGAGGGGAAATGCTATGTATTTTAATTTGATATAATAAATTACTTTTTTAACAGCATGAATATAGAGTAAAACATTTTTTGCAATGTGTTACCTCAGTTTGGTCACTAGAGGTCTAGTATATATATATCACTCATTAATGTTTGGATATTAATATGGATTTTGTAGTCCACCTTTTGAGTATCAAAAACTGATTGGTTACAGCCTGGTTACCTAACCAATCAATGTAAAACAAGAGAGCTGCAAAGCAGGAAGTAGCGCTGTGGCTATTACGTTAGACATCCGCTCATTCCAGCATTTATAGGTTACATTGTTGGCTAACTAACTATATGAGAGACCTTTATTTTGCACAGCCTATCTATTTACCCAGTTTTATTTATATACTGAACAATTCCTTTAAGAGTGTAATTCAGCACTAAAACACCTATATGTATTATATCTGAACTTGCTGTATACAGATACGGTATACAGATACAGCAGTTAGTAAGTTGGAGATCGAAAAAACATTTGTCCATCAACACGTCATTATATTACCACATACCATGAAACCAGCGGAGGCAAATAAACTCATTAAAGCTTGTGCTTACAGAGCAATATTGGTCAGCACAGCAACTTCTCCTCAATAAGACTGATTTAGAACTGGTAGGCAGGATTCTCATTGGAGAATAATCTTACAACTGTGTTGGTATTACTGTGCTAGAAAAATGCAGGTATATACAAATAAACTGGTACTTTTTGTTTAAAAAAGTTATATGAATAAGGGTTCCAGGATGGAGAGCATAGTTCTTACAGAACAGTTTTAGCAAGGCTAATTTAAATGTTTTTTTAAATTTCTTTAAGACTTGTATTTGGTATGGTACCAATGGACTGAAGGAATATGATGTAATTACAAAAGGGATTACAGTCTCAACCTGACAATTATAGGCTGTAAATGAGATATATGTTTTAGGAAATGATTTCAAAGTTTGTTAAGGAATCACATTCAAGAATATGTTATGGAAATGGGCATTATGAGTAATAATCACCATGGTTTAACGAAGGGCAATCATTAGTTACCTGTCCAGATTTGCTTGGCTGAAAAATTAACGAAACAGTGAAAATTTTGCAAAACATTTTTGTTGGGAATATTTTGTCGCACATTTTTTTTGATGTGTGGCATTTTTGTAGCAAACTACATTGTAATCTATTTTTGTGGCACCTTGTTTATGCTTTGGGGCTACCAATAGAAACTGGGAAGGAAAAATCACATACATTTTTCACTCAGTATATATAATTAATTCTTACCCTGGTGGGGTTCATGGGGGTTGGCGGGGACACCCGTTAACTTGTTATTCTGATTCCTGTTTTGACCCCTCCCTGGCTATTTGACAATCCTGACTTCTGAATCCTGACCCTTGCCTGATTACCGACTTTGATTCTGCTTAACCCCTCTGATTGACTTCCTGGTGTGACCCTTGCCTGCTTGACTACATTTATTCTCTGTCTGCCCCGACCCGGCCTGATCTGACTACTCTTTTGCCTAACGCCTTGTACTACGACCTTCTGCCCAAAGACTCTCGCTAAACAGTCGTGCCCCTCTGCCTATCCAGAACATCTGGCCTTGCACCTCTCGTTTAAGTCCTGGTGGCATCCAAGTAGCTGAGGGCTCCTCCCGAAGCCAAAAGCGGTCACACTACAGATGAAGCACGAGCCTGAGACCAGGGTGCTTGGCATTTGTTCTGGTGTTGGGTGCCGACTGTTACAGTATACTACTACACATGTGCCCTACATTGTTAGAATGCCTCCTATCCACTAGACTACAACCAGTAACAGCAAAAATAGGACAATATGACATTTGCACCAATGTCCTATGGATTTACATTGTGCATTGTATTAGGGGAGGGGTGTGGTGCACATAACACATGACTTTTGCTACATAGTGAGATGGAAGAAAAGTGATTCCATTAGTGGACAGGGCCTTTGAACAAAGTGAGGCTTGGGGTTTGACTTTATATATACAGACATATATTTTTATTTTTCATTTTTTATTCTATTTTCATTTTTCTGTTTTTTAAGTGTTTTTATTAATATGGTACACACATGGGGTGAAATCATTTTTGTACACTATTAATGCTAAATTTTATTATTTAAGTAAAGTGACTTTAAACTCATGGGTTTACTTTTTAGATTCTATATTAATAATTTTAACACGGTATTGGGGTATTAGATGTATTCGTTTCTTTTTCTTTCTTTTTTTTAAATCTTTATTTTTTGTCACGCATAAAAGAAGTCATAGCAATTGCACATTTTATCAAAGACATAGCATGTGAGCTTAACATTGCTAATACATTTTACATATATTGCTATTTTTGTTGTCATCTCTTGCATATTGATAGAAAATCGCAGATATAGGCTAGGCTATGTATCCTTTCATAAACCAGATAGATCTGACTTTGGCACGCTGTCAGTAATATGCAATGTCTGTAGTGTGCAACTTAAGATCTAGAACTAGTTAAAGGGGAAAAGGAAAAGGGGGGAAAAAAGGGTGGGGGAACAGTCCAGCCTTAAATATATACTCCAAAAAAGTATCAAGTCACAGGGGAGAGTGTTATTTTGACATTACAGTTATGGTTAGGCGGGTCAAGATTACCAAATAAGACAAATATTAGCAAACACATTTTGTTCTAAGAGATAGCCTTGTCATGGTCTGGCAGAGATCAGTCAACTTACACACAGGGTCTAACTCCTTCCATATAATGAGTTATACTCCTTCCATATAATGAGTTCACGGTAGCCAGGTGGCCCAATGCTTCCGAATGGCTGTTTGGGTTACTGCATGTATTTCTTCAAACCTACGGACTTCTTCCATTTCTGTCCACCATTCAGAAACAGTAGGCACTGATGTAGATTTCCATTTGCGTGGGATCAGGATTTTTGCAGTATTCAATGCATATTGAGTCAAGGATTTACTGTAAAGGTGTGTAGAAGTGTTGTTGTGGTGCAACAGTATCGCTGCCGGTGTCATCTCAATAGTAAGTTTGAGCTGGTCCTTGCATATAGACAGAATCTTTTGTCTAATATTCCTGAATTCCTGTACAGTCCCAAAAAATATGGAGCAATGTGCCCCGACCAAGTCCGCAACGCCAGCAGATATCCAAGACCCCCGGGAAGATTTTGCTCAATTAGGTAGGGGTATTGTACCATCTTGTTAAAATCTTTATAATAATAATAATAATTGCTTTCCAAGATGCGACAATTACTAGGACCAGTACAAGATTTGAGGATCATTTCCTCTTGTTCCAGTTCTGAAAACGGATGGTTGAGAGCATTGCCCCACTTTGTCAGATGTGGTTGTGAAGGCAGTTGCTCATCCGTACCTGTTAAAAGTATTAATGGATGAGATGTTACGTCTGGCCAGAGTTGCATGACAACATAAGGTTTCAAATTCTGTAAAAATCGAAGTATCCATGGTCAGTGGGAGCTTAGGGCGAATGAAACTCGCTAATTGTTGGTATCGAAAGTGTTCTACCACAGGTAGTTGTAGTGACTCTTTGATTTGTGCCCATTGGGGTAGAATTCCTTTGGGGTAGAATTCCTTTGGGGCATAGATGAAAAATTTGTGTAATTGTGCCTTGTCGCCAAAGAGTCAGATATCCCTTAGAGAGGCCTGGAGGGAAGTCTGCATTATGTATAAGAGGAGTTAGCAAGGATTTCGCCGACATAAGACCTTTTTTAGTCCTGAGCATATCCCAAACATTGAGAGCATAGGTGAAAAGGTGATGTGGTAAAGCAATATTCCAATTTTTTGGAGATAGCCAAGGAAGAAGTTTCAAAGGCTGAGCTGTGAAGGTTTGCTCTATAGAGACCCTCTATAGAGCTTTAGAATGACCATGGTAAGTCCAGTCCAGAATCCTTAGCAATACACTTGCCTGATGATAACTGCTGAAATCCGATAAACCAGTACCCCCTTTAGTTTAAGGGCGCATGAAAATTTCAAATTTTATACAAGGGTTTTTGTTATTCCATACAAAGTTCCGGGTCATGGAGTTCAAAAGTTTGAAGAAGCCGGTGGAGGTTTCATCGGAAGGGCCTGAAATACATATAGCAATCGTGGAAGGACATTCATTTTTATTGTATTAACTCTGCCAAACCATGACAACGCCTTATTGGACCAAACATTCAAGTCACTCTTAATAGTCTGTAACAAAGAAAGGTAATTAATACGAGCCCAGTCTGCGAAATTCAGGGTCAGTTGGATACCCAAATATACAAGTTTATCCTTTGCCCATTTAAAGGGAAACTTGTCTGTAAGTGCCGCAAAGGTAGTATGAGATAGGCTGATATTAAGTGCTCTTGACTTATCATAATTTATTTTAAAATCGCTTAGCCTGCTAAAGTGTTTTATTTCTAGCAACAAGTTGGGCAGCGTGACAATAGGCTGTGCGAGCATGAAAAGCAAATCATCTGTGTATGCACATATTTTGTGTTGTATCTTGCGATCCGAAATACCATGAATATTAGGATTAGTTCTTATTCTACATAACAGAGGCACCAAAGATAATATAAACAGAAGGGGTGACAAAGGGCACCCCTGTCTGGTACCATTATGGAGTGGGATAAGTTCTGAGAGAGAGAGTTATTTATTTTGATTTTGGCAGTCAGCTCAGTAAATAGGGACGCAATCCATTTCATGACGTTTGGGCCCATGCCTATATACTGAAGACATTGGAACATATTACTCCATCTTACCCTGTCAAACGCCTTTTCGGCATCAGGGGACAGGAGGAAGAGGGGGGCTCGATGATTTTTGGCCAATGCAATAATATTACCAATTTTGTTTAGGTCATCTCTTGCTTCCCTTCGAGGGAGAAACCCCGCTTAATCTAAATGTTGATGTCACGGCCGGCACCCAATACCAGAACTAGAGCCAAGCACCGTGGTCAGAGCTCTCTTCACCAGTATGTGTGACCACTTTTGGGCTTCGGGAAGGCCCTCCGCCTACTCGGGTGCCACCTGGACTTATGAGTGGGCAAGGCTAGAGTTCTGGCAGGCAATGGGGCACGGCAAGTATCTAGAGTCTTTTGGGCCGAGGATCACGGTTACAGGCAAGGATGAGGCAGAGAGGATCGTCAGACAGGCTGGGTCGAGGCAGGCAGATAGCAAGGATCGTCAGGCAGGCAAGGGTCAAAACCGGGTATCAAGCAGAAGGGGTACAGGCAATAGAGTAGTCGGGTAACAGGCACAGGTCAGGATTCAGATGGGAGCGTCGTCAGGAAACAGGCTGGGGTCAAAACCGGATAACAAGCAGAATATACACAGACAAACAGCACAAGGCTTCAGGCAAAACCACAGGATAAATCCTATCACGGGCAACCAGCAGTAACAATGAATGGGTTTAAATACTGTTTGAATTTCACGCCATTGCGCGCTGGCGTAATTACGCCAGAGCGCCTGCGCCTCTAAATAATGCGCATGCCGACGGAGAAGGAGCGCGGCGGCGTGGCGGCCGTCCACGCCACCGCAACCCAGGTACTTTTATTACATTACCCCCCTCTCTAGGGGGGGCCACTGGACCCCCAGGCTTCCCAGGAAACTTAATGTGAAATTGCCTCCTGAGGCGGTCAGCCTTGATGTCATCAACTGAGACCCAGGAGTTCTCCTCAGGACCGAATCCCTTCCATCTAGTGAGGTACTGCAGTTTGTTACGTACCAAACGGGAATCAAGGAACTCCTGGATCTCAAATTCAGGCTGACCGTCAACTTGCACTGGAGGGGGAACAGAACCAAGGCGGGTGTTAGAAGCAGGTTTTAGTAGCGAAACATGAAAGGAATCAGAAATTTTGAAATTAACAGGTAACTTAAGACGAACAGAAGAAGGGTTGATAACAGAAGTGATGGGATATGGACCAATGAAACGGGGACCCAATTTTAGGGAAGGAACTTTCAATTTAATGTTCTTGGTGGAGAGCCACACCAAGTCTCCCACCTTATATTGGGGTGCCTCCCTGCGTTTCCTATCGGCAGCCCTCTTCTGAGAGGATGTAGCCGTTTTAAGAGAGTTGTGAACTTGTAACCAGACTTTAGAAAACTGTTCGACAGAGGAGTTGGCAGATGGAACAGAGGAACCAGACCCTGAAAAAGAAAATGCTTTGGGGTTCAACCCATTAACAACAAAAAACGGAGACTCCCCAGTGGAGGAGTGAGAAGCATTATTGTAGGCAAATTCTGCCCAGGGTAACAATTCTGCCCAAGAAGACTGATTCTCAGATGCATAACACCTTAGGAATTGTTCTAGAGTCTGATTTACCCTTTCAGTTTGCCCGTTGGTTTGTGGGTGATAAGCAGTAGAAAAAGAAAGATTAATCCCCACTAAAGAACAAAATGCTTGCCAAAACTTGGAGACAAACTGAACCCCTCTGTCAGAAACGATATTAACAGGAAAACCATGTAACTTGAATATGTGCTGAATAAAAAGCTCAGATAAAGTTTTAGCGGAAGGGAGATGTGGAAGTGCGACAAAATGACCCATTTTGCTAAATCTGTCCACGACCACCCAAATTACTGTTTTCCCCTGGGACGATGGTAAGTCCACTATAAAATCCATCGAAAGATGGGTCCACGGTCTCTCAGGAATAGGCAGGGGAATGAGTAATCCCTGGGACAAATTTTTAGAAGATTTAGAGCGTTGGCAAACAGGGCAAGAGTCTACAAACGATTTTACATCTTGCTTGAAAGTTGGCCACCACACACTTCTGGACAACAAAGATGTAGTTTTACTTACACCAGGGTGTCCTGCCATTTTGGAATCATGAACCTCTCTTAACACCTGTTCTCTGAGATTTTCAGGAACAAAAAGCCTCCCCTCAGGAGTGTTGGAGGGAGCATCAGTTTGAACAGAGGACAATAAGGAAGAGAGGTCAGATTCCAATGTGGCTACAATACAT
The DNA here is from genome assembly GCF_017654675.1 of Xenopus laevis. Taxonomy (NCBI): domain Eukaryota; kingdom Metazoa; phylum Chordata; class Amphibia; order Anura; family Pipidae; genus Xenopus; species Xenopus laevis. Next base: position 72,672,649 of record NC_054381.1, read on the forward strand.
TCACCTGGGATAATAGAAGGATTAACATCTGAGTCAGAACAGATTGAGCCGAAGCTCCTAGAGAGAGCATCTGCCTTGATGTTCTTTGTACCAGGTCTAAAGGTCAAAGAAAAATTAAACCTGGTGAAGAACAGAGCCCACCTAGCCTGTCTAGGGTTTAGTCTCTTAGCTGACTCAATATAGAGCAAATTCTTATGGTCAGTATAGACCGTAATCTGGTGTTTAGCCCCTTCCAGTAGGTGCCGCCATTCCTCAAAGGCCCACTTGACTGCCAACAATTCACGATTCCCTATATCATAGTTTACCTCAGCGGGCAGGAACTTTCTAGAGAAGAACGCACAGGGATGCAACTTGTTGGTAGTCGGGTGCCTTTGGGAAAGAACCGCCCCTGCTCCTACCTCAGAAGCATCTACCTCCACAATGAAAGGTAAAGCAGTATCAGGATGGCGTAGAATTGGGGCGGAACTGAATTCCCTCTTGAGGGTTTCAAAAGCTTGAATAGCTTCAGGGGGCCACATGCTGGGATCAGCACCTTTTTTGGTTAAATTAGTGATGGGCGCCACTATGACAGAAAAGTTTTTGATGAATTGCCTGTAATAATTTGCGAACCCAAGAATCTCTGGGTTGCACGCAGTGAAAGGGGTTGAGTCCAATCCAGGACAGCTCTCACCTTGCCCGGATCCATCTCAAGACCCTTAAAAGAAATGTTGAACCCCAGAAATTGGACAGAGGTTACCTCGAATGTGCATTTCTCTAACTTAGCATACAGACAATTCACCCTTAACCTACGTAATACCTCACAGACATGAATGCGATGTTCGCAAAGGTTTGCAGAAAAAATTAGTATGTCGTCAAGGTAAACCACAACATATACCCCCAACAGGTCCCGGAAGATGTCATTGACAAATTCCTGAAACACTGCTGGGGCGTTACATAGACCAAAGGGCATTACGAGGTACTCATAGTGGCCATCCCTGGTATTGAAAGCAGTTTTCCACTCATCCCCCTCCCTGATCCATATGAGATTGTAAGCTCCCCTCAGGTCTAATTTGGAGAAAATTTTAGCATCCTTGACCTGGTCAAACAATTCAGAGATAAGGGGTAAGGGATAGCGGTTTTTCACAGTGATCTTGTTCAAGCCCCTATAATCAATACAGGGGCGTAAACCACCGTCTTTCTTGCCTACAAAGAAAAACCCCGCCCCCGCAGGGGAACTGGAAGGCCTAATAAACCCTCTAGCAAGGTTCTCTTGAATATACTCTCTCATTGCCTTGGCCTCAGGCAATGAAAGGGGAAAGGTTCTGCCTCGAGGGGGAGATGATCCAGGAAGCAGATCAATAGGGCAGTCATACTGCAGATGTGGGGGTAGTGTCTCAGCTGCCTTTTTGGAAAATACATCAGAATAGGCAGTGTAGGCAGATGGTAACCCCTCAAGGATGGTATTACCCACTACAGAAGGAGTACACACCCCACTACAACCAGAACCCCACTGAATAACCTGCCTAGAAACCCAATCTATCAGAGGGTTATGCCTCTGGAGCCAGGGTAAACCCAGAATGAGAGGACAGGAAGCTCCCTCAATGAGGTACAGAGCTATTTCTTCAGAATGCAGATTACTTATACACAAGGACAGGTTGATGGTCTTTTGGGAAACCACCCCAGACCCCAAGGGTCTTTTGTCTACAGCAAGAATTCTCATGGGCGGATTAAGGGCAACCAGTGGAATTTAGAATTTTGCAGCAAAAGCCGCGTCCAAGAAATTACCCTCCGCCCCAGAATCAATGAAAGCTGACACCTCGATAGTGCCCGTAGGCCAGGTCAGTTTAACTGGTAATAGAACCTTGGAGGTAGATTGGGGAGAGGAAACGCCTGCACCCAAATGGAGCTCCCCTTCTCCATTTAGGCTTGGGCGTTTCCCGGCCTCTTGGTGCATTGATTGAGAAAGTGACCCTTCTCCCCACAGTAAATACACAGCCCAAGGGACCGCCTGCGTGCCTTTTCCTCAGGAGTAAGGTGTGAGATGCCTAGCTGCATAGGCTCCTCCTGAGGTTGAGACACAGAGGGGTTTGACAACTTAGCACTATGAACATGTTTATACCCAACAGAAGTATCCTGTTCATCCCTATTCTCCCTTTGTCTCCTATCTATCTGGATGGCCAAAGACATAAGGTCATCCAGACTGGAAGATAGGGGATAGTTAACAAGGCTGTCTTTGACAGATTTGGCCAGACCAATGCGAAACTGACTCCGTAGAGCCGTATCATTCCACCCAGTTTCCACCGCCCACCTACGAAACTCAGTACAATAAGTTTCCACCTCCCGTTTACCTTGGCGTAATTTACGAATCGCGGAGTCGGCCGAAGAGGCGCGATCCGGGTCATCGTATAGAATAGCCATAGAACGGAAGAAATGGTTTAAAGAAAAACGGGCAGGATCGGTGGCTGGCAGTCTAAGTGCCCAGATTTGGGGGTCACCCACTAATAGGGTCATAACGAATCTGACCTTTTCCTCATCAGAGGGAAAAGAGTGGGGGAAAAAGCTGAGGTACAGCTTACAGGCTTCTTGAAAAACAAAAAACTGGGTTCTGTCCCCACCGAACTTGGCAGGAAATGCGATCTTGGGTTCCTGGGGTCTGGATGTAGAACCCCTATCTGGTGGGGAACCCACAGAGAGTGTAGGAACAGAACTAGCTGACTGCTGCGAGGGTCCCAGCTGGCGGGTTAGATTATGGAACCCCTGGAGCAGATAATTCTGCTTTCGCTCCTGGTCCTCCATTCGTTGCAGCAAAGTAGTAAGCAACAGATCAGTGGATGTTGGGAGAGGAGCAGCAGCAGCAGCAGCTTCAATGTGATCGTTGTCCTCCATGGCCCATGATAATGTCACGGCCGGCACCCAATACCAGAACTAGAGCCAAGCACCGTGGTCAGAGCTCTCTTCACCAGTATGTGTGACCACTTTTGGGCTTCGGGAAGGCCCTCCGCCTACTCGGGTGCCACCTGGACTTATGAGTGGGCAAGGCTAGAGTTCTGGCAGGCAATGGGGCACGGCAAGTATCTAGAGTCTTTTGGGCCGAGGATCACGGTTACAGGCAAGGATGAGGCAGAGAGGATCGTCAGACAGGCTGGGTCGAGGCAGGCAGATAGCAAGGATCGTCAGGCAAGCAAGGGTCAAAACCGGGTATCAAGCAGAAGGGGTACAGGCAATAGAGTAGTCGGGTAACAGGCACAGGTCAGGATTCAGATGGGAGCGTCGTCAGGAAACAGGCTGGGGTCAAAACCGGATAACAAGCAGAATATACACGGACAAACAGCACAAGGCTTCAGGCAAAACCACAGGATAAATCCTATCACAGGCAACCAGCAGTAACAATGAATGGGCTTAAATACTGTTTGAATTTCGCGCAATTGCGCGCTGGCGTAATTACGCCAGCGCGCCTGCGCCTTTAAATAATGCGCATGCGCGCTGCGCGCGCACTAGGACCCGGAAGCCGACGGAGAAGGGGCGTGGCGGCCGTCCACGCCGCCGCAACCCAGGTACTTTTATTACAGTTGAGTTGAGCTAAACCAGGTTTGAGACATTAATTTGACATCATTATTAATTAAGGAGATTGGTCTATAACTGGTGGGGGAAGCAGGGTCCTTTCCTTTTTTAAGTATATGACTAATATGTGCCTCTAGCGATGTGTTTGACCAGAAATGTCCCTTACTAATTGCATTGTATGCCCTAGTAAGCGGAAGAATTATGTGGGGCTTTAAGATTTTATAGAAAGCCATAGAAAATCCATCTGGACCTGGACATTTTCCAGCTGGAGTTTCCTTGATAGCTTGTTCCAATTCTAAGGCAGTAATGTCATTTTCTGTTGACTGCAACCAATCTGGGTCCCCTTTTGACATGTTAGAAGACTCTAGGTAATCCATATATTGACCATATGAGGTAGCATTAGTCTGATGTGAAGGGCCGTCATGTGCGTCATGTATATTATATAGGCCTCTATAAAAATCCACTAAAACTTTATGTATTCCCTTGTAGGTAACCTTTGGAGTCTTTCAACTGGAAAATATGATTTTTGTGTTCTTTAGCTTTTAGTGCTCTGGCTAGCAAGTGGCTACACTTATTACCATGATCATAGTATAATTACGAAGAGTGAAAGCGACACGGTCTGTATCTGCTTGTATTAGTGTTTTGAGCTCTAATCTTACCTGCGTCAATTCAGCTAATAATTGAGGCAATTGTGAGGCTTTGTTGGCTGTATTAATTCGCTGAATTTTCTGTATTAATTCTTGTTTCTTTTTAGTTCTGTCACGTTTTATTTTTGCGCCATCTTGTATTAGGATGCCCCTTATATAGCATTTATAAGCCTCCCATTCTATAATAGCATCAGTGGCCGTGTTAGTATTTTGTTGAAAGTATTGTTTTGTATTCGTAATCAAATTCTCCAATATCTCTGGGTTCTGTAAGAGACTCCCGTTCAATTTCCAGGAGAATTGCTTTGTATTGAATGTAGATAGGGAAATGCTTAAAAATACGTAAGCATGGTCAGACCACGCAATCGGTCCTATGTCTGTATGAGTACTGCTGTCTAAAGCGTCATGAGAAATCAAGATATAGTCAATCCGACTATGGGTATTTTGGCTGTGGGAAAAATGTGTGTAATCTTTAACCATTGGATTGACTGCCCTCCATCCATCCACCACCTGTAAAGAATGTAGCTGTGTCTTAAGTTTTTAATTTGTTTATATGGTTAAGAGGATTTACCCGAAGAGCAGTCAATTCCAGGGTCCAATGGGGTGTTGAGATCTCCGCCTATAATTAAAGTGCCTTCTGCAAATCCCAAAAGTGTATTATAGACTTGTTCCATAATGGTATTCTGTTCCTTATTAGGTAGGTAGGTAAATTGAGGCGAAGGTATATTTGCTAGAATGTATAGTCCCTTCAACAAAGGTGTAGTTACCTAATGGATCAGACTCGATACCCATTATTTTAAATTCTAAGTTATTTGCTAACACAATCACTGTGCCTCTAACTTTAGTGGCCTGTGGGGTGCTATGAATAATTTGAGAAAAATGAGAGTCATGCCACTTTGGTACATGATTTGCCTTAAAATGTGTCTCCTGTAACAGTGCAATGTGCCTTCCTTTTCCAAGGTGAATTAAGTCCATTTGTATTAATTGTATAAATATTCAGTGTCTGTTTGCTTTTCATGGGGATAGAATTAAGAGTGCTTAGACTCATCGTAGTGTTGCTTATAAGCCTGGATGGGGATAAATTAACAAGCTCCTAAAAGGAGAACGAATTCCAAGTGGAAACTATTATACAAAAAGAAAAAAATAACCACAGGGAGACCCTAGGGTCTACCTCTCCGGACGGTACATATGGTGTAAGGAGTTACCTCCTTGAGGGGTGTCAGAGGTCATCTAGAGTGGAGCCTTGTGCATAAAAGTAGTTAGATCCTGCCTCTAAAATGTAAAGTTAGAAGGGGAGATGCTATCTTATGGGGTCTAATAGCATCAGTTATCCGTCATCAAGTCACTATAGACCCTCCCTGCAAAAATGAGCAGTAGCATTCATACCAGTGAGTCAATTCCAGCTTGTAGCTAAAACAACACCTTATGATTAAGTTGCTGAGACACATTATCAAAATCCACAAATTGACAGGAGCACAACCCCCTATGCCTGGGGGGGGGGAGAAAGAAGATTATAAGAAGGTGGGGTAAAGAGAGAAGAAGGGGGGAAGGGGAATAAAGAGAGACCTGAAGGGAAAAAAAAATTAAGGGGGGGGAGGGAAGAAGTATAGGGAACAGGCAATATCCCATATAAAGCAGCATAGCGAAATTATCAGTTTAGAATGGTAAAGAGGGGCCGTGGGATGTGCTCCATGTGTCTCATTATAAACAACATGCTAGAAACGCAACAATAATAGACATGACATGTCTGGCTTAATGTAAAACAATAACATACTCAAAAATATAGGCTAGCAATGTCCCATAAAATGGTTATAGAATCAAAATTTACGATTGCCGTTTAGTAAGAGGGGTGCTCGGCAGACGTGCAGGAGATTGAGTATTAAGTCTTTTGCGCCATTGCCTGGAAGGGGTGGGCTCCCTCAATCGTGAAGGAGTAGACAGACCATCTGTAGCCAAAGCCATTAGGTCATCATCAGGTGGACCTAAAATATAATTACGCCATTTTGAAACATCCGCGATAGGAATGTCCAACTATCGACAAAATGAGGGGGCATCCACTGGATAGGGAATTGCAAATATCTTGCCTCCTTTATGTGCCAATAGTGCAAAGGGGAAACCCCATTTGTAAGAAATGCCTCGTTCCCTTAAGGATGATGTAATTGGCTTTAAGACGCACCTTTGAGTAATGGTGGATGCAGCAAGATCTTGGTACAAATGTATAGTATTTTCTTCAAAGTGGATCCTTTTTTGGTAAAATCCTTTCTTTAAGTTCAAAGCGCGCTAAGCAACAAAGAACGTCTCTAGGGGTTGTTCCCCTTTGCACTCCAACTCTGTGTATGCATTCTATTGCTATAGTTGGCTTAGCTGCATCATTCAATACCTCAGAGAACAGTTTTGTGGCCAATTCCCGAAGTTCTTCATTGGGTATATTTTCTGGAACACCGCGTATGTGAATATTGCCTCTCCTACTCCTGTTCTCTAAGTCCTCCGTGTGCCTTCTCAGATCTAGTATAGCCTGATCATGTTTATGGATAGATTTGGTGTTGGCGTTTGTATCAGTGCCCATCTTAGTTAACCTATCCTCTAACTCATCAAGCGAGTCCTGGATTAAAATGATATCCTGTTTAAGGGCTGCTGTTTCAGAAAATAGATTAGAAAATAGATAAGATTAGAGCCCCAGTTTTGTAAGTCAGATTTTTGTGGCAGTTGGGATAGTATAGCAAGGATCCCTTCCAGGTTCCCGCTTACCTCAGGCGCGTTGTCAGTTGTTGCGCAATCACCCGGACTTGTGTTAGGTGCGTCCGCCATGTTCTACCTGTTGTTCGGCTAACTCTTGAGACCGCGGAAATTTTTTTTAATGCCGCTAGTGAGCGCTGGGTCTTTGGGCTTAGTAGAGCCTGAGGATGTGTTCACCTTGCCATGCTTCCCCATCTCGTTGTAATGTGCAGGATCAGCTTTCTAATGACTGCCTCTGCTCCAATGGAAATCAATCAAGCATGCACAGAGGCACCTCTTTGAGGGCTTCACAGTAGGGAGAGGAGATCTCAGGGGGGAGCAGCTTCATGCTAGACAGAAGAAGTAGCTAAAGTATCTGCAGTTTAGCTGCCTGCACCAGAGAAATAAAAACAAAGTGTTATTCTGGGGGCTGTTTAGAGTAATTTTAGATAAAGAAAAAAATATACTATATATAAAATATATATATAAATATATACTATATATGAAAAAAAATATATATATATATATACCATGTCCTTGGTCCTTTAGACCATTTCTTCAATGGGACCTCTTTCTATTTAAATTGGACATAGGTTATTTCTCCTTTACAAGAGTGCCGACATGTTCTTATAGTCCCTTGGGTCTTGTCAATCAGACCTGGAAAGGCTTGAAGTTAAATGCTTGACTGACAGGAAGAATCCGGCACTTTTAAATGGTCTAGTCGGTTTATACTACATTGGCCACACAGGGTAAGGGTTTACAGCCTCCTTATCACATTGCAGCTGCTTCCATTCATGTTCAGGTATGTGACTATACAATAACAATCCTAGGCTCCTCCACTGCACTGCAAAACTCCTCTTCTGCATGGCTCTGTGCTGCTCATTTTTTTAATGGTGCTTTTAACTTATTCTCCCTTACTTAATTATGTGGGGCCCTTGCCTGTCTGCCATCCCTACACAAACAGAATGTTCTGTGTTAGAACTGCTTGCAAGATTAACCATTTAACTTGTTAGTGCAGTCAAAAAGTCAAGCAGGCAGGAAAGGGACACTCATTTATAACCTAGTAAGAGGGAATGAATTTAAAGCACCATGTGAAAAAAAAAACAAACCTGAGCAGTGTGGGAGAGGAGATTTTCAGAAAGAGAAGGCTTTTATTTTTTGAAGGAGTGGGTGTGAGATAAGAGAGGCTGAAAGCAGTAGTACTCGCCCCCTACAGGAAGTGGTATACTTCTCCATTTGATGAAGTGGAGTGTTTTTTTTAAAACAATATATTTATTAATTTGTGGGTTTACAGCAGTAATTTTGTGATTAATAGTTATTATTGCCATCAAAGTCAAGATCTAAACACAAAACTAGAAGTGTCACTATCACTTTAACTTGTTTGCGTTTTTCCTCTTAAAGGCATGTTTTTTTATGTTTTAATACAAACTTCCCCAGGTTTTAGGTGGTTATGTTTTTACAAATGTAAATGTACCTGACCATCAGTTTATTATATGTTTTATTGGTAAAAGTGATATGGCAGTACCTTACAATAAGCTTTAAGCAACATCGTAAACAAAAAACAAAAACAAAAACAAAAATATATATAGTGCTTTTATACAGGTCATGAAACTCCAATATCTATTATTATGCACAAGCTTTGTGACAAGTCATGTGGAATAACATCACTGAGCACTGATTTAATGGATGACATCACTAAGCTTTGTGGCTCTCTTAGAAGGGGCTGTTATTACCCCCACTTTGGCCAACAACAGGGCATCTCATTGTAAATTAGTGTTACACTGTATACTGGTATACTAAATTTTAGGGTGTATATAAAAATCATTAATCACTTGCCAATAACAGTATTTATTATTGCGCAAGTGAGCTGAAAACAGGGTGCCCTCTCGGGTTAGATCAAAGAATATCACATCTAAACACATGTGTTACAATAGGACAGATATGAAGTTGTAAGAGTTTCCAGGAGCAGCCACCTTAGTTGTTGATTTAAAGAAAAAATGTGATGGAGAATGTTTCCTGCAAAAATCTGTGACAATTAATAATTAAATAATCATCATTTTCTAATAACTTCTAATACTCTGCAAAAGGTTGAATATAACTAATGTAGAACACTAAAAATAGGAAAGTTACATTTGGTACTATTTTAATCTTATGTAAAAAATTCTTATGTGACATTTGAAATATTGAATCTGCCACTCAGAGACTACACATTAATATCATGCTTTAGAACATCTGGCAGTATTTACAAATCAGTTGCTTTTTGTTCTTTTCCTAAGTAGTAATATGTCTATTGATGCTGAAAGGATGTCATCTTGTACCTTTGTATATGGGTTGATGGAGAGCATTTTATACCTTTTCTTTGTTCAAAAGGTCAGTTTTAAAAATGGCAATATAAACATACACTGACCAAGCATGAAAAAAAACCCTCATAAATTTAGGAAAGTGAAACCTGACAGTGAAACTTTCTTTTTTATTAGTTTGCATGGTATTTTCTGGCCTGAGGTAGCAATTAAATAAAGGTATTTTATGGCATTATTAGTGAACAGAATGTTCAAAGGTGAAGCAATTTGTCACACATGACTACCACCCAGTGTGGAAACTAACAATTAAAAACAAACCATAAACCTAAGTAAACATATTTTGGGGAGAAATAAAAAGTAATTTGAATTTCATGGGTTTAATGCACTTCCCACCATTTACATGTTTAAAGGAATTGTACTTTTATAGATGCAGTAGAGTGTCTAAGTTTGTCTGATTTGCTTCCTTAACTATTTATACCCATGCATTAACAAAGAAGAACTATTAGATAAATCTTTTTGCTTACCAAACTGCAGTGAATAATTTAAACCACAACAGAATGAGTACCCCATCAATTCAGAAGGTTTAAAGGTTATTAAACTTTTGGTTAATTATATTTAAAGCAAAAATGTCATCAATATATCCCCAGAAGTTAGGTGGATTGCTTGTGTGTAGGGTTGGGCGAATTTTTTCACCTTGTTTTGCTGTGGAAATGACGCCCATAGACTTGTATGATGGCGTGTGTAAAAAAAAAAAAGCGTTGGCGGCAATTTGCCGGTGGCGAATTTTTGGCGAAACGAAATGGCTTAAATTCACCCATCCCTACTTGAGTACGTGTGCACAGTCTTTCAGCATGCCATGACAGGTGTGGCATCAAGACTACAACCCTACCCTTCTGACCCAAACCCCCACACCTCCAATCCCCAGTAAAACACAACACCCAAGTTTGGAAAGAGATGGCAGCAGTTGTTTACTGAACAAAGCAGTACCATAAATTAACATGTATAACATATCCACATTTTAACCAAACCATTTGTATAACAAACAATTTCCCGTCAGGACCCCAGGCCTGCCAGGCTACTTCCACTCCTTGTCGAATGCCCCATTTTAACTTCCCCATGGGCTCTGTGTAAAGGTACCCTCCGCCAACTGCGACAACGAACACACCGCATTTCATAGGGAGGGAGGATGGGACGCTGCGAGCTGCTGCTCCTTCCAGGATCTGCACAGCCGGGAAACCAGGGCCGGATTTACATAGCGGGCGCTCTAGGCCCGCTGTCATTCTCTCCCTCTCCCTTTTATTCAATCACATTTTCTTCATTAGGACCAGAGCAATGGCGATTGGCGTACAGGAAATTTTAAAAACTCTTAACTTTTAAAAATCGTATCTCCTGCACCTCCCCAGTGTTTCTGAACCAATGTGGGTGTGGTTGGGCAGCATGCCGTCCCCTAAAATCCTGCCGCCCTAGGCCTGAGCCTTGGTTGCCTCTCCACAAATCCAGGCATGCAGGAAACCCGCCAGCTCACCCCAGCCACACAAGAGTGGAAGGGGTGGGGGTGCTCCTCCTGGCTCCTATACTGCCTACGGGTCATTGGGGTCCCTGACAGGTGCAGCGTCGAGACTGCACCCCTACCCTTCTGACCCAAACCTCCATACCTCCTATCCAACAACCAGGTTTAGAAAGAGATGGGCTCAGTTGTTTACTTAACAATACAGTACCATAAATTAACATGTATAACATATCAACATTATAACCAAACCATTTGTATAACAAACATTTTCCCATCAGGACCCCAGGCCTGCCATGCTACTTCCACTCCTTGTCAAATACCCCATCTTAACTTCCCCTGGGACTCCGTGTAAAGGTACCCTCCACTACAGCCATGGCCACTTGATACCTCAAGCGTGGCATGCCCCAAAACCCAAATGACCTAGGGCCCTTTCAATGCCCCCTTCCGGGGCCAAGTTAAATAAATCAATACCCACCTCTGACAGGTGAGCACCATCCTCCTGGTAATAACCCGGCAGTTTTCCTTCAAGGACTTTGTGCCTAACAACTACCGCCCCCCCCCCGACTTTCTCACAAATGAAGCAATCAACTTGTTCACATTCCCCCTGCTCTTCTCCATCCTGGCACCATCCCTGGCATATTGGAAGTTCCAGCGCCGTGGTCTCTGGCACATGGAACAGAACTGTACCATTAAAGTTATGTAAGAATGTTTCCCAAACCTCCAGATCTGCCCATACTTCCTTGCCAAACCGCACATGGTGGAAGAGTGTGGTAACGGCCGTCATCGATTGCGCCAACCTGACTCTGCCTACTGATATGATTCGACATGTAAAGTTCAATTTTCCCAGCAAGGACTGGATCTGGCGCAAAGGGGGTTTCCTAACCAACTTCATCCTCATGACCTCCTCCCTCAAGTCTTGGACTTTGTTAATTGGCAGCCGGCATTGACCTGCCAATGAATCCACTTCCAAGCCTAGGAACTGCATCGTGGTCGCCAGACCCTCCATTTTATCTGCTGACAGGGAACCCCAAAAGTGTTCTGTGACCTCCCGCAACGTTTCGAGGATGTAAAAGAAAATATCCGACTTCGCTTGCCCCACGCAAAGAAAGACGTCCAAATAATGGACCACTGTGTCGAATCCTGCCTACCTCCGGACCACCCATTCTAAGAATGTACTAAATGCCTCAAAATAAGCTCAGGAGATTAAGCACCCCATTGGCAAACATAAATCCACAAAGGAAATTCCTTCGAACCAGCAACCCAACAAGTGGTGGAATTATGGGTGGACGGGGAGTAGTCTAAACACAGATTTGATATCGGCCTTTGCCATAAGGGCCCCATGGCCTGCCCCTCGCACCATGGCCACTGCTTGGTCAAAGGAAATATAAGAAACTGAACACAACTCCCTGTCGATGTCATCGCTGACCGACCCTCTCTTGGGGTATGTGGTGGATCAACCTGAACTTACCTGCCTCTTTTTTTGGGGACCACCCCTAACAGGGAAACCCTCAAATTGCTCAGGGGTGGGCAGATGATGGGGCCCGCCACCCAGGCAAGCTGTACCTACTTGTCCAACTTTTGCCGCACTACCTTGGGGAATTGCTGTGCCGACTTCAAATTATGTAGAATCTGCTCCCCCCATTTTCCCGGAATGGAACTCTGAACCCCTCGCTAAACCCTGCTTCTAGCAATGTCGCCTCGCCACACTTACCGTATCGGCCGAGCCACGACTGCATTGCACCTAGCCTCACTGCTGTCCTCTCCCTTGGAAGCATCACCTGTCTTTGGGTTTCCTTTTCCCATCTTGAAGCAGCAGATGTATGAGCCCCCCCACAACCTGTACACTCGTGCTTGTACTTGCATGTGTTGCCGAACTTACAGTGGCTGTCATTAAACAGCCAACAGTAACCAGGCTTGATTGGGCCCCCGAAGAGGTGCTATATTGTCCCCTTCCGGCCCCTCTCTGAAAGGGGGATGCCTTCTGTGCCATCATGAGCTTGAGCCAGAGGGTTATGTCTATCTGGTCCCACCCTTATGGTAGGGTTGGCTGCAAGCCACTGGAGGAACTGCTCGTCATACCGCCACCAAGCCATCCCGCCATACATCTTGAATGCTTCCCAGATCCCATCCATGTAACAAAACAACGGCAAACATTTCTCCGGATATGGCAGCCAATTACTGAAAGTCTTCAGCAGATTCAGTGTACCTCTTCTTTTTTTCCTCCTCCTCCTTTTTGCTATCTTTTTTCTCCTCATCCTTCAACTCTATTGTCTCATCTAAGGGGAGCAGGGAAAATAATTCCACAAACTCCCCTTTCCATATTTGCTCTTTTATTTCCTGCTTCATGTGGAAACCCCAAAGGGCCAGCGAATGCCACATAGGCATTCTGTCTGGCGTCTCCGTTATGCCACTCACCAAAGCTTCCCTCACCTTCTCCGTTTCCACCTTCCCCTCTGCCTCCCCCTCTGCCTCCCCCTTTTCCCCTGGGGCCAGCTCAATCCCTGTGCTCGCAGCTACTGTGTTATCTATTCCTACCGCAATTGCCGTTGTTTGCGGCGCCATCGATTCGTCGACACGGCAATCTGTCTCCTGTCCCTCTGTGCCCTGCTCGGTGACTGGCTCCTGCTGCACGCTCCAGTCCTGCCTGATGGCGGCTTCTGGTGATCCCTCTGTTCCTGTTTGATTAATGGCTCCAGGGGATTCCTCTGTTCCTGTGCAATGAATAGCTCCTGATGGCCCTCCTGGGAAATGGCTCCTGGTGATCCGTCTGCTCCTTGCTGTGATGTCCCTGGCTCTGGACCGGTCCCTGTCAGAGTCACTGGAGTCGTTCCTACTTGACATGCAAGCGCGAGAGTGTTCCCTTCCCTTCTCTTTCCGCCTCCCCTTTCCCTGTAAGGGGGCTTGGCTCAGTGCCCCTCTTTGCTTCCCTGGCCTGGCTCCCCACTGAGCAGTGTTGTTTCTGGGACCCACTACTAGACTGGGATGCCTGCCATCTTCCCCTCCTTGGCCACCTGTTACTGGACCTGTTCCACCTCCTGCTGGGTTCCCTTGACCATCCTCCTTACTGCTTACTGCTGTGCTGATCCCAGGGCTGGGTTTCCCCTTCCTCATTGGCCTGCCCTACATTGTAACTGCCCCTTGCCTGCTGACTTATGACCATTCCCCTTGTGGGTGCCTTTGAAGCTCCCTTTCCTTTTCCTGTGGGAGACCTGGGGGGAGGGGCATGTCCCTTGGCCCTATACCTGCCCGTGAACTTGTGCTCCTGGCCACCTGCTGTGTTTTGCTGCCCTGGGCCTTTCCTCCTGTACTCGTCTGGTATGATCCATCTCCCCTTCTCCTTCCTAGTAGACTGGCTGCTGCCTTCTCCCTCTCCCGCTAGCCAATCACAGCTCCACAACCCCAGCCACGCGGGAGTGGAAGGGGTGGGGATGCTCCTCTTGGCCCCATCAAGCCCCCTACTTTCCTACACTGCCTACGGGTCATTGAGGTCCCTTCCCAAAGAAAAGGAATGATAAAGTAAGCGAAGACTTTTGGCTTGATTAATTCGAAATTAATATTTCCTTTTGTAAATATTAGGAAAATTTAAATTAATATTTCCTTTAGGGTAATGACACACAAGCCATTTTGTCACCATCCCTAGTCACCAGTGCAACCCTAGTCACCTCCCATGCAGGCAACTATATGCTTACTGCAGCATTTTCATTTTCAATTGATAAAGCATGTGCACTGCATAGCAATTGCTATGCAATAAAAAGGTATTTTTGCTTATGATCTTCAGATAAGAGGCTATTTTGAGAGGATGACAAAAATCTTGTTTACCATTACACTTAACGAGTGACCATAAAATTAATATATATCCACAGATTCACTTAGCATGATGAATGTTAATGATATTATCAATAGTTTATTGTATTACTACCTTGCTAGAACTTGCTTTTACAGGTACCCAGGACTAACAATCTGTGGATTATAGCTAATGCCAGAGGGACTGCTGTAAGTTTCCCTAGGCAGTCACTATAGTTGGCTGGTGGGGACTGTTTGGACCTTTGTGTACTAGAAATTCCAGAGCCTATTTTGAATCTAAGTCTCCAAGTATCTACAGTGCATTCTGGTTGGCAGCATTTGTGGCATGGGAGTGACATGTGCAGATTATTTTTTGGCACATTTGTGCTATGCAGGTTGATTTTGATGCAGGCCACTGTGGGAACACTGTTACTGCCTAGTTTAGAGGTGTTGGCAGTTCAAGGGTTCCCACAGCACCCTGCATCAATTGGCGCAACATAACTCAATTCAGAACAAAAAGGCAGGAACTGGAGTCAACCACAGCTATAAGGAAGCGCATATATCTTATTGTGACACAAGTACCCTCATATATTGGTTTTTTTAACTGACTGCAGGAAAATTTGCAGGGGATATAAGTAAATGACCCATGTTTTGTGTGTGGGAAGGTATAGCTACATTAATTAGTAGTAAAATTACTCCAAAAAGCATGTTTAATTTTAATGATTATACTGATATCAGTTTTGGAGGTACTAACACTAGGAATTACCAATTGTAATACCAAAAGGTTTTGTGACACACTTGTAAAAGTGAAGAACAGTCACTTAATCAGGATGCTGCTTTATTATCAACATTTATGCCACCATTGCTACTGGCCCAGACTCTTGTGCCTTGCCCTACTTTCAAAAATAACATCTTTCCTATCTGATTGACTGAATGACAGAATATCTGCTCTCCTTCCACTTGCTTCCCAGGAAATATCCTCCCACAATCAACTTTATTCCCCACCTGCAGCAACACATAGACAATAAGGAAAACCTCATACACCCTTACACACTTGACTGCTTTCCAAACAAGATACCAATGATGATATTACTACAAATCCATATAAACAGATATTAGAGGAGATTTCTTATGTGGTTTAAAAATGGCAGAATAATTTGCCAAATATGCTAAGAGCAACATTTCCAAAGTTTTTGGAGTTCCCCTTTTAGTCCGACCCAAAAAAACTTGTTCTCCTCGAGCGTAATATTCAACCAAAAACCAAAAAATGGTGGGGGTCATCGCTAAACAGCTAGAGAAAATAAGAATAAAGAATATAGCATAGAGAGATCTTATAGTGTAGAAAAAGTGTTGTAGTTCAACACCTCCACCTATTTACGCAATATGCATTGTTGTGTTCCTATTTTACATTTGAATTTAAACACCACATGCTGATGATAAAGTTTCAAAATATATTCAGCATATATCAAAAGAAATCGGAGTGGCTTCCCATTGGGATCCTTGCTGTAGATAGATGTGGAGCACAGTCAAATCTTTAAGGTTGTGGACAAACAGGAACATAAAACCGCAGAAACTGTGCTGCAAGGTTTTTTTATTCACAACATGTTTCGAGCTAGTGGCTCTTTTTCAAGTGTTAATCAGTGCACATTTCAAACAGGTTTTTTAAATCCACACACACTCCACCCCCTTGGTGTAATAGGTTACCAAAAACATTAACTCTTCGAGGTCACTACAGTTGGGGATTTGTTAGCCTGGCCTCATAACATACAATATAATCAGTGTAGCTTTAGTGCTTATAGTCCAGTGTAGTGAAAAAGTGGACTGGACTATAAGCACTAAAGCTACACTGATTATATTGTATGTTATGAGGCCAGGCTAACAAATCCCCAACTGCAGTGACCTCGAAGAGTTAATGTTTTTGGTAACCTATTACACCAAGGGGGTGGAGTGTGTGTGGATTTAAAAAACCTGTTTGAAATGTGCACTGATTAACACTTGAAAAAGAGCCACTAGCTCGAAACATGTTGTGAATAAAAAAACCTTGCAGCACAGTTTCTGCGGTTTTATGTTCCTGTTTGTCCACAACCTTAAAGATTTGGCATTTGCATTGCTTCTTATTTGGGACAGAAGCTGTGGCGCAGGAGCTTTATCGTGACACTGGTACAAACTTTTTCTTCTTTCTGCTGAATGTGGAGCACAGTGATAGTGTAAAACCTTTATTATTTTAAAAGTATTTCTTTAAAATCATGCAATCACAATTTTGTAGTTAAGATTAAGCATATCGTGTCACCCCTTTTTCTTGCCTTTCACCTGTGTTTTTCAAAGGGACCGTAGTGTCAATGGTTTGACTCTTACCCGTGGTGTCTTCCCATCCACGTGTAAGTTCCTTGGAGCTTGGGGGTGACATCAACAGTCACCTGATGCATTTCGTCGCTTACTGACTTCCTCAGAGGCTTAGAGTGTGTAGCGCTATAGTAAACTGACTTTGCTAGGGCAGTTTTAGCTACTTTCCTTTGTGGGCTGAGACCACAGATGAGTTCTCTTTCTCAGGGGCAAGCCCTTGCAACGCGGTGGAGGCAGGGTGTAGTGTAACTGTAACCTGGTAGGATAGCACAATGATGGGCGCCAGTAGTTCTTTAACGGTTGAACATAGAACTATATTTATTGAACAATAGCACATAGATCATTTAGCACATTGATCCACAATGGAGCATAGAACATACACAGCAGCATAAAGGAAGCATATACTCACAGCACGTATAGGCTGAATCCCCACAGGCTAGGGAATATACAGCAGAGAGTGAGTTGACAGCATGTGATGGGTATTGCCCAGTTTTCAGGATATCTTCCAGTGGCAGACTAGGAGAACTCCTACCATCCCTATTTCAACACTTGGTTCCTTACTCCGGGTCAGTAATACCCTGGGATCTTAATCCCTCTAATCTCCTCGGTGGAGCCTTGAGCTGCTCAACTAAATAACCTCTCTATCACTCCTAGTGTGATCTATAATTGAGTATAGCTGTCTAATTACTAGGGCCAAGGCGCCTAGGGTCGACACTACCCATTCCCTTCCAGCCTGCTTGGTTGGGCTAAAGCAATGGACCCAGAACACATGGTTCCTAAACCTTTTATACTCTGGCACAGTGCCATCTGGTGTACACTGTGTGAACTACAGAGGTTACATAAGCACAAGGTCCCCATAAGGACCCACTAAGGTGTCCATATTACTAGGGATGTGCCTGTCTGTAATGTGTAAGGGTGTCTAAGATTTTCACATCCCTACACGTGTATTGCGCAAGTTCCTCTTTTTTTACAAGTCTTGGTTGCCTATCCTTCACTTCCTCCGTACTTACAAGTGCCTCATTTTGCCATGGTAATATTGCACTAATTTACCCCTAAAATTGCTCCACATCCCTATAGTAACTAACCTATAGATATAATATAGTATATAACCTATATATAACCTATAGATATATATAGTATATAACCTATAGATGCTCCACATCCCTATAGTAACCTCCTATTAACTAAGAACAATTGAAATCCACTCATTTAACATACTACAAAGACCAATTTTGTACATAAACTAATAGAGTTGATGGAAAGTATATAACAGGGTTGTATTTATATATGCAGTGGCTTAAATGTTTTATTAGCAATTAATTTTACATATTCAGCTATCAGATAATCTATTCAGTTCATATCAGGTGATATTGACTAATTAATAGTTTATTTTAATTTCTTTTGGTTATTATTTAATCAATATAGATTTCCCATATTCATTTTCCATATTCATTTTTCTGGGAGTGTTTTAGGCTATTGTTTAAATTTATTCTCTAATTAATTTTTACCTTGATTTTTTATACGTCCATCAAATCTTCCATTAGATATTTTAACTTCATATTAATTACATATTCATACATAGGGAAACATTTTAGATAACGTTTACAGGAATTAAAGTACTTCACCTGTAACCTGAATGTTTTAAACTATAGAAAAGACCTTAGATTAAAATCTATAGTTAACCCATTAGGTTCCCATCTTATAAATTCACCTACTCTCATGCCTTAGAGTGTATTGTACAATATTTCCCCCTCTCCATTATTTATTTACTGTTTCTTTACCCCAATATGTTATACCTTTAGGTTTACCACCATGTACCACCTTAAAATGTTTAGAGACACTGTTGGATTCTACACCCTTCTCTATGTTCTCTGATTCTATCTCGTAATTTTCTGTTCATTTCTGCATGGACATTGTATGCAATAAACTATGTTTTCTGTTGTACATTTAATAATAAACAACAGAAACGTAGTAAAGCTTTGTTGTATTTTGTGTTTTTCTCTCGTTACTGTAGATGAGAAAGATTTCTTTTTCTGTCCATAGCTGCATGCTTTACAACAAGCACAGGAATACTAATCTGCCCATTTATCTGTTGGGTGCCTCTTTCTTATTTTCTCAGTTTCAATATAATTTTGTGTCAGTATTTGTATCATCATCACAAAAGAGGACTCCCCAATGCCTGTTTATTATTTTATTCTCTTCATTGGCTAAGGGGTTATATGTTGAAAACACTAGGTTTTTGTTTGTCTCTGGGGTTTTCTAGTTATGTTTTAATAAATCTTGTCTATACCCTCTTGCTCTGAAACGATCACTTATAAAATGTAGTTGTTTTGAAAATTCTGCCTCTTCTGTGCAATTCTTTTTTACCCTACACATTTGGCCAAATGAGATGTTTCTTATCCATTATTATGTGGGTAGTGGTTACTCATTGGAATTATATAATTGTTTGAGTTTACTTTCTTAAAGGAGAACGAAAGCCAAAACGTACTTAGGGTTCCATTGTGTAGCCCTTATATATGCCTTCTGAATCGCTACCTTTTTATTTTAAAATCATGCATAGTTTAGGAGAAAATCCAATCGTTAAGACGCAGCACTATAAACAGATTGCGGCCGCCATCTTGGTTAGTGTGCACTTCCGTCATTTACAGACTTCATTAGTGCGCATGTGCTAATACCATAACAGTAACACATTACTTACACAGATCTGCAGCACTTCTCATCGCTCCTGCTCCCTCCCCTCCCCTCTCTGCTAGCCCGCAGCCTTAAGCTTCGTCATGGAAAAGAGACACATAGAATCCGATTGGCTGGTGGGCGGGTCAAGCAGGAGAGAATGCAAATAGCCCTGAGGGGCGTGAGGGACACGAGGGAAGGGCTATAATATTTAGAATGCGCAGAAGCTTCAGATAATGTGTAATGCGATCCTTCTGTGCCAGAGGCAGCAGGGAGGAAACAGCAGAGGATCTTAGTGACGTCACCCGACCTAGAGACTCGGCTTCTGCAGGCAGTACATTTGCAAGTGAAAGAGAAGAGACAGCCTCGATTTTCTTGGTGCAGTAAGTGATAACAGCGTTAGCCTTTCATTTAAGACAGCATGTTTATTACCCTTTCCTTCTCCTTTAAAGAAAGTTTTGACATTAATATGCATATATTTTATGTATATTTCTAGATCTAAAAATGTAATAGATTTATTGCTGTATGTAAAATATAATCCCAGATTTAGGTCATTTTGATTGAGACCTTCTACAAACTGAGAGAGTTTTTGCTCTGGTCCCCTCCTAGTGAGTGCATTTTCTTTTAGATTACTTTTCCTTTTGGATTCTGTCTTGGGCCTTATAAATCACAACTGCATGGAGAAAAGGGATTTCCTAATCGGAAACCCGTTATCCAGACAGTTCCAAATTACAGGAAGGCTATCTCCCATGTAGTCCATTTTAAAGAATGAATTCAAAATTTTAAAATGATTTCCTTTTTGGTTTAAAAATAATCCTTTTGCAGCTATTTCATGTTTAGCTGATTTTTCAGATCTTTGCTTTTGTTTTCTAAGGTGGCTGTTTAAATCTAATACCTCCTCTAAAATAAGTATTCTAATTTCTATGCTATCATGTTAGTTCAGCAAATTAACTTTACTTACACTATATAATATTTTTTCTTCTTCATTTTTTTCAAAGCCTCAATTATAGCTTATAGATAGGCACAATTTTATCATGCCAGACCATGTGCCCATGCACAGGCTACACAATTATAGGCAGTGGGTGGAGGGACATGTGAGGAATGCAGTGATATCTAGGAAATGCAAAAATGAAAGTGAAAGTGATTTCTGTGCCTCAGAAATGGAGGCAGGGAAGGCAAAATATGATTGACAGCTATCATTGGTATGGAAGTTTTAATTTAAAAATAAGTTGTGCTTCATGTTTAATTTGAAAAATACTTTTATTATACAGTTTTTTTATGTCTGGGTGACAGGTCCCCTTTAAGGCATGGAGATCCAAATTCAAGAAAGATAATTTATCCAGAAAACCACAAGTCCCAAGCATTGTGTACTTTGCTTAACCTTTTATTCTTCCAGTAATTTATTTGTTGAAAACTATCCAATCACCCCTATTGAATCTTTGGTATGAATTTGTAAATGTTATGAATTTTAGTAAAGTTAATGATGTCAGTCATGTAGTGGGAGTGGACTTACTGCAATTTCAACTCCTGCAGGCCAATCCCACCATACTCTGTATTTGGAGAAGAGTGTATTCATACCAACTGCAGTTGAATGTTTTTTAGTACAGCAGGTGAGGTTGGGGCAGGTTTTGCAAGTGGATTGCAAAAATAATTCAGTGTTGCTCATTCTGCAGAACAAACAGGAAGGGTGTGGAATGCACAGATGGTACAAAGATAACAGATATTGTATATAGGTATAGCACATAAAAAGATGAAAAGGAGCACAGAAAAGA
This sequence comes from Xenopus laevis, assembly GCF_017654675.1. Lineage (NCBI taxonomy): Eukaryota > Metazoa > Chordata > Amphibia > Anura > Pipidae > Xenopus > Xenopus laevis. Next base: position 72,693,926 of record NC_054381.1, read on the forward strand.
CATTAAAGTGTGGGAAGAGGATGTGGGTGGGGAATGAGAAGTAGAAAACAACTGGAAAAAAGAGGAGAATGGGAGAATCAAAGAAAATGTTGTTGTTTCTGTATATTTAAAATAATATCTGGTTTATGAAAAAAAGGATATGATGTAAGAGGGCACATAAGAACAGAAAGAAGGAAGACAAAATGATGTGTAGGAAAGCATGAGAGGATGGTGCAAAAAGGCAAGGTTAGATGTATCCTGTAGTGCTTGGAATCACTTAACTTGGCAACAGCCTTGTTAATATATTAAAAGTGAGTAGATATAGCACAGTAAACCTTCTATTGAGATGCCATTGTGCAGTAACCTACATATAAGGCATTTATAACCATTCATTCCATAAAATAAACTTAGTTAAACATCAATTATAAAAATCTTTTGGAAATAATCCTGGTATTACAATATTTATGTTACAATGTAAAATGTGTTATATGCTAATATGCAATAGCCTACACACATGATCATGCATAATTAAAAATTTGATTTTATTAAAGTATGATTAATATTTAATGATACCACTTACTGAACTGTAATTTCAAGTTCATGGTAAAATAAAATTAGGAAATTGTCCTAAAGTAATAAAAATAAACAATCAAGAGTCTGACCATTGAAACTCTCATTTAACCTATGAAATGCAAGGTTATTTTTCTGTGCCCTGTCTAGCAGTAGAGATGATGATTTATGGTTTCTACCAAAGCTTTATCATCATTGTCCTTACCTTTGTTTCCAACCATAGTTAATTAAAGGGAAGGTCATTGTCACCTTATGTTATAAACCTTCTTAACATAATGTATCACTTGGATAAACGTTAATAAAGGTGTTGTGAAGGAATAATGTAATAAAAGAATACTGTATAATCCATCCTGTTAACAATTTCACTTCAGCTACTACATATAATGAAAGTTAATAAGCAGACAGAATTGAAGACGGCATCTATCTAATCGTTTAAAATTTGATCAATTGTCACTTAGACTAATGAAATAAATATATAGTTTGTGTTTTTTAAATCATAATCTCTAAAGTTATCAAAAAAAACAATTACACTAATATTTACAGTAGGAAAAAAAACAAGTAACATTGTATCTTACAAATACAGATTATCCATTAATAAATCTTGCAACCTTCTGCCAAGCAGAGGCTTTTAACTGATGGGAAATAATAAAACCCCATGTAATACCTATATTGAACAAACATTGTCATAAACAACATAAATTATTTTCTTAATTATTTTTTTATGTAAAAATGGGTAAAGAATTCAATAGTTACATTTTTTTATTAAATTATCCATTTTGCAAAATTATATTTTTTTTGTATATTTGTATGTATGTGTGTAAAGTGTTTTTCTCACATTGCTTGCCCAGATATAGGGGGTTATTTATCAACATTTTCTGCTACAAACTCAGATCAAATCCGATCAGTTTTTTTACGCTAATTTATTATTACATTTTCCTGAAAATTTGCTTTGGGGAAAAAAATCTGATTTCACCATTTTTTTGGGATTTTTCACCTGAAAACTCCTATTTCTTATGCTTTTTGCCTGAAAACTCCAGGTTATTGTGCGAAAACAGCGCACATCAAAAAATCATTGGGACTTCTCCCATTGACTTATATGCAACCTCTATATGTCTGAGATCCCGGATTTTCTGATTGGGATTTTTCCATCCTCGGGATTTTTTAAAAGTCCGATATAAAAATATAAAATCATTTACTAAATTCTTAATTCATATTTTATAAAAAAAAAAAACACAACCAAACTCCCATGCTCAATTTTAATTAAATAAACTCTATCATTAATAAAAAAAAAACCCTCTATTTAATCGGATCAAGGAAAAACAATAACATCAAGCAAAAACCCAAATTGATTGAATATTGTGAGCTTTTTTCGAAATCGTTCAAATTTTTCAGGCTTTTTTCCTGAATTGCTCTAATTTTTGAGTTTTTGCCCAAAAACCCTGAAAAAGTCAGCCAACAGGGCGCCCTAGGCACTCCGGTCAGCAACCCCTCCCTCCAGTGTATGCATGCATGCATTAGTGCGCATGTGCCAGAATAGAAGAGAAGGGAGGGAGGGGAGGAATGGAGGTTGGGCAAATGACAGAGAGAGGTTGAGGCCAGTGACAGAGGGAGGGGAGGAGAGAGGAGGGAGGCGAGAGCAACAGGGGAGAGAACCTGGACTAGGGGTAGGCAGAATACCTTTGAACAGGTACATGCCCAGTGCCCCCACATCATTCAGCTCTAGGCAGGTGCCTCTTCTGTCTACACCTAGTTTTGGCCCTGAACCCAGCTCAGACCACAAAAACTTTAAATTGAAGTAGGTGCCTCTCCCATTGACTTATACAGGACCTTGAAAGGTCTGAGATGGCGGATTTTCAGATTCAGGCTTTTTGCAGCATCGGTGTACAATAAATCTCAAAAAATTCAATTAATTTTTTCCCACTGAAAATTTGAGTTTTCTGGTGATAAAAACTTGAATTTCTTGAGATTTCACAACTCAACCTTTAATAAATAACCCCCTCTATCTACAGCACTTTATAAAAGGCACATACAATTGTTTGAGTTAATTTTGATGGTAATGATGTTACATTTCAGACATTATTTCCGTGTTGCTCACTTGCAGACCAGCGTGAAGATATCATTATTTTATGTGTATTTTATTACATTGACTGCCACTGTTGGAAACATAAAATTGGCCAATCTTTTTTGGTTTCTGGTTGAGTTGCGAAGTTGTTACAAAGTATTTTAATTGTGCACACATTTTTTGCATTTTGTTTGCTAATGCTGTTTATTACATAGGGTACATACAGTAAACTGACAGTATTTATAATTTATATCCTCATGGAGGTATATTTTAGTAGGGAGATGATTAGGACTTGTATATCATAAATGTAAAGTAAGAGTGGCATTTCTCTATAATTCTATGTGGATTACTCACAATGTTAATGAATATATGGATGAAAGTGTCATAAAATGTGCCATCAATAGGCATGCACAACAAAAAAACTCTTAATTACAGCAACAAGGAAAGGTTGTGGAACACTCCATGGTGTAAATACTAAATACTAAAATGCAGTGGAAGTGGAACTGATCTCACCAAATTAACTACAGACATATAGAAAAAGAAGAGAGATTGATCAATGTACATTCCCTGGTCCCCTGTCACATTAGTATCAGATGCATGATATTTAAGATGCTTCAGGAGATATTTCCATTGTCTTGATCTGTTTGTGGGGCTGATGTAGCTAAAATTAGAAACAACAAAAAAATTGATCTGCTCATTCACATTAAACCATTGCTCATATGCTTCTCAGTCTGGGCATAAAGACAGCATAAAATATGGTCTTGAATGGGATACATTAAATGCGTTCAAATTTATGAATTCAATTGTATGGTTTTATTTATGTGAAGAAAGATTAATTATATTTATGTCCTGTGTGTTTTCTTCTTAGATCTTTCATTGGGATTGCTCTATTAATATCCTTATCTTTATGTTTACCAACAATAATCACTACAAGAACTGCAATCCACTGCATTAATCCCTCTCTTTGTGCAATGCTATCTAATAAATTAACATAAATGGAAATGGATATTTTGACCAATACTTGCACTTGCATATGACAATAATGTACTCTAATGATAATATTCCTATATTGCACAAAAACATTTTAGCAACATTACCAATGTCACAAAGAGGTTGGGATAACCTTTGAAATAAATTCAAATCGACATACAATGGGGCTGCATGTGCTGGCAATACAGAGAATACATTCAACTACATTGCTGAAAAAATAAGCCATTTAAATAAATCTCAAAAGACTTCTAAATATGAAAATACTGGATAATCTAAATGAGAGCATATCTGGAGGTTGTTAGATAAAAGAAGTCTACAAACATCTTAAGAAAATTAGCATCTGATATTATCTGACTCACCTCCAAAACAATTCCAAATATATATATACATATATATGTGTATATATATATATATATATACATATACATATACATATATATATATATATATATATATATATATATATATATATATATATTTGGTTTTTTTTGTTTGTTTTTTTTGAAAGGTGGGAAAAGATTTGAGACAAACCATAATCGTATTGAAGCATATGCTCTGCTCAGATTTCATACGGGTCAACTTGTCAAAGCTTCTTGACGAAGTCAATTACATTAATTTTCCACAGTAAAGCAATACATATTTCATTTCCATTTCCCACCAGTGATGGGTCTCAGGCATCTTGTTTTGAAAGACTCTTATCACTAAGTAACATTCGTACCCCCAAAGGAATCCTTGGCAGCCACTGGGCCATTGATATAATTGAGCTAGGTATGAGCTGTCTGACACTGCCATTGCAGTACTCAATAGAGCTGCGTACTAAACACTCAGAACAATGAAGCTTCAGCAGACGGCCGCATTGTCAATAAATTTCAATTACACTAATTGCCAAGAGTTCAATGAGTGCTGTGGGCTCTGAAAATAGGAAGAAGAAGATAAAAAAAATGTGTTGAGTAGAGCAGGGGAAAATAAGCAATAAATAAGAAACTGAATTTTCTAAGGGGAACATTAGTGTCCTTTTTAACATGGCTTAACAAGATTTTACAAGCTGTTGTAGTTCAAGAATCCTGTTTTACATTTCTTTGTTGGTGTTTCTTAACAACATTTCCAGATAGTCAATTATGTGGCTTTATCTTTCAAGGGAGAATCATTTCTTGTTTTCTCCCTTTGCATATTATTTTCATTGCTGTTCACTGTGGATAATACATCAGAGTACAATAAATAAATGCCTTATTCTGACCAACTGATTACTCACAGTATCACTACTGGGATAACAAACGCTCCTGTTTATTAGAACATTTGTCTGTTACAAGTCTATTTATACTGTAGATGTTCTAAATACACTGTTTATGTTTGTGTTTGTGCATTTCTGCTCTGCATGTATTAATGTATTTAAAACCAAATATCTTTGATATTCAATTTAATTGAATTTCCTTTAAAATTATTGGTATTTTAAAAACATATTGTCATTACATTTTGCTTTTTAATTACATGCCTCTAGAACAAGATACACGTCGTTTAGATAAAAGTGGGGGTTTTCAGTTAATTGGTGGAAGTAGAAGTCTTTGTTATAAGACCCAATGAAAGATAAACATATAAAAAGTCACCTATATTTTAATTATAGAAAGAGGTTCACTTGAGATGGTTATATGGAAAGGTCAGAAAGTTCTCAACCTGACTCTTTCAGATAGCTACTATTAACCTAATTTATATCTGCAAGAGTTTTAAGAGCTATTGGATTTTTTGTAAATCACCTTAAATGGATATCATGTTATGTTTGTGCTCAAATAGTCATATAAGAAAACAGTTGCAGGATACATTTATTCCTAATAGGGACAGTTACATGTGTTAGCAGAATGCACTTGAATAATACTCACAGCCAGGTCCAGACTGAGAATGAAAAAAGGCCCTGGCATTTCATGTACACAGAGGCCCAATCAGCCCTCACCAGCCCACTAAATACTGACTTTCTGTGGCACCTTATAGCAGCTCCTCTGGCATTTGCCAGAACCCACAGATTGCCAGTCCAGGCCTGCTCACAGCAATCTCAAATCTGTTGTGAACATATATTGACTGGCCCAGAGGGGGGGCCCTGGACCACCACATCTTGGTTTCCATGAAAATTTGCGTATGAATTGTAGAGACCCGCTAGGAATTCTTGAGTCCAAAATACTTTGTATTCCTGTTGACCATCCACAGTGACAGAAGCAGGGGGAGATTGTTTTGAAGAGAATCGATTAACAATTGCCGGCTTTACCAGAGTTACATGGAACTCATTAGGGATTCGCATCTCAGGGGGAAGCTGAAGTCTGACAGCCATGGGATTAACAATCTCCACAATGGGGAATGGACTAACGAATCTTGGACCCAGTTTAGGGGAAGGAATTTTGAGATGAATGTTCTATGTAGAAAGCCACACTTTGTCCCCAACTTTATATAATGTAGAAGATTTCTGTCAAGATCAGCATAACTTTTGTGGGCCAAGGAACTTTTCTCCAAATTGGTTATGGTAGCCGAATAAATAGCAGACATGTGGGCCACATGATCATCGGTCGCTGGAACATCTGACAAGAGGAAGTCTTTGGGAAAAAGCTTGCGGATGTTGCCCATACATGTTCAAGAAGGGTGATCTACCAGTGGAAGCTTAATAAATGTTGTTATGAGTAAATTCTGCCCAGGGAAGTAGATCTGCCCAATCATCCTGACAGAGGGATACATGACTTCTCATAAACTGTTTCAGCTCTTGGTTTACTCTCTCTGCTGCCCGTTGGATTGAGGGTGATAGGCCAAGGAGAATTGAAGAGCGATACCCAGAACCTCTGTCTGATACATTCTTCTGCTGGAAAGCAATGAAGTCGGAAGATATATTGAATAAGCAACTGAGAGAGTTCAATGGCAGAGGGAAGTTTTCGAAGAGGAATGACCATCTTACTGAAGCGGTCAATAACTACCCATATCACAGTGTTCAATTTGGAAGATGGCAGTTTGACAATAAAGTAGATAGCTAAGTGAGTCCAAGGATGGGAAGGGATGGGTACAGGCCTGGATTTGTGGAAAGGCCACCTAGGCCCGGGCCTAGGGCGGCAGGATTTTAGGGGGGCATCATGATGCCTAACCACACCCACATTGGTTTGTAAACCCTGGGGATGCACTGGAGATACAATAATTTTTTAAACTTCCCATACGCCAATCCCCATTGCTTCTGTCCCCCTGGAGGGGACATGGGCAATGAAAGGTAGTGGGCCTAGGGGCGCCCACTACGTAAATCCGGCCCTGGATGGTTAGATGTTGCAATAGTCCGGTAGGGAGAGAATGACTAGAGTTAGAAGAGGCACAAATGGCACAAGCCGTCACAATGTTTTTCACATCCTTCCAAAGAGTTGGCCACCAAAGGAGATGATTAAAAAGCTCAAAGGTCTTTTGGACACCTGGATGTCCAGCTTACATGGAACCGTGGCTTTGCTGAAGGATGGGTATGCGGAATTTGGGTGGCACGTATACCATACCTCAGGTACACTGCTTTTGGGATAGGGCATCTGCCTTCTGATTCCTGGAGCCAGGGCGGTAAGCAAGGACAAAGTTGAATTGTGTGAAGAAAAGTGCCCACCGAGCTTGATGAGGGTTCGGTCTCTTGAGAGTCTGAATGAATTCCAAGTTTTTGTGATCAGTGTAAATGGTGACAGGATGAGGGGCTTCTTCCAGGAAGAGACGCTACTCCTCGAGTGCAAGTTTAACTACCAGAAGCTCACGATTCCCGGCATCGTAATTTTTTTCAGCAGTAAAGAATATTTACAGTATAAGCACAAGGGTGCAATTTCCCAACCTATGACTTGCCTCTGGGAGAGGATAGCTCCAGGACTGACATCGGAAGCATCTACTTCAAGGAAGAATGGTTGCAGAAGGTCAGGATGTCAAAGTACAGGAGCAGAGGCAAATTCGTTTTTTAGGGACTGAAAGGCCTCCAAAGCATGAGGGCCATACATTATGTTTCCTGAATGAGAGCCAAGACAGGTGCAATAAATTTTTATGGCCTTGGTAGTAGTGGGAAGAGGCCAGTCTTGGATTGCCATGACTTCAGAAGGATCCATCTCAAATCCCTCACAAGAGATTATGTGACCCAGGAAGTGAATATTAGGCACCTCGAAGACACACTTCTCCAGCTTGGCGAATAGGGAGTTTTCAGATGAGAGAGAACATCTTTCTCCTGGGTTCGGTGACTTTCCAAGTCTTTGGAAAAAATTTAAATGCTGTCCAGGTACACGACTACAGATTGTCCCAGCCGATCTCTGAAGATATCATTTACAAATTCTTGGCGTTGCAGGGCATTACCAGGTATTCATAATGCCCATCTCTGGTGTTGAATGCAGTCTTCCATTCATCACCCTCTTGAATGTGGATGAGGTTGTAAGCTCCTCAAAGATCCAACTTAATGAATATTTTAGCCCCTCTGAGTTGATCGAAGAGCTCAGAGATAAGCGGCAGAGGGTATTGATTTTTAACCATGATCTTGTTTAGGCCCCTGTAATCTATACAGGGACGAAATCCACCATCTTTCTTCTCCACAAAGAAGAACCCAGCCCCTGCAGGAGAAGATGAAGGTCTAATGAATCCTCGTTGGAGGTTATCTTGGATATATTCTTTCATTTTAGAAATCTCAGCAGGAGACAAAGGGTAGTCCGACCTCTGGGGGGCATGGTACCGGGAAGAAGTTTGATGGGACAAATGTAAGAGCGATGAGGAGGGAGAATCTCTGCAGACTTCTTGCTGAAGACATCTGCAAAGTCCTTGTACACTGTGGGCAAAGACTGAAGGTCCATTGCAGCAAGGGACACTCAGTAAATGGACTTAGCAGGTAAACAGTTCTTCTGACAGTAAGGGCTCCAATGATTTCCTCGATCATCAATAGTGATGGGCGAATTTGCGCCGTTTCGCTTTGCCGAAAAATTCACGAATTTCGTGCGAAATTCGCAAAACGGCGAAAAATTTGCGAAACGGCGCCGGCGTCTCATTTTTGACGCCGGCGCCTGTTTTTTCGGAAATTTTTTTTTCGACGCGGGCGAATTTTTGCCGCGATTTTTCGCGGGCATTTCGCGAATTTATTCGCTGGCGGCGAAACGCGCAAATTCGCCGCGAATTCGCGCCTGGCGAATAAATTCGCCCATCACTAATCATCAATAGCCCAAAACCCTCAGGGGATTTGATAGAGGGAATAGGAGAATTTTCAGGAACTTGGCAAAGCGACATCCATGAAATTTCCTGCAGCCCCGGAATCAAGAAAAGCAGACACATTGATAGTCTTATCAGGTAGCCGAATCTGTATTGGCAAAAGAAATTGAAGAGAGTTTTTTTTGGGGTGCAGGCTCGATGCCACCCAAGTAAAATTCCCCAGTTCTACCTGAGCTTGAAGATCCTCCCAACTTCAGGAGACAACGATTGGAAAAATGGGTTTTTCCTTCACAATATAGGCATAGACCAGCCAAATGTCTCCTGAGCTTTTCTTGTTCAGAGAGCCGCATCTGACCAATCTGCATAGGTTCCTCCAAGGGAATGATAGGAGGAGGAGTGGCAGGATAAGGAAGGAGGGGTCTCTGAAAGCATGGTGTTAGAACAGGCAGAAATATTTGCTTTGCTCCTTATCTCTGCTCTCTGAGACGGTGTCTACTTTTTTTTTTTTACAAGATTTCATGGAGTATGCAAAAAAGAGGCCCCACTTGAACAGAACATACATCCTCAAGCTACCAGTTACAGATTCTGGATGCCTCCAGAAATTCTCTTGCTTAACAGAGTGCTTTAGGCAATGAGCTAGAACATAATGTAACCCATTTTTTGTGGTATTTTAAAGATTATACAATAAAGAGGCGTATTTGATTATAAAGGGGTCTATGGAAGATGACCTATAAAGAGGATTAGTAATATTAAATAATTCAGATTATTGGTACATGGCAGCTCAAAAATCAGCACACTTCAATAATCAGCATCTTTAATAATCAGCCCTGTAGCATTAGCTTATATGACAGACATGCCTAATTTTTTTGTTTCATGATTTGCAACAACCCCTAAGCTTGGCTTCTCAACAGCTGCTCAAAGCACACTGAGCATATGTGAGTCACAGACACTCCTAACAAAATCCAAGATGGATAAAATATGGCATTTCTGGCCAGTTTAATTTTTGGGGTTTAGTTCTCCTTTAACATATTTTTCAGTAGCATTCATTTACATAGATTCGAGTGAAGTTTGAAAGCAAAACATGATAGCACTTGTTTTAACCAGTAAAAGAGTTTAAAGCTAAAATGAGAAACAAAAGTCACTACCCACCTTATTTCCTGACATAATCAAGATGCATAATTACTTTTGTTTTATTTTCCCTTGTGTTTAGGGTATTACAAACTTTTACTGCAGTACCAGTCTTGCACAAGAATCTACCCATTAACTGCAACCTTTCTTTTTTCTTATATGATAACCCACCTATAGTGTTAAATCTCCTTTACCAAAAGCCAGATGGGCCAAACAGGGCAGGAATGGAATGTATTTCTATTCCAAATTACAATTACAAATTTGTCCCTGAGGTAGTAGCCATCATGCTTAGTGGTATGTTGATGACAAATATATAGGCTATGATGACAGAGGAAAAGGGCTTGAGTATATTCGATTGGAACTTTGCCACTACATGTACCTTCTTCAAGGTTTACTAAGGTTTCTCTCAGCAAACACATTGCACAGCATAAAACAAAGCAAAGACAATTTAAGAAACATCACAGGAAAATGTAATCCCAGACATTTTGAATTGCATGGAAAACCTTTGCAGACAATGAGCTTTTGGAACTAACCAGAAAAACATTCTTTCACCCTCAAAACAGCATTGGTGCATTGAGCATTAGCATTGGTAGATCTGGCAAATGGTTCATCCTTTTACTGGAATTGGCTGGAAATAAATGTAGGTAGGAATGACGCCCATAAACTTGTATGGCTTCGTACATCAAAAAGTAAAAGAATTTTTGCCTTGTGACAACATTTTTTGGATGCCCATAGACATTAATGGGCGTTGGCGACATTTCGCCAGCGGCAAATTTTTGACGAAACAAAGGGGTCAAATTCGCCCATCCTTAGTATTATTTTCAATAATAATATATACTGGTAGGATGCACCATTCGCAAGTCATACAATATGGCATTAATTGTATAAAACAGTCTTCTTCAGCCTTCTTATTCTTCCTTGCAGGGCCGTAACTAGGAGTAGGCAGAAGAGGCACATGCCTAGAGTGCACTAGTGTGGGGGTGCTGGGCACGTACCTCTTCTTCATGCCTTTCCCTAGTTCAGGCCCAGCAGGATTGCAAATGCTGCCAGTTTTAAGAGTAACCTGGGCCCTCAGAGTCTTCCACCTGATGCCGTTGGTGCATGCATGAGTGCACATGCTTGCGTGGGACAGGGTAGGGACAAACACGAGCTGTCTGGGGGAGCCAAGTTCAATTAGTGAAAGTGCTGATAAAATGAATGCAAAGTTAAGAGCACAGTGATGTGATTCAGCACTTGTACCCATATATGATCCTGTGCAACCTCCATTGAGCAGCAATGCAAACTCATGAATTACTTGCAGGAGCACCCTGAAATTATTATCTGCCTAGACCTAGCTGTACAATTAAATATACAGTATGGCTTGGGGATGCATACAGACTTTTTCCAGCACAAAAAATAAACAATGACTCAATGAGCTTTGGGGAAACAATGTTCATTGAGAAAATCTAACTTTGCAATTGGCTTTGCATTTTTTATGCTGAAACAAAGTGCATGGTGAAATTTTAGTTGTGAAAATATTTGTCATCACTACTTAAGACCTTTCAGCATATTTTTGCTACAAAAATACAGTACATTTTTTATTAAGAAGCTGTGCACTAGTGCAAACTAAAAAAAAAAATTCCCCTTATGGATTTGTCTTGGACCCCTAAATGTGCAAAAGCTACATTTTAAACACTCTTACTTAAGGCTTAAAAACATCCAGAAAGTTTTTGCTTTTTCTTTACCATCAGTACTGATATATGCTAGTTCAGTTACTTTTTGTTGGCCGTGCTGTCATCATAAAAGAGAGATAGCAAATCAAAAAATAAAGAATTTCCTGTTTAAATTGGACACTATGGAAAAAAGCATTGACATATTTAAGAGCTTTCTGAATTAAAGGTTTTCAGAATATAGATCATGCACCTATAGTAATATAAGACTTTTTAAAGTCTTTTAACCTGTGACCTAATAGCTATATTTATTGATATATATTTATATATGATATATAAATATATTACTTATTTGCAGGCACAAGCACAGGCAGGCCCAGAGCAAAGATTATATGGCAGGGTGCAGACCTCCCTTACAACATGTGCCAGGTATGTCCTTAATCTAACTGACACACTCACATTTGTAATGCTAATGTTGTAAAAAGTTGCATTTGTAAGGCCTGTTGGATTAAATTTTTAGTTATGATAAAGAGGATCCTTTTAAATTCAATACTATTTTTAGTCATTTAGTCATCACTATAATTAATTTTAATTAGTCTGTCATATTTCTTTCATAGGTGTATAGCCATTATGGTATAATATTTTTGTATACAGAAAAGCAAATACATTTTAAAGAATAAAGTACAAATAAATATTACATTTCATGGTTTTATTTAGACTATGTCTTTTGAGTACATTTTCTTGGACTGATAATGTGTTACCTTTATCTGGTTTGCAGGCCATGTGTGCCGAGAAGGAGTAAACCAAGGAATCCTAGATCAATCAGGACTACATACCTCCTTAAAAAGTGCAGTGCTGGAACATCAACATTTTAAATAACATTTTTTGAAGTAGCAAAAATATATTTAAAAAAGTACAGGTGTGGAATTTTATCTGAAATATAATTAACTGGCTGAAAATTTTTTTACCTGGGTCACCCGTCCAGACCCAATCAACCCCTCCCCCCAGCTAAGCCCCACACTTTTAGCACAACTAGCAGGCTCAGCCTCTCTCTACCATCCAGGAGGAGAAGGGTTACATCTTCATACCCACATCCTTTCAGGACAGAGGCCAGCAGAGGTCAAGAGCAAGCAGCAAGTAAGAGCCACATAAGCCACAGTGAATGTATAAGAGCCAGGTGTAAGCCAGTCAGCCAGCAAAGAAAGGTATTGCTGGAGGGATCAAGAATGCTGCCCAGGAGGCAGCTGGGGCACCAGGCCAGGGTCAGGGGCTCCTCCAACACGGGGGCCATAAACATGGTCTTCCAGAAGCAATCATACAGTGCAACATGTATGGGCCCCAGGAGTGCAGGTGAAGGTGGCACATGCAGTTCCAGGCAGAAACACAGTGGGTGAGGCGGTCACAGCTGTAATTTCCCCTCCTTCCACCTTTTTCTCAATAGGACCTAAAAACCAGCCAGAAGACAAAGGAGAACAAAGAAGTTCATCAGCTACATAGGACCAACCAGGAGGGTAATTGCATATCAGGTACCAACGATACTGGCAACAGGGTACTGGGTACACAGCCAGGGCAGGGTTCTGCTAGCAGTCCCCAGCATGAGCCATGCAAGTTCATGGCTAAATTGTGCCAGCTGCTGAGGCAAACAGAGGTGTGGTGGCCACAGATAGTGCTACCATTGGGGGAAGCCACCAGGTAATTTTTTTATGACTCCCATAGACGCCCATTTAAAAAAAAAAAAAAGACGCGTTTTTCAAACGCACGTCAAAATGTTTTTGATGCCCATATGATAATGGGCGTCAGTGACATTTCGCCGGCGGCAAATTTTTGACGAAACGAAAAGGGTCAAATTCACCCATCCCTACAGGGGATCTAAAAACACAGCTATGCTCACATTAGGTACTTAGTCAGCGGCTAAGGGTATGGGGGTTCAGATGATGTCAAGTGGAAAAGGAGGTAGTGTCAGCAAAGGGCCATGCTTATATATGTTTTGAGTGCCATTAGGTACTCACCTAAGACCGGAAGTGAGGGAGAAGGTTTAGAAATGGGAGTACATTAACAGTTTCAAGCTACTACCATTGGAAAAATTTAACATCAATAAAATGGGTAAGGAGCACAGGAAAGAGGAAGACAAGAATAGCACCAGTTTAGGCTGATCCCTAGGACATTCGGGAACTGACTGCAGGCCTTTTCCACTTTGGCCAGTGCAGTAGGGTAGAAGCATCCAGAACACTTCTCAGCAGTGTTTTCTTATCTGGATGCCATTTGGGAGGCACACTGGGTTTTATTTATCAACACTGGGCAAATTTTCCCTTGGGCAGTAACCTATAGCAACCAGTCAGTGACTGGCTTTCTTCAGCCATCTGCAGGTAAAACAATGAATGCAACATTTGATTTGGTTATCATGGGTTACTGCCCATGTGCAAAGTTGCCCAGTGTTGATAAATTACACTATGGGTCTATCATGGCTATAGTATGAAAAACAATTGCATCAGAGGATTGCAGTGGAACTGGAATTTCACAGGAGCTACAGCAGGAAGGCTACAAGCCATCTGGAGCACACAAAAAAGACTGTTTAACAATAGCCAGTGCAAACGGGGGGCCATCCTGTTGATTTTGCCATGAATGCTCCCAGAAATCATCCTTTCAGCAGATGTTTCAAAAGGTGCAAGAGTGCAGGCAAATATAGCTATGGGCCTGGAAAAGGGAGTAACACAGATTAAACTAGAATTTATGTTTTTTGCAGGCTGAAAGAAGCAAGAATCTGCTCCCTTCTTCGGCACCGTTTGTCTGCACTTAAAAGTACAGCTTTCACTGCAGAGGAATGCAGATTACCCATGAACAAGGTAACATTGCTTGAAGAAAAGAGTACACAGGCAGGGCCAAAAAGTTGGTACTGTAGATCTAGTCCCTTTGGAGTAAACTCAACTTGAGAATTATCTGTATAGGGAGCCTGGTGGCTCTCTGACTGCAGGAGTGGGTGGCACTGTTTTGTTCCAAAATAATGGCTGTGTCAGTGGTTAATAATTTGACCTCTTCATATTGCCCAGTGCTTGCCCTCTTTTGGTACTGCTTTGCCTACAACTTAGTGTCAATTTGAGAAACAGACACCCCCTGGGTGGTGTTAACGAGATTGATGATGCACTGTTTTCAGTGGGACAGATTTCGGACACTGGCACCAATAGCACCAGTAAATGTAATTTTGGAATTATAGGATCCCCTGTTGAATTTAAACTATTCAAGCTGACTTTTTTATGTGGGCAGTAGAGGGTCCAGATTGGTGGTCATGTATTTGGAATATTTCTTGATAATGAGTTTATGGATAATATATCCTGTATTTTTATACTATATGTTATAGAGTTCTTATAAATGATTACATGGAATACTTCATGCAAAAATGATTGCAAACGAATGCACTGGTAGTGCCCTCCCCCTGTACTAGTGGACTTTTGACTAATGCCCATTTATTAATTGTGCCTTATACCAGGACATGCTAACAATGTAGACATTCATCATGTACCACAAAAATATTTGGCCAAATTCAATCTGGTAGCAATAAAATCTGCAGATGCAGTTGCCATAGTTTTTATATGTGTATGTTGCAAATTATAGTCATACTCTGTATAACAATTAAGGCATATACTGACATGAAAGCTATTGATCTAAAACCAAAACTGCATGCATTAAGGATTTCTATTGAAACCGTTAGCTCTAAAATGAAAATGTAAAACTATTATTACAATAGTGGTATTTGCAACAATCAGCAGTCTCATAGTACTGCTCCCATAAAGAATTACAAATACATAGTTTCATATGCTCATAAGCGATGTAGTACTATCTCAAAAACAGCAGCATTCCCTCCTGAATACCAGTGTCATTGCAGAGAATATAAAGCCAAGAAACAGACATCCAGTTGTCTTTTGATAGCTTGCCCAGTGAGTTAAATAAAGACCATTTTCTCGTAGTTCTTGTTTTGCAACCTTCAGGAGAACAAATATACAAGGCAGACATTAGAGACACAATCTTTTATGCACAGGCAAATGGATTTTGTGCACTGCCATAGACATTGACGAGACAGATAGCATACACGAAAAACACTAGTTTCTATGTCTAATTGAGAGGAAAAGCTCAGGGAAAAGTTGTTCTGGTTCCAAATAAACCTCATAATTGCACAGAACTGTTGACTGCACTGACAAACTCATATCAATGCCTTGATTCTTTGCTGGCCTACTTGAGGCAATTGCTGTATTGTACTGCCATCCACTGACATGTGCGTGCAAATGCACACAGTAATTAATTTAGTTGCTTCTGTAGTATATCGACTTGACTTAATTTCCACTGAAGCACCAGCCATCCCCTAGATAGATATACTCCCAATTCATTTCCTTCTGCAATGATAACTGTGAAATTTACCCAAGCTCTAAAGGAAAAGAAATAATTTCTCTAATAGCCTTAATGGGTTTTTAGAGTCTTTTGGACAGCAGCCAAGAAAGTCTTAGACATGGATGTGCAGGCAGAGTGAATGCAGAGCTTAGTTTGCGAGTGGATGTCTCTGTGTGTGGTTTTACTGTCAGATAAGTTTCAGTAAAGACATTTTAATTGAACCCCCCCCCCAATAATACTTTCAGTGATAGCTTTCCCTCACTGCATTAAGCGTAAATGAATAGAAGCTAATTGTATTTCAATAAAAATGGGGATCAGAAAGCTGTTGTTGGATAAGGTAATCTTTAATTAAGATTATTTAAATTACTAAATGTCAGCCTCTAACATTAGCTTCACATTTTATACTGATGTGAGAATGGTTTACTAGAAAAATAAATTAAAATAAAATACATAAATAAGCAGCACAATTTCATAATGTGTGCTGATATTTAATGGTTAAGCAGAGAAATACATAGTCCCTGATGGTTTAATGAACCTTATGATGATTGATGCCTGAGTAGGCATTACGTTCATTATGTCATCAGTATAAATTAAGGCAGAGCAGAAATGCACATTGAAGCATGGTAACTTTTATTTCAATAGACAAAATTGCTGTTTGAACTCAAATATAACTTGTTTGAGTGTATTTACATACTTAGGGACATATTTATTAACATGGGAGACAAAAATCATTGGTGATGTTGCCCATAGCAGCCAATCATATCTTTGCTTTTATTTTGTAACTTGTAGGTGACTTTTTGAATCTAGTTGCTGATTGGTTGCTACGGTGATAAATGATGAGCAAATTTTTCCAAATTCCACATTTCGCCATCTGCACATTTTTTGTGAAACTGTGTCAAAAATTAGCAGTGAAAAAAAATTGTTGCTACATAGAATTTGCCAATACAAAAAAGTCACTGAAAGGAAAAATGCCCATTGACTTTAATGCATTTGAAGCAAGAAAAAAAAGCGTGTAAAGTGCGTAAAAAAATGACTTCAATGCATCTGCAAATTTCTCAGCAGTTTTGCACATTTTTTTGTGAACCGATGATGATTGTCATCTGTGTTAATAAATATGTTTCTTACAGTCCAGTGGAAAAGCAAATATGTGTACAAAAAATATTTCTTCTGTCTTTTTTGGAATGGGAATGAACACAGTGTTTGCAAGAGCAGAGACATTGATAATACTGTACAGCTCCCCTTAGGGTCTCTATTAGATTTTGATAGTCTCTACTTTGTAAGAGCTGTTCTTCCTGACATAATTAAGCATTTAACATCCCATCAGATTTTGGGCATTGGTCAGCATTAGTGCCTCACAACACTGAGAATTTGGATTTCATCCAACTACAATACAATCATTTTTGAGAGTGAGTTTCCTTTGGGTGGTCCAGTTTTATCCCACAGTTCAATAACATAATGCAGGTATGGGCTCATTTATCTGGAAACTCATTATCTAGAAAGTTCCAAATTATTAAGTTATTATTAAGTTTTTTAATTATTCCCTTTTCTCTGTAATAGAGGTATGGGACCTTTTATCCAGAATGCTTGGGACCTGGGTTTTTCCAAATAAGAGATCTTACTGTAATTAGTATCTTCATACCGTAAGTCTACTAGAAAATAATTTAAACATTAAATAAACCCAATGGGCTGGTTTTGCTTAGAATATGGATTCATTCCATCTTAGTACAAGTAATTGTTTTAATATTACAGGAAATCCTTTTTGAAAATTTGGATTAAATGGAGTTTCTGGGAGATGGCCTTTTCTTAATTTGGAGCTTTCTGTATAATGGATTTCCAGATAATGGATCATATACCTGTAATAAAACAGTACATTATACTTAGGCATTCTGAATAACAGGTCCCATACTTGTAATACGATAACTGGCTTCTGTTATGCATTAGTGATACTGATATAAGCAAGTAAAATAAGAGTGCCAAATCTGTCTCCAGCTTCCATGGATAAAGCCCATAAATAATATCCCACAGATAAATAATGGTATTCCTTTCATATAAATGAAAGACCCTTCTCCATATGGAATATGGAATATATTTCCCCATAACTACTTTGAGGTAGTTTACTACTATGTTAAATTTGTAGGGGCAGCTGTCAGGAAGCATTGCATGTATTTGATATGTGGACCAAGTGGATGTTTTGATACCATTGTTTACTTTGTATGACTCACTTTGATAATTAACCATGGGCACATTTACAGAACATGGTAAAAGATTGTAATTGAGTATGTATTAGCAAACTAGGTTTCTAACACAAATGTCTTTCATTTACCTATGGTTTGGATTTAACAACATATAAAAAGTTATCCTGCCAGCTGTTACTACACGGTTTATTTTACATAGAACAGTGAGATGACATATTTGTTTCTGCTTCAGAATTTAGGCTAGGATTGGTCAATTTCAGATCATTTTTACATTGTTCCATTTATTCCTGGCACCTTTTGTTACAATTCACAATGGCTTGAATAGGTTGGAGAGGTAGTTAACCGTTTAGAAAAGTATAAGGAATTGATTTGTAGTTAATTTTCTTTATAAAGCAGCTTACAACTGGGGGATTTACATTCAGCTGATCTCCATCAATTTCAGTGGTTCCCCTTGGGGTAGGGGTGGAAGTAGTAGCAGAGGGCTAAATCTGAAGTTAGTATGGAAGAGATTTGGGGATAATGCTAATTTGCTCTTCTCCTGAAAACACAGTTTGAAGGTATGGTATTAAGGGTGAGATTTGCTGACCTAGATATTACTATAATTTTATGTATTTTTTATTTATATAGCACTACTTATGTGCACATCAATTATGGCTAAATGTCTGATACACCAATATTTTCCTTTATTTGTAACCATAGAGTGAGTTAAGGCAGGACCTGACCAAAGAATGGATTTGAATTGAAAAAGTTTTTCAAGCACTGATCTATACTATAGATTGTCAGTTATAAGAATAGTTGCCCAATATTTCATGCAGTTGTTTAAAGAGGAAATTCCACGAAAACATAATCATAAAAAGACATAATTGGGGAAATGGACTGGAAGGAAAAGATGATGATGTCGTGGGTACATCTATTATATATATATATATATATATATAGTCATATGAAAACATTTGGGAACTCCTCTTAATTCTTTGGAGTTTTGTTTATCATTGGCTGAGCTTTCAAATTACCAACTTCCTTTTAATATATAACATGCCTTATGGAAACAGTAGTTTTTTAGCAGTGACATAAAGTTTATTGTATTAACAGAAAATATGCAATATGCATTATAACAAAATTATACAGGCGCATAAATTTGGGCACCCCAACAGAGATATTAAATCAATACTTAGTTGAGCCTCTTTTTGCAAATGTAACAGCCTCTAGATTGCTCCTTTAGCCTTTGATGAGTGTCTGGATAATGGATTGATGGTATTTTTGACCATTCGTCCATACAAAATCTTTCCAGTTCAGTTCAATTTGATGGCTGCCGAGCATGGACAGCCTGCTTCAAATCATCCCATAGATTTTCATTGATATTCAAGTCTGAGGACTGTGATGGCCATTCCTGAATATTGTACTTCTCCCTCTGCATAAATGCCTTTGTAGATTTCTTAGTGTGTTTAGGGTCATTGTCTTGTTGGAATATCCAACCCCTGAGTAACTTCAACTTGGTGACTGATGCTTGAATATCATCCTGAATAATTTGTTGATATTGGGTTAAATTCATCCGACCCTCATCTTTAACAAGGGGCCCAGTCCCTGAACTAGCCACACAGCAACACAGCATGATGGAACCCCCCCCCAAATTTGACAGTAGGCAGCAGGTGTTTTTCTTGGAATGCCGTGTTCTTCTTCTGCCATGCAAAACTCTTTTTGTTATGACATTAGTCGAAAACACTTTGATCTGAAAAGACTGTGGCTTGTCTATATGAGCTTTTGCATACAACAAGCGACTATGTTTGTGGCGTGCGTGCAGAAAGGGCTTCTTTCTCATCACCCTGCCATACAGATGTTCTTTTTGCAAATTGCAAATAAATTACTTTTGAGCAGTATACCTGCCTCATAGGCTATTCCTTGTTACTACTACAAATATTGCTTCCAGTTGAACCTGTTGGCGGGGTACATTACAAAGGAAAAGCAGACAAATCGCTTAAAGAACACAAGGTAACAGTCACCCCTGCATAATAGTTTCATTCCAGAATATTGTACTTCTCCGTCTGCATAAATGCCTTTGTAGATTTCGTAGTGTGTTTAGGGTCATTGTCTTGTTGGAATATCCAACCCCTGCGTAACTTCAACTTTGTGACTGATGCTTGAATATTATCCTGAATAATTTGTTGATATTGGGTTGAATTCATCTGACCCTCGACTTTAACAAGGGGACCCAGTCCCTGAACTAGCCACACAGCACCACAGCATGATGGAACCTCCACCAAATTTGACAGTAGGTAGCAGGTGTTTTTCTTGGAATGCCATGTTCTTCTTCTGCCATGCAAAACTCTTTTTGTTATAAAATCAGTCAAAAACACTTTGATCTGAAAAGACTGTGGCTTGTCTAAATGAGCTTTTGCATACAACAAGCAACTATGTTTGTGGTGTGAGTGCAAAAAGGGCTTCTTTCTCATCACCCTGCCATACAGATGTTCTTTGTCCAAATTGCGCTGAATTTAGAACGATGTACAGATACATCATCTGCAGCAAGATGCTCTTGCAGGTCTTTGGAGTTGATCTTTGGGTTGTCTGTATCCATTCTCACAATCCTACGCATGTGTGGATAAATTCGAGTTTAAGTAAATGTGCCCCTAAAAGTAAATATTACATTTATTAAAGCAGCTTTTTTGAGTCAAGTTAAAATCTTTTTTAAATATACACCTGTTAGTTACAGTATATAGGGAGCTGATTCATGCATTATAAGAGGCTTTTCAAGTTGCCTACATTTATGGCTTGGCTGAAGTATCTACCCCTGTGGGTGTTAGTATTGCTGCCTCATAGCATTGGGGCCTTGGGTTTTATACCAGCCAGGCAATAATCAGCTTAGAGTTTGTTTGTTTCAATGTGTTTCTTTAATGGCTGAAGACTTCACTTTACAGTATCAGGCTATTCATTACAATATTAGCTATATAAGTGCATACTACAGTATTAACCTGTTCTCTGTATATACAAATTCAAGCTTGCAGATATATCTGCTTCTAAATTACTTTAACAGTCTGTATTACTGTATTATATTAGCTTACAAATTACAGTACTGACATATATTTAATATAGTATCACTATGCATATCACAATGGCAGTCTATAATTGATTGTCAATACTAGTGAAAGAGCTGCAAAAATTCAAAGGAGAAAAATTCACAGTGACAAATAAATTTGCAATTATTTGGACGCCCATTGACTTTAATGCATTTGGATAAAATAGTCACACGTATAAAAATTGTCGTTCATGTAAGAATTGCTGCGCGTCAAAATAATTTTGATGCCCATTGATTTTTTTTTCTGTTTCGCAAATTTTTCTGCAAAACTAAACGGGAGAGAATCGCCCATCACTAGTCAATACCAAACATATATTTTGTAAGCAAGTCTTTATTATGGAAGCCTACATAATACTGTACCAGCCTATATATTGTTTAAATTGTTCTTCTATGTATTTATTGAAAAGTAAAATATGGTTCCAATTTACTTTTACTATATAAATTATTTGTGGCCAACACCAATTGGCTCAACTTACTCCATATGTACACATGATCAAAATAATAATTATGCTTTATATTTGATACAGGGAAGACAGCAAGCCACGCAGGCATTTCCCTATTGTCTAATAAATAAAGATATGATAAAATAGTGAACACAGACCATGTTTATAAACATACAGCTGTCAAAAACATAGTAGTAATTACAACCGTGTTCACACTATTCACACTAATGTATTAAATGTTTTAAGAGTGTACAAATGAATTGACATGCAAAGATTCAATCACAATAGATGGCTAAAGAAGGAAAGTTGCAGTCATATGTCTTCTGTTATATCTGCAGCTTTTTAAATAACCATTTTTCATTTTAGAGCTTTCCATTCCCTTAGGTACAGCATAAACTTAAATGAAACCTGGATTCAGCACAGGACTTTTCGACTATATGATGGATCAATAATTTGTTGGTTTGTTTATGAAATATGCCAACTTGCAGAGACAGAGTCATTTTTAAGAGGCAACCACGATCAATATATATGTGCATAGATTTATAGCTGTTTTGTTACAATCAGAATAAGTTTTTCTCTTCAAAGAACTTCATGTTGCCTTTTTTCTTATTTTTACATTTGGTAAAAAACACACCTGTTTAATTAAAAAAAAAAAAATTTTGAACATAATATTAAGCATAGAGTACTTTGCATTGTTACAGTATATATTTGTTATATACTTGTATTATAGTTTGTATATAACATATTCTTCTGTATTTTAATTAGAACAAAAATCTACAAACATTAGTTGGTTATGTATGTATGTATGTATAAATTTATTTGTAAAGAGCTGTTAAGGAGCCGCAGCGCTATACAGTACATAAAAGTACAATATATATAAAAGTATACATGGGGGAGATAAATCACATAATAAATATATACAGAATCGTAAGACAAAGAGCATAAGACCTATGTGGTAAGAGACATAGTGGGAAGTAGGTCCCTGCCCCATAGAGCTTACAGGAGTGGATAGGAGGCTAACATACAGGTACAAATTGGAGATGAAAAAGTGCACAAGGTAAGGCATAGTCAGTAGGGACAGGACTAGGCTAATGTTGTAGTACTCCATAAGGTAGGCTCTCTTTTTTCTTGAAGAGATTAAGAGAGGATTCCTTACAGAGGAATTCAGGGATGGAATTCGAGAGGTAAGGAGCAGCAAGATAGAAGGGTTTGAGACAAGAGGTGGCAGTGGATGTGTATGGTGTGAAGAGAAGGTGACTCTAAAAGAGCGGAGAAGACGACCAGGAACGTATAGTGAGATAAGAGAAGAAATGTAGTGAGGAGCAGAGGAGTGAAGGGCTTTGAATGTTAGTAGAAGAATTTTATATGCTATTCTTTGCTTAACAGGCAGCCATGCTAAGGATTTTAGTTGGGGTTGAGCAGGTTCCCATTTAGGAGAGAGCAGAAGGAACCTGGTAACAGAGTTTAAGATTGATTGGAGGGGAGAGAGATGGGAGTCAGGAAGACCAGTTAGGAGGAGATTGCAAGAGTCTTAATGGGATAAGATAAGGGCATTGATTAGTGTTTTGGCTGTTGTTAGTGAAAGAAATGGGCGTATCTTGGCTATGTTGCGGAGGAAGAAACAACAAGTTTTGGCAGCATTATTAATATGATTAGAGAAGGAGAGGGACTGGTCAAAGATGACCCCTAAGCAGCATAGTGAGTTAACCGGGTTATTAGTCATGCCATCAATAGTAAAGGTGAAAGGAAGAGAAGGGCTTGGTTTGGGTGGAAAGATCATGAGCTCAGTCTTGGCCAAGTTGAGTTTGAGGTGGTGTTGGTTCATCCAGGAAGAGATAGCTACTAAGCAGTCTGCTATCTGGGTTTGAACATCAGAGGTTAGTGAGGGAGTGTCTAAATATATCTGAATGTCATCGGCATACAGGTGATATTTAACGCCAAATGAAGATATAAGGTCTCTTAAAGAGAGAGTGTACAAGGAGAACAACAGAGGACCAAGTACAGAACCCTGAGGCACCCCCACATTAAGATGTACAGGAGGTGAGGATTTGTTTGCAAAAGTAACAGAGAAGGAGCACTCAGAAAGGTAGGAAGAGAGCCAGGATGCAGCTTGATCATGGATACCAATGGAATGGAGAACTTGCATTAAAACAGAATGGTTAACAGTATCAAAAGCATAAGATATGTCCAGGAGAATGAGAATAGAGAAATGCCTTTTGGCCTTAGCAGTCTGGAGATCATTTGCAACTCTACATCAGGCAGTCTCAGTGGAGTGTGCAGGTTAAAAGCCAAACTGCATAGGGTCAAGCAGATTATTGGTGCAGAGAAAGTTAGTAATACGGGAGAAGACAAGACATTCCAGAAGTTTAGAGGCTAGCGGTAAGAGAGAAACAGGATGGTAGTTAGACAGACAGGATGGGTCCAGTGTAACCTTTTTCAGAATGGTCTTGACACAGGCCTGTTTGAATAATGAGGGCAAGGTAGCAGAGTTTAGTGAGGAATTGAATATATGAGTAAGTACTGGAGTAAGGACAGGAGCACACTGTTTTAGTAGAGGTGATGGGAAAGGATCAAGTGAGCAAGTTGTTGATGGAGAGGATAGGAGAAGTTTAGAGACTTCCGACTCAGATATACGATCAAAATGGAAACTATACTTGGGGGCACATTAACTAAGCTCGAGTGAAGGATTCGAATGAAAAAAACTTTGAAGTATTTTTTTGGGTACTTCGACCATCGAAACTACGACCTTCGACTTCGATTCGACCAATCGTTCGACTATTCGACCATTCGATAGTCGAAGTACTATCTCTTTAAAAAATACTTTGACTACATACTTCGGCAGTTTAAACCAACCGAGGTACAATGTTAGCCTATGGGGACCTTCCCCAGCACTTTTCTAACCTTTTTTTAATCAAAGAAAAATCCTTCGATCAATCGCTTAAAATTGTTCGAAGGATTTTATCGTTCGAACGATTTTTACTTAGATCGATCGAAGGATTTGCGCTAAATCCTTCAAATTCGATATTCTAATTAGAAGGATTTAAATTTGAGGGTCGAATTACCCTTGATAAATGTACCCCTTACTGTATACATATGGAAACTATAGCCTACATATTTGTTTAGCATCCAGTGAATGTGCTTTCTTTGGTTAAAACAAGGAACGCTAAAAGATAGACTACAAAGAGTGATGGTAAATGGAACATTTTCTAATTGGACCAGTGTTGTTAGTGGAGTACCGCAGGGCTCTGTACTAGGTCCCTTGCTTTTCAACTTGTTTATTAATGACTTGGAGGTGGGCATTGAAAGTACTGTTTCTATTTTTCAGATGATACTAAATTGTGCAGAACTATAGGTTCCATGCAGGATGCTGCCACTTTGCAGAGTGATTTGTCTAAATTGGAAAACTGGGCAGCAAACTGGAAAATGAGGTTCAATGTTGATAAATGCAAGGTTATGCACTTTGGCAAAAATAATATAAATGCAAGTTATACATTTATTCTGTGGCTACTAAAGCAAATAAAGCAAATAAAGTTCTGTCTTGCATAAAAAAGGGCATTAACTCAAGAGATGAAAACATAATTAAGCCTCTTTATAGGTCCCTGTTAAGGCCTCATCTGGAGTATGCAGTGCAGTTTTGGACTCCAGTCCTTAAGAGGGATATAAATGAGCTGGAGAGAGTGCAGAGACGTGCAACTAAATTGGTTAGAGGGATGGAAGACTTAAATTATGTGGGTAGACTGAAAAGGTTGGGGTTGTTTTCTCTGGAAAAAAGGCGCTTGCGAGGGGACATGATTACACTTTACAAGTACATTAGAGGACAGTATAGACAAATAGCAGGGGACCTTTTTACCCATAAAGTGGATCACCGTACCAGAGGCCACCCCTTTAGACTAGAAGAAAAGAACTTTCATTTGAAGCAACGTAGGGGGTTCTTCACAGTCAGGACAGTGAGTTTGTGGAATGCACTGCCGGGTGATGTTGTGATGGCTGATTCAGTTAATGCCTTTAAGAATGGCTTGGATGATTTTTTGGACAGACATAATATCAAAGGCTATTGTGATACTATGCTCTATAGTTAGTATAGGTATGGGTATATAGAATTTAATTAAAAGTAGGGAGGGATGTGTGTATGGATGCTGGGTTTTCATTTGGAGGGGTTGAACTTGATGGACTTTGTCTTTTTTCAACCCAATTTAACTATGTAACTATGTAACTATCTCTTTTTAAAAGGGAGGTAGTGGGAGAATAAAATCCTTTATAAGAAGTGCTTGTCTTTTTCTTATTTTACCTTAAATCGAAAGTAAATAGATCACAAAAAATTATCTAATCTGCTTTTCTTAAAATTTATGCAGAGTTTTAAATAAAACAATCAATTAAAGGTACATGGCTACTTTTTACAGATACTTGTTGATGTATATTTGGCTTTTTAGATAGTGAGACCCCATTATTGAGCAACCCCATAATCGATCAAAATTTCTACTCACGATGCGATAATGGCGGAGCTCACCCAGACCAATGTGCCGTCCTGCTCGATCGCTGCTCTCAGAATATGCTGGTCCTCGCCGGCTACTACATCAAACCCACAAATCGCTACGGAGGCGCAGATCAAGAATACCAGGAATCCGGCACAGTTAACATCAACGTTCGGCTTTATTCACGCATAGATAGGATAACAGTGGAGGGTGTACAATTCTAACGCGTTTCATGCCCCATAGCTGGGCACTTCATCAGAGACTCTGATGAAGTGCCCAGCTATGGGGCATGAAACGTGTCTCCGTAACGATTTGTGGGTTTGAACCCCAGAATCGATACCTTTATTTTTCTGATGCAGAGAATGGACTCTATAATTGACATCAGATTAAACATTCTAATTAAGATTTAATTGCATATACACTGATGATCAAGAGAATTGCTGTTTATGATTTTTAGGTAGGAATGCCACAGAAAAGCCAGGAAATATGCTTTGTTTATTCACAAATCATTTTTAAACCTATAAATAAGGTCATTTTCTTACTTGAAAAACACAACACTGCCCTTGCTATGTGTTATGTCCTAATAAAGGATTTAAGAAGAGGAGCTTAAGGGGATAACTATGTATAAATATATGGGGAAAAATATTTTTATATCAAAAAGATATATATCCCAAGGCTCATATTCAGTAAAAATAATTTATTTATTAAAGTTCATATTTAAAAATTAGATCCATACTGACCCCACATGGCCCACCTTACGCATTTCGTACCCTCCGGCACTTAGTCATAGGTGTCTCTGTCCACAGCATGTTCCACACATGGAATGTTTATGAAGGATAGGTCATGTCAGACGAATTTGATTGCATTTTATGATGTGGTAAGTAAATTCTGGACAGTGGGGGGGCAGTAGATGTGATCTATTTGTATTTTGCCAAAGCATTTGATACTGTGCCCCACAAATGACTGCTTTCTAAACTAAGGTCTGTTGGGCTTAATGAAGTTGTTTGCACGTGGATAAGAAACTGGCTACAGGATCGGGTACAGAGGGTGGTTGTTAATGGGACATTCTCTACTTGGAGTAAGGTTCTTAGTGGGGTCCCCCAGGGCTCAGTATTGGGTCCACTTTTATTTAACTTGTTCATTAATGACTTAGGGGAGGGTGTTGTAAGTAATGTATCAGTGTTTGCAGATGACAACAAAATTATCCAGCCCAATTAATTCCATCCAGGATGTGGCATCCTTGCAACAGGATCTTGACAAACTGACACTTTGCCGGTACCCTTTTCCCGAACATCCAAGATGGAGCCTGTTTCACTTCAGCGTGTGCGTTCCACTGCAGAGGGCAATTCTCCGAATCTCCTCTCGATTTCGCCTGTTTTACCGATCATAACTAAGTATATATTGTATTATTAAAAATTAAACAAGCGAATACCCATCTGGAGTAACTTGATAACTGTTTTTATGTAATTTTATTGATTATGTATTTATTGTGTTTTAAGAATCCTGTTTGATAAATAAATGATATACTTTTTTGAATACATTGGTCTTAAAATACACCTTTAATTTATTTATTTGTATTATCCTCAATAGGACAATAGGGTTTTTTTTTTTTGAATAGTGAGAAAGTTTTTCCTTTATGCCACAATACCTCAAATAATAATAGTTTCTAATGCTAACAGACTACTGTTGCACAAATATGGCAGCCCACTTATACAGGAACATGGGGAAAGATAGGTAATGTAAAAGCATCAGGTAAAAAGACAATGCCATGATAGATGTAAGAAAAGGTTGCATTTCTGGCATCTGTATCTCTTTAAAGGGGAATGAAGTGCAAAAAAACTTACTCAGAATGTTTTTCTGGGAACTTTTCCAACATACATTTATTTTCTATTTTAGCAGTTTCCGAGATATTTGCAATTTAGATTTTTTTGATACCAGTAGTGATGAGCAGGCATGGATTTGCAGAAAATCCATATTTTTGTGCAAAATACATTGGATTGTATGGGTGTCACAAAAAAGAAAAAGCAACATTTTTGCGACATTTTTTAGCAGCACCCATAAACTTTTCTTTTAAACAGTAGCTATGCAAATATGTCAATTGATTTCAATGTATTATGTTCAAAAAAAGTAAACTACTGACAACATGGCTCATTTGAATGAATGAATGAATCCCACACTGTGCAAAGTGAGAAAAAAGACTACAATGGGCCATTTTTTTCGATTTGTATGCTTTGTGGTGCATTGTTATAAATTGTTCCATAAATTGCTAAGAGCAAAGAGCAGAGAAACCTGCAAAAACATGCTCTCTTAATTAATACAGAACTGGCTGCATTAGTCAGCACTATATTAATGAGGGGCAGATAGGGAAAACACAGATGCGTTCCACCATCTACACTCCTCCTAACTTGAGTGTCATTTAGAGGAGCAAGTTAGGGATCGACAGGATGCTGCTCTCTGCCCTTAGCTCCAAATTTTCATATGGAGCACCCATTGATGTGCTGTATGTGAGCACCAAGGGTTGTGCAAAACACTAAAAGTCCCTTTAATTGATGGTAACACTTTGGGGCCTTTTTACTAAAGTAACTTCACAAAAAGTTTACCACAATTAACCAAACATATCACAGCACATCTCATATTTACTAAAAATCACAAGTTCACTGTTGCAAGAAGAATGTGGTGATATTTCCCCTGGAATAAATACTGAAAATTAGCCAGTGCATTTTACACATACATTTGTGCTGGAGAAAATTCTCTGAAGAATTTTCAACATAAAGTAATGACATATATGGAAGATTAGCATGGATTTTGGTGATATAGAAAATGAGTTGCAAAAGAGGCTGATTTTTTATGATGGTAGTTCATAGCCTGAACCTGGAGAAATTATTTTTGGTAACATTCTTTCTTGTGCTCTTTGTAAATTGGAGAATATTCATTGGAGAAATTGTGACTGTTTAAGAGATGTGAATTTCCGAGAATGTGAAAATAATTTTCACCAATGAGATGTTACTTCTCCAAAACCTGTTGTACTCTACTTTTAGTACATTGGCAATGTTGTGGAGAACTATCTAGTGGAACTATATTTTTATTGGAATGCAAATCTAGAGTAAAGTCCTGCAATTAAGTAAATTTATATCTGATCTAATCATTTTTTGACCATTGATAAAAATGTGCCTCAGAGTCTCTTATCCATCACATTATTTAATTTACTGAGATATCTTTATTATCATGGGCAATGGAACAGACATATATACTATTTTTATCCACTGTAAAAAAGTTAATTGATTTATTTTTTCATTTAATTTTATCCAAACAGATGTGTACATATTTACAGGTAATAATTGGTGGATTTTCTAGAAGTAGTTATTTCTAGTGATTATTCCAGCACTGTAATACAATGAAATCACTGTGAACTGTATTGTTGTAATTAGTGTTTTAATGGCTTCCTTTAAACACCTTAGTTTAGTGCTCTTTAATTAAACAGTCCCTAGTTTTATTATACCAAAAGGGCAAACATTATCATTACAGAAATGACAAGAATGCTTCCCATAAATTACAGAAGTAAATATTTCATGTTATCCTTTTTCATGTGTTCATTGCGAAGTCTTGCAGAATGAAGACATGATTGAAATGATCACTAAAACCAATTTCAAAGTGCTGTAGGCTGCCTTTGAGTGACGACTAAGCAAAGTGCTTAATTCTTTGATTAACAGAGTACAGAGAAGCTGAGTATCTTGGTTGCAGCCTTCTCCGCCATAAATGCCTGTTTATTTGCTGTGCAAATAACCTTTCAGCTACATTCAGAATAATAACAGTAGGATTCTGAGCTACAATTTACATCATATATGCATCATAATTCATCGTTTTTTATAATTTACATATATATCTGTACATATTGTTGTGCTGTATGGCACAGCTTTAATAATTGTTCAATGTGTTTGTCAGATTATATCGTTTCAAATTGTCAGACATACTAATCAGCTGTTACTAATCAACTTTATTTTGTAACTCTGAGCTTTATCATTGATTCATATCCTGATTTAATATCTGTTTCTGACCTGATTTGTGACCTTGGCACCTAATTCTAATACTTGATAGTGATACCTGATTCAGTTTCTGATTCCTTCAGGGCAGATTTATCAATAGTCGAATTTTGAGTTCATGGGAGTTATTTAAAACTCCCATGAACTCGAAATTTCGACCAATTGCAATTTATAAATAAATTTAAATTTTTGAAACTTGGGTAAATGGGATCGACCTGCAAAACTAGAATCAAGTTATTTCTCTGAAAAAAAATTGAATGTCAGGAAGGCAGCAAACAACTCCAAATGTAACCTAGGAAAACCCCCACAGGCTAAAACAGCAATTTGGCAGGTTTAAGGTTGTGAATAATCGAATTCGAGTTATAAAGGGCCAGTGGGTAAACATTTTGGGCGGACCCAAGAGATGGCCGCTTTTTACTAGAGCTCTGTGTCGCGTCTGTGAAAAATACCTTGAAAAACAGGGTGAATCGGACCAAAAGCTAATAAAAACACACAGCGATAAACAGAGGGGAGAAGGTAAAGAGACAATCTGACTCCCCTTCGACTTGCATCCCTGGAGGTCCCCGCAGCTAAACCATTCCACGGACCAACATCGGCAAAAACCACTGCGGCATTACAACTGAGCAGATCGCTTACCTACGTGGAAGCGGAGCATAATGGCTGGTCACAAAAAACGATTACGGATGGGCTAAGATCTGAGCTGCAGGCCCGTATTGGTGCACATACCAGACATTAGGCCAAAGTGCGCACCACAAAAGACGCGCTTAATCTGAGACGCCACTAAGCCAGTCCCCTACACAAATCGATCAGCATAAGGACAGAAATACTTAAGGGACAAAGGCACACATATAAAGATACTTATCCCGGAGAGTAATGCTACATATAACTAAGTCTTTTCACACATTAGGGGGCACATTTACAAAGCTCGAGTGAAGGATTCGAATTAAAAAAACTTCGAATTTTGAAGTGTTTTTTGGGCTACTTCGACCATCGAATTGGCTACTTCGACCTTCGACTACGACTTCGACTTCGAATCGAACGATTCCAACTAAAAATCGTTTGACTATTCGACCATTCGATAGTCGAAGTACTGTCTCTTTAAGAAAAAATTCGACCCCCTACTTCGGCAGCTAAAAGCTACCGAAGTCAATGTTAGCCTATGGGGAAGGTCCCCATAGGCTTGCCTGAGATTTTTTGATCGAAGGATATTCCTTCGATCGTTGTATTAAAATCCTTCAAATCGTTCGATTCGAAGGATTTGCGCTAAATCGTTCGACTTCAATATTCGAAGTCGAACGATTTTAGTTCCTAGTCGAATATTGAGGGTTAATTAACCCTCGATATTCGACCCTTCATACATCTGCCCCTAAGACTAAGCAGGCCAAACTACGTAATACAAATGGCATGCCTAAACAAAGATGCCATTATACCAGCCACAATATACACTGTCCGGATTAAAAGGCAAACTCATTTGTAAAACAAAGGCATAGCGCTAAGGGAAATTAAAATACACTGAGTGCCTAAACCGACAAGAAGGCTAAGGCTGGAACATATTCTTGGCATTGAAGGCTGAGGCATTTGGAAACCAAAAGGAGAAACTCCCTAAAGTGAGAAAAAGCCTGTTTACATAACAGTATTGTGACTTGTTTGTAAGAAAACCAAAGCCAGATCTATTTCCCAGTGGGATAAAACAATCATCCCCATGCCAAGGTGCACATACCAATAAGCAGGTCAAACTGGTAGTGTACTGTTTGGGGAGCAAGTTACTGGCGAGTTGGAACGCATAAACTTAA
This sequence comes from Xenopus laevis, assembly GCF_017654675.1. Classification (NCBI taxonomy): domain Eukaryota; kingdom Metazoa; phylum Chordata; class Amphibia; order Anura; family Pipidae; genus Xenopus; species Xenopus laevis. The sequence goes on from NC_054381.1 coordinate 72,725,863, forward strand.
ACAACAGCACATAACTACAAATCAGGAAGCATGTAAGAACTCTGTGTTAGACACCCAAGAACTGGCTCCTCATTTACTTTAGGCCAAATGTTCAATCTCTAACTAAATGCAACTCAAGACTGTCACAAATCAAGAGAATAGGTAATTTAAGGTGGGATTATACAATTCTTTTGACCTGATAACCCATTTTTGGACATGGAGAAATATCTAGGTCCAACTGCAAACATGACACAAAGATCAAACAGAGCTAAACTAAAGGAACTCAAAAAATTAACGGAACAACAACAAAATGAGACTGAAACAGACTCACAACAATTCCAAGGTGACACCCAAATATCAATAGCGGAGGATTTAGTACAAATCCTTGTTTCCTTACTAGACCAGAAATTAGCCTCTATAAAGGAATCAATAACAGAGGTACTACAGCAGGTATCTAATCATTCACAAAGTTTAACCCTTTAAGTGTCAGCAGAATTTCACATTTTGGTTACGCGAAATGCCAGCCGTTTTTGAAACATTTTGTGCTCTCTCACTTTAGGGGAAACCTATAGTTTACCTAGGAAAACTATACATTGTTTTTTTCGGTAGAAACTGAGCTTTCTAAATCTGCCTGAGTTTTCATGTATTTCCACCTGTGCAAAAAAATTTATAGTGCTAAATACCAAAAAAAAATGAAAAATTACCATTTTTCATCGTATATCAATTTATACCAGAAAAATATTTCATTTTACGGATGAAAATCCAACTGATTTGGAAAGCCTTATGTCTCTCGAACGTGCCAATACCAGATATGTATAGTTTTAGGGAGATTTAGGATTTCTGTACAGCAAAAACTCCCGGCAGTATATTACCGAATTTTGAAAGCACTAAGGCAGAAAACGGCATGCTTTAGATTCCAAGGCAAAAAATCCTGAAACCGTAGGTTTACCCCAGAAAACCATACATTTTTGAAAAGTACACATTCTGCCGATTACAAAATGGGTAACTATGTCTCTCTACTCCCAACTACCAAACATAAAAGCTTGTCTGAACATAGCGGTTTTTCAACAAAAAATTCAAAATTCTGAAAAATCATTTCAAAGGTTTTATTTTGCTGCTCCGCATATCCCAAACTATATTAGGTACCAAGAAAAAGCACCTGAAATATGATTGCCAGGGGTCCACTGAACAATTTGATACCCATTATGCATAGGTTTACCAAAGTATCTGGCATTTAGAGACACCAATATGTAGTTAGCACATCCAAATTGTTCAGGACTTTACTTCAGCTACTGAGAAATCAACACATTGACTGCATTTTTTGTGGGGTAAAAACACAGAAATATATGTTTACCCCCCAAACCCATATATTTTTGGAAAGTACACATTCTACTGAATCTAAAATGGGTACCCATGCCTTTCTGCTCCAAACTACTGAGTCGCAAGGCTTTCCCACAATTGTCGGTTTTGGTGAAATATCTGAAAATTTCCTCAAAGCTTCAACTTCCCAGCACCATATCGCCCATGTATCATTACGTACTAATAGAAAAAGCACCCTAAATAAGATTGCCAGGGTTCCTCTGAACATTTTGGTGGTCATTGTTCATAAGTTTACCAAAGTATCTGGCATTTAGAGGCCCCAAAATGAAGTTAGCGCATACAAGCAGTCCCGTGGGTAACTTCAGCTAATGAAAGATCAACACATTGACTGCATTTTTGTGGGGTAAAAACACAGAAATATATGTTTACCCCCCAAAACCCATATATTTTTGGAAAGTACACATTCTACCGAATCTAAAATGGGTACCCATGCCTTTCTGCTCCAAACTACTGAGTCGCAAGGCTTTCCCACAATTGTCGGTTTTGGTGAAATATCTGAAAATTGCCTCAAAGCTTCAACTTCCCAGCACCATATCACCCATGTATCGTTACGCACCAAGAAAAAGCACCCTAAATATGATTGCCAGGGTTCCTCCAAACAGTTTGGTGGCCATTGTTCATAGGTTTACCAAAGTATCTGGCATTTAGAGGCCTCAAAATGAAGTTAGCGCATACAAATAGTCCTGTGGGTAACTTCATCTAATGAAAAATCAACACATTGACTGCATTTTTGTGGGGTAAAAACACAGAAATATATGTTTACCCCCCAAAACCCATATATTTTTGGAAAGTACACATTCTACAGAATCTAAAATGGGTACCCATGCCTTTCTGCTCCAAACTACTGAGTCGCAAGGCTTTCCCACAATTGTCGGTTTTGGTGAAATATCTGAAAATTGCCTCAAAGCTTCAACTTCTCAGCACCATATCACCCATGTATCGTTATGCACCAAGAAAAAGCACCCTAAATATGATTGCCAGGGTTCCTCCGAACAGTTTGGTGGCCATTGTTCATAGGTTTACCAAAGTATCTGGCATTTAGAGGCCCCAAAATGAAGTTAGCGCATACAAACAGTCCCGTGGGTAACTTCAGCTAATGAAAAATCAACACATTGACTGCATTTTTGTGGGGTAAAAACACAGAAATATATGTTTACCCCCCAAACCCATACATTTTTGGAAAGTACACATTCTACAGAATCTAAAATGGGTACCCATGCCTTATTGCTCCAAACTACTGAGTCGCAAGGCTTTCCCAAAGTTGTCGGTTTTGGTGAAATATCTGAAAATTGCTTCAAAGCTTCAACTTCCCAGCACCATATCACCCATGTGTCATTACGTACTAAGAAAAAGCACCCTAAATATGATTGCCAGGGTTCCTCTGAACATTTTGGTGGCCATTGTTCATAAGTTTACCAAAGTATCTGGCATTTAGAGGCCCCAAAATGAAGTTAGCGCATACAAACAGTCCCGTGGGTAACTTCAGCTAATGAAAAATCAACACATTGACTGCATTTTTGTGGGGTAAAACACAGAAATATATGTTTACCCCCCAAAACCCATATATTTTTGGAAAGTACACATTCTACCAAATCTAAAATGGGTACCCATGCCTTTCTGCTCCAAACTACTGAGGGCAAGGCTTTCCCAAAGTTGTCGGTTTTGGTGAAATATCTGAAAATTGCCTCAAAGCTTCAACTTCCCAGCACCATATCACCCATGTATCGTTACGCACCAAGAAAAAGCACCCTAAATATGATTGCCAGGGTTCCTCCAAACAGTTTGGTGGCCATTGTTCATAGGTTTACCAAAGTATCTGGCATTTAGAGGCCCCAAAATGAAGTTAGCGCATACAAACAGTCCCGTGGGTAACTTCAGCTAATGAAAGATCAACAAATTGACTGCATTTTTGTGGGGTAAAAAACAGAAATATATGTTTACCCCCCAAAACCCATATATTTTTGGAAAGTACACATTCTACAGAATCTAAAATGAGTACCCATGCCTTTCTGCTCCAAACTACTGAGTCGCAAGGCTTTCCCACAATTGTCGGTTTTGGTGAAATATCTGAAAATTTCCTCAAAGCTTCAACTTCTCAGCACCATATCACCCATGTATCGTTATGCACCAAGAAAAGCACCCTAAATATGATTGCCAGGGTTCCTCCGAACAGTTTGGTGGCCATTGTTCATAGGTTTACCAAAGTATCTGGCATTTAGAGGCCCCAAAATGAAGTTAGCGCATACAAACAGTCCCGTGGGTAACTTCAGCTAATGAAAAATCAACACATTGACTGCATTTTTGTGGGGTAAAAACACAGAAATATATGTTTACCCCCCAAACCCATGCATTTTTGGAAAGTACACATTCTACAGAATCTAAAATGGGTACCCATGCCTTATTGCTCCAAACTACTGAGTCGCAAGGCTTTCCCAAAGTTGTCGGTTTTGGTGAAATATCTGGAAATTGCCTCAAAGCTTCAACTTTCCAGCATCGTATTGTCCATGTATCATTACCAGCATAAAGCATCCTAAATATAAACATATGGGTCTACTAAACAGTTTGATACCCAATGTGCATAGATATACCAAACTATGTGGCGCACAGAGACCCCCAAATGACAATATGTATAGACATTTTCACGGCTGACGCGCTGGCTGCTGCAATATAACCACCTGGTGTGTGTATTATGCGACATTAGCCCACCTAACAGTACAGAGACCCCAGAAAACCATATATTTTCAGAAAGTACACATTCTGACGAATCCAATATGGGTAAATAAGTGTTTCTACTGCAAACTGCCAAACTGCAAAGCAATGCTGAACATAACGGTTTTTATCAAATTTCTGAAAATCGTCACAAAGCTTGAATTTTACCCCATTATATGCCACACATTTCGTAACGTATCAGCATAAAACATCCTAAATATGAATGCCAGGGGTCTACTGAACACTTTGATGCCCAATATGCATAGATATACCAAACTATGTGGCGCACAGAGACCCCCAAATGACAATAGTGTATATACATTTTCACGGCTGACGCTCTGGCTGCTGCAATATGAGCACCTGGAGTGTGTATTATGCGACATTAGACCCCCCTAACAGTACAGAGACCCCAGAAAACCATATATTTTCAGAAAGTACACATTCTGACGAATCCAATATGGGTAAATAAGTGTTTCTACTGCAAACTGCCAAACTGCAAAGCAATGCTGAACATAACGGTTTTTATCAAATTTCTGAAAATCGTCACAAAGCTTGAATTTTACCCCATTACATGCCACACATTTTGTAACGTATCAGCATAAAACATCCTAAATATGAACGCCAGGGGTCTACTGAACACTTTGATGCCCAGTATGCATAGATATAGCAAACTATGTGGCGTACAGAGACCCCCAAATGACAATAGTGTATATACATTTTCACGGCTGAAGCGCTGGCTGCTGCAATATAAGCACCTGGTGTGTGTATTATGCAACATTAGACCCCCCTAACAGTACAGAGACCCCAGAAAACCATATATTTTCAGAAAGTACACATTCTGACGAATCCGATATGGGTAAATAAGTGTTTCTACTGCAAACTGCCAAACTGCAAAGCAATGCTGAACATAACGGTTTTTATCAAATTTCTGAAAATCGTCACAAAGCTTGAATTCTACCCCATTATATGCCACACATTTCGTAACTTATCAGCATAAAACATCCTAAATATGAACGCCAGGGGTCTACTGAACACTTTGATGCCCAATATGCATAGATATACCAAACTATGTGGCGCACAGAGACCCCCAAATGACAATAGTGTATATACATTTTCACGGCTGACGCTCTGGCTGCTGCAATATGAGCACCTGGAGTGTGTATTATGCGACATTAGACCCCCCTAACAGTACAGAGACCCCAGAAAACCATATATTTTCAGAAAGTACACATTCTGACGAATCCAATATGGGTAAATAAGTGTTTCTACTGCAAACTGCCAAACTGCAAAGCAATGCTGAACGTAACGGTTTTTATCAAATTTCTGAAAATCGTCACAAAGCTTGAATTTTACCCCATTATATGCCCCACATTTCGTAACTTATCAGCATAAAACATCCTAAATATGAACGCCAGGGGTCTACTGAACACTTTGATGCCCAGTATGCATAGATATAGCAAACTATGTGGCGTACAGAGACCCCCAAATGACAATAGTGTATATACATTTTCACGGCTGACGCGCTGGCTGCTGCAATATAAGCACCTGGTGTGTGTATTATGCAACATTAGACCCCCTAACAGTACAGAGACCCCAGAAAACCATATATTTTCAGAAAGTACACATTCTGATGAATCCAATATGGGTAAATAAGTGTTTCTACTGCAAACTGCCAAACTGCAAAGCAATGCTGAACATAACGGTTTTTATCAAATTTCTGAAAATCGTCACAAAGCTTGAATTTTACCCCATTATATGCCCCACATTTCGTAACGTATCAGCATAAAACATCCTAAATATGAACGCCAGGGGTCTACTGAACACTTTGATGCCCAATATGCATAGATATACCAAACTATGTGGCACACAGAGACCCCCAAATGACAATAGTGTATATACATTTTCACGGCTGACGCGCTGGCTGCTTCAATTTGAGCACCTGGAGTGTGTATTATGCGACATTAGACCCCCCTAACAGTACAGAGACCCCAGAAAACCATATATTTTCAGAAAGTACACATTCTGACGAATACAATATGGGTAAATAAATGTTTCTACTGTAAACTGCCAAACTGCAAAGCAATGCTGAACATAACGGTTTTTATGAAATTTCTGAAAATCGTCACATTTCGTAACGTATCAGCATAAAACATCCTAAATATGAACGCCAGGGGTCTACTGAACACTTTGATGCCCAATATGCATAGATATACCAAACTATGTGGCGCACAGAGACCCCCAAATGGATATATAGTAAATAAAATTTACAAGGCAAAACAAAATAAGGCAGTAAAGAGTGAAATGCAAAAAAATCCAATAAAACCACAAAAATCAATGTTTTTTTTCCAGACTAGTGTTATCGGCCGTCAGAATCACAGTTTGAATATTTTAGCTGGGCCAAACAGGTTATACGGCTAGAAACAAGTGAACACAACATACGCAGAGCTGAAAATGCAATAAAATGGCAAAAAATTCAATAAAATGGCTAAAAATGCACCAAAATACCCAAAATTGCAATATAATCACCGAAATAACATAAAAAAGATATTGCACAGTACGGTTAGCGAATACGCTATTCGTAATGGCAATAAAACATTTTTTTCAGCCAAAAAAAGAAACAATGCGATAAGAAAAAAAAAAAAAAAGCCACAATGCCATGTATGTGCGTGTGCGTGTGTACAAATGGTAAATTACATGTTATGTGCGCGTGTGTGCGTGTGCACATGTGTGTAAGTGCAGTGAGTGTAAGTGACCCCCCCAATCCCCAAAAATGTATGTGTAAGTGTGTGTAAGTGTGAATCTAAGTGTGTATTACTGTAATAAGTGTGTGTTGGTGTGTTTGTGTGTGTAATTGTTGCACTAACCTGAAAAAATCGCTGGAGACTGTTGCAGGCGATCTGGAAGGGCCTCAGGAAGAGATCTGCGACGTCCTCTGTGTGCCTGTGCTGTGGGGGCGGAGATATCCAGCGCAGTGTAGGCTGCAGCAGCAGGACACGTAAGTTACATGTGCCTGCTGCTGTTTTTGGGCCCCTGGGCGATCGCGCCCCAGGAGCCACTCGATCCCCTGCTCTGCTCGTTGCCTAGGGGCAGGGGATCGATGCGGAACGGAGCGAGCGGCTCTAACAGCCGCTCCTCCGCTCCAGAACCCGGAAGTGCTGCAGAACGTAGAATCTACGTTCTGTGGCATTTCAAGTTACTTTTCCACAGAACGTAGATTCTACGTTCTGTGGCACTTAAAGGGTTAAAAGAAGCGGAAGATCGTATATCATCTCTAGAAGATGACCTTGACAACGCTCAAAACCATTGATATGCAACAAAAAGAAATGACCATCTTAGCAGACAAAATGGTAGATCTTGAAAACCACAGCAGACAGAAAAATTTGAGACTCATTGGGATTCCAGAAACAATAAAAGGAAAAGAATTGGAGGATCTCTTGACAAAATGGCTTCCACAAGCTCTTCAATTACCTCTCTCACCACTACCATATCAGATTGAATGATATTTTAGGATTGGCCCGCTTTTGAAAGAACCCACAAGCTGGCCAAGACAAGTGATTTTTCGAATACTCAACTTTGCTGACAAATACAAAGTCCTAGAAGCTTACAGAAAGACAAAAGAATTGCAATTCGAGGGCCACAAACTTGCCCTTTTCCAGGACTACTCAGCATCGGTCTCGGCAAAGAGGAGAGAGTTTTCGCCAATATATAAAACGCTATATTCAGCTGGATACAAATTCTCACTGCTTTATTCGACAAAATTGAAAATTATCAACAAAACTGATGGCAAATCACAGTTTTTTGAAGACCTGAATAAAGTGCTGGACTTTATCAAAAATAATCAAGATACCCACAAGGGTTGATCTTTCATATTCAGGACAGTACCAACGTTGGAATACCAAATAATGGCTGGTATTGGATCTCCTTAATACTGAATCTCATTTAACCGAATTACAGGTTCTTTTGCTCCATAAACCAACGTCAAGAGACGGATCTACAGCCGAATTCTGCTTTATGGACCTAATGTCAAGAACTGTGGTGTCAGGAAAGATGGTTGGATCCAATTCTTGCTAAATGGGACTCTAAAGGAAGACAAGCAACATTTAACATGCTATACAAAACTTAAATGTAGAAGAAATGTTTTTCCCATTCCTTTCTTCCTCTTTTCCTTGAAGAGTATGGAATTATACCAGTACAGTTGATATATCCTGTTTAATATTGTTAAATTTTCTTTCAATAATCGAATCATAGTGAGCTCACGGGTGTGGCTTGTTAGTGACAGCTGAAAAAGGCTGCCACAATATTCTGAGTTATGCATAGTTTTAAATTTTTCTATTTTTTATGTTATGTTATGGGTTTTGGAGGACGAATTTTATTTAAACAAAAGGTATTTCCATACAATTTCAATCCATCCCGGATCCTGGACTGCTCACTGGGACAGGCAGTCCAGGAAATATCTATTTACGCACTGTAAGAAGGGAATAGGTTAAGATACCATATCTCTCATAAATGACAACATAGAACCTACTTCAGATAAATAGCTAGAAACCATTAAAATTATTTCATGGAATGCTGGGGGCTTAAACACTCCTATTAAGAGACGCAAAGTAATGGATTATTTTAAATGAGAAAAAGTAAACATAGCTTTCCTACAGGAAACCCATTGGCATCAACAAGACACCATCTCTATGAAAGATAAATGGATGAGTTCCATAACTACTGCATGTTATAAGTCAAAATCCAGAGGGGTAGCGATTGTACTAAGTACCGCTTTAATTAGTAAGAATGGAAAAGTATATAAGGATACAATGGGTAGATATTTAATTATGGATTTAGACATTTATAGGACTATGTATACTCTAGTAAATGTTCATGCTCTGAACACTGAAAACAAAACTTTCTTTTCAGACTGCTTCAGCGGCTAGACTCCTGGGGGGCATCAAAACTAATTCTGGGTGGCAACTTGAACACTGTGAATGATCCATACATGGATAAATCAGGTACCTCTTCCACATACACACTGAGAAGAAGCAAACCACTACACACGCTTTGTAACCATCTTCAATTACAAGACGTGTATAGATACCTATTCCCAGATAACAGAGACTATGGGGCAAATTCACTAAGCGCCGAAGCACCGAACGCTAGCGCTACTTCGCTAGCGTTTGGCATTTTCGTTACTGCGCAAATTCACTAACGAACGCTGGCGTAGATTCACTAGTGTTACTTCGCACCCTTATGCCTGGCGAATTTTCGCTATGGATGTAACTACGCAAATTCACTAACGCGCAGTGTACTGAAAGCTACCTTTTACGCTAGACTTCCTTCGCCACCTCAGACCAGGCGAAGCGCAATAGAGTAGATAGGGATTGCTTCAAAAAAAGTCAAAATTTTTTCTTCATTATGGGTGATAGGCTGAAACAGATCGAAAACATTTTTGGGGCTCCCCTCCTTCCCCCCTACATTTCCTGACTCATGGCAACTTACCTATACAGTGGGCACATGTGTAGGGCAAAATAAAAATTTTATTTGATGTTTTGAAGGTTTCCCAGGCATTTGTAGTGATTCTACTTATTCCTCCATTGAAATTTGAATTTGGCGCCGTATGCAAATTAACCATCGCTAGCGTAACTTCGCTTAGCGAATCAACGCTAGCGCAACTTCGCAACCTTACGCTACCCCTGAGCGCAACTTCGGATTTTAGTGAATTTGCGAAGCGCTGGCGAAACTACGCCTGGCGAAGTGTGGCGAAGTGCGGCGAAGTTACGCCTGGCGCAACTACGAATCTTAGTGAATTTGCCCCTATACCTTTTACTCTGCGGTGCATAACACCCACTCGAGAATAGACTATATTTTTCTTTCAATCAATCATTTAGCCTCAATTGAAGATTCTAGCATAGGCAACATTGACATCTCAGATCACGCTCCCATGATATTGATATTGAGACTATCAAAACCACAACCATATTCACATAATTGGAGATTTCCAGCATTTTCCCTCTATGCTGCATGAAGGGAGAAATTATGTTGAGCCTCCTGCAAACAGCTCTCTCCCAGGACCAACTCTCCAGTACACTACACACCAATGTGAGTTTGATTTGGGAAGGGCATTGGTAATATAGGAAGGTAATACTTGTCATCCAAGGGAAAGCTCTAAATTAATAGATGTATTAAAATTCTAAGATTCTAATCCTACATCATTTGCTAATCCTCCTATTGCTATCTTTGATATTGAGCTGATATACTCATCTAATAGCCTTCGTGGTTGTCCTTTATTATCTCTAATTGAAATTAACAGGAGTATTGAAGGCATGAGCGAATTGTGTGAATCAGCTCCATTAGATTTACAATTAGATAAGGTGACAAAGGAAAAATATGCTAAGGTCAATTCGTTTATGTCTTTTCATTAGTCTCAATAAAAAATAAACCATTAAAAAAAAACAGGGGCGCACACAAAAAAACTTGCTGTTCCTCATACCATTAGTAATTGGTTACAAGGTTTTGCTGCATACATTAGTATAATATGTTAAAGTATTACGAAGAGGGTGCTTTCTTATTTTGTTACCTAGATTTAATTTGGAGTGCATATAACAATTATGGGAGTGGCTGTTGGTTACATTATAATGAACCATTTAGGTGCATTATGGCAGCTTGCTCATTCATGGGCTGGGATTGCCAGGATATCAGTTTGTGGTAATTAATTATGACCCCCAATTGTCCCCCTTAAGCGTTCGGACAGTAACAAAAGAAATTGTTGAAAGATGTTTTTCTTTCAGTATATACCACCATGAATGTTCATTCTGTGGAGGAGCACATCCTACTGTCTGATGTTTTAAAAAAGCAAAGTCAAACACCCAATATACAAAAAGGCAAAGAGCCCATAAGATGTTGAATGGCAAAATCTTGTCTTGGTAAAAAGAGTGGATGCCATTGATAACTGTTGGCTCTGGTGATACAGGTGTTTGGGGTAGTTGGGATTGTTATAACCTATCTATATCGACCTAATTTATTATTCTTTAAAGTTTTGACAAATGGGAATTTAAAAGGGATTCTGTCAATGGTAAATGTATTTTATTTTCCCTCAAAAACACATCAGTTAATAATGTTGTTCCAGAAGTATTCTGCACTGAAGTCTGGTTTTCAAAAGAGCAAACAATTTTTTTTTATATTTAATTTTTACATTTGACACTGGGCTAGACATTTTATTAGTTTCCCAGTTGCCCCCGGACATGTTTCTTGTGCTCTGATAAACTTCAGTCACTCTTTACTGCTGTACTGTGCTCCCCCCAACAGCATATCAACAAAACAATAGGCAGGTAATAAGATAACAGCTCTCTGACACCTCTGATGAAGGAGTAAGCTGTCTTAACTGTTTGGAGCTACATGGGCCTATAGCAATGCTGGTACTGTCCTGAATTTTAGCAAGTGGGTAAACAGGCAAATTTGCCTATACTGCCTCCCAATAATTTAGAGTGGCTTCAGGTTTTTCTCTGTCAGTTAAAATACACTGTGAAAAAACAGCCTCCTGTGCCATTAGCCTCAATTATATTGTACACTAAAAGATAAATACATATATACACACGGTATTCACTTGTAAATAATGTTTATTGACTTCTATAAACAATTACTCCATATTCTAAATACATTATACAGTAAGTGTCAAAAGTAGTGGTACCCAAAATACATTAAATATATTACATACAGTGAACAGGAGTGGAAACTTTAGCCCCAAAACCATTAAATACAAAGAAAGATAATGATTTGTGACACCCCAGACCCCCTTTCCTTTCCAAAAAGCAGGCTTCCTGAAGGCTGGAGAAGATTTCAGCATTGTAAAAATCAAAACGAATTCAGAACATGGTAACTTAGTAAGTAAGGTTGAAAAAAGACACACATCCATCAAGTTCAACCTTTTAGTGTTTTTGTTTTTTTTTAATCTTCCTAACTGCTAGTTGATCCAGAGGAAGGCAAAAAACCCATCTGAAAAAATTCCTTCCTGACTCCAAAATCGGACTAGTCCCTGGATCAACTTGTACTATGAGCTATCTTCCACAACCCTTTATTCCCTCACTTGCTAAAAAGCAATCCAACCCCTTCTTAAAGCTATCTAATGTATCAGCCTGTACAACTGATTCAGAGAGAGAATTCCACATCTTCTCAGCTCTCACTGTAAAAAAACCCCTTCTGAATATATAGGCGGAACCTCTTTTCTTCTAATCGGAATGGGTGACCTTGTGTCAGCTGGAAAGACCTACTGGTAAATAAAGCATTAGAGAGATTATTATATGATCCCCTTATATATTTATACATAGTTATCATATCTCCCCTTAAGCGCCTCTTCTCCAGTGTGAACATCCCCAATTTGGCCAGTCTTTCCTCATAGCTAAGATTTTCCATACCTTTTACCAGCTTAGTTGTCCTTCTCTGTACCCTCTCTAATACAATAATAGACCAAAACTGTATGGCATATTCTAGATGGGGCCTTTCAAGTGCTCTATACAGTGGAAGAATGACCCCCTCCTCCCGTGACTCTATGCCCCTTTTAATACAGCTCAAGACCTTATTTGCCCTTGATGCTGCCGACTGGCATTGCTTGCTACAGCCAAGTTTATCATCTACAAGGGCTCCAAGGTCCTTTTCCATAATGGATTTGCCTAGTGCAGTCCTATTATGGGTATAAGTGGCTTGGATATTTTTATATCCCAGGTGTATGACTTTACATTTATCAACATTGAATCTCATTTGCCACTTAGCTGCCCGGATTGCCAGTTTGTCAAGATCCTGTTGGAAGGATGGAAGGATGCCACATCCTGGATGGAATTAATTGGGCTAGATAGTTTCGTGTCATCTGCAAACACGGATACATTACTTACAACACCCTCCCCTTAATCATTAATGAACAAGTTAAATAAAAGTGGACCCAATACCGAGCCCTGAGGGACCCCACTAAGAACCTTACTCCAAGTAGAGAATGTACCATTTACAACCACCCTCTGTACTCGATCCAGTTTCCTATCCATGTGCAAACAACTTCATTAAGCCCAACAGACCTTAGTTTAGAAAGCAGTTGTTTGTGGGGCACAGTATCAAATGCTTTGGCAAAATCCAAATAGACCACATCTACTTCCCCCCCCCCACACTGTCCTTACTTACCTCATCATAAAAAGCAATCAAATTTCTCTGACATGACCTATCCTTCATAAAGCCATGCTGTTTGCTGCTCATAATGCCATTTACTAGGACGAAATTTTGAATGTGATCCCTTAACAAGCCTTCAAATAATTTGCCCACCACAGATGTCAAATTTACTGGTATATAATTGCCAGGCTGAGATCGTAATCCCTTTTTAAATATTGGAATAACATCAGATTTTCTCCAATCCATAGGCACCATACCAGATCGAAGTGAATCTGAGAAAATCAGAAATAGGGGCTGGTCTACAACTGAACTAAGCTCTCTTAGAACCTGGGGTGTATGCCATCAGGCGCTGGAGCCTTGTTTACATTAATTTTTATTAAAGCTTTATGAATCATATCCTCTATTGTATACACTAAATGTGCTCCAATACCCCACCTAGTTGTAGACAAATAGCACCCAAGCTGGAGAAGCCCTGTTTTGCTATTATATGACTTGGATCACATTGAGTAGGTGACTGAAAGCAGTTATATTGTGTATTGTGAAAACAACAGCTGTCAAAATGCTGCAAATAACCTGTCACTCTTTGGAATGGTAGAACATAGCAAATACTTTCCTTACAACTAGGGTTGCCAACCCACCCTTTAAATACCAACCAAATATCGACATCTTGTATTAGCAGTTAATTCACATGAATTCTGCAGACAGAACTGATTTATCTGCAGCCATGCACATGTAAAGGTGGCATTATTTGCACTTGATTGTTATCACCTTATCACCTTCTGGTTTCATTTGTAATATGTGATTAGATTTATCTAATTTAGGATTTGGTGAGGACTAGACTACACTAGATAACTGCTAGCTGTTCCCTGACACGTTGGTGTACTTTTACTCATATTTTACACATAACTGTATACATGTTATATAAATATAATTACCTTTTTATAAAGGTATTGCGTTTTATTGAGGTTCTAGATTAAGTGGGTGGCATTTTCCTTGTTAAAGGAAATCAAACCTCACTGTTTACTGTTACACTTAAAATAAATACAAATTTAACAAGTTAAATTGCTGTTATTTCAATAATTTAAAAGATGATATAGATAGTATGGTACAGAAACAGAAACCCCAAATAAATATTACACACTCTACAAAAACATTTGTCTGTTTGTCTGATTGCGCTATATATACTTAAAATGTATGTATGCTTGGTCCAAGTCTTATCTTTAATTTGGTTTCTTCATTAGAAAATAACTAATCTCTTAGGGCTATTCCACACGGGGAGATAGCGACGCGTTTGCGGTCGCGGCGACAAAGCGCCGCGACAGTCGCCGCGACCGGCGCAGGCGACAGTTTTGTATGGGCGCCTATGTAAAAACGCCTGAAAATGCCTCGCCAGGCTTTTTCAGGCGACTGTTGAAAAGCGCATCGCCTCGTGTGGTTAGCACAGGCGTTTTTACATAGGCGCCCATACAAAACTGTCGCCTGCGCCGGTCGCGGCGACTGTCGCGGCGCTTTGTCGCCGCGACCGCAAACGCGTCGCTATCTCCCCGTGTGGACTAGCCCTTAGCGTCGTGTGTCAGATAAGAGTTTGAGGCTGCTACACAAGTCAAAGTCAATCAACCTAGTATCTGAAGTACTTGATTCCCTGGTGTAGCCATCTAATCATTTGAGGATGCTATCAAGAAGAACCTCGCTTCTGCCCTCAGATAAAAATCATGATTAAAAGCTTATAGTGCTTATGAAAAGATAAGGAATTGCATTCCCTTTGCTTCACTTGCTGTACTCAATGGCCAGCTCTGTGTTTAAAAAAAATAATGTTTTTTATAATGCTATGGCACACAAGAGGATGTCAGTTTGCTAAAGTTTGAGGCTAATGGCACATTTGTCCTTTTATACTATGGCATATATACACCAATGGAGAAATGCTTATCCACTGTACAAGGGATCTGCTCTCATGGCACACTGAAAGTGATTTTGATTCCATGTAGGATGCTGAGTGATTTGAGTTGGGAAACTGGGCAGCAAACTGGAAAATGAGGTTCAATGTTGATAAATTTGGCAAAAATGATATAAATGCAAGTTATACACTAAATGGCAGTGTGTTGGGAGTTTCATTAAATGAGAAGGATCTTGGGGTTTTTGTAGATAACAAGTTGTTATCTGGGCAGTGTCATTCTGTGGCTACTAAAGCAAATAAAGTTCTGTCTTGTATAAAAAAGGGCATTGACTCAAGGGATGAAAACATAATTATGCCTCTTTATAGGTCCCTGGTAAGACTTCATCTGGAGTATGCAGTGCAGTTTTGGACTTCAGTCCTTAAAGGGGTGGTTCATCTTTAAGTTAACTTTTTTGATGTTATAGAACGGCCAATTCTAAGCAACTTGTCAAGTGGTCTTCATTATTTTTTTATCGTTTTTGAGTTATTTGCTTTCTTCTACTGACTCTTTCCAGGTTTCAAATGGGGGTCACTGACCCCATCTAAAGAAAAAATGCTCTGCATGGCTACAACTTTATTGTTATTGCTACTTTTTATTACTCATCTTTCTATTCAGGCCTCTCCTATTCATATTCCAGTCTCTTATTCAAATGAATGCATGATTGCTTGGGTATATTGGACCATAGCAACTAGATAGATGAATTTGCAAACTGGAGAGCTACTGAATAAAAAGCTAAATGACTCATAAATAATAAGAAATGAAACTCAATTGCAAATTCTCTCAGAAAATCACTATCTACATCATACTAACAGTTAATTTATAGGTGAACAACCGCTTTCAGTGGGATGTAAGTGAGCTGGAGAGAGTGCAGAAATGTGCAACTAAACTGGTTAGAGGGATGGAAGACTTAAATTATGAGGGTAGACTGTCAAGGTTGGGGTTGTTTTCTCTAGAAAAAAGGCGATTGCGAGGGGACATTATTACACTTTACAAGTACATTAGAGGACATTATAGACAAATAGCAGGGGACCTTTTTACCCATAAGAGGATCACTGTACCTGAGGCCACCCCTTCAGACTAGAAGAAAAAACTTTCATTTGAAGCATCGTAGGTGGTTCTTTACAGTGAGGACAGTGAGGATGTGGAATGTCCTGCCATGTGAGGGGCTTGGATGATTTCTTGGACAGACATAGTATCAAAGGCTATTGTGATACTAAACTCTATAGTTAGTATAGATATGGGTGTCTATAATTTATGTGAAAGTATGGAGGGGTGTGTGTGTATGGATGCTGGAGGGGTTGAACTTGATGGACTTTGTCTTTTTTCAACCCGATTTAACTATGTAACTATGGTTAAAAAACACTATTAAAATACTACTTAAAAAGTATGTGTTTTTTGCACCGCAAGCAGCGCATGGCGTGTGCCCTATCAAGCAGATTTGATAGCTGTCAGTGCACATGCTACAGTGGGCAGAAGTCAGTGGATTATCTTTTCACCACTGGTATTGGTGTTGCATTGGTATTGATGTGGACAATTCAGAGTGTGCAACATCACACAAAGGGATCCTGGGATACTGCATTTTGTGCATAGAGAGGAGTGAATATATGCATAAGCATGTTTGTAATGCGTTTTGAAGGGCATATGTATGATGTATTCACCAGAAGAATGATTTTACATTGTGAACTGCGTGAAACATTTGCAAAAATACCATTCTTGTTATTTTAATTGCGAGCATTGGCGACTGTGATTTTCAGTGTTCCTTTTTGACTGATTTCAGACCTCTGCGTTTTGCAAAGTTTGCGGACATGCACAGTGTATGTAGAAAAATTTCGCAAAGCTTTTTTTTGCAACTATAGTAAGTATTTAATGAAACTCCAGAATAGTGATGGCCGAATTTATTCATGGCGAATTTCCACGTTCTGCCGCTGGTGAATAAATTTGAGAAATTGCTGTGAAAATTTGTCCACCACTTCTCACCAGCGTCAAAATATTTTTTGACGCCGGCGACAATTCCGACGGCAGCAACAATTTCTATGCGGTCGACAACTCTAGGTGCCCATTGACTTTAATGGGCGTCTGAATTGTCGCCAGCGTTGAAATTTTCGCCGGCGTCTAAATTGTTGCTGGCGTCGGAATACAAAAAAATACAACAATAAAGACATGTGATTCTTTGTTTTATTTACTTTTTTTGTAATTGTATGTAACAGGTAGAACCCTAAAATCACTATTACCCCAAGTGGATTACCTCAGACTCAGAATCAGATTAGGTCCAACTCCCAGCAACTCCCAGTAGGGCATGTGTTGCATGTCACTCTTCTAACTCAGATGGGCCCTCACTGTTCTGTTGGAGAAAGGGTTAACCACATTTATTCCACACACAAAGATGTATCTCTTAAATAACTTGGGCACCAGTTATAGTGCTTAGTACTTAGTGCCTTTTGAACAATCCCCAGCACTAGGCAAAGCTCATGGTGTATTATTCGAGGAATCTTCCTATTCCTGAGCCTTATCTCTTCAGTCCCTATATTGGTAGCATTGACACCGCAGAGTTCTAAACCTCAGTAGTCTCCTTGTCTGACTGCTCTTCTAACTACACTGATCCTGCCTTTCACTCCATTACAAATCCAACCTGGTACTTCTCCAACTGAAGCCTACTGTACCTCAGTTCCAGGCCCTTTAAAGCACACAACACCTTCCCCATCAAGTGGGGGGGACCAAAAGAGACTGAAAACATTTGTGTTTCGTTTTAAATAAGCTAGGGAAAACCTGACACCTTAACTAAAGGACACCGTAATAAAGGTCCGCCAACTGTAATAAGGAACCTTCCTGGGGAAACTAAAGAACTAAAGGTTAGCAAAACCTTTACTCTCCTACACTTATAATGCATATGCTTATACATATAGTGAACGATCGCTTTAACCTATACTTTGTATAAAGTTTTCTGCATACACACAATTATTCTATTGTATGTTTTGGGAATCATGTACTTTACCTTTGAGATCTGACTTAGGTTACTTAGACAAATTTGAGCTTGTGTACATTTTCCAAATGCATTTTCTTAAGTGATATGTCAGAATGGTAAATTATGTAGAACCACTGAAATCAATTCAGAGTGTTTTTCCTTAGCAATTTGTGAAGACACTAATCTGAAACCACAGCAGCACCGTGCCTTCACAAGTTCACTCAATCAAAGAGCTCTATCATGACTAATCAAAAAGCCTAAATAACTGAAACTCTTAACATGGGCCATGAGAGGATTTTTGGTCAGGGCCCCCCCCATTAAAAACAACATTTGTGGTCAGGCCCCCCCCCATTAAAAAATAATTTGTGGTCAGAGCTCCCCCATTAAAAAAAACATTTGTGGTCAGGGCCCCCCCATAAAAAGCATTTGTGGTCAGGGCCACCCCATTAAAAAATATTGGTGGCTAGGACCCCACATGGGAAAAAAATTGGTGGCATGTTGCACTTACTTCATTAGTGTGGCCCACCTGCTGTAAGGGAACTACCAACTACAGAAGGGAGGAGGGGCGCACAGGTGGCTGCATCTTCTTCCAGTGACAGCATTTTCTTCCCTTATTGGTCACAGAATTTCCCGGTAAAGCTGCATGGTGATTGGATGAGCTGGAGGGGAAGTTCAAACCTCAGCTATCCAATCCCTGAGCAACTCAACTGAGACTTAAACTCTGTGACCAATAAGTGAAAGTAATGGACAGAAGATACCTCCCCCTGTGCTCCCGTCCTGCCTTCCCGGCAACACTCAGAAAGCAGGATGTCAACTCTCAGAAAGCAGGGGGGCCCTGCTAATCAAGTAAGTGCGACATGGCTGGGCGCCCCTTACCCTAAGGGCCCCCAACAACTCTCCCCCCGCCCCCCCCTGATGGTGGCCCCTGCTCTTGGTAATAGTCCCTACAAAAACAGGGCCCTACTTTCTCCCAATTTTGTGCAAGACCTGACTGGCCACAGAAAGCCTTACTATCATGTATCTTACTCTCCCCACCAGGTGTGATTTTTACAGAGCATTCCTACATGCAACAATGGGACACAAAAATAAAATTTATAAAATACTGTTGTTATGGTGCCAAACTCCTGTGAAATGAAACAAATATTTTCAACTGTCCCTAGCTCATGTTGGAGGGGCTGTCGGGACCCAGGCATGTTGTACCATTTGTTTTGGACATGTCCCCACATTTCCTACTTCTGAGAGGAAGGCCAGCAAAGTTTTTCTCAAAGTCATCAAAGAACTGATGAACCATATTTTTAACAGCAGCTCTTATAACGATAGCAGCAAACTCGAAAAAAAAACCTACCTCCTACAATAGTGGAAGTACATAAAATGTTGAGATGCAATGTGTACTTTTGGGGGAATTAGCACAAGTTTATATTGATACTTGTGCCCCCGATGAGCTACTAGCTTAGCCTCCAGACCCCTATAATACGACAACCTGACCCCCATTCCAATTGATCATACTTAAATAGGTGCATTATAAATATACTGAAACGGTTTCCTGAGATTATGATTAAATGTACACTCTGTATTGGAACCTGTTATCATCTTTAATGTAACTGGAAATAATACTGAACTTTAGTGTTTAGTGTAACTGATGGAGAAGCATTCCTCCTGTACTGTGAACTGCTATTCAATTTTCTTTTTTGTTACACCTTTTCTTTTGTATAGTGTTATTTTGTGTTACTACTTATGTATATTATAAAAATGTATGTTTAATAAAACTTGATACAAAAAAAAATACACTAGCCAGAACACAGTTCTTCGATTAAAACACTGGATCGTTATGAGAAATCCCTAAAGCCTTAGATCACAGGCAAGACTCTGTCAACTCTGGAGTTAGTAGAAACCTTCTTAATTCCTTAAGAGATTGTATTTTGCCAGAAAAAAATAGATATTGGTCTGTGTGTGTTTCCTGATTAGACGAATGATAGAAGATTAAACAAGATGCAGTGTGAAAAGCTCACTGGCTCATTTACATGGTATTACAGCTGACAGATAGACATAAAGTGCACAAAGTCAGCTTAAGGCAAATTGTATCTGAATTAGAGCTGTGTTTATTTACTCAGGTAATAAAAGGATTGAGCACTGTGTACTTTATCACTTCAATTAAACACGTTCATGCCCTCACCATTATTTTGTGACAAGACCTGCACAGCAAAAATGTTTGCCTGCATCTTAGTTGAACAGCCATAAAATGTCAGTTTCATGTAATGAAGATAATCCATTGGCAAGGTAAATCTTAATTTAAAATGTATGTCCAGAATATAAATTACCTTTTTGGAAGAATTCAGCAAAAATGCACACTTCAACAACTGGGCTGGAGTACTTATTATATAGATGAGCAGATAATCTTTTGGCCTACATGTTCAGAGTCTTTCATTTGCTAAATTGCATAGTACAGTTACCCGTAGCAACCAGTTACATATTTGTTTAATTTGTAGCACACTATTGTTGATTAGTGATGGGCGAATAAATTCGCGTGACGCTGATTGGCAACAAATTTCCGCATTTCACCACAGGTGTCACTTGCGTCAAAACCGCCGCATGTCAATACTATTCGGACGCCAATTGACTTTAACATCGGCGACAAAATTGACGTGGGCGGCAATTTTCGAGTTTTGCGAATTTTGTGCTGTTTTGTGAATTTCGCAAATTTTCCAGCAAAGCAAAATGGGAAAAATTCGCCCATTACTATTGTTGATTAGCTGCAATGTAGCACCTATGAAAGTAAATCAGTAGGATTTGCATCTTTAATTATTCTGTTGCAAGATGCCAAATATTGCTTAGTATGCCAGACAGCAAAGCAAGTTCCCCACAGAGGTCTGCAGAGAGACCTGTAACTGCAAGCTACAAAGCTTTTGGGCTAGATTTGGTAATGTGTCCACTAATTTCTAGGAGTGCAGTAACAAAGAGGCTTTACAATCTATTCCTCTTTTAATAAATTAGCATGCGTTCACAGACTGATAAACACGAGAGCCAGTAAGTGAAGGTTTCCTTCTTAATAGTCCCAATTCTAGTAATACAACTAATGATGCATGGTTCACACATGATCAAATTCAAAGAGACTAGAACATGTTAAGATTAACAAAGGTTCGTGGCCAGAGAGTATTCATCCCAGGGTACTTAGCGAGCTTAGCTCTGTGATTGCCAAAGCTCTTTACTTAATTTTTCAGGATTCATTGAGATCTGGCATAGTGCCGAGAGACTGTCGAATTGCTAATGTGGTGCTAATGTGGCGCGATGACGTCAGTGCGTCGACGTCGGCGCAAGGACGCCGATGACGTCAGAATGGCGCCAAATTCAAATATAAAAGCCATACCAAGATGCCAGAATGGCGCCCAAGTATAGGATTCATTCCTGTGAGTTTCCTGGGTTTCCTGTCTGCTTTTTCTGAAGACTTATCTTGTTCCTGTTTGTTGCTGACCTCTTGCCTGGACTTTTGGACTTTGCTGATATTCTGCCTGCCCTTGAACCCTTGCCTGGACTTTGGTTATTCTCCTGATTTACCCCTTATTGGACACCGCGACCTTGACTCCCTTGTGGGCTTCCTCCTTGATCCTGACAACCTCCCTGGTGGGAGCATCCCGGCTCCCTGACAGGAAGGAGGCTAGAACAGGAACCTGTAGCTAGGGACCATGGCGCACTGCTAGGATGGGAACCAATGCTCAGGCAAGGAGTGTTCGGAGGGCTGGCCTTAAATAGGGCAGAGTCAGCCCTGATTGGCTGACTGCAAACCAATCAGGCTGCTGCTGGGCTGGGGCTGCAAAGGCCAGGTAACATATAGTGAGCAGCCCTACAGGCAAATGGTTAAGGCATTGAGCCAGAAACCCAAATGTCCCTGGTTCGAATCCCAGCAGATCCTGACAAAGGGATAGTGCTAGTGGTGGTGGTGGTGGATGGATGGTCTCTTGTCGCATGTAAAATAGTGTTTCTGTCTGTTGGTTTCCTATATAGGCTATGTGTCTCTAGTCTTGAAAATTTGTTAATCCAGAAATTCAATAATAATGATAATGGTCATCATAATTCAGGGTCAGCCTTATTGGGGTATACAAAGTGCTAAGCATATAAAAGAACTCAGTCAGTGTCGTAGCATCCCCATCCCATATGATTAACAGATCATCAATATAGCAAAGATATGCGATCAGTCTGTCTGAAGCTGATGTTTTCATGATCATATTGCAGCATGAAGAGGTTAGCGTAGGACAGTGCCAGGGCACCAGGGCCGCTTTAATAAGTGGGCAAAAGGGGCATCTGCCCAGGGCCCACTTGTTTTGGAGACCCACTTGTTTTTTACAAGTTTGTTTGTTGGCACCTGGGGCTCCACTTGGCGCTCGCACAACCACCTGTTCCCCCGTTCCCAGAGTGGTAGAGGCCACCAACCCTGAGCCCATGCATGGCCTGGCCTGGCTCTGGCTTGCTTTTTCTGGATCAGGTAAGCATGTTCTTCAGACTTCAGTTCATAGAAGAACATGGGGAGCCGTTATTTAGCCAGGCCCTGTGTGGCTACTGCTGTGCTCAGTTGGGACAGGTCCCTGGAGAAAGGTAGGGATTCAGCAGCTCCCGGTCCCCGGCCCGAGTGGCCCTCTGCTGCTGTGCTCACAGGGGCCAGGAAGGGGGGTTGAAATGCATGGGGTTAGCTCAGTGCAATGCAGAGCTGGTGGGGGCAGCAGAACACTCGGTGCCCCCAATAACCCTGGCAAATTGGACCGGGGGGATCCATCCCAGAAATGCGGTAGGTAACAAATAGGGGTAATGGGCTCTAGTTCTGGGGGTATTTATACCTGAAATAATCTGTGTGCCATCCTTATATGAGTTCTGAGGGTGTTTATATCTGAAATAATCTGTGTGCCATCCTTGTGTGAGTTCTGGGGGTGTTTATACCTGAAATAATCTGTGTGCCATCCTTATATGAGCTATGGGGGTATTTATACCTGAAATAATTGGTGTGCCATCCTTATATGAGTTCTGTGGATGTTTATACCTGAAATAATCTGTGTGCCATCTTTATATGAGTTCTGGGGGTGTTTATACCTGAAATAATCCGTGTGACATCCTTATATGAGTTCTGGGGGTGTTTATACCTGAAATAATCTGTGTGTCATCCTTATATGAGTTCTGGGGGTGTTAATACCTAAAATAATCTGTGTGCCATCCTTATATGAGCTCTGGTGGTGTTTATATATGAATAATCTATGTGCCATCCTTATATGCCTTTTGGGGGAATTTACAGTATGCATGAAATAATCTCTATGCCATCCTTATATGTGTTTTGGGGGTATTTATACATTAAATAATCTCTGTGCCATCCTTATATGCATTTTGGGGATATTTATGCATGAAATAATCTCTTTATACAAAGTCAGTTCAGGGGATGCAGGTATATGGCACTGGCCTAGCCACACGCCAGTAGTAAATCCAAATAGAGAAGAATGCCAATACCTGTGGTTGCAGCAAACGGGGTGATCCCAAATTTATTCAATGGTGCTATACAACACTTTTCAAACGATCAAACGTTTCGGGACCGCATGGCCCTTCCTCAGTGACACCCAACCATAGAGATTGTGCATATTTATAGACAAATAAACAGCGACCTCTTGTGGTGTTCGCTGATACAAAATACTTAAAACAAATGTGCAACAATGTTCTATTCATGACAATATGTCAATGTCCATTTTGCATCATATTTAACAAGATTAATCTCCTCCTACTTCTATAAATATTAATAAAAATACATTACCAAAAACTTTGTGTACAAACATCAATTTTTTTCTGTTTCTGGTTATTTTATAGTTTTTGTTACTAGTGGCAAATTTAACCCAATATCATATAACCTGAGTGCATCTCATAATACATAGTACAAGTTTACATAATAAAAAAACAGTGTAATATCAAGAAAACAGTACAGTTAGAGGAAGGATGTCTATATCTCACTTCATATTGTGGGGTTTTATGTTTATGTTTCTCATTCTATGGCTGTAAGGGAAACATAAGAAGGTTAATCATTTAATAGTACAACTGCCTTAAGTTAAAGAAAACAGTTCAGTCCCCAACTTTCATTCAATCCCTTAGGGGCTAAGGTCCCCAGCTTCCATATCCAAAAACACTCACGCTGCAGCAGTTTTTTGTCAGAATTGGTGTATTCAGATTTAACCTCTTCTAACACTTGCCACCGTAATTGTGCGACATTGTATCTACACTCTGTCCAATATTGTCTGACAGAGGTAACCCTTGAGTGTGCATTTCGGATGGAGCTGCGATGTTCATTTAAACGTAGCCTTACCATTCTGTTTGCCATTCTGTTTGTTTTCTCTACATATCCCTTCCCACGCGGACATTTTAGATAGTATATAACATTTTTGGATAAGCATGTATGATACCCTCGTAGTTTAATTGGGGTTCCCTGTGTAGGATGTAATACAGTATTTCCCTTAATGATACTATTGCAGTTCTGACACGATAAACAGGGAAAGGTCCCTACCACTGGTTTTCCAAGGAACCTTTGTTTAGCTATTGCAGGGGGATGTATGTCTGTGTGGACTAGATAATCACCTACATTTTTACCTCTTTTATAAGCAAACAAGGGAAACTCACTGAAGACCCTTGATGTTGTGGGATCATTCATTAAGATTGACCAGTATTTTCTGATCACTTTTCTTACCCTTTTTGAATGTGTGTCATAGGTGGAAACAAAAGGTATCCTTTGGCACCTTTCTTCCTTTTTCTTAATGGACAGTAATGCTTCCCTTGTGAGCTTATCTACTTCATCTTCGGCTTTTCGCAAGACTGGCTTGGGGTAACCTTTCTTTCTGAACATGTCTAACATCTTTTCCTTACTGCTCAAGTAATTATCATTGGTAGAAGTAATGCGCTTACAACGCATCAATTGGCTTTTCGGGAGGCCTCACATCGTGTTAGGAGGGTGAAAGCTGTCAAATCTTAGCATACTATTTTTATCAACAGACTTTCTATACAAGTTAGTCGACAATTTGTCCTTCTCCCTCCTAATGTAAGGATCCGCTTCCACGTTCCTTCCGGCGCAGGCGCGCTCATCGGGGAACCGATGCGCGTCAGCGCGCAGCGTTGGACGCCGGCGAAGGCGCCGGCGACGGTCGCCGACGCAGGGGCGTCAGCGACGGACGCCGATGACGGACGCACTGACGTCAGCTGTGCGACGCCAGCGTGATGACGCCAGTTTGGCGCCAAATAAGCTCTCTTTAATCCTAACCAGTACTGTGACTCCTTGCCTGGTTATTAGGTTATTTGACTGAAACCCTAGCATTGTATTCTACTGATCTTCTGTGTTTGACCTCAGCTTGTTCCCGGATTGTCTATTGCCGCCTGCCCTGATCTTCTTGCCTGACCTCGTTTACGACTCTTCGCTGCCTGCCCCGACCTCGGCCTGTCTGACTTCGCTTCTGCCTGAACCCTCTGTACTTCGCTTTGGTTAGTCTCATTGGCTACTCGTCACTTCACTTCTCCCTGTTCCACTCCAGGTGGGTTAGTGTTGTGCGAGGCGCTTGTGGGTTCGTGTTCTACAAGTTCCTGCTCCTTCTTCGTTGGATCAGACGGTAAGCCTGACAGTATAACCAGGCCATGGATCCAACCGAAGGGGCTTCTCCATTTGCTGTCCTGACGCAA
This sequence comes from Xenopus laevis, assembly GCF_017654675.1. Lineage (NCBI taxonomy): Eukaryota > Metazoa > Chordata > Amphibia > Anura > Pipidae > Xenopus > Xenopus laevis. The sequence continues at coordinate 72,751,645 of NC_054381.1, forward strand.
CAACTGTCATCTTTGACTCAAGCCGTTCGGGAGCTGCAGAGCGGTTAGGCTCAGCTACAGGAACACATCAGAACACATCCTCCGGCTGCAAACCCTTCCTCTGCTGCAGCATCCTCTTCCTCTGCTCCAGCTGAAGTACAAGTGATCACTTCCGAAATTTCGGAGCCGAAAGTCGCTTTCCCCGAAAAGTTTGCTGGAGACCGGAAGTTATTTCGCAACTTTAGAAGTAGCTGCAAGTTGCTATTTTCGCTTAAACCCCACACCTATCCAAATGAACAGACACGAGTGGGGGTTGTCATTTCTTTCCTGACTGGCGAGCCCCAGACGTGGGCCTTCCGTTTGTTGGATCGGCAAAGTCCTGTTTTGGCCACTGTGGACTCTTTCTTTGATGCCATGGCTGTGGTCTATGATGACCCACACAGAACCTCCACTGCCGAAGCCGCCCTGCATGCCTTGAGGCAAGGTACCCGTCCTGTTGAGGACTACACTCTGGAGTTTCGCCAGTGGGCCGAGGATACGGAATGGAATCCTGCAGCTCTGAAGAACCGCTATCGTCTGGGCCTTTCCGCTGAATTAAAGAATGAGTTGGCCCGTACAGGCATTCCTGACACCTTGGAGGAGCTTATCCATATATCCATTCAGTTGGATCAAAGACTGAGAGAACGTAGGGAGGAGGAAAAGGCTGAAAAAGCTGGTCTTGTGTCTCCTACTTGGCTCTTACCTTCTGCTCCACCTCCTATCCGTATGCCTCCTATGATGACATCTACGGTTCCTACAGCCACTAACAGTTCTGCCCCAGAGCCGATGCAGATTGGAGCCATTAAGCCTGCATTAACTCCTGAAGAACGCCTCAGACGCCGCAGGCTTAATCTTTGCCTGTACTGCGGTCAAGCAGGTCATCTTCTTCGGAATTGTCCGACCCGTCCCTCGGGTAAGGAGACTTATGAAAGAGACTTTAACAGTTGCAACTTTTCTGTGTCCTTACTCACAATTTCTCTATCCTTGCAGTGGGGAGACAAAGTGATGGAACTCCAAGCAATACTTGATTCCGGGGCAAGTGGGTGCTTCTTGGACCGTGAAGTTGCTCTTCAGTTCCAAATTCCTCTCCAATCCAAGAAGAACCCTATAGCTCTTCGTGTGGCGGATGGTTCTCTAATTACCTCCGGTCCTGTGGTTCAAGAGACTGCTGCACTTTTTGTTGTGATTAATAAAATTCATGCTGAAGTAATGAATTTTGATGTGGTGACGTCTCCATTATTCCCTATCATTTTAGGGTTACCCTGGCTACAGAGACATAATCCTTCTATCAATTGGGCCACTGGCGGTGTAACATTTTCTTCTAAATTTTGCCTTTCTAAATGTACATTAGAGAATTCGTCTTCTTCAATTAAAGTATGTTCCCTTTCTTCTTCTTCTGAAATTCATGATCTTCTTCCTCTGGCGTATTGGGAATTCGCTGATGTCTTCAACAAGAGAGGGGCCGACAGGCTACCTCCCCATTGTATTTATGATTGTCCCATTAATCTTCTTCCAGGAGCTCAAATCCCCTTTGGACGTATTTATCCTTTAACTGAGCCTGAACTCTTGGAATTGCGCACTTATTTGGATGAAAATCTAGCCAAGGGATTTATCCGACAATCTTCTTCTCCTGCCGGAGCTGGGATCTTCTTCGTTGAAAAGAAAGATCATTCTTTGAGACCGTGTATCGATTATAGAGACTTGAATAAGATCACGGTCAAAAATCGTTACCCTCTTCCTCTCATTCCAGAGCTGTTCCAACGATTTAAGGAGGCCAAGATTTTCTCTAAGCTTGATCTTCGAGGGGCCTACAACTTAGTTAGAATTCGGGAAGGGGATGAATGGAAGACAGCGTTCCGTACCCGTTATGGTCACTTTGAATATCTCGTCATGCCGTTTGGACTTTGTAATGCCCCCGCAACGTTTCAGCATTTTGTCAACGATGTCTTTCGAGACTTTCTCGATATTTTCGTCATCATTTATCTGGACGATATTCTAATTTTTTCTAGTTCTTTGGAAGAGCATAGAATACATGTGAAGAAAGTTCTTGCCCGCCTCCGTACTCACCAGCTCTATGCCAAGGTCGAGAAATGCGTTTTTGAACAAACATCTGTGGACTTTTTGGGTTTTTTTATCTCTCCTTTAGGAATTCAAATGGATTCTAAGAAAATCTCGGCAATTATTGATTGGCCTATTCCCTCTTCTAAGAAAGCTGTTCAACGCTTCATTGGATTCTCAAATTTCTATAGAAAATTCATTAAGAATTTTTCTCAAATTATTTTACCAATAACTGAACTCACACGTTGTAATCAAAAATTCTCTTGGTCACCACAGGCTCAGATGGCTTTTGAGAGATTGAAAAGACTCTTCACGTCGGCTCCAATTCTTCGTCATCCAGACTTGGCTCTTCCATTCACATTAGAGGTCGACGCCTCAGAAAGTGCTGTGGGCGCTGTTTTATCACAGAGGTCTGGGATTCAAGAAGAACTCCATCCAGTCGCTTTTTTTTCACGCAAATTGGCCAAGTGTGAATGTAACTATGATGTGGTGGATCGTGAATTACTTGCTATTAAACTGGCATTAGAAGAGTGGAGGTATCTCCTCGAAGGGTCCAAACATCCAATTCTCATTTTCACTGACCATAGGAATTTGGAGTACCTGCGTTCCGCCAAGAGATTAAGACCTAGACAGGCAAGATGGGCCCTTTTCTTCATGCGATTTAACTTTCACCTTACCTACCGGCCCGGGTCAAAGAATATCAAGGCTGATGCTCTTTCCCGCATGTTCTCCTCTGAGGATGAGACTCTCTCTTCTCCTGAGACAATTCTAAACTCTAATAACTTTCTTTTGTTACAATCTGTTCTTGTGGATCAAATTAAGGATGCCTCTAAAACTGTTTGTGAACCCTCTCTTGTGCCCAAAGAAGGGTTTCTTCTTCATGAAGGGAAAATCTTTGTTCCCGAACAGATGCGTTTGGAGGTTCTCAAGAACATTCATGATTCTAAACTGGCGGGTCATCCAGGTATAAAGAAAACTATTGTTTCTGCTAAAAGACTGTTTTGGTGGCCTGGGATGACTAAAGACTGTTCGAAATTTGTCTCTTCGTGTGAAGTCTGTACCAGGTCCAAGGATTCTCATGTTCGACCTATTGGCCTCCTGCAACCCCTTCCAGTTCCTTCTCGTCCTTGGGGCTCAGTGTCAATGGACTTTATTTCTGACTTACCACTCTCCTCTGATTGCTCCGCTATTGTTGTCTTTATTGACCGCCTGACCAAGATGGCTCATTTTAAATCCCTGCCTGGACTTCCTTCAGCCTCTGAGACGGCTGATTGTTTTATCAAGGAAGTAGTAAGACTTCATGGTCTTCCCGATGAAGTAGTATCTGATCGTGGTCCACAGTTTACGTCTCAATTCTGGAAAGCTTTATGTGGGGCTCTTAAGATTTCTGTGTCACTTTCATCGGCTTTTCATCCTCAAACCAATGGCCAGACGGAGCAAACTAATCAGACTCTTGAGCAGTATCTGAGATGTTACTCATCGTATCTCCAGGATGATTGGGTTAATCTCCTGCCTCTAGCGGAATTTGCCTATAATAATGCCCAACATTCTTCTATCAATCAGTCCCCCTTCTTTGCAAATTACGGTCTACATCCTGTCACCTTCCCTTCCTCCATTGTTTCTGATATTCTTGTTCCTGCAGTCAAGGATCGGTTAACCTTTTTGGCTGATAATTTTCTGAAGCTCCAGAGGAACATGAGGAGAGCGCAACAGAATTTCAAGATCTATGCAGACAAGAAACGAAGAAGTGATCCAGAGTTTAAGGTGGGGGACCGCGTTTGGTTATCTACTGTTAATCTCAAGTTGTCCTGCCCCAGTAAGAAGTTGGATCAACGGTTCCTGGGTCCTTTTCTTATTACTCGGCAGATTAATCCTGTGGCTTTTCAACTTAAGCTCCCGGCTACCTGGCGTATTCATCCAGTTTTTCATTCTGCTCTACTAAAACCAGCCTCCACATTCCACTTTCCTGGCCGTACAACTTCTCCTCCACTTTCTGTTGTTGTGGACGGTCAAGAAGAATTCGAGGTTGAGAAGATCCTGGATTCCCGTGTTAGGGGCAAGCATCTACAATATTTGGTCAGTTGGAAAGGCTTTGGTCCGGAAGAGAATTCTTGGGAACCTGTTTTGAACATCCATGCTGCTGAGCTATTGAAGAATTTTCACAAGAGCTACCCTGATAAACCTTCTGCCAGTTGCGTCCTGAGGCCGCTCCTTGACGGGGGGCAATGTAAGGATCCGCTTCCACGTTCCTTCCGGCGCAGGCGCAGGCGCGCTCATCGGGGGAACCGATGCGCGTCAGCGCGCAGCGTTGGACGCCGGCGACGGACGCCGGCGCGAAGGCGCCGGCGCCGGTCGCCGACGCAGGGGCGTCAGCGACGGACGCCGATGACGGACGCACTGACGTCAGCTGTGCGACGCCAGCGTGATGACGCCAGTTTGGCGCCAAATAAGCTCTATTTAATCCTAACCAGTACTGTGACTCCTTGCCTGGTTATTAGGTTATTTGACTGAAACCCTAGCATTGTATTCTACTGATCTTCTGTGTTTGACCTCAGCTTGTTCCCGGATTGTCTATTGCCGCCTGCCCTGATCTTCTTGCCTGACCTCGTTTACGACTCTTCGCTGCCTGCCCCGACCTCGGCCTGTCTGACTTCGCTTCTGCCTGAACCCTCTGTACTTCGCTTCGGTTAGTCTCATTGGCTACTCGTCACTTCACTTCTCCCTGTTCCACTCCAGGTGGGTTAGTGTTGTGCGAGGCGCTTGTGGGTTCGTGTTCTACAAGTTCCTGCTCCTTCTTCGTTGGATCAGACGGTAAGCCTGACACCTAACATGAACATCAAGGAATTCAATTTGAGTATTGTAAAAATGCAAAACAAATTTGGTTGTGTTGTGTGTCCTGTTAACATAGTCTGCAAATTGTAGTAATTTCTCTCTTGAGCCTTTCCACACAAAAAAAATATCATCCACATAACGGCAGTACCAAAATATAAAATGGGAAAACAGTATATTCTGTAACACAATTTGCTCCTCATGATCATGCATGAATATGTTGGCATAATTCGGTGCCATATTAGCACCCATACTGGTACCTTGTTTATGTAGATAATATTGTGTGCCAAACCTGAATAATTCATTGTGAGAACTATCTCCAACAAAGAGCATAACAACTGAACTAAGGATGGATCTTGGGCATGTTCTCTGTGTAGATGTTTTCTCACTGCCTCTATAACTTCTATGTGTGGAATGCAAGTGTATAAACTTGATACGTCCATTCTGCAATTGGCATTCTTCTCTATTTGAATTAATCTCTTTGCCATCCTTTTTTGCCTTTTGGGGGTATTCATGCATGAAATAATCTCTGTGCCATTATGCATGAAATCATCTCTGTGCCATCCTTATATGAGTTCTGGAGGAATACATGAAATTGCCACTGTTCATTTATATATTTATATTTTCTATATTCACTGATAGCGTATCTGTAAAATGGGGAGTGGTTTATTAGCAGGAGTGTCTCCAAAAGTGGTCTTACTGGCATGTTTCATGTTAATGGAGTGCTTAGTGGACATTTTTCAGTGATTTCTACAGTGATTATAGTGGTACAGCTATGATTATCCATTTTCTGTAGTAGTTATATTGGTATGCCTTAATATGCCGTTATCCATTTTACTTAGGGATCTACATCTGGGTTGTGTTCAGGTAAAATGGGTGTGTTTAGGGGGTGTGGTCAAAAAGTGGACATGCCTTTCAAAACATTTTGCCACTCTGCGCAGCAGGCTTGTGGGGGCCCACCATTTGGCTTTTTGCCCAGGGCCCACCAAGGGTTTAAAATGGCCCTGCCAGGCACTACCCATTGCTATGCCCGATATTTGCAAATAGTATGTATTCTCAAATGTGAAATAATTCTTAGTCAAAGCCAATTCTAATAATTCAATGAGAAATTCAGTAGGGACAGATTTGTCAGAATGTGTCTCAAGGGCTCTCCTACAGGGCAGTATGCCCTGATCATGGGGTATGACAGTATATAGACTACTGACGTCCATAGTGGACAGTAGGCAGTGCTCAAGTAGATTGTCAAGGCTATTTCGATTATGGATGACATGAGTGGCATCACGTGTGAAAGAGGGCATTGTCTTTACAAGGGGTTGTAGGAAGGAATCTATAAAAACGGCCACTGGCTGAAACAATGAACCCACTGCCAATATAATAGGTCTCCCAGGGGGTTCAGATTGTGACTTGTGAATTTTGGGCAGCGTGTAAATAATGGGAACCCTTGGGAAGTCAGAGGTCAGGAAGTGAAAGGGCAAAACGTCAGTTCCGTGTAACTAATAAATTATTGTTTAACTATAAGACCTGTGAGTGAGGATACTTTACAGTGGATGGAGATATTTTGTTGTTTCTGCACCCAGGCATATTAATTTTCTTTACTGAGAGTGCTGGCCTCCCATGGAACTGTATATATATACATACATATATATATATATATATATATATATATATATATATATATATATATATATATATATATATATATATATATATATATATATATATATATATATACAGGTATGGGACCTGTTATCCAGAATGCTCGGGACCTGGGGTTTTCTGGATAATGGGTCTTTCCTTAATTTGGTTCTTCATGCCATAAGGTTTTGCTTACAATAAGGATTAATTATATTTTAGTTGGGATCAAGTACAAGCTACTGTTTTATTATTACAGAGAAAAGGAAATCATTTTTAAAAATTTGGATTATTTGGATAAAATGCAGTCTATGGGAGACAGCCATTCCGTAATTCGGAGCTTTCTGGATATCAGGTTTCCAGATAAGGGATCCTATACTTTTATATGTAGAAAAAAACTTGTATTGTTACATGCTATTACATTTTTTACATACCATGTAACAATAAAAGATTTTTCCACAAACACAAGATTAGATTAGATTAGATTCAACTTTATTGTCATTACACAAGTACAAGTACAAGGCAACAAGACCCTCGGTGCTGGTATTTTGTTATTTTTGTATATGAATTTGGATCTGTGCACAGGGGCAGCTACACAGGAGTTTTTTTGGAGAGAGGTGCTGTCCATACAGGAATATATATATAATCGCAATAGTGCAATGCTCAAATGGTAATGCCATAAGATAAACATCTATACAACAGCTATATGCATGCATGTTTTTGCACTATTACTCTTCTAATATGAGCTGCCTGCCTATAAACTGGCTTGCTCCCTTAAACTGGTGCATTATGTCATTATTTTGCATAAACTGGGATCATTTACTCTGGCATTAACTTATTTTTAAGAGTTACTTTTATTATCTGTTCAAATTATAAAAATCTTATATTTTATGATTTCTAAGCCTTGCAAGATATTAATACAAATAAAATTAGCAACCCTACAGTCGATTCTCAATTCACTTAAAGAAGCATGAAAAGAAAGAAGAAAGTAGTTTAAGTGGATTCTAATGTGGCCTTAGCAATTCAGCTTCTGTCATGTTGTAGCCTGCCAGGTTTAACATTTTCATGTCTGCTTGGCAGGTTATTAAAATAAATGAGAGTGGGCTGCACTGTTGTTACACTTTCTTTTAATGGAAGTTCAGAAATTTGCAGGCCACAATCATACATTAAACTGACTGATGGTGAAGGCTAAAAGGATTTGGCTAAAGTGGACAATTAGGGCTATATCTGCACAACTGAGTGAAATATTCCTTGTTATTTCAATAATTTAGACACCACCTAATTTTCAGAGGCTGAGTTTGTCAAGATAATGTGCCTTGTGCTTGTCTGCTTGTCATTTTTAACTCAATCTCACGTTACAGGTGCAGTCTAGCTTAGAAAACAAGCAAATCACTCAATGGAGAATCTGCATAAGAAATGTACCTCCTGTATAAAGTATAGGGAACTGATTTGGAGTGGCAGATTATAAAAACAAACCAGCTCAGCAAACTGGGGTTTGTAGTTATTTAAAGATACTTAAAGTAGAAATTTTATGTCCCTATATATTAAGTCAAAGTGTAACACTTGTATCATTTTGTATTAGCTGAGGGGTTTTTGCTTCCTATTACTAACATGCAGTCAAATGAAAATGACTATATATATATATATATATATATATATATATATATATATATATATATATATATATATATATATATATATATATATATATACATATACAAAAGCCATGAATATCTTGTAAATTATATCCTTATAAATGGTGAGTTCTGATGTCATCAGTTATAAACGGTGAGGTCTGATGTCATTTCTGTCACATGACTCACTAAAATGTGTGTATTATAATAAATAAAGAACCCCCAGTTGCAAAATATGAGGATATTAGACGTTACCTCGAAGTTCCATGACCTGTATAAAAATGTTTTTATATGGTCATGAAACTCCTCGGTAACTTATAATATCCTTATATTTTACAAGAGGGGGTAATTTATTCAATATATATATATATATATATATATATATATATATATATATATATATATATATATATTATCCATTACTCCCATTTTATACTGGAGATTGTCAAGGCTGCACAGAAAGAATCAGGTGTTTATTATGGTTTATAATTTAATAAACGGAAGATCCGTGTGATTATTTTAGCTGAATTCAGAAACTCTTTTATTCACCCACAGTTCTCAATAGCTTTACCACACCCCACAATTGCTTATATAGCCACTCTTGTATAATTGTATAATAAAGACAGTGCAGATGTCACAGCTTTCTGTTACTTGTTCTCCTTCTTCCTAGAGTAACAGCTGTCGGGCCCACCATCAGTATATAAGGGCCTTTTAAGCCGTGTTCTTGCTTATTGTGGTGCTGACCCTCATAAATCCTCAGTGGAGCCAAAATTGCTCAGCTAGCAACTAAAGCTGGCCATAAATGCAAAGATCCCCATCTCCGCCCTGCCACTAACCATTCAGATCAAATAAGTAGTTAAAGAACAGATCAGCCGATGTTTTGCCCCGATAGCAATCGTACGAAAGTTATGTCTGACAAAGCTGATGACAGTCTCCCACTGAAAATCGTATGATCGGCAGTCCATGCAGAGAAATTATCGGCAGCCGACAGAAATCTTTTAACCTGTCCGATCAACCAAACAACAAATCTCGGCGGGACAAAAAATGTCGGGACTCTCCACACAAGATCCAAAAATCGTAAGAATCCTCGATTCGTACGATCAGATCTTTACATCTATGGCCAGCTTAACTCTCACTAGCCAAAGTGAGATACTGCCCTGACACTATCTGGCCTAACTAATAAGATGACAATAAATGTAATTTTGGCCTAGAGTTAAGCAATTTTATTATTTCTTTTCAGACTCATTGGCATAAGTGTACCTGTTTTAAACTAACTGTTTTATACCCAAACATGTCTGTTTTGTCCTGCTCACAATATATAAAAGGTATATTTTCACTTGAAAATATATTCACATTTAATTCTATATTTATAACATCTATAAGGGTAAGGTCACACTGGGCATTTCGTTTAGTCGGAGATTTAGTCGGATTGGTCGACCGCAAAGACAAGGCGATTAGTCGTCAGGCGACTACATCTCCCCGAAACGCTCAGTGTGACCTTAACCTAAGGGTTTACATGTAAAACAGGTTCTAGCTTGATCTGAAAAATCGGATAAAAGTCACAAAATAAACAACTAGAATTACAGTAACTGTCTAAAGCACTTTTTGCAAGATAATAGAGGTTTCAATACCTGCATTACAAACAGATAAAAAACATAATCAAAGCTAATGTAACACCTCGAAAACAATTACCTTGCTCTTTGCAAGTAATCTATATGTTGTCCTAGTATTGCTTTGTTTGTGCCTTCTCTTATTTAGTTTACATTTTGGTGAGTTATCCTGATGCATTTGCAAAGACAGAGGACTTTAGGAAAATAATCTTGTATGTAGATTCAACTTGTGTGGGGAAAAGCCTATAAGAGCAATTTTATAGATTGTAAAAAAAAATTACTGCGCTTATACCCATAAACGATTAGATGCTAACACAAAATATGGACAATAGTATGTAATTACATGTTGAACTCATGTGGCAATGGCTTAGGGGCAGATGTATTAAGGGTCGAATATCGAGGGTTAATTAACCCTCGATATTCGACTAGGAACTAAAATCGTTCGACTTCGAATATCGAAGTCGAACGATTTAGCGCAAATCCTGCGATCGAACGATCGAAGGATTATTCGTTCGATCGAACGATTAAATCCTTTGAATCGAACGATTCGAAGGATTTTAATACAACGATCGAAGGAATATCCTTCGATCAAAAAATCTCAGGCAAGCCTATGGGGACCTTCCCCATAGGCTAACATTGACTTCGGTAGCTTTTAGCTGCCGAAGTAGGGGGTCAAAGTTTTTCTTAAAGAGACAGTACTTCGACTATCGAATGGTCGAATAGTCGAACGATTTTTAGTTCGAACCGTTCGATTCGAAGTCGAAGTAGTAGTCGAAGGTCGAAGTAGCCCATTCGATGGTCGAAGTAGCCCAAAAAACACTTCGAAATTCGAAGTTTTTTTAATTCGAATCCTTCACTCGAGCTTTGTAAATGTGCCCCTTAGTGTCAGACAAAAGTTTTAATTTATCCAAAGGAGGAAGTGTAAATGGCCAGGTTAGGCAGTGGAATGGAGTGTACCTTCTTAATTCTGCACAGACCTATTTCAGAACTTTACACTTTACACTGATGTGGCCATGGCACTAGTGTCAGACAATGGGGCAAATGTATCCCAAGGCAATAGGAAAACAGCCCAGGAAAATCTTTGGGCTGGTGCGCTGGCTGCTGACAGAACATTATATCTAAGGGCCCTATTTAAAGTGACAGCCTAGCACCATATATTTAAAAGCAGCACAAGGCAAGGTCATGAATTTGCAGTTCCATAGGGAAAGATGAACTAGCTGAAAAAACCTTAAAAACAGTTAACCAGTTAAAATTATTTGGCTACCGAACTAGAATGAAGTTATCCTCCCTTGTGTATATAGTACTGCATAGAAGCCCTTCAAAAAAAGCCTGGTGTAAGTAACTGGAAGGGTATGTAATTTATTAAAGGTCTGATTTATTCATTTTTGTACTAGGAAATTTACTAGAATCAAGTGAGTTCTTTATGTCACCCAGATGTTTGACTTGCTAGCTTTTTTGACTGTTGATTGCACTCATCTGTGTATGTGTTATAGTATCAACCACCTGAACTATTTATAAGAGAGGCATAATATTGAAAGGGCACAGGAATCACCTGGCATGCCATTTTGAAATTAAATTATGTACAGGGAACACCTGAACTACTCGTTACCTTGCACTGCATGTTTTATTAAGGGCACAACCAAGATGAGGGTGATAATTATAGCTGCTCTGCTGAATGGTGCACTTTTGCACCTATTAACCTCATAGTGCTTGGATCTTTTAGTAAATTAAACATAAGGATTTATCAAAATTCCAAATTTTTAGGAAACTACATTTTTGTGTTAAACCCAAGAAATCATGGTACCCATTAAAATGCATTATAAATTGGTGTGATCACAAATAATTACATAAAATGCAGAGGCACTTTAAATCAGGGGATATAAAATTGAGGTTCCATTGTGTGACTAATTGTGACTATAAAGCCTATACAAACAATGCTAATGGAACTCATTTGACAGTCAGTAATGATTCTGGGCTGCCTGATGCCATTCATGCCTGTAACTACACACATGGGATGGCATCTGATTTTTGCATAGGTGAAGTATATGCATTGTGTGACATTAGCCTTAGTCTTCCAAAATAGTAATAAAAATTACAACTGTAATTGAAATTAGTATGTACTATGTATGTAGTACAAAGATGATCTGCAACTGCTGAATGCTTGATTGTGTTGCTTGAGGCAAAGTGACTTAGCTACCAGATAATATTTGAGGCAGGGTAATAGCTTTGCAATTTGACCTAACATAAGTTTGAAAATTCTATGTATTTCATATAAATGGGGAGTTTAGAGCTGTTCTGAAAATTTATTATGCCTATTGTTTTGTTCATTGAATAAACTGTGGAAGAAGAAGAAAATGCTAGTCATAGTCTGTATAATTAACTCCTCCTGATCTATAAGACACAAGCAGCAACTGTGTAAATGGAAAGACTCAGCAAGTAAAGCTTACTATCATTTTTGAAACTAACTAGCTAATCAATTAGCAATCTTAGACAAAAGATAAAAGTTTATCTATTTGTTTGCAGCTTTATTCTTTATGTGTTCAAACAAGGTATGACTGAATGCAAAGAAAATTCTCAGGGACCATCCTCACAGGATCTCAAGATGAGGTCAACAAACACATTTGCTAAACTGCATATCTTCTGCATATCTTTGGTACCTGTCTGCAGTGTTATTCCATAGTACCACATTTAATACATTTGGACACAAAATGCAACAACATTTTTCAGGGGAAATCCTTAGAAGAGTTAAAACTTAGATCCCCCATCTACAATGGCCACCAATGTATCTGACCTTACACAATACAACACTTTAGAAACTTCTGATCCAGGAGAAAGTGAAGGACTATTTTTATTGAAAATGATCACACATACCTTCTGACCAATGATATTGGGTCATTCCTTAGTAATATTGAACTAATCAGCGGCAAGTTATGGACAAAACAGATAGTTATGTGTTTTTAAAAGTGCTGAGCTTCAATCTTCAAAATATATATTAAACAAAATATTGTAGGCACATTAAGGACCAAACAAATACTAAGAGTTTTCCAAAGATACTGATATCTTATAGGGGGACTCCTTTCCCTGCAGATGAATTATAGCTCAATCAAATAACTGTTTCTAGTACAAACAAAATTTAACAAAATAATTGCCTGTTGCACAAATCCAGCATGTAGAGAGACATTATGTCTGGTGATTTTAATAGAGTGAGCTCTAATACATCTTCTAGGCAAAAGGAGCCCCCTTATAAGATAAATTGGATCTAACTGTCAATGAATATCTACCCAGCTCCTGCATGAAGAGAGAATGAAGAGAAACAGATGCTAAGAGAGGAATAGTGAAGATAAACTTGATTATTTCAGAAACGGTACAGAATATTTAATTAATTATATTTAGAAAACTTCTTATTTCAGTATGCTGAAGCTTATATTAAATTTTCATTTTTGAGATAGTTCTCCTTTAATAATGCCATCCATTTGTCTGGCAATGCTGGCTGCAGACTCACCTACCTATCAGATTAATGACATTGCAACATTCCTTATTATTTGAGAACTACTTAACAATTCATTCTGGGCAGTCACAAAACATATACCATAGTTTCAGAGTGTATAGAATTATACTGCAGTATAAATACAGGGTTGCTGCTACAATGAGGCGAGTTGAAAAACAAGTTATCAGGGGTCAGAAAAAGCTGCTCCTGGTAACTTTAAGAGCCAAATTTCCAGTTCGGCAGTTTATTGGGGTCACGTTCGGCACCCTATATCCAGAACCCAAGCTAAGCTCCCTGGTCTTGGCTCTCACTTCTGCCTTTAGGAGCCCTCGGCTAATTGGATGCTGCCAGGTCTTAACAGAGAGAGGAGCAAAGCTAACGTTTTGGGCGAGCAAAGGGGCACGATCGTCTCACCAGGATACTGGAAGGAAGAACACCACCAGGAACAGGCAGGCCGGGCCAGAACAAGCAGATAGAATGGTCAGCAGGCCGAAATCAGAATAGAGAGTTTAGAGTAGTCGATGGACAGGCTAAGGTTGAATTGGAGAGGTCAGAATAGTCACAGACAGGCAGAATCAGGATTGGAGAGATCAGAGTAGTAAATCAGGCAGGCAATTGTAAAAATACAATAGAATACAAGTATAAAGCACCCAGGAACAAGGCAAATTGAGCCTAACATCGTGCAAGGTCCTGTAATCTAAATGGGCTTTATATATATTTGAATTTCGCACCAAATGGGCTCTGGCGTCATCACGCCAGCGCGACTGCGCCTTTAAATGATGAACGTGCGCCTACCCAACTGACATCTAGCTGAATATCAACCAAATATCCATCGGATTGATATTATTTTCCCATTGGGGTAGGAGCTGCATATTTATTATTATTATTATTATTTTTGCCTTTGTGTGTGTAGGCAGAACACATTTCTATACAAGACATTTTGACTTGACCCATTTTGAACATATGTCAATATTGACCATTTAAATTCTAGATTTGCCATGAGGTATCTGTAAGACATATGAAGAGATATGAAGCAGGATTCTGTAGAATTCTGTAGATGTAAACATATACTGTATGTTTTTGGATTATTTAAATTGAGAATTGCCTAATAAAGCAAAAATTTACATGAAAAAAAGTTTGCTTAAAATGTTGAATATATGCAGTTCTGCAAAATATTACAGTACAGTTCTGTACAATAATAATTACATTATGAAAACATCAGATTAATAATATTGTTTGATGTTTATAATATCTATAATTCTGGAAAAGACTTAGGAAAATAGTTACATTTTTATACAAAATCTGCAGGGGGTAGTTAGAAAATGGCAAATTCTGGAAGTCAAGTCTTATCAAATGGTGTAAGGCCACTAGTACGAGAATGTTACAATGAGGAAAAACATTCTTCTCATGGCTATGACAATGTGTCAAAAATTAAACTTACTTTTTCACTTTCTTCGTATTTAATTTAGACAGCTACAGATCTGAGATGCTCATTAACCATCAAGCACTCATTGTTATTTCAACCAAACCCACATTAGTAATAGACAGTTTGACACATCTCTCTGTATATAAATCTACTGGATTATTAATTCTCTTACAGCTGCAACAAAATTTGAAGGAACAGGGAATCAGCAGTTTAATATAGCATAAAATGGCACAGTATAACGTTTCCAAAAAAGCATGTTTCGGAGAAGCCATTTAGTACAATGTTTATAAAGTCTCATTTTTTTCTCATTTAAAAAAAAAGAAAAAAAGAGAGAATAGACGGGAGAAAAGAGAGAAATAAATGATATCCAGCATACTAGGACAGTGTTTTTATTAAGGATTTTTTTTAATTCTGCAAGTCTAATCCACTGCATAATGTTAAATGTTTTTTTCAACAACTGTTTTATATCAAACAAGCAACCATTCTTGGGAAAGTGCTTATTTTTCTTTAAATGACAGATTTAAAATGAGCTTTCCAATGAGCAGTTCTTTATTTGGTAACAGTGGTTGCAGTCTCAGTGCCAATTTTCTGCTGTTTAAGCTTATTATCTAATTGCATGCTTGCACTGACTTCAGAGGCAGCATGACATTAAGTCAGACTTGTGCCTACATTCTGCAGTATTGGAATATTCAATTATTTGTTCTGACTCGTGTAATTCCCTGTATTCCAAGCTTGTTAATGTCATTACAGGACTGAAATAAAGTGATTATTCTAAATGAGTATTTATCCAGCAGGATATGCAACTGTGTCATCCATCTGCCCGCACCCCTCTCTTCATTCTTTTTCCTCTGCCTTCTAATAGTGGAATGATTATGACTTTTACTGCTCCCCGTTCTATTCTGTCAGTGGAGCAACATAACATTGTAGGTGCTTTTTTGAGACCCTGTCATTTTGCATGGGTGTATGTAAAAATAATAATAAAAAAAGCAACCCTTGCGAATAGTAGCAGCTGAGTTACAGTTAATGACCACTACTTCCACTCAGTCAGTGATGACAGCTTGAACTAACTGATAATGGCATACCTGCTGTTGAGCTGGCCACTTATGTTATTTCTCTTGACATGAATCCAGAGCAGGCCTAATTTATTTGACATTTGACCATGCAAATTTGAATCCTAATACATTATTCTGCATTTACATTCTCCTATTGCTGCTTTTTAAAATGTGCTACAAGCTGTGAAAGCCCAGCTAATAAAGGCCACTGAATAAAAGGGAGTTAAAAATGAATGTATGAGGCAGACCTTAAGTGAAGAACTTGCATGTAAAGTTCAAAGATCATTTTTTGAAATACTGGGCTGCAAAACCAAAGAAAACTAAGTTCTTTTACATGAGATTGTATTTCAGAGGTGTATTTTCAGATACTATAGGACAGAAAATAAATAGGGGAATTCTATAAATATTGTCCTATACAAAATAAAAGAAAATGCACTGCTCTGCACAATATACTCATAAAAATGTATTGCTAAAAAATAAATTCTCAAACTAATATAAGGATAAATCACTTTTTTGCTGTGTAAAATTGTGGTCTTGAAATACACCAAGATACACCAGGTAAAATTGGATATAGTTATCAAGCTGTCTATGAATTTTGGTGTATTTGTAGCAGGGTGTAAAATTCTGGAATTAAAGATGTGTTAGGCAAGAAAAATATAAAAATATTTGACATTGATCACTGCTGCTGTTTTGGGTTGGTCTGATTCTTTGACCTGATTATCCATTTTCTTTTTTGGTGTGTATGGGTTAAGCTAGGTCTTAGATGATGTAAAATAATGGCATATATTACAGCATTAATCTTGCATTAAGTAAATTAAACAACTTTATTAATACCATAGCTATCTCTAACAGATGATTTCTGCCAGTGTGATGCATGGTGTTAATTTCCACATAATGTCTACAAATGTCTACAAATAAATATGCTGTTCATTTTATATCACTTTTTACACTATTTTCAAATAATTTGAAACAGCTTTATAAAATATGTCACTTGGACTTTGAGATCCTGCATGCCTCACAGATAGAATATTATTCTTCACCGCACCAAAACAGAAGAAAAAAATAGGCAGTATGCAGTATTTACACATTCAAAAACATAAAATAAGCTACAATTTGTTTATCAATGTAAATTACCAGCAATTACAATTTACATTTATAAACAAATCTCATTTTTAAATAAAATAAAAAATGTTTGTTGTTTATCAATGTAAATTTATCATAATTTATAATAATTAAAATTATCAATTAAATTAAATAAAAAATTAATTTGTTTATCAATGTAAATTAATGGCAATTACAAGTGAAGGCTGATGGAATAAAATTTGAGGTGAAAAAATGTGATGGTGAAAAAACTCTTCCAAATTTTTTTTCCCCAGGAATATGTGTTTATTCCTCAAGCGCTAGGGTATTTAAGAAAAATTGTGACATAATGTTTGTGATGTTTTTTTTTTTTTGCAAAGAAAAGCTCTGTGAGAATCACATTGCTACATTCATTTTCAATGAGGTCACAGATCTTGAATGTTTTATTAAACAGGTGAAATTAAATAAAAAATAATAATTCCCATTGACTTGTATCAGTACTACACAGCATTTAGTTGTCTAGGTTTTTCTGGTGACTTTTTGCAATTTTTTTCTTTAGTATATCCAGATTCAAAGTTTCAGACATACTTTTGCATGTATTCGCGATCACTGTTTCTGCTCTACATTTTTTAGTGAATCAAGTAAATAAACACCACATATACTTTCTGTGAAGCCATATAGTTAAGTGCTGATATGTTCAAATATGAAACTGGTAATGGTAACATTACATTTTATTCAAAGCTTAACAGTTACCTAATACACATAGCTGGGACAATTTCTATGCACATTAAGATTTGTGATATTGCAAGGTGCAGACCCACAATGCTCACCATTAAACACTTTATTTGAAATAAAATTAAAAATGCAGTTACAAGTGCCTCAAATGCAAAGCATGACCACAATTATCCTGGTACACCAGTCCCAATATCCCCAAATGAATGAATGGTACATTGTGCACTTTATAAACTCAGGTAGGATCACAGTGTATGTAATTGTGTAACTATGTATGGATCTGCTGCAGCCATTCTTTGACCAACACGTTTCATTGGAGTCACTCCAACTTCCTCAGGGTCAGAGTTATGAATTTTCTTTGAATAAATTATAAATGGCATGCACTATGGGCCTGTGCCTCTCTATTATTTCTATATTTTAGATGACTGATCTACTTTACTGAGGTGGCTGTGTTAAAGTGGGACCTATAGAACTGAGCTGATCATTTGTATCAATCGACACATTACATTTTTCATTGTGACTATCTGCGTGTATTTACATATATGCAGATTATGAAAGATAGATAGATAGATAGAGACCTGATATAACAACATCAAGTCCTTTGCTATCTTTGCATACTTTGCACCCCCTTCGGTCCCCAACCCAATGATTAGACCACTTTTTGGGCAGAACTACCTGCTGTTGAACACATCCATATCCCAATACAGGCCTCAGCCAACTGATTTTAAAGGGGCCACCTTCCAAACACTTTTCTCAGTTCAATTGTTTTCAGAATGCTCACTAGAAATAAATACCTTTTTTATCAATTGCTTTCTATGTTTTATTTTTGACAGTTTTTTCCAAATTGAAGTATAAAGTTTAATGCTCCCATTTTTGGTGTTTCTGTGGGGCAAGTCAGAAATCCAGGTGCAGATTCTGAACTGTTACAATTACACTAGTTGATACATTTTTCAGCAGCATCTGTGAAATAGTATCAATTCTATCATTTATAACAGCTGTCTTTAACGGGGAACTCTGGCTTCCAAACCAAAATTTGATAAAGACGCTCACATAGCACATACACCCCTAATATACCCATCACAGTTACCTGTTTCTTCAAAAAGTATGAATAACTGCCATTTTCTATGCTGCAATCCAGCTGTTTAACAGTTTTTTCTTTCTGCGTCATTTGAAATCCTGGCAGGGAAGGAGGGACTAGAACACTGAAGTTTCAAATTGTGTCAAGTTCCACATCTTACAGACAGCATGCAGAAACTAAATAACCCACAATGCATTGCGATGTTCTGTTCCTTATTGAAATCATCAAATGTGCAGGGAAGTGTGGGGTTTGGAGGATGCAGGATAAGGACAGCTGGCTCTTGATACAAAGTAACAGTAGTCAGCCAACTCAGCAAAGTAGTCAGAATGATCAGCAGGAGAGCAGGGGGCTAGGCTTAGGGAACTGCACATTATTTAATTGATGTATATTGCCTAGTTGCTTGAAATTATGTTTACTTTTCAAAATGTTATGCTTTGTGGAGTTCCCCTTTAATTAAACTCAGGGATTCTGCCCAGCAGGGCCAAAAATAAGAAATCTATCAAGTTATGTATCAGTTAAGAACAGTTTATAGAGTCAGTGACCCCCCATATATAAGGAGAAAAATTAAACTTCAAACTCCAATATTAGATAAATGGCCACAAATAGAGAATAGAACAATTTGAAGCAACTGACCTGAAAAAAGGTGTTGGAGGGTAAACAACCCCTTTAATGCCTAACTAAATTAATTTCTGAATGAGTCCCGAATCATATATCAGTTGGGAAGGGCATAATTTTTGACTCATTCACATGCCAAGAGGCTGTTGATTTGAATGTATGGGACCTAGCCATCACTCATAATCTGTATATATGGCCAATATAAATTAGCATATGAGGAACTTGTCACTTTTACAAAAATCCACCAAATTGTTTTCTTAGTTATTCATATATATATTTAATTACAAGGTATTTATTTGTGAGTTGCTCAAGATAACTTTTTATTGCAGCTTTAACCAACATTGTAAATCATCGACATACAGTATTTTACCTTCTTAACCTGGCTTATTCCAACTTGACTAATTACCCATATATATCTTAAAAATACAAGAAACAATTGATATCCATCAGAGCTTAGCCATTTTTTGTGATAGACACAGTTACACTTTAATTAGTCACAAGTCAGTATTATCTCTTTAGCATTACCTACTTCAGTCCAGTTCCTTTAAGGAACTTCTTAACTGTTTGATTAAATCATTTTTCCAAAACTCAGACCACTCAAACACTTCTTCATGGTCACAGTGGCCAACCATTTCTCCTGGGTAGTACTGACAGACTTGTCACCCAATGACAATTATAGTTATTTTAATGAGGTTTAAATAGGTTTAAATAGATCAGGAGCATGTCTGAGCAAAACTGGGCATGGCAGGTCTGTATCTTGTGCATGATCTAAATGGCCCTAATTTAGTAATGTTAGTCGTTTACATAGGGCAGCGTCTGTGTGTTTTCCCATTGTAATTTTTCCACCAGCAAAGAAAGCCTTGATATATGCCTAAAGCTTTCTGTCAGAAGTAAGGATGAGAGAAATATTTCACTGCGTGAACGTGAACGGTGAGTTAAAAATGTTGTGTAGTTTTTTAAATTTTTGCACGGCTTGAAAAATTGTAACATGAAAAAACACCCATTGACTTCAACGTGTTGCCTATCTCTAGTCAGAAGCAACTAGAAACTAAATTGGTAAAAACATGAGATTCAAAAATTATACAATAGGCTACTCACTCCTCCTGAATAGATTTAAGTTTCCTTTGATGTTTAGTGTTGGGTAATGGGTATTAATTTGCTGATGGAGAGTGGTATATAATTTCATGAAAGAGGACTGCAGATTAGACATTAGCAGGATAGGTTCCTGATTGTATTGTGAAATGTTTAAGAGGTTATGGACTGAGAAATGTAAAGTTTAAAATAAAACTCTAAAAATCTTGTTTTGATAAATTTGCTCTTAACTGTGTCCCTGGCATGCTTGGTGTATACTTAGTTTCCTGATCTAACAGTCCCAGTAAAACTGAAGTATAATATGACCTCTGTACTTATGGTAAAACAGCACAGATCATCCAGTTATGAAGAGACCAAGTAAAAAATGCACAGATCAGTTAAGATAAGTAAACCTCTGAGACCTCTGGACCCTCAACAGTCCAATTATAAATCAAATACATATTCATAGAAAACTCAAGTTACATCCAGACTTTAACCTTTAATGGTAAATGATTTCACAATTCAAAACTGATTCAGACATAAAATGAACATATGCAATATATATGCAAAACATAAAAATATTGTTTGTTTTTTTTAAATATTTTTCATCAATGAAATGCGGAATACAAAGGTTTTGAAACGTACACAAGTCAGCGTCAACCAATTCCTTTTGAAAAATAAAACAAATATTGGTGTTATGTGAAAAGTAAAGTCAGCAAGGGAGATGTACTGTATATGCCATTTCACAATATAACAAAAGCTTGGTGCTTTAAGCATCAAAGGTCAGAGACATTACTTTTATGTGATTTGTGCATACACTGTATAAAATCTCTTCAATGAATAGAAAGTAAATGTATTTGGTTAGGAAAAAATGGTAAATTAGGTCCAAACAAAGTGGTTCCTACAAAGTCTCCATAATGCAGATTTTATACTGTATGTGGCAGTATCTCCCATTACGCCCTTGGAGATTTTAATCCTAAACGTATGTGCATATTTTTCATGGCCAATGATATTTGAATTGCAGCTTGCTCCCATGCAGAACATGGAACACTTCAAACTGCATAATGCTGACTAAATTATAAATTCTCTTGTGGCCTCAGGTTGCAAGGGCAATAATAATGAGTGTGCTTAAGTGGTTTGTGTAGCACTTTTACCATTTAATTTTAATACCCATTTTTTGATGGATTGTCTCAGACAATCATGAAAATAATGTGGTGTTTTAAAAGTGGAAACAGTGTATCATTTTGTTTGAATAAGAATCATTAAGCATGAATTAAGGAGGCAGCTATGTAGGTCCATGGCACAATTTCAGAACAGGCAAATATATTTAGACACAGTGCAGAAAGCACAAATCACTACATTTATTACTCTGGACAGCCAAAAAGCTGGGATAACTGTAGTATATTGTTTTATGTCTGATTTGTGACACAGAGTAATACAAATAACTATATACTATATATACTAGACATAAAATAATTCTGAAAATTGCAGTTTTTGTTTTTGCAATAAATACACATATTAAATACATACATACACATACATATATATATATATATATATATATATATATATATATATATATATATATATATATATATATATATATATTATATATATATATATATATATATATATATTTTAATTCTGACACTGCTAGGGTATTTGTTATTTTAGGTTTGATTGGTGTGGTGGTGCACAGATTTTCTAGAAAGCAGAAGTACCTTTAGTCTAAGAATGGAAAAAGAAAAGAGAGGGGTTAAATGAAAATGTATAAACGAGGGGGAAGGGCAATTTGGTCCATGAGAGCAGAAACAGACTATCATGGTTTCTATCATGGTGGAATCAGGTATGTATGTGTAAATATAAAATACATATTGTATTTATTTATATTATGTATTTTATAAAATATATTTATGTTTTACTTATATAATATTTATAATTATATGTATTTCTGCAGGTTCAAATAGTGTTTATGCCTAAGTACTCTTTTTGTAGGTCCACATAATGCTTAATTGCTCTCCTTTAGCATGAGAGCTGCATAAAATAAGCATGCAGCTGCCTGAGGGTAGGGTTCTGTAGGCTTAAGGGAGAAGCGAAGTGTGTGAGTACACATTTTAAAGCAAAGTAACGTCTTTTTAACTCTGATATTCATGTGCTGGCCCAGAGCAACAGAAGAAGATAATTTCTCTGTGGCGCTCAAAAGTACTCCGGTCTGGTACAGTTTTCTGCCAGGCATTGGCCCAGGGTGTCAGGTAAGGTATTATAATCACTGGGGGTGGGGTCCATTTGATTCCCCCCCCCAATGAGTTAACTTCCCCTGTCTTTTAATAACAATGTTTTTTTTTTTTAATTTAAAGTCTGTCCATAAAAAGATTTACATGTGTAATGGTACAGTCATATGTTACTGATTATGCAAGAATAAATATCTAATAAACACATTCTTATTAATTCAAAATATCTGATATACACATTTTTCTGACATGTCTGGTATGTAAATGAATTCAACATAGTACAAGGTAAATGAAGTCTAAAGTTGTTTGAGATGGGGGAGCGGCATTCACACTTCCAGATTTGCCGCTATTTTGAGTAGCGTAGTCATGAGGCATGCCTATGATTAAGGCAATGTTTTCCCGAAACGCGTAAGGTGATGTCGTTACCTTGATATCCTACAATAAACTTACTAGCATTCATCCGACCACCTGTATTGCCCATTTGGATCTATATTACAGCTGGAACGCTGGTGGCGCACACGGAGCTTAAGGAGCTGACTGAAGGGACATGCCGTGGTGGGGTGAGTCTTGAGTGGTCATATTTCTATTGACTATCCTGGTCTTGTTTAGGGATGTGTCCAGCTGTCCATATGAAATATAAAATGCAGTTTATTTTTTACTAGATTCATAGATTTTCCCACTCTTTAAGCCCTTTTTGTAGTAAAGCTACCTTAAATTATTTTCCTGCCTTACTTGGGACATCTTTGGCATAATTTTGGTTCTCCTGTAACAACTTGGAAATCAATCAGAATATGGAAGCATCTTGCTCTAAAATCAATATACTTGGCATGCAGTAGGTGAAGTGGGTAAAAGTGGAGGGATTGTAAAAATGAGCCCTATAACCTGTGCATTTGCATGTTTTTTATAACTTTTTTTCAAATATTGAAAACTGGGCTAAAGATATAAGGGCTCATTTATGTCCACAAGTACAGGGAGCAAAGCGCAATTGCAAACAGAATTTTGTTTTTTCCCACAACGCAGCATTTTATCCAGTATTCCAGCATGATACATGTATGCGCAAAGGGGTGTTGAATCTGAAGCAATTGTGTTGCACCTGGCACAGCTGTGTCTGGTTTGCCAAAATTAACTCTATTGAATGCGCCAGGTGTGCATAGTTGCGCTGAATATTTTATTGTGTCAATAGGTACACCAGACTTGTGGCCAGTAAATCAGATGCAAGTGCCATTTTGAATATACACGGAAGTGACACAGTCCACACTGAAAGAGTTAGGCATAACGTGCGTCCATTTTAACACATTTTAAGCAGGAGAAATTGTGGTGATAATTTATTAATTTGTCTTTTATAAGTGGATTTTTGAATAAATAAGGTAACATTCTTGTTTTTTAAATTGTCCATTTATTTGAAGTAGAAAAAACCTCTAAAATTACACAAATATTGGTGAATAGACCTTCAAGATGCAGTGGCCCCAGAACTATTGACCAAGCAGCTCATAACATAATTGATTAAATATTATTAATTATAATTAATCTCAGTTTTTTATGAAAAGAAAGTCGACCTTCCATGAATTGAACTCATTTATTAATAATTTTCCTCGACAAAATCGGAGCGACAAAACAGTGCAACAAAATTGATCGTCAATTTGTATTGTACAACTGATGATAAATCTCTAAAAATGTGAGTTTTAATTTTGCAACGAAACAATTTGAGTTTTCCCCCTAAAAACCTTGACTAGAAAAAATTGTGGTTTAATAAATGGGCCCCCTAGTGTGGCCCCAATATTTATGATATAACTCTAGCATTTCATGACATAGTGACCAAAGTAATTTAACACATAGCAGCATTCCATTGCACCTTGTCATCCCAGCATTTCATGATGACCCCAGTAATTTATGTCCTAAACATTGCATAGTGATATGACTTATTGAAACATTTGTGTAATAGAAAATCATCTGTTGCAAAACATGAGAATAGTAGCATAAACCTCTGAGTTCAATTACTCTATGATTGTGTCTTCACATTCTATATTTTCATATTTCATATTCAGGAAAATAAATGGAAAATATTCTAATTTTTCAGATAACAGATTATAATACATTTAAAGAAATGACAGACTTTTATTTGTTAACACCTAATGTTACAATGTATTCTTCCTTTCTCTTCTCATTAGTGATGTGCGGGCCGGCACAATACCCGTCAGACCCGAGGGTCGGGCAGGTACGGGCCGACCCTGCACTCATCTTCGCGGGTGCCACCGTCAAATGCCAGCTTCTGACTTACGGGTTCGTCTTTTATAGATGCTGCGCCTGCTCGCCATGTCCCTTTTGTGACATCATTGGTCGGTTGGCGCGGGTCTATAAAAGCACCCGGAAGTCGGATGCGGGCAGGTGCAGGTCAAAGGTAGGGTAGGTTAGGGTATGACAATTGCATGACTCTTATAAGCCTAAGTAGAATGTGACAATGAAATCAAACTTAAAGATAAGAATATATCATTGTAAGAATGCAGTTTGTGCAATTAACAGGTCATTAGCATTCTTTCAGTTCACTAAACCCTGATGACATTTCATTGTAAATATTTGGATCACTTATTTTTTGCTTCTTTGGGCTACTTCTCCATGAACTGATATTTCTCTCATCTTATGTTATCCTAGGGGAAGTAAATTTCTTCAAAGGAGATAAATGATCCCATTTTCATTCCATGACTCATTAGCAACCTGAGTACTTTTAATGAGTTCAAATGAGAAGCCTTGTAAGCTAATTTGTACAAACTACACTGTGTGACACACAGTAGGGATCTCTAAACATCAATATCCTCTTAAAAGTTTGGTAGCAAGTTATTTCTGTCAAAGTCTTTCATCCATTAAAGCCTAATATTGTTGGAAACACATCTTAACAAGACCCACTTGTGCGGAAATTCAAAGTGTTGAATGGTGCATCCTCATTCATTTTGCTAAAATGTTTTTTTTACAAAACAAACATTTCTTTATTGTCTGGATTGTTTGAAAATCCCCAGATGAAACAAAGTATAATTAGTAAAATTTACAGATCATTCTCACAGGCATCAGTGATTGAAAGTTGTTCTTTGAAAGTTTTTTGTACACCATGATTAGAAAGACAAACATTATATAGAAATAAATTAACCCTCTGTTGCAAAATATACAGATATAACAGACTAAGGCATTCTCTGCATTTTGCCTCAGCTGATGTATCATCTTCATGCTAAAATAACAGCAGTATCCATTTATGAACACTAGGGAAAATATTGATCAAAGGAAGTCATTCCAATGGATTTGTCATCAATACAACTAGAGGTCTATTTACTAATTTTTGCGGTAGTGAAAAAAAACGTACGTGCCAAACAGAAAAACTTGACAAACATTGACAAAAAACTTGAAAAAAACATGTCAGAATATTCCTGCATGCATTTTTATTCTTTAATAAAGTCACAAGCCAGCAAGAATCTCATTGTTCCATTCATTTTCAATGAGACTAAAAATCTTGTTGAGACAATTCCCGAAGACTTCTATTGAACCTTGCCAGCTTTTTCTTGCTGATTTTTTCTGGTGACTTTTAGTTGGTTTTTCCTTTATTAAATACCTACTATTTGAGGTTGTAAAGAATATTCTCGAGTACATTCGCATTTGCATTTTTGCTAATTTTTTCTCAATTCAGGAAAAAATTCAAACTTGAATTGATAATTTTTTTTCTGTATTTTCACTGGGACCAGCAGGAAAATAGACACCACATGACAATTTAACTGAATGTTCAGAAGGCTTTTTTTAGGAAAAGGTTTTGGTTTGAATTTTTGGTGATATGGGGTCTCTTAACTTAAAAAATGTACTGACATACAATTGCATGGCATCGGTGTTCATTTAAATGAGATTTCTTTGTTTTATAATGTCTGATATTCTGGCATCGCTACTTTGATACCCATTAAAGAGAAATGAAAATTAGTCACCAATATAAAACAATGGTATTATACGTGTATTTTCTAATTATTAAGGATCTCACACAAAGGGGGTTATTTACTCAAACTCTGGTTGGGCTTTTTGGGGAAAAACTTAGTAGGAAAAAAACCTCTAATTTTTCAAGAATTATTATACCTCGATGCTGCAAAAAGCCTAAATATGAAAATCCACCATCTTACACCTGTTGAGGTCATGTATTCAGTTAGATCCATAAATATTTTTTTCTAATTTTGGTACTGTACTTTACCACAATGAATTTTAAATGAAACAACTCAGATGCAGTTAAACTGCAGACTTTCAGCTTTAATTTCGTGGTTTGAACAAAAAGATTGCATAAAAATGTGAGGAACTAAAGTCTTTTCTTTAACACAATCACTTCATTTCAGTGGCTCAAAAATAATTGGACAAATTAAAAAACTGAAAATAAAATGTTCATTTCTTATACTTGGTTGAAAACACTTTGCTGGCAATGACAGCCTGAAGTCTTGAACTCATGGACCTCACCAGATTCTGGGTTTCCTCCTTTTTAATGCTCTGCCAGGCCTTTACTGCAGCGGCTTTCAGTTGCTGTTTGTTTGTGGGCCTTTCTGTCTGAAGTTTAGTCTTCAACAAGTGAAATGCATGCTCAATTGGGTTCAGATCAGATGACTGACTTGGCCATTCAAGAATATTCCACTTCTTTGCTTTAATAAACTCCTGGGTTGCTTTGGCTGTATGTTTTGGGTCATTGTCCTTTTGTATTATGAAACGCCTCCAAATGAATTTGACTGCATTTAGCTGGATTTGAGCAAACAGTGTCTCTGAACATCTCAAAATTAATTTGGTTGCTTCTGTCCTGTGTCACATCATTGATAAACACTAGCATCCCAGTGCCACTGCCAGCCATGCACGCCCAAGCCACCACACTGCCTCATCCGTTTTACAGATGATATGGTATGCTTTGGATCATGAGCTGTTCCATGCCTTCTCCATACTTTTTTCTTGCCATCATTCTGGTAGAGGTTGATCTTGGTTTCATCTGTCCAAAGAATGTTTTTCCAGAACTGTGCTGGCCTTTCTATTCTTGATGCTCATGAGTGGCTTGCACCTCGCAGTGCACCCTCCGTATTTACTTTCATGCAGTCTTCTCTTTATGGTAGACTTTACTATTGATACGCCTACCTCCTGGAGAGTGTTGTTCACTTGTTTGGCTGTTGTGTGTGAAAGGGGTTTTCTTCACCATGGAAATGATTCTGCAATCATCCACCACTATTGTCTACCGTGGACATCCAGGTCTTTTTGCATTGCTGAGTTCACCAGTGCTTTCTTTCTCCAGATGAACCAAATTGTAGATTTTGCCTAATATTGTAGCAATTTTGTTAGGGACAAAATCAGTCCTGAGAGTATCTATTCCCGTCCTAATTAGTTTGTGCAAAGGTCTAGACCGGAAGAATGACACTGACACAGACAGTTCAGTATACAAAATGCTTCTTCTGCTTTATTCTAAGGCACAGAGAATTATATAGTCAAATAGGGAATTGAGTGGTAGCTCAGGATGTATGTGGTTTAGCTATTTAGCCAATAAGCATAGCATATGGCACAACATGTCCTTATTCGGAGTGTGTTTGTGCAGTCTTCTCTCAGGAAGCAGGTGCAGAGTGTCATGACCACAAGCCGTCATGACGTGTTCAGACTGACTCCTGGAGAGGTTGTAACTTGGTTTCATCTAGCAGTTTGTGATATATGGTTTTGCAAATAGCTGATCAAGGAAATAAATGAAAATGCACAGCATAACAGTAAAATAGACTTTTTACCTGAGAGATGATAAAGTAACACTGTTACCTGTCCTCCACAATTTCTCAGATGTTTTTTTCTGTTTTTGCAGATTAAGGATGGCTTGTTTCAACGCATGTTGTCTGTTCACAGCAAAATCTTCCACATACAAGCACCCCCCCCATCAAATCAACTCCAGGACTTTTATCTGCTTCATTGATAGACATAACAAAGGAATTGCCCACACCTCTCATGAAATAGCCTTTAAGTCTGTCCCTACGGGTTAATCTTCCCTGCAGCTTTAAGGCCCCACCTTTTTCTTAGAGTGATCTGCCAGGAGAGGTGTGACAGCTTTCTGCTACACTGCACTATAGTTTGTGTAAGGAGTGGCCTCTTCCTCTTTCGCCTCTGGATGCTGATCCAGCTGGGTGTGCTCAGGGGGACTGAGTACACCAGGCCCAGAAGAAGGCATGTGTCCAAGTCGGGGACCAGGAAACCCCGTGAATGAGGAATAGATATACTAGGGCAGACTTGTCATAGTCTCTCTAGGAGAGAAAGAGCAGTTCTGAGCTCCAATGCAGGAGTGATAGATTGGAGGTATCTCTCCCAGGCCATATTGCCTGTAGTATAGGGATCCCAGTGGAGAGGGAATCAGGAGAAAGTGATTGCCCTGAGGTTGATCCAGAGACTACTACTGGAATATGTCGCAGAGGTGAAGTGGGATACCTGCCAAGTCTGTCCCCAGGGAGTGTCAGCCTGTGGACGCTCTAGGTGAGCCTGACTGCAGATCTGTGTGAACTCTCTATATGCTGTTGCCTCAACTCCTGCGTGAGTAGAAACCTGATGTCACTTGCCCAATGTATAGTTCAATAAACTTCCTGTTTAATGAAGAACCTCCTGGCGCCCAAGTCTTTTGTTATTGCACAGTAGCCTGTGGGAGTTGTAGTTACACTACACCACACCTTTAATCTTCCATATAGCGAAGGCCCTAACCTGAAGTGTTATACTCACTTGTAACCCATGCTCTAGTGCACTAACTGGTGAATTAACCCCGTATGGCCCAAATAGGTGTTACAAGTCTATTGTCCAATTACTTTTGAACCCCTGGTTCAATTACTTTCGAGCCCCTGAAATGAAGTGATTGTTTAAAAAAAAGACTTTAGTTCCTCAAATTTTTATGCAATCTTTTTGTTCAACCCACTGAATTAAAGCTGAAAGTCTGCAGTTCAACTGCATCGGAATTGTTTCATTTAAAATTCATTGTGGTAATGTACAGAACCTAAATTAATAAAAAAGTTGTCTGTCCAAATATTTATGGACCTAAATGTAAGACAATGACAGAAGTCCCTATCCTAATTTGAAGATATCGTTTGCACTGGATTTAGCCTGATAATCCAAAAATTCTTGGTTTTTGTGCAGTAACGGAACAGTGATTCAGGAGAAACGTCCAAAAAAACATACAATTTGTATTTTTGCTCGATTTTATTTAGTTTTAGCCAAATGCATTTTATTTGAGTTTTTTTTATGATAAATAAGGCAAAATTGTGGATGGGAGTTTGGTCGAGCTTTGTTTAATAAAAAAATGAGATAAATTCTGATTTTAGTAAATAACCCCCACAGTGTAAAGGCTGCCATGAGGAAATTTAAAGTTATTAATTTTTAGGCAAATTTGTGTGTTCATCGCTAAACAATCTCCATATGGTCCCACATTTGATGAAAAAAAAAGCCAAGATAAATATGGTAGTTCCAACTTAGCTATTCTAGTGCTAATAACACAAGTTATGCCCTACTACAAATTTAAAATAAGCAACCCTTACTGAAGAACTGAACCCTAACTAAAGAAGTAGACTAGAAATATTGTACATTATATTTTGGGCTTCCATACCAGCCCAAGGCAACCACAGGCCTTTAGCAATAAAGATAATGTGTCTCCAAACCCAGTAGCTCCCCATCTTCTTTTCTGCTTAAACATTGCACATGTTCTGTGCTGTTGACACTTACCTGAGCTTAGGGACCAACTCACAATATACTGTATATACACAATAGAAATGTCACAATATAAGGCTGATTAGTACGTAATACAGATAATTAGTACGGCAGCACAGAAACCAGTGCAACTAGCATAAGAATTTAATAATCTGCCTTGTAGCATCATCTTATATTATAGTCCAACCTCATTTTCTGCTTGATCATTTGCAACAACCCATAAGTCATTGTTGCTATTGACATGCTGAAACTTTAGGCTGGTGCTATAAGTTCAGTATATAAAATATGGCATTTTTATTCATATTAATTTTTTTGTTTAAGTTATCCTTTAAAAGCATGGAAAATTGCCCTTGCTAAATATGTATATAATTGTTTTAGAAATCTCATAATAATATGTTTAAGGTGTTTTATAAAGCAAATAACCAATAAGCAAAATGTGAAATATACAATTACAATATTCCTATATATTAATTGTTACTTTTCAATGTATGTTATAACTACTGTACATATTCTGATAATAGTAATAAAACTAAAGTTCACCCAGTGAGCCACTTTAAACAAAATCCCTGGAGAGCCAGTTCCCTGCAGCTGTTTCACAGCCTCAAATTTTATACCTAGAGGCAATAAGCCTTCAGCAAACGAATAAAAAAAGAAAAGCAGCCAGTAGAAATAATAAATTGTTTCACAGGAAGTGCAACATGATAATAATGTACAGTATCTTATTTTCCTAGTTAATTGAGAAGTATGGGAATATAGTTTTAACAAAGTAAAATAAAATAATATCCTAGTTTAAAATCCTGTAAAGGAGAACTAAACCCCCTTTCTAATTAAAACCCCTACCCTCCATAGTCCTCACTCCCTGCCCCCCCCCGCACAGGTGTGCACACAAGTTAATGCCCCTATGCTGGTAATTACCCCTCATAACAAATACAAAAAGAAAAGCTTCCAGTAGAAATAATATCCTATCTTAAAATCCTTTAAAGGAAAACTAAACCCCCTCTCTAAAAAAACCCTGCTTGTGTGAACACCTGTGCGGGGGGGGGGGGAGCAGGGAGGGGGGCTATGGAGGGTAGGGGTTTTAGTTCTCCTTTAAAGGGTTTATTCTGTTAATAATGTATAAACCATGATACATGCATAAAAAACAGTAGCCAAGTTCCTGTATATAAATATGACACTCATGGCATTTTCTGATAAAAGTCACGGTGATTGGTGACAACAAGCGTGCCAGTACAACAGATTGCTGCCTACTATATTCAATTGGAATATCTAGTGGTAGGACTGTACTGTACCCTAACATAATAATTGCTCAGAACTTCAACCTATAGCAACCTTTAAATAACAAACGTTTTCTTCTCTGTAGTAAAATATATACCTGATTCACATATTTGCCCCTTGCATTGTTATTATGTTGAAATGTAAATTATAGTCTAACATCTTTTGTAAATTTTTATGATTCATGCCGAAAGTCTGTTTGATTTTTTTTTTACAAAAAAGAATGTTACCTTATATATACAGTGTACATCATGTCTACCAC
Organism: Xenopus laevis; assembly: GCF_017654675.1. NCBI lineage: Eukaryota > Metazoa > Chordata > Amphibia > Anura > Pipidae > Xenopus > Xenopus laevis. The sequence continues at coordinate 72,783,436 of NC_054381.1, forward strand.
ATATATATATATATATATATATATATATATATATACATTCTAATTCCACATATTCATAAACTTGTATTTTTGTTAGGTCCAGAAATTGTTGATGTTGTGCTGAATTTTTAGTTTTGGATTTGTAAGATGATGGACAGTGGGGGGGGGCAGTAGATGTGATCTATTTGGATTTTGCCAAAGCATTTGATACTGTGCCCCACAAATGACTGCTTTCTAAACTAAGGTCTGTTGGGCTTAATGAAGTCCTTTGCACATGGATAGGAAACTGGCTACAGGATCGGGTACAGAGGGTGGTTGTTAATGGTACATTCTCTACTTGGAGTAAGGTTCTTAGTGGGGTCCCCCAGGGCTCGGTATTAGGTCCACTTTTATTTAACTTGTTCGTTAGTGATTTAGGGGAGGGTGTTGTAAGTAATATATCAGTGTTTGCAGATGACACAAAACTATCCAGCCCAATTAATTCCATGTAAAGTCATGCACCTGGGATGTAAAAATATCCAACCCACTTATACCCTTAATGGGACTGCACTAGGCAAATCCATTATGGAAAAGGACCTTGGAGTCCTTGTAGACGATAAACTTGGCTGTAGCAAGCAATGCCAGTCAGCAGCATCAAGGGCAAATAAGGTCTTGAGCTGTATTAAAAGGGACATAGAGTCACGGGAGGAGGGGGTCATTCTTCCACTGTATAGAGCACTTGTAAGGCCCCATCTAGAATATGTCGTACAGTTTTGGTCTCCATCACTCAAACAGGACATTATTGTATTAGTGAGGGTACAGAGAAGGGCAACTAAACTGGTGAATCTTAGCTATGAGGAAAGACTGGCCAAATTGGGGATGTTCACGCTGGAGAAGAGGCGCTTAAGGGGTGATGTGATAACTATGTATAAATATATAAGGGGATAATATAATAATCTCTCTAATGCTTTATTTACCAGTAGGTCTTTCCAGCTGACACAAGGTCACCCATTCCGATAAGAAGAAATGAGGTTCCGCCTCAATATTCGGAAGGGGTTTTTTACAGTGAGAGCTGTGAAGATGTGGAATTCTCTCCCTGAATCAGTTGTACAGGCTGATACATTAGATAGCTTTAAGAAGGGGTTTGGATGGCTTTTTAACAAGTGAGGGAATACAGGGTTATGGGAGATAGCTCATAGTACAAGTTGATCCAGGTACTAGTCCATTTTGGAGTCAGGAAGGATTTTTTTCCCCTTCTGAGGCAAATAGGTGAGGCTTCAGATGGGTTTTTTGCCTTCCTCTGGATCAACTGGCAGTTAGGCCGATATAATAAAAAAAAAAAGGTTGAACTTGATGGAAGAGTGTCTTTTTTCAACCTTACTTGCTATGTATGATTTAACTTTACAAATATGTCATGTGATAACCTTAGTATTGCACAGCATTTCCTGTATCACCTGTTCAAATGTGCAACACTCTAGTTTCTCAAAGACTAGGCCAACCACATCACCTCATTATTTGCTGTACTGTATATACATTAAATAGGTTTAGTTACTAAAATATGATTTCTGCCAATATAAAAAGCAGAAAGCTGAATCCCCTCCATTCAGTAATTTCAATCACATATGACTTTTATCCTTTCAACTAGTCCCAGTGTTTATAATATCATGAAACAAGGTAGAATGCATGCTCAATAAATGTTTTTCTTTTTTCAAAAAAAGATAATAAGAGAGAAATAGATAATTGCCTAAGAATGGCAGTACCGTAGATTCAGAACTATGGGCTTGTTGTATGAGAGGTCGGGGGTGTTTTGATTATGAATGATTGGGAAGCAAGTGGGCTTAAATATATTGTCTTGCACTGGCATCCTCTTTTTTTGTTGCATACATCAATGCTTTTGGAGGTATTGGAGTGTCTATTTGTGGAACTATCCCTTTGTTTATCGTGGAATAGAGAGTATTAACTCATCATGTCATTTGTGAAATGACTTCCAGACTGTTATGTTATGTGGTGAATGAAGTTGTTTTTAAGGTGGGCAATGGACAAGGAAAAAGGACTGGAATAGTTATTCACACTGGTTTGTTTTCATTTTAAAATTTTCCAATTTAAACTTCACCAAATCACCAGTGAACAAGCATTTTGCATTTTTGGAAAACAACAGAAAATTAAGCTGATCTTGTGTAATGTAGTGCAGTTTGATCATTGATACAGCACTCATATAGCACTTGCAAATTGTACAACACAGCACACTGGAGCACACAGCCATAAGGAGTAATATACTGATAAGAATAATGTCACTGTGCACACTTAATGAACTGAATGCAGTGATCACCTATATAAGCTGGAATTACATTACAACCGATTATATACCCGTGTTAAAGATCCATAAATTAAGCTTGCCAATGTATTGAGTATAACATACAAAGGGATGCTACTGCAGAGCATCGTATTGATTATATTATATATTGTGTGCACTACGTTATATCCTATAGTTATATCAGCAGAAAGACACACATACCTTCTTATAAATAAAGTGTTATAGTTCCAACATTTTGGGGCTTGTTATGTATTTTATCAGTGTGGGTTCACAGCTGACGAATAAAAAATTTACCGCACTAACAGGACCTTTTTAGTGCAAAAAAATGGTGGTTTGTTACAACGTTTCGGCTCCTACACTTGAGCCGTCTTCAGGAAGTGGCTCAAGTGTAAGGAGCGAAAACGTCATAATAAACCACCATTTTTTTTGCACTAAAAAAGTCCTGTGAGTGCGGTTCATTTTTTGTTTGTTTATTTTGATATATATAATATATATATATATATATATATATATATATATATATATATATATATATAGTATATAGAGTCCATGTAGGCAATTCATTTTAATTTTTTGCAGTGATCCAAATTACAGAATGAGCTGTCATCTGGAAAGAAAACCTCCCTGTATATAACTATCACCCTGTGCAATAATAATTTACACAACTTGAGCTTGGAGGAAAAAATATCCCCACCCAAAACTATTTATGTGGTGGCAAATAAAGGGATACTGTCATGGGAAAAAATCAGTTAATAATGCTGTTCCAGCAGAATTCTGCACTGAAATCCATTTCTCAAAAGAGCAAACAGATTTTTTTATATTCAATTTTAAAATCTGACATGGGGCTAGACATATTGTCAATTTCCCAGCTGCCCCAAGTCATGTTACTTGTGCTCTGATAAACTTCAATCACTCTTTACTGCTGTACTGCAAGTTAGAGTGATATCACCCTCTCCCTTTTTCCCCCCAGCAGCCAAACAAAAGAAAAATGGGAAGGTAATGAGATAGCAGCTCGCTAACACAAGATAACAACTGCCTGGTAGATCTAAGAACATCACTCAATAGTAAAAACCCATGTCTCACTGAGGCACATTCAGTTACACTGAGAAGGAAAAACAGCAGCCTGCCACAAAGCATTTCTCTCCTAAAGTGCAGGCACAAGTCACATGACTGGGGGCAGCTGGGATATTGACAAAATTTCTAGCCCCATGTCAGATTTCAAAATTGAATATAAAAAAATCTGTTTGCTCTTTTGAGAAATGGATTTCAGTGCAGAATTCTGCTGGAGTAGCACTATTAACTGGTGCGTTTAGAAAAAAAACATGTTTTGTTTTGATGACAGGATCCCTTAACTTCATTGTGGCAAATGTGTTATATGGGAAGTAACCAGAGCTGTTTATATGCAGTACTTAATAAAGTATAAATTGTAATAATTGTATTGATCTGCTTTCTAGAACTGATAAGAGTTCTACAATCCAATTATTGTTTAGTGCTGTTACCTTCTGTTGAAATATGTTTTCATAATTAAATAAACATAAAGCTGTGTGTCATGGCCAGCATACTGCTAAACCTTTCTGGCCTAAGTGAAATCATGAACTAAAGGTGACTAAAGGTTAATTTAAAGTCACTTGCTCCCTACTGCTAAGTTCAAGCAAGTGGGATACATTTTGAGCAGTAATATCAATATATTTTAACCTCATTATCCTAGTTATCAAAAGTAGCACTGGCAAACATAACATTCAAAAGTCGTAACTTACAATAAATGCTAGAGTAATGATGAGCAACAATGAGCGTTGCATGGAGTGAAAAGGATACATTAAGAACTATAACTGTATGTCAGGTAAGAAGAAATATCATAAAAAAATGTCAATGAGGCTTAGGCAGCAGATGATGAGGAAGAGAAAACGATGTCAAAATTTCAACATGACTTTGATAAACTCTCACCAGAAAAATGATCATGGATATGTTACTTACATGTCAGTTCCATTTTAGTTTAAATTGCCTCATTACATTAAAAAAGAAAGCAGAAGACTGAACGGAAAGACTGCAAGAGCATTGTACTTAGAATTCTAAAGCTGAGGGACTGCAAATACATTTTGATATAAGTAGGAATATTTAATTAATATGCACTTTCTTATCATTATCCATTAAACTGACATACACCTTAAATAATATATAAAATCCACATTGTCAAAAGCTAATTAAAAATTTATCTTTCTTAAATTTGTTTTTTTTCTGCTTTGCTCAATGAAAAAAAATCTAATAATAAAATCTGCCAAGATTTCATTTTTTTCCTTTTCTGCTCACAGCAGCAATTAAACAGAGAAAACTGCTTTGTGTCTGTGCTCTTGTTGACAGAACTAGTACTGACAGTCTTTTTTCATGTTTTTCTGAAATAGAAAAACAATGGTAATTAGCCTTATTCTTTTCTCGCCTCATATAAAAAAGTGCACACAATGCAGCAACATAAATAGAAGATTAACATTTTTGAAATGCTCATTTTAACATGCAAGAAACCTTAAAATGCACTGTAGTGTTCTGTAGTCCTAATGAGGATGATAGATGTATTTTTCCCTCATTTTTTTAAACTAGCGAAAGAAATCTTATGAACCACACTGCCTTGTAAGATATGTCAGTTTCCATTTTTACGGTATTTTTTGCATTCTTAAATAATCTAGGAATTTTATTTAATAGCAAGCATTTGATATCAGATTTTGACAAGGTTTAAACCTTATTTTGCAGTGACATCTAGTGGAAAAACTAAAGAACTGAAATAATGTAGAACATTTAATGGCATTTGTTGTGGCTGTCATATTTAAAATACAACATACAAAAGCATGCAGCCATATGCAGATTTGTAATAAAAGTAATAATAAAATTCTAAATATTATAAAAAATATTTAACAAGACATTGAAATACTTCAAATAAAATTGAATTTCAATACACATAGCTACTTTACACTCATTTACCTCTGTAGAGTAGAGAAATATAGCAAAAGTCTAGTCTGGTCCAACCACACATCCTGTTCCCTCGACCCCATTCCATCTCACCTAATTTTTGAATACTGACACGCTCAGCCCTGCAAATACTCATCTATGTAACCTTTCACTATCTATGCTTCCCCATTTACATACAATCAAGCACTAATTACTCTTATCCTTGCAAACATTCCTTTGATTCCACCCCAGCTATTGTCCAGTCTCCCTACTTCTATTTACTCCCAAGCTGTTGGAAAGACTTGTTCACCTCATTCAGCATCTCCCTCACAACTTCTTTCTTTATCACCTGCAATCTGGCTATTGCTCAACACACATAACAGAAACTGTACAGAAACTGTAACCCATCATCTTGTCCAGGAAAAAAATCTAAAGGCCAATATTCCATACCTATTCTTCTAGATCTGTTTACAGCCTTTGACAAGGTTGACCACCCAATCTTTGTAGAAGTTTTTTACTTAGTTGGCATTCATGACACTGATCTTTCCTGGTTCTTTCCTGGTTTTTCATCCTTTAAAGATGTGTCTGTAGCTCCACCTTCACCTTATTCCCTCTCTCTGTTTGAGTTCCTTAAGACTCTGTCTTAGGTCGTTTTCTGTACTCAATACTACTTCTCTAGGAAGTAAATCTAGAGCATCTCTTGAACTGAATAATCTGCTAGGATAAGTAGTGAAACATATGCAATGATTAGTTAATGTCCATTTGATTTACTTATATTAGATATTCCATGACTGGATGAAAGGAAACCTTCACAGACTTCAGTCTTTTAATCTTGACTAGCACATTTAAGCTGATGATAGACAAATATACCTGTCTACTCCTGACCTGCCTCTTAAGTCCTTTCCCAGGTTATTAATTGGAGCTGAGAAGGTGATCCTGTACAGGGCTAGGAAGGCAGGGAGTCAAGAAGGTTCAGAGTTAGAAGGGGCTAGCAGGGGCACTGTGCCAATGAGGCGAGTTGAGAAACTTGCCTCAGGCAGCAGTGCCCCACAAGTTGCCTGGGGCAGCAAAAAGCAGTTCCTGGTAACTTTAAGAGCTACATTTCCAGTTTTCAAACAAGAAAATTGGCTCTTCTGGTGTAGAGAGTGCTCTCTGCAATGTTGTCCCCCTCTGCCTAGGGTGCAATGATTGGGGGGTGCTGGGCAGCTACCTCTTCTGCCTACCCCTGTACCAGAACTTTTGCACGCACAAGTGTCACTGCGCACGTGAGCCTGAGCACAAGCATCACCGCAGACGTGTGTTTGCTCGAACAAGCAAGGTACAGTGGAAGGGGGAGCTAGGGCCTAGGGCACCCAGCCGGCCTGGCCTGCCTCTTCCTCTGGCAATGAAAAGGTGAGTGCTGGGTGGAGAGGGAGGGCAGAGGAACTAAAGCCACCTCAGGGCAGCAATGGGCCTGGATTGCCCCTGAGGGCTAGTATGCCCATGTGTAACTGAGTTCAGTTCAACCTCCTTGGGCAATGAAATAAGAAAAGTTTTAGCTTGTACAGGTTAGATTGATATTTGCAGCCATTGGTACAAAATATTAACATTTGCGTAAAATATACCAATGATTTATTAAACAGAAAATAGAGAACCTAATTAGAAAGTTTAAAGTGTATCGCACTTGGAGACAAATCTATATATTGATTTAATCTATTTTCTATTCAATTGTTTGAACATTGTCCTTCAAAAGAACTATTTTACATTTAAAGGTGCATACTATTGACAGCACCAAAGAGAATCAATTGGGGCTGCAGTAGCACCTTCATCTGCTAATCTCTTGCCCATATAATTAAAAAAGTTTTTCTCTAATGACCATATCGCAGTAGCCTAAGCGGTAGCCTCTGTGGTAGCCTAAGACCCAGTATAATGGATCTGCAAAGACACAAACACAGGGAAAGCAGAACGTTTGTCATGTAGATTTAGTGAAAATTGCAGATACAAGCATGAATGCAGCATCTGTGGTAACAATCATCCCACATTTAAATGTATTAAGAGAGTCTTCCCCACAGCAAATAGGGTTGCTTCAATCGATTGGTTACCAAAGACGAAAACACCTGTGAAGCTGAAAGAAATTGTGCCTTTCCTAAAAGTTTATCCAAAACAACAGGTGGCTCTGTTGCTTTATAAAGGTTTTAAATATGGGTTTGTCTTTCCTTCTACAAAGCATCAGAAAACATCTTATGTTTGTGATAATTCTAAATAAGTTTATGATACTCCACAAAGGGTTCAAGAAAAAATTAAAAAGAAATCAAATTAGATTTGCCAACCTATTTCAATCGCCACCATTTGCTGACATGAGAATCTGGCCTTCAGGTTCAATATTTAATAAAGAGCAGGGCTCATTCAGACTTATCCACAACTTGTCCTAGCCTAAAGGGTTTTTGGTTAATGATGGTATACTGTAGATCCATAATTATGTTCGGTTTCATATACATCCTTTGAAAAAGCCTTTAATTTTTTGAAGTTGTGTGGTCCAGGTGCATGGTTGGCCAAATCAATACTGAATATGTCTTTAAGCTACTGCCGAGTGTTAATACCTTTTGAAGCATTTGCGTCCTTTATTGAGTGGGTAGTTGAGTTCTAACTTGTTAATCCACTATTTAGATGATTTATTTTTCATTGGACTGGTTAGATCGGATATTTTTAATGTTGCTAGATACTTTCATTGTGGTGGCTGAGAAATTTCAAAAAGACAAAATGATTGTGTAAGGTTACCTGGTGGTTCTGTGGGGCAGTGACGAGAATAACTGTCACTGCCTTTGCAGAGAAACCCAAATTCTGTTCGTTCATGGCAAACGTGCACAAGAACATTAGTTTCTTCTATACGTTCATGCGTATGTGACGTCATTGCACAGCGCGCGTAGTGATGCCACATTGGCATAAAAAATTGCCTATTTAACCCAATTCGGCAGCATATCAGTGCCTGTTGTAGGTCTATGCTTCATAGTTCCATGGTGCTATCCTGTTCTGATTTGTTTTAAATAAGGTACTGCGTATCTTGTCGGCACTATATAAATAAATGATGATGATGAAGATTATGATTTTTGTCTGCCTTTGCCTATTCGTCTGCCTTTGCCTATTATTCTGACCTTGCTTGAACTCTGCCTGGACCGACCCTTGCCTGTATACCGACTTTGCTTGAATTCTGCCTAGACCGACCCTTGCCAGTATACCGACTTTGCCTTAACTATGCCTGGACCGACCCCTGCCTGTTTCTAGACCACGCTTCTGTTGAAGCTGCGATTTAACTTTATTGGTTTTTCTCTAAGTTCAGGTAAAGTTGCTGTACGGTGTTAGCCAGTAACAATGTTATAGAGCAACCCTTTTGAAATAAAAAATAACAAAAGTTGTATAAAGGTGATTCCTTTATTGGCTAACTAATTGTCAGGGAGCCGGGATGCTCCCACCAGGGAGGTTGTCAGGATCAAGGAGGAAGCCCACAAGGGAGTCAAGGTCGCGGTGTCCAACAAGGGGTAAATCAGGAGAAAAACCAAAGTCCAGGCAAGGGTTCATAGGCAGGCAGAATATCAGCAAAGTCCAACAGTCCAGGCAAGAGGTCAGCAACAAACAGGAACAAGAAAAGTCTTCAGCAAAGCAGACAGGAAACCCAGGAAACTTCACAGGAATGAATCCTATACTTGGGCGCCATTCTGGCGTCTTGGTAAGGCTTTTATATTTGAATTTGGCGCCATTCTGACGTCATCGGCGTCCTTGCGCCGACGTCGACTCGCTGACGTCATCGCGCCGGCGCCGCTACCCACGTGTCGGCCATGGGCGCCGCCATTTTGGGAGCGACGCCGGCAGGGAAGGACGCGCCGCCAGGAGCTCCTGGACCTGCTCCGGGCGGCGATCGTGACAGTACCCCCCCTCACGGGGGGCCTCCGGACCACCAGGACTTGGCTTCTGGGGAAATTTGGAGTGGAACTCCCTCACCAGACGAGGAGCATGGACATCAGAGCGTCCTTCCCAGGAGCATTCTTCAGGGCCAAAGCCTTTCCACTTGATGAGGTACTGAAGAGAGCCCCTGGAGATTCTGGAGTCAAGGATCTTCTCCACCTCATATTCTTGTTGACCATCCACAGAGATAGTAGGAGGGGAAGGCTGGACAACGGAAAAGCGGTTGGAGGTAGCGGGTTTCACCAAGGAGACATGAAACACGTTGGGAATTCGCATCTCAGGGGGAAGCTGAAGTCTGACAGCCACAGGATTGATCACCTCCGAGACGGAGAATGGACCTACGAACCTCGGACCCAACTTAGGAGATGGTACCTTCAACCGAATGTTCCTGGAAGACAACCAGACTTTATCACCGACCTTGTAGGGAGGAGAGGGTCTACGTCTATGATCTGCAAACGTCTTATGAACCAGAGCACTCTTCTCCAGGTTTGACTTGGTTGCAGCCCAAACAGCAGACATGTGGGCTGCATGGTCATCAGCGGCCGGAACATCAGACAACACAAAGTCTTGTGGGAAGGCTTGAGGATGTTGACCATACACAGACATAAATGGGGACCTTCCAGTGGAAGTGTGGCAGGCATTGTTATGAGCAAATTCCGCCCACGGGAGGAGATCAGACCAATCATCTTGACAAAGGGAAACGTGGTTCCTCAAGAACTGTTCCAAGGCTTGGTTCCCATCGCTCAGCCGCTCCATTTGTCTGGGGATGATAAGCTGAGGAGAACTGAAGATTAATACCCAGATCTTTGCACAGGGAACGCCAGAACTTTGCCGTGAATTGGGACCCTCTGTCAGAAACGATCTCAGCCGGGAAGCCATGCAGGCGGAAAATGAACTGGATGAACAACTGTGACAACTCCACTGCAGATGGAAGCTTCCGTAGAGGGATGAAGTGGGCCATCTTGCTGAAGCGGTCAATGACAACCCAGATCACGGTGTTCCCACTGGAGGGAGGAAGTTCAACAATGAAGTCCATTGCCAAATGCGTCCAAGGACGAGAGGGAACAGGCAACGGTTGTAGTAACCCACTGGGGTGAGAATGGCTGGACTTGGAAGTGGCACAAACAGTACAGGCAGAAACAAAGTCTTTGACATCTTTACGGATTGTCGGCCACCAGACTAGACGCCGTAAAAGTTCAAGAGTTTTAACAGGACCAGGATGTCCCGCTTGTTTGGAACTATGAGTCTGTTGCAGGATAGGCAGACGAAGCTCAGGAGGTACAAAAGCCATTCCGATGGGGGTATCAGGAGGGGCAGAAGCTTGACCAGCCAGGATTTGATCAGCAAACAGAGGGTACAATGAAGCGATGATCTTGACAGGAGGAATAATTGGCTCTTGTCTTTCAGGAGAACGATCCACCGGAGAGAAACTTCGCGACAGAGCATCAGCCTTCCGATTCTTGGAGCCAGGGCGATAAGTCAAGATAAAGTTGAATCGAGAAAAGAAGAGAGACCACCTTGCCTGTCTGGGATTCAGCCTCTTGAGAGACTGAATGAATTCGAGATTCTTATGATCGGTGTAAATCGTGACTGGAATCAAAGAACCTTCAAGGAGGTGACGCCACTCTTCTAAGGCAAGCTTGACAGCCAGAAGTTCTCGATTTCCTACATCATAGTTATGTTTAGCAGGTGAGAACTTCTTAAAGAAATATGCACATGGGTGCAGCTTTCCATCAGAGGGATGTCTTTGGGACAAGATAGCTCCAGCTCCAACTTCAGAAGCATCCACCTCAATGAAGAAAGGTAACCCCGGATCAGGATGGCGGAGAACCGAAGCGGAAGTGAAGGCATCCTTCAAGGATTGAAAGGCTTCAATAGCAGATGGGGGCCAAGAGCTGGGTTTACCCCCTTTTCGGATGAGAGCCAGGATAGGAGCTATACAAGAAGAGAATCCCTTAATGAATCGCCGGTAGTAATTGGCAAAACCAATGAATCTCTGGATCGCCTTGGTGCTCAGCGGAAGGGGCCACTCTTGGATTGCGGACACTTTAACAGGATCCATCTCAAAACCCTCTGGGGAGATGATATAGCCCAGAAAAGGAATCTTGGACACTTCAAAGACACATTTCTCCAACTTGGCAAAGAGAGAGTTCTTCCTCAAACGAGAGAGTACTTCCTTCACCTGGGAGCGATGGCTTGCAAGGTCCTTGGAGAAAATCAGGATGTCGTCTAGGTATACGACCACAAACTTTCCCAAGAGATCCCGGAAAATGTCGTTCACGAATTCCTGAAAGACAGCGGGGGCATTGCAGAGACCAAAGGGCATTACGAGGTACTCGTAGTGCCCATCACGAGTGTTGAATGCTGTCTTCCATTCATCACCTTCCCGGATGCGGATAAGGTTGTACGCCCCACGGAGATCCAACTTAGAGAAGATTTTAGCCCCCTTCAGTTGGTCGAAAAGTTCTGCGATCAGAGGCAAGGGATACCGGTTCTTAACGGTGATTTTGTTTAGACCCCGGTAGTCAATACAAGGACGTAGGCCTCCATCCTTCTTCTCCACGAAGAAGAATCCAGCCCCTGCAGGAGAAGTGGAAGGGCGAATAAACCCCCGCTGTAGATTTTCTTGAATATATTCTTTCATGGTAGAGGTCTCTGCTGGGGAGAGAGGATAAGTGCGACCTCTAGGAGGCATGGTTCCAGGCAGGAGATCAACTGGACAATCGTAGAGACGATAAGGAGGGAGAAATTCTGCAGACTTTTTACAGAAGACATCAGCGAACTCCTTGTAGAAGGAGGGAAGTGTCTTCAAATCGGACGAAGAAATATTCACCCTCTGGATGGGTTCAGCAGGAAGGCAGGCTGTAGGCAGTAAGGACTCCAACGGGAAACCTGCCCCGAGGACCAATCAATAATAGGGTTGTGCAGGCGTAACCAAGGAAGCCCCAAGACGACTGGAACAGAAGGACAGGAAATAATCAGGAACGATAACTTTTCTTTGTGTAAAGTCCCAACCTGTACAGGCAATTCCCCAGTCGTCATAGAGATAAACTCGGATTCAAGGGGTCGATCATCAATGGCGGTTACACGAAGTGGAGGAGTCAATGGAAACAGGGGAACATTCATATGCTTGGCAAAGAGGGCGTCCATGAAATTGCCGGCAGCTCCAGAGTCAATAAAAGCAGAGCCAACAATGGTCTTAGAAGACAGACGGATCTGTAAAGGCAGAAGAAACCTATGAGAGTTCTCTTGTGACTTGGGAGTAACACCCCCTACATGAGTCTTTGCAAGGTTACCTTGACGAAGAGAACTCTGAGGCTTCACAGGACAGGAGTTGGCGAAGTGAGATTGACCCCCACAGTAGAGACAAAGTCCAGCCGTACGTCTCCGGAGTTTCTCCTGTTCAGAGAGACGAGCTCTTCCGATTTGCATAGGTTCCTCCGGAGGAATAACAGAAGGCTGCTGGGAGGTAGGAGGTAATAAAGGTCTTTGAAAGCGAGGAGCCAACATGGGTTGAAATTTCTTGACTCTGTCCCTATCAGCTTGATGTTCTCTCTGACAAGTGTCCACCTTGACAGACAAAGCAATGAGGTCTTCAACCTGCATGGGTAATTCACGGGAGACCAGGTCATCCTTGAGGCGGATAGAGAGACCATTGTAGAAGGCAGCATGATAGGCATCATTGTTCCAGCAAGTCTCTGCAGCGAGGGTACGGAATTCAATGGCATATTCCGCTACACTGCGATTTCCTTGGCGGATCTGGAACAGACGAGAAGCAGCGGTCGCCACCCGACCGGGAGCATCGAACACCGTCCGGAATTCGTGAAGGAAGGCTTTGGAATCGTCAATTAAGGGAGACTCCTTCTCCCAGTGCGGAGATGCCCACTCGAGCGCTTTCCCCGCCAGACGAGTGATCACGAAACCAACCTTTGCTCGCTCAGAGTTAAATTCCGCAGGTTGCAGGGCGAACTGAATCTGGCACTGATTCACAAAACCACGGCAGGCTTGAGGGTCGCCACTGTAGAGAGGCGGTGCAGGAATACGTGGACCAGAAGTGGAGGACTGTGTAGCCATGTCGGCAGCAACTAGCGTGGGCGTTGTCGCCGTTGGAGTAGTCGGCGTCAGCATAGATAACTTTTCCAAAATCGCCTCCAGCGTGCGTCCGACATAATTTTGCTGAGCTTCATACGCCTCCATGCGAGTATGCAAACCTCGAAAGGCCCTGCCGAAATCTGGCTGAGCTTCCTCAGTGGGATCCATGGCCCAAGTATAATGTCAGGGAGCCGGGATGCTCCCACCAGGGAGGTTGTCAGGATCAAGGAGGAAGCCCACAAGGGAGTCAAGGTCGCGGTGTCCAACAAGGGGTAAATCAGGAGAATAACCAAAGTCCAGGCAAGGGTTCATAGGCAGGCAGAATATCAGCAAAGTCCAACAGTCCAGGCAAGAGGTCAGCAACAAACAGGAACAAGAAAAGTCTTCAGCAAAGCAGACAGGAAACCCAGGAAACTTCACAGGAATGAATCCTATACTTGGGCGCCATTCTGGCGTCTTGGTAAGGCTTTTATATTTGAATTTGGCGCCATTCTGACGTCATCGGCGTCCTTGCGCCGACGTCGACGCGCTGACATCATCGCGCCGGCGCCGCTACCCACGTGGCGGCCATGGGCGCCGCCATTTTGGGAGCGACGCCGGCAGGGAAGGACGCGCCGCCCGGAGCTCCTGGACCTGCTCCGGGCGGCGATCGTGACACTAATATAATCATAGCAATCTTTCAGAACATTTCAGTTCCCTTTTTAAGCTGATTACAATGAAGTTGTGGTGTTCTCTGGTATATATATATATACTGTACAACATTCAGCTCATAGGTGAAATGACTGAACAAAAAGGAATATTAATCTGCATGTAATTGGTATTTTGTCTGAAGTCAGGATGTGTGGGCAGGTTTTGCATTGTTTTTTTGCCACATAGGGTATGTTCCATTTTTTGACGGGGTGCGATAAGGCACTTCTTGTTATTAGTGACTTTAGGTTGGGAGGCTGTCTGAATGCTAGGAGTGGTGGGTCTGGGAATATACTTTTGAGCATCTCCTCCTTATGAAGTGAACCTTGTAGATGCAGCAGCTTCTGTAGGTTTTTGGGGTTTCTAGAGTGGACAATGGTATGCTGGTAATTGATCCAAAAACTGGTATGAGACAGGATTTACCAAAAATATGGTATTGTTGGAAATGTTCCCAGTGCTGGTGGCATTGGAAATAAAACAGTTGTCTGTGACAACCTGGGATGGTACAGTGATAAATATACTTTGTCAAATTTTTCCTAAGGCTTTACAGTACAACATATACCAGGTCATTTAAAAACCATAATGGATGCTCTTTCACGTTTCCAGATTTCACAATTCAGGCAACTGGCTCCTCAGGCAGAAGCAAGTACTCAATCTGTCCCAGTGCAGTTATCTAAACTGATTTAAACTTATTGACAATAATTGATAAATCTGTGTCACATAAGACTTGGTTGTGTTACATCAATAGCTGGACTTTGTGGCAAGCTTTCCAAACAAGGCATCAAGGTTTCAAAGCGGAAGTAGACTTATTGATTTTTTTTTGTATTTGAGTGTATTCAGCAAGGTTCTTCTCTTCCTTCCTTGAAAAAAAATCTAGCAACAATTTGTTTCTTTAATAAATTACTCAATAGAGTTGATTTAATCAAATGTGCAATAATAAAACAGATATTGAAGGGCTTTCAAGTACCAGTAGATTGACAGGATATGAGAAAACCTATTACTATGGATATTTTAGTAAAATTGCTGGAAACCCTTGGTTGCATTTGTGCAAGTGACTATGTTTAGATTTTTGTTTATTATTTGTTTCTTTGCCACACTTAGGTAAAGCAAAGTGGTATCTCCTAGCAAAACCAAAAGAGGTGGTTTAGAATTTTCCTTGGTCACAGTGACGCAGAGGAAACCAAAGATACTGATTAAGAAGTCAAAGACTGACAAAGCCGGAAGGGACTCAGTTATCTTGATAGGCTCTTTTTATTAAAATGCATTTTTGTGCAGTTACAGGCATATTTGCAATTTGTGAAGGGGAGAGACAATTCAGTGGCCCCTTTGTTAATACACAAGCTTGCGGAATATTTATCAAATTTTCAATGTGCCCAGACTTTTAGGGCGGCAATAATATACAAATATACATTTGGACCCAAAAGACGATGGGATTCACTCCTTTAGGATTGGTGCTGCAACTCATTTGTTCTTGATGGGAGGCAATAGTAAAACTGTGATGAATGCCGGAAGATGGAGTTCCAGTAGATACAAAATTTACATTCTTCCTGCTTTGATTGATAACATTTGATTTCACATTCCATTGTGTTTTGTACCTTGAAGAGAGTGCAGGAGAGGACTTATAAAAAGAATTACCACAATTATTAAACAATTATAGAAAATACAATTTTCTATGGACTGGTAAAGACTTACGGCGCACCAGACATTGTAGCTATAACAGTGATGATATTGGGAGAATTAAGTGAGAATTTGTGACATAAGGAACATTTTAAGGAACATTTTAGCACAACTAAGCTTTTAGTTCAAGCAGTCTATGTTCATATGTTCGGAAAGAGTACTGAGAAATTGTACCGAGACTTGTGTGGCTAGAAAACAAGAATAGTAGCAGAAGGTTAATGTGGCAAATGCTAAATTTTAAAGAATAGGTTGATCGTTTACAGACATGTTGATTTGGAATCAGGTGAAAAAGGACTATTATTATTATTTATCCGACATTGGTAATGATATTATTAATTTAGGATGGCAAAATGCATTAGAAGCAACCCTTTTGAGGTGGAGGGGGGCCAAATCCGTATCGGATTTGGCCGTGGAGGGAAGTAAAAAGAAATATGTTTGTTGCTTCTGTTTAAATGAGGAAAATATTTATATGCTCCTGGCAGTTACAGCAGGAGCTAGAAGCTGGACAAGCTTCAAAACAGATTTTCAAAATGTCAGATAAAATGTGTTCATATCTATTTCAATAAAGCTGTGGCCTTTTTCACCTCCAACACTTGTATGTGATCAGTGTAAGTTATTTGGTATTATGGGTCTCCAGGGCCACCATCAGAATTCACAAGCCCCATACGACAAAATCTCCTTGGCCCAGCCCACCACACAGGCTCTGGAGGCTCTGGAGGCCAGTCCCCCCCCCCCACAAGGTAAAAAAAACTTGATGGCCAGGCCCCTCTTACGGGTCTTTGGCACTTCAGGTCTTAGGCACTCCGGCACTTCGTCCCCCCTGTGCCCCACTGATGGAAG
This sequence comes from Xenopus laevis, assembly GCF_017654675.1. Lineage (NCBI taxonomy): Eukaryota > Metazoa > Chordata > Amphibia > Anura > Pipidae > Xenopus > Xenopus laevis. The sequence goes on from NC_054381.1 coordinate 72,799,880, forward strand.
CCCTTTGGAAATCGTACTGCATGTAGAACAGATTGTTACACATCTAAAAGACAGAATAAAAGAGCGCAGATGGGATATCAGGAACTATGAACCAAACTCTGACATGGATACCCCTTCGCACGCCATTTTAATTTATGTAGACATAACATGTCACAACTCAAATGGCTGGTATTGGAAGTGACTGATGAACCACAGAGGGGTTGCTAGAAGGAAATTGGGAAATCGCTTTTATAAAAAGAAGCTGTAGATAAAAAGGTTATGTTCATTAGAACCCCAGGGGTTAAATAATCAATAGAGTGTGATAAGCTTCTTTTTCTTAACATATAGTGCTACTTTTTAGTGATGGCAGCAGTGGCACTAGAGGGGCACTGCAGTCTTGGTACACATAGGTACCAATGAGCTATGTTGGAGGAGGTGGTGAAGTCCTCAAGAACAATTTAAAACAAAAAAACTATGTGCAAAGTTGAAAACAAGGACTTCCAAGGTAATTTTCTCTAAGATATTACCTATGCCACGAGCAACGCTAAAAAGACAGTGGGAGCTTAGGGAGATTAATGTGTGGCTGAGAGATTGGTGTAGGGAGAAGGGTTTTGGGTTTTCAGAGAACTGGGCTGATTTCTCAGTCAGCTACAGGCTCTTCGTTAGGCATGGGCTACACCTTAATGATGATGGTGCAGCTGTTTTGGGGGAGAAGATGGCTAGACAGTTGGATGAGATTTTAAACTAGGCATGGGGGGAGGGTTCAGTAAAAGATTCAGTGGAAGAAAGGTTAGATGAGAAAGCGGGCAAAGGAAGGGAAAATGGGGGAGGAGATTTGGGGGCAAATTCACTAAAGCGCGGAGCGCCTGACGTTAGTGCAAATTCGCCAGCGTCATGTCATTTCGTTAATTTGCCGATTTACTAACGGGCGCTAGCGTAAATTCGCTAGGGAAGTGGACCTACTCTAGCGCTACTTCGCACCTTTATGCCAGGCGAAGTTGCGCTTTGGCGAAGGGTCAATGTAACTACGGTAATTCACTAACTTGTGCATTTTACTGAACGTTACCTCTTGCGCCAGACTTGCCTTCGCCACCTCAGACCAGGCGAAGTGCAGTAGATAGGGATTGCTTCAAAAATATTTGAAATTTTTTCTAAGTCCCAAAAAACGCTGGCGTTTTTTCCTTTTTTTAAGGGTGATAGGCTGAAAAAGATCATAAATTTTTTTGGCGGTACCCTCCTTCCCCCCTACATTTCCTAACATGTGGCACCTAAACTATACAGTGGGCACATGTATAGGGCAAAATAACAACTATATTTTATGTTATCAAGGTTTCTCAGGCTTGTGTAGTGTAATGTATTTGCTGCCACATATACGTCCATTCAAGTTTAACTTGGCGCCGTATGCAAATTAGGCATCGCTAGCGTAACTTCGCTTTGCTTGACGAATTAACGCTTGCGCAAATTTGCTACCGTTCGCCTCCCTGAGCGCAACTTTGGATTTTAGTGAATTAGCGGCGCCCTGGCAAAAATTCGTCGTGCGACAAAGGCGTCGCTGGCGCATTTTTGCTGCTTAGTGAATTTGCCCCTTGGTTGGGGGTACTGTTAAGGATAGGGAGGACCACATGTCATTTGTTCAATATGGTACCAGTATTAAATGTATGTGGGAGAGCTGGAGGTGCTGGAGGGAAATTATGATGTGATTGGTGTGGCCGAAAAATGGCTGGATGAGTTGCATGACTGGGCAGTTAATATCAGCGGCTATACTTTGTTTCGGAGGGACAGACGCACATCGGTCTATTACAAGCACCACGAGGTAAATACTATCCTCTGGGATTTTGTAGCTACAGAAATTTGACTGGATGCGATTACATTAAGGGAAAGAAATGTGAGTGCATTTATTGTTGTTTTTAAGAAGTCATTTTAAATAAAACGGTATTACACTATTTCCAGTTTTCATCCCTGCTCTGGAGTCTGCAGAGAGTGCGAGGTCTGACAAGGATCGTATAGGAGGATTTAATAGACATGCTATACTACAAGAGTGGTTTGTAAGTAGGCAATTTACCTAAATGGTGGAGGCGTTCCATATTTGAAACACGCAACAAATTGCCACACTGGAGAACAAACCTTACTCTTTACCTGTACCCCTAGAGTATTTGTTTTCTCTAACTAGATGCTTATTAGAGAAAGGGGAGCACTTCTGAAATAAGTCAGTTAAAGCAATTGGTGATACTCCTCTTTTTGAGTGAACTTATTACGCTATGCTGGTTCCTAATTTCTGTTGCCACAGGCGCTGATCCGCTTGTATATATTTCCCTGGAAATATATATATTCGTTTGGATTTTTTTTTCTACAGCTGAGAGACTGTGAGGTGATCGGCAAGGAATTACCTAAAGGACTGACATTTTACCCAATTGCAAACTTAAAGCAATTAATCTGTTACTGTGTTATGGAAGATAGCTCATAGTACAACTTGATCCAGGGACTAGTCCAATTGCCATTTTGGAGTCAGGAAGGAATTCCTCTGAGGCAAATTGGAGAGGCTTCAGATGGGGTTTTTTTGCCTTCCACTGGATCAACTGGCAGTTAGACAGGTTAAAAAAAAAGAAAAGACAAAAGGTTGAACTTGATGGACGTGTGTCTTTTTTCAACCTAACTTACTATGTCACTATGTTACTGCAGGGATCAATCGATTTTTGGTATATGTGTGACTACATACAGTATACATGGTTAACAGTATGGACTTTGATCAAGGCAAAACTTGTGAATGTATGGTTATTTTATGGACTTATCCTGGAATAAATTGGTTGGCAACACTGTGAATCCAAGCAGCTTCTGCGCTATTGGTGGCAGCGGTTAATGTACTTAAAACTTGTATCATGATGACTGTGTGTTACACTTGAAACAGAGTATGTGCAGCTCAAAACATGTTGTCATGAAAATAGGCACTTTTGCAGCTTTATATCTGCAATTCTTTGAATTTTTTCCCTAACCTACATTCTCTTTGGGTAATGGTCCTGGGAGGTAGGGAAGTGAGGCCTAACCCCCTCAAACGTCCACCTTAGCACAGGCCAGGCCCGGATTTCTAAATTGGCCGCCCTTAGGCCAGTGGCTTCTCGCGCCAACCCCCCCTTGTCGCACGTATGCATACACGTATGCACGCAAGCCCTGCCTTCACAACTCATCGGCGCACATTGTCAGACTGGGACACCAGGGGCCCACCAAAAAACCTTAGATCAGGGGCCCACTCTCAGGACTAGTTTCTGCCTCGCCTCACTCAACCTCTATTCTCTTCTTTTCTTTACATACTATAATCTATTATTACATCTATTTATCCTCTTTTATAAAATAAGGAATTGGCATGAAATAGGCCAAATGTTTAAAAGCAGGAGGGCCCACTGACACCTGGCCCGACACTGTCGGCGCATGCGCCGGTTCGCGATGGAGCACTGGAGATCACACGCACAGCAGAGTTAGAGGACTGCGCATCACCAGTGCTCCTGGAAAAACTAGATTGCAGCTGGGCAGCATGCCGCCCCTAAAATTATGCCATCTTAGGCCCAGGCCTTTGTGGCCTCACCACAAATCCGGGCCTGACCTTGGCAGCTCACATAGCAGATAGCCCATTCACTCCAGTGGAATAGGCAAGGATTCCTACGGTATAGATTATTACAATTATTGTATTATTTGTTAATCTCTACATTTTCATTTTGATACTGCGTTATTAATGCTATGGCCTTTCACATCTGTTGTGCATTGCTGGAAGCCATACGGGCGGATGGATCGCAGGACCGCATCAACGAACATATGCGGCCTCTATCCATCTGGATTTTTTACCTTGCCTGACCACCATCTGCCCGACTTTCGGCCAGATATTGATCGGGGAAGCCCGTCTGAGGGCCCCACACATGGGCCAATAAGCTGCCGACCCAGTCGGCAGCTTTTATCGTCCTGTGTATGGGGGCCTTCACTCCATTCAGACATGCCACTATATCACCTTTCACAACTCCAGTCTGTTCCAAACGCTACTGTTAGATTCAAATTCACCTGAGATAATGAACAATAAAGCACCCTATAGTTCTTCCTGTTTAGAGAAGAATATTTAAAACATCAACATATCGTGAACCACTAATTTTTCATTGATTTTCATTATGTTTCAAATGTTTCCTAACCCTTTAGATTGAAAGCTAGTGAGCAGTGCCATCTGATCTTATTTTACTCCGTAATATTTGTTGGTTAAATTATTGTAAGAAACCTCTTTACTATAAATTAATGTAAATCACTGCATCATTTACTGGTACTATATAAATAAATGACATTGATAATAAAAGAGCTAGTCTTACTTGTGATTTACAATACAAAGTGACCACACAATGTTTAAAAGTGTGGAAAAAGACCACAATCTGCCATCTTTTTGAACTTCACTAACTGGGTGAGGCATGGTAGCAGGAAAATGGAACATAGAGGCTTGTGGAGTGTGACTTGTTAGGCATTGCTTGATTCAAGCGAGGCAGTGGGGGAGCAAGAGAGGCAGTGGGGGAAGAAAGTAATTTAGAACTGAAATAGGTCTAAAATTCTTACATTCCGTATTATCTGTATCCGATTTAGGAATAGGAGAGATATTTGCAGCCAATGTTTCACTGGTAAACTGATCTCCCATCAATAAGTTATTAAACATTTCCACCATATGTGGTATCAACACATAAGAATTTTTTTTGTAATAGATTGCAGTTAACCCATCTGGACCCAGAGAACCATGGTACAGAGTAGCCGGAGGCACAATTGCATTCAGGCCCTGTCCTTATCACTACCCTGATCTGGTGCGCTGTGCAACGAACAATAACCCCAGGGGTTCAAGTGCTGGTAAATGAGCACTAACCACAAACATTATGGAAATTTCTAAGGGAAACCACTCAGATTAATCAACTCTTGCAACAGCCTGTTGCCCTCACTGAGGCTGTGGGTGAACTGTAAGGTGGCCACCATCAAAATTTAAAACCAGCTACTCCTTGCTTCTGTCACAATTCTGGTTTCTGCATCCCCAGGGGCTACTTCCAGTGTACCTACAGCTTCTACATGATTTATTTTCAAACCTAGGGTACCCTTTCAAAAACACTGCTTTGGGGTAGATCAACAGTACCAGGCTTTTCTGAATAGCTTCAGAAAAATAGAAAAACTTGGGGAAGGTATTGGTACTGGCCTCTTCCACCGCCAGCAATAATATAATGCGAAAAATGAAATAACCAATACCTTGTTCAGATGCGGGGTGATCCCAAATTTATTGTAGTGCTCTTGACATGTGAGTCATGTTCAAACGTTTCGGGACAAACAAATGCCCTTCCTCAAGTGACAACCCACCATAGATCCCGACCATGCTTATATAGCCATATAAATGGTGCCATCTAGTGTACAGCAACCATATAGCACGCAATGATACATTGTATATAATTAACAATCCAAAATTGTCTCAATAGTGAGATTTGAAATATACTGTGATACAAAGTCCATAATTTGTTGCTTGTGAATAAGTATCTCCAAAAAAAATCAAATTCAAAAGTGTGCAATAAAAAATTCAAAAAATTCAAAAATCAGAGTCCAGAACAAATCTGAAAATCGTATTCAGTCCTCCATATTAATTATAAATATAGGACAAAGAACTTCTATCACATAACATAAGTAGTTATTATCAATTAGTTAATACAAATACTGATTACCTGCGGAAAAGGAGATGATTCTATGTTATATTTTTCAATTCATGTTCACCTTCTCCATCACTGTAAGAAACGGAGGGCACATATTAAGCGACACAATTCATAAAAAACATGTATAATTCATTGCTTCATTAAGGCCCCTAGGCGCCAATGTATTTAACTTCCAGATCCAATACGTTTCCCTCTGAAGGAGTTTCTGGTCTGTGTTACCCGATTTAGTTGCTATCTCTTCTAACACCATCCATCGCAACTGTGAGATGGTGTGGTTACATTCGGCCCAATGTCGACTAACAGATGTGGGTTTAACATTAACATTCCGTATAGCACTCCTATGTTCATTGATTCGTACTCTTACCATCCTATTAGTTTTGCCCACGTAGGCTAACCCACACGGGCACTTCAATAGGTAAATGACATTGGTGGACATACAAGTGTGGTATCCTTTGATTTTAATCTGTATCCCTGAGGTGGGATGTGAAACAACAGCCCCTTTTATGATGGCATTGCAATTTTGGCAAGAGAGACATGGAAACGTTCCCATTAGTGGTTTGCCCAAGAATCTTTGGGTGGTCTTTGAGTGATTAGGGTTCATATCACTGTGTACCAATTGGTCACCCAAATTTTTCCCCCGTCTATAAGCAAATAGAGGATAATCAGTGAACACCTTTGAGGTGCCTGGGTCATTCATTACAATTGGCCAATATTTTCTAATGACCTTACGTACCTCCTTCGAATGGCAGTCATAGGTCGTCACAAAAGGGATTCTATTAGTTGCACTTTCCTTTTTGTTACATTTTAATAAATCAGTTCGTGAAATCCGATCAATTTGCCTCTTTGATTCTTTCAACAGTTTTTCAGGATACCCACGTTCTCTAAAGGTATCTATAACATTTTCACTCATTTGTTCATAAATATATGTATCAGAGGTAATGCGTTTACACCGCATTATTTGGCTCTTTGGTAAACCCCTCTGTTGTTCCTGGTGGGTGAAAACTGTTATATAATAACATGTTATTTTTCTCCACTGGTTTTCTATATAACATGGTGGATAATACATTAGATTCACGGTATATTGATACATCAAGAAATTCGATACGTGTGGTGTCCTTATGCAATACAAATTTAATAGTAGGATGCACCATATTGATGTATTCAATAAACTGTGAAAGTTTACCCTCAGGGCCTCGCCATACGAAAAAAATATCGTCCACAAATCGACTGTACCAGAAAATATGGGTTGAAAATATGGCATTCTGTAAAATTATTTTCTCTTCCAAATCGTACATGAAGATATTAGCATACGTAGGTGCCATATTTGCCCCCATACTGGTCCCTTGTTTCTGTAAGAAAAATTTCTTATCAAAACGGAAGTAATTTCTAGTAAGGACCAATTCTAGTAATGAACAGATTAGTGAGACTAACTGGGGGTCATCAAGATGTTTCCTTGAAAGATGATGACGTACACTTTCCAACCCCTCATCATGCGGTATGCATGTATACAAACTGGCCACATCCATTGTACACAGGTATACCACTTCATCTTCAGGAATATAAATATGGTTGATTCTATTTAGGAAATCAGTTGTGTCCTTGAGACATGTAGGTAAACCCTGTACAATGGGTTGCAGATAGTTATCTACCAATATGGCCAGTGGCTGTAGTAATGACCCACTCCCTGATACAATGGGTCTCCCAGGTGGATTCAGGGGATCCTTATGTATTTTGGGAAGCAGATAAAAAACGGGTGTCCGTGGAAATTCCACTGTAAGGGCATTCTTCAAATCAGTATTAATGACCCCCTCAATTTCTGCTTCATGCAATACAGAATCAATTACTCTTTTAGTCTGCCTACATGGCAGACTAAAAGAGTAATTGATTCTGTATTGCATGAAGCAGAAATTGAGGGGGTCATTAATACTGATTTGAAGAATGCCCTTACAGTGGAATTTCCACGGACACCCGTTTTTTATCTGCTTCCCAAAATACATAAGGATCCCCTGAATCCACCTGGGAGACCCATTGTATCAGGGAGTGGGTCATTACTACAGCCACTGGCCATATTGGTAGATAACTATCTGCAACCCATTGTACAGGGTTTACCTACATGTCTCAAGGACACAACTGATTTCCTAAATAGAATCAACCATATTTATATTCCTGAAGATGAAGTGGTATACCTGTGTACAATGGATGTGGCCAGTTTGTATACATGCATACCGCATGATGAGGGGTTGGAAAGTGTACGTCATCATCTTTCAAGGAAACATCTTGATGACCCCCAGTTAGTCTCACTAATCTGTTCATTACTAGAATTGGTCCTTACTAGAAATTACTTCCGTTTTGATAAGAAATTTTTCTTACAGAAACAAGGGACCAGTATGGGGGCAAATATGGCACCTACGTATGCTAATATCTTCATGTACGATTTGGAAGAGAAAATAATTTTACAGAATGCCATATTTTCAACCCATATTTTCTGGTACAGTCGATTTGTGGACGATATTTTTTTCGTATGGCGAGGCCCTGAGGGTAAACTTTCACAGTTTATTGAATACATCAATATGGTGCATCCTACTATTAAATTTGTATTGCATAAGGACACCACACGTATCGAATTTCTTGATGTATCAATATACCGTGAATCTAATGTATTATCCACCATGTTATATAGAAAACCAGTGGAGAAAAATAACATGTTATTATATAACAGTTTTCACCCACCAGGAACAACAGAGGGTTTACCAAAGAGCCAAATAATGCGGTGTAAACGCATTACCTCTGATACATATATTTATGAACAAATGAGTGAAAATGTTATAGATACCTTTAGAGAACGTGGGTATCCTGAAAAACTGTTGAAAGAATCAAAGAGGCAAATTGATCGGATTTCACGAACTGATTTATTAAAATGTAACAAAAAGGAAAGTGCAACTAATAGAATCCCTTTTGTGACGACCTATGACTGCCATTCGAAGGAGGTACGTAAGGTCATTAGAAAATATTGGCCAATTGTAATGAATGACCCAGGCACCTCAAAGGTGTTCACTGATTATCCTCTATTTGCTTATAGACGGGGGAAAAATTTGGGTGACCAATTGGTACACAGTGATATGAACCCTAATCACTCAAAGACCACCCAAAGATTCTTGGGCAAACCACTAATGGGAACGTTTCCATGTCTCTCTTGCCAAAATTGCAATGCCATCATAAAAGGGGCTGTTGTTTCACATCCCACCTCAGGGATACAGATTAAAATCAAAGGATACCACACTTGTATGTCCACCAATGTCATTTACCTATTGAAGTGCCCGTGTGGGTTAGCCTACGTGGGCAAAACTAATAGGATGGTAAGAGTACGAATCAATGAACATAGGAGTGCTATACGGAATGTTAATGTTAAACCCACATCTGTTAGTCGACATTGGGCCGAATGTAACCACACCATCTCACAGTTGCGATGGATGGTGTTAGAAGAGATAGCAACTAAATCGGGTAACACAGACCAGAAACTCCTTCAGAGGGAAACGTATTGGATCTGGAAGTTAAATACATTGGCGCCTAGGGGCCTTAATGAAGCAATGAATTATACATGTTTTTTATGAATTGTGTCGCTTAATATGTGCCCTCCGTTTCTTACAGTGATGGAGAAGGTGAACATGAATTGAAAAATATAACATAGAATCATCTCCTTTTCCGCAGGTAATCAGTATTTGTATTAACTAATTGATAATAACTACTTATGTTATGTGATAGAAGTTCTTTGTCCTATATTTATAATTAATATGGAGGACTGAATACGATTTTCAGATTTGTTCTGGACTCTGATTTTTGAATTTTTTGAATTTTTTATTGCACACTTTTGAATTTGATTTTTTTTGGAGATACTTATTCACAAGCAACAAATTATGGACTTTGTATCACAGTATATTTCAAATCTCACTATTGAGACAATTTTGGATTGTTAATTATATACAATGTATCATTGCGTGCTATATGGTTGCTGTACACTAGATGGCACCATTTATATGGCTATATAAGCATGGTCGGGATCTATGGTGGGTTGTCACTTGAGGAAGGGCATTTGTTTGTCCCGAAACGTTTGAACATGACTCACATGTCAAGAGCACTACAATAAATTTGGGATCACCCCGCATCTGAACAAGGTATTGGTTATTTCATTTTTCGCATTTTCTGAATAGCTGTAAGCTGTACTCCTAAACTTAACTCCTATCCTTTTGAAGAGGCTTTTACTGGAATTGATATTTTACTCCTGCTTGAGAAACCTCAGACCTGGATGAAAAATGTTCTGGAGCAATTGAGTCCTCTTCTTAGTGACTCCCAGGTGTGTGTATAAGTGGAGACATCTATGTATTATCCATGAAAAATAGGCAATATGGGTACCTAACTATTGTAGGGCAATGTGTATAGGTCTACTGGGCAAAAAATGCATATCATTTTGTTTGCCCATTGACTCAAATGCAATTCGCCAAATTTGTGCCATTTTAAAGCTATTTCACAAATTTTGACATGAAGCAAAATGAACCAGATTCACTTATCACTATACATAAGGCACCTGCCAAATGATATGCTTGGCTAACGATTGCCAACAATATGTACTGTTGTGTAAACCATTTTCCTAAAAGACATTGGGAGAATATTTAAGTTGTCCAGTTGCGTTCTGGCATTTTTTTTTTACATTATTTAGTTTTAAAAATTATTCCATTAAAGTGTTTCAGGAAAAGAAAATCAATTTTAGAAAGACAAATTAGTCATGCACAAAGAAATATTACAATAGGAAAGACTAAAAGTCCCAAAGTAGCTGGCATCTCTTTGATCACGGAAACATTTGATGAGTTTCCAGGGTGTGAGTTAGTGTTCCTTCCAGGTGCTGTATCTCAGTAAAGATCCAAGGCTATGTCAAGAGTCTTTCGGGAATGGTAAATAGTAGCTTTTCAGTTAGTCATGTCAGCCATTATGAAGGTAATAGGAAAAAGAAAAAGAATAACCCCTACATTTATTAACCGTATAATCTAAATCTAGCCATAGTTAGGTCTTAAATTTGAAAGTACGTAACCAGAATACACCTAAAAACAATATGTCTAATCAAGTGCATATGTAATATATTGCCAGTCCTTCATTTTTTAAAGGAGAACTAAACCCCGATAACAAAAGTCCCCATTCACAGCCATCAAATGAGCCCCCTCTCTGCTCCTTCCCCTCGGAGTGTATTGCAATAAACAGTGCCTCTCAAAGTAAAGCTGACTTCTACAAACAGAAATGTGCAGTGGAGCCAGCAGTCACCATTCTCTGAATCTTCCTGTTCTTTTCTAAACAATTGAGCTATAAGGCTCTTACTGTCGCATGCGCAGTTGAAGGTAATATCCAGGGTATCTTTAACTGTGCATGTGCCAGCAAGCTCTGTGTTGCCAAACTGATCAGAAAAGAAAGTTTGCACGTTAACAGATAAGTTATTTCAGGACTTGGGCTTCCCGGGCCTCAACGATGATCAAAAAACAATCTAGAAGCTAATATAACACCAGAGGAAGTCAAACTAGCAATCAAAGTCCCTGGGTCCAGATGGGCTAACTGCAATCTATTACAAAAAAAATTCTTATGTGTTGATACCACATATGGTGGAAATCTTTAATAACTTATTGATGGGAGATCAGTTTACCAGTGAAACATTGGCTGCAAATATCTCTCCTGTTCCTAAATCGGATACAGATAATACAGAATGTAAAAATTTTAGACCTATTTCAGTTCTAAACTTGGATATTAAAGTATTAGCTAAGATCTTAGCACAACTTTGAATACTATGTTACCTTCTCTGATTCATAGGGATCAAGTAGGATTTATGTACGGCAGACAAGCATCAGATGCAACTCGGCAGCTGATTTTACTTAACATGATTGCCAAAAAACAACAGCAACCTGCCATGATCCTTAAGCTTGATTTTTAGAAAGCATTCAGCGCCATACTTCGGCCATACCTATACAATATTTTGCATAAATTGGGCTTTGGTAAAAATGTTACCACATGGATATTTGCCTTGTATAGTAATCCTACAGCTACAGTCAATATTGGTCCTTGCTCTTCGGCTCCTGTTCAAATTTCCAGAGGCACACACCAAGGGTGTCCAAAGTCGCCTTTATTGTTTGATCTAGCGATAGAACCTCCAGTAATAGCTAGAAAACACCAATATAAAAGGCTTAAGGGTTCAAAATATTGAACACATAATTAGTTTATTCGTTGATGTGACCCTATTTATAACTAGATCCATGACTTCCCTTCCGGATCTTTATAATGTATTATATAAGTTTTTCCAAATTTCGGGACTATCCATAAACCCCACCAAGACAGCAACCTTTAATCTAGGATTGACACACGATACTACAAAATTATTGGCTTTGAACTTCCAATTTCAGTGGAGAGAACAGTCTCTCCCTATACTAGGAATTATGAAACTCTATATCAGGTTAATTACCCTCCTTGTACCGTAAATTAAGTAAACTTTTGGAGGACTGGGGAATCCTCCAAATATTTACCATATTTCATGGTTTGGCAGGATTTGGCCTATAATAATCAATATACTCCCAAAACTCCTGTACTTTTTCAGAGTATTGCCGGTCCCAATCTTACGTCAAAATTTTTATACTTTCCCATATGTAGCATCTTCCTATCTTTGGGTTCCCAAGGGAATGCAAAATAAAAATTGTAGTGAGTGTCTAACCAACTCCCTTAAGATCTGGGATACAGTGGCTTCCAAAAACACATACAACATACACACCAGCAGCTCCAATACTGGGAAACCCAAAATTCCCTCCGGGAACCTCTCAGTTACAGTTTCAATGGTGCATAAATAATAGGTTAATTTTGGTATTTTCTCTGTTGACACCTAGGGGAGCTTACTCATTGGACAGCCTTAATTGAAAATTTCTCTTTACCCCTTCATGAATACTTTGAGCCCACCAAATCTTACATTTTATTTCAACTTGTTGGACCTCCTCAAATTCTCAGAAGGACCAGCCATCCTTTTTTGAGAGATGGTGCAAATACGGAATTACCCCAAGGGGTGCAATTTCGATATTATATAGACATTTCAACACTCCTGAAAATTTAACTGATTTGAAAGGTATCTGGGCTTGGGAATCTGATCTAGGGAAACACTTATCAGATAAAGATTGGTCACAATTTTGGATCAATCTGAAGAGTAGCTCTGCAAATACAGTACTTTTAGAGGCAGGATACAAGGTGTTGTTCAGATGGTACCTGACCCCAGCTAGACTTGCCAAGATATACCCGGGTACTAATGAGAATTGCTTTCGAGGATGCACAGCCAGGGGGACAATGTCCTAGTCCTAGTTTTTGGATTCAAATATATAATTAGATTTTTTCTATATTACATATTAATTTAAAACAAGACTTTTGGGAGCCACTCCAGATTCGGTATAGAAGAATCAAGCAAAATTGCTAAATAGCCTTTTTTTGGCTGCGCGTCAAGTGATAGCAAAGTCGTAGAAGTCCCAATTTATTAATTTTGATTTGGTAAAAATCAAAATGGACTGGATTTTCTGTAATGAGAAATTAACTAGTGTATTAAATGATCAACATAAAAATTTTCTAAAAGTTTGGCAGCCATGGCTTGAATAACGATATCCCCCTGATATCAGAATTCAAGCCATGGCTGCCAAACTTTTAGAAAAGTTGCCCTCCGCAATGCCTTGTGTCCCTATGAGTAAGGATTTGAAATCCTATCTTGATAATTCTATTATACAAATGAAAAGCAAAGAATTAAACAGAACGAAAGCAATAACTGAGAGAGAGACATTAGAAGTTTATAAGTTTGATTTTATTTACTTAAATGTATAACATTTCAGTGATATTACATTATTGTACGCAAGTCTGTGTTCATTATTGGAAAGGTTTAACAGATGTCTAGACATGGACTTTGATGTATGCAACCTGTGTGAACAATGTATAGCATATTCAGAGTGTACATATATTGGATTGTAAGGAAAATACGTTGTGAACATAACATGGAAAATAATAAAAAATATTGATACAAAGAACAAGAAGTTTGGACAATTCCTCTGCTATTTCTTTTGGGGAGATTAAAGTTTTATTGCACATGTTAAGAAGTACAGGAGTGTTTAGTGCCTGTTGCACCTTACGTTTCATAGCAATATAAGTCAATGGGAGAAGTTTCTGAGCATAAGCATAAGAAATAGGAAATTTGTTCTTACTGTAATTTCTCTTTCCTTTGGATCCAAGCAGCAGCACAACTGAGATTTAATTCTGCCTTTAAAGATAGGACAGTTAGACACACCTCCAAATCATTAAGCTCCCCATAAAACCTCCCACTCTTTCCCCATTCGTCATTGTCCTAAAAAGTAACACATAAGGTAATTCAAAACATTTATTGAACAGAGGGTGGGAATTATTGCTGCTGCTTGGATCCAAAGGAAAGAGAAATTACGGTAACAACAAATTTCCAATTTCCTTTGCATCCTTCGCAGCAGCACAACTGAGATATAGAAAGTAATTCTACTATTCAGGGAGGGAACTTTCAGACATCGCCGAGCGAAGAATATTTCTGCCAAAATCTGCTTCCTTTGAAGCCCAGATGTCAAGCCTATAATGCTTTGAAAAAGTATGCAGGCTACTCCATGTTGCTGCTTTGCAAATTTGCTCAGCTGAAACCTGACTCCTTTCCGCCCATGATGTGGCCACCGCCCTGGTGGAATGTGCTTTAACGAAAAACGGAGTTGGAAGGCCTGCTAACTCATAGCATACATGTATAGCATCTCAAATCCATCTGGAAATCATGAATTTTGAGGCTTTATTGCCTTTTGTTCATCCTGAAAAATTGATCAATAAATTTTCCGATTTCCTAAAGGAACTGACTTTCCTTAAATAACTTTCCCAAGCCCTTGCCACACCCAGGGAATGAAGCTTTTTCTCTTCCTCATCTATAGGGTTTGGAAAAAAAGAAGGTAATATTATCTCTTGATTAATATTAGTACTTGTGGATACCATTGGTTGGAAAGATGGAACCATTCTCAACACTACCCTGTTTTACAAAAAAAGAAGATAAGGCTCTTTGATAGAGAGAGCCCCCAACTCACTAACTCTCCTTGCGGAGGTAATCGCCAACAAAAAAGTCAACTTCATAGATAGCATCTTGATATCAGCTTCCTCAATAGGCTCAAATGGAGCATTACATAGCCCCTTTAGCACCACATTTAAATCCCAACTCGATACTGGCTCCTTAAAAGGAGGGCGCATCTTACACAGGGCTCTTATAAAACATATCACCAAGGGATTAGATCCAAAAGCAATCCCTGTGAAAGATGAGATCGCTGAAACATGCGCTCTAACTGTTCCAAGTTTTAATCCCTTGTCAAAACCTTGTTGCAGAAAATCCAATACTTCCTGTACAGAAGGAGTCCTGGGAGATGCTTTGCTCTCCTCACACCATCTGTTAAAAGTTTTCTGTATTTTTGCATGTGCCTTATTTGTTGAAGGTTTTCTACACTGTAGCATGGTTTCAACCACCTGGTGAGAAAGACCATATTGTGTCAATAAGGGCCTATCAAGTTCCATGCTGTCAGGTGTAACCTCTCCAAATCCCTGTACAGGTATTTGCCCTAAAATAGCAAGTCCTTGACCTGTGGGAGAACCCAAAATTCTCTGTGACTCATTTGCATGAGTAGGGAAAACCAAGCTCTCTTGGGCCAACAAGGAATTATTGCAATTGCCTTTGCCTGATCCTCTCTTATCTTCCTTAGGACCTTGCCTATCATCGGAAAAGGAGGAAAAATGTAGGCCAGTTTGTAATCCCACGTCACTGACATTGCATCCAGCCTCTATGGAGCATCCTGGACAAATAGAGAATGAAACCTGCGTAGTTTGGCATTCTTTTTCAATGCCATCAGATCTATCTGTGCAAGTCCAAACCTCCTTGTAACTTGCTGGAAAACTGAAAACTTTAGGGACCATTCCCCGGGTAGTATCATCTCCCTGCTGAGGCGATCCGCCCATACATTGTCCACTCCTTTTATATGGACTGCCATTATCTGAAAAAGGTTGTTCTCTGCCCAGTAAAGGGACTCTCTGTAATAGAGGGGACCTGGTGTTCCCCCCTGCCGATTTATATAGGAGACGGCCGTAGCATTGTCCGTCTGGACCTTTACAGATCTCCCCATAACAAACTTCTGAAAGCTCATTAATGCCAAATGTACCGCTTTCAACTCCCTGAAGTTTAAAGACAAAGTCCTCTCCATTATGGACCATCTCCCCTGGATCCAGTGATCTCCTAGATGGGCTCCCCATCCCTTGCCCCAACCACTTCCTCTGAAATAATGATTTGCCCTTTTTTAGAGCTACAGTCTGTAGCCACCATCTGAGCTGGGATCTGGTTTCCCTTGACAAAATCCATGATTCGGCCAGGGACCTGATCTTTCTGTCCCATTTCCTCAGAAGCTCTTGTTGTAATATCCTCATATGAAGACGGGCCCAAGGTACCGCTTTTATGACTGATGACATTAGTCCTAGAACCTTCATCACTGTTCTGGCGGAAACAGGTGCTGGTTCTCTCAATCTCTTCACCTGATTTATTAATCTTATCCGCCTTTCCTGGGAAATGGTTAATGTCATCTCTTCTGAGTCTATGATGAACCCCAAGAATTGCTTCCTTCTCTTTGGTTGTAACGATGACTTTTGGGTATTCACAACCCAACCTAGAAACTGAAGGAGATCTATAACTCTGTCTAGATGTTTCTTCAACAGGCTCTCTGACACCGCTCTGAGCCACCAATCATCTAGATATGGTACAATGACCTTCCGCTCTTATTACAGCCACTACAGATGCTAAAATCTTTGTGAACACCCTTGGTGCACATGAGATGCCAAACGGCAGGGCTGTGAATTGTAGGTGCCAAACTTCCCCTAACATGCAAACTGCTATTCTCAAGTACTTCCTGTGCAGCTGAAAGATTGGTACATGTAAGTATGCGTCTTTTAAATCTATGGTAGCCATGTAATCCCCCTGATCTAGGAGGTTGATAACCGTCTTTATAGATACCATCCGATTTTACTTTTTCTTTATAAAAGTATTTAAGTACCTTAGGTCTATAACCATGCGAAACCTTCCATCTGCTTTTGGAACCAAAAAAACTGTGGAGTACACTCCTGAACCTATTTCTTGCATAGGCACCTTTTCCAAAACATTTCCTTGAACTAAATCCAATATTGCAACCTGTAAAGCTACCTGCTTTACTTGGATCCTTGATTGAGGGGTTATAAGGAAGCGTGGAATGGGCATTTTCAAAAATTCTATCCTTAGGCCTTCCTGTATCACCTGAAGGTTCTTGAACAACTTCTGCCCACTGTTCCGAAAAAAAGTGTAACCTTCCTCCTATCCCCCTTCCCATGGCGTCATGCCTCTGAGGATTTAAAGGGTTAGGAAGTTTTCCCCTTTGGTCTAAATTCTGGACGCTTTCTGACAGCTCTGAATTTACCTGGCCCTTCACTTTGGATTCTATTTCCACTTCTTTGACTATACCTAGGGGGAGATCTTTTTCTCCTATGAAAAAAAGATCTCTTCCAATTACCCTTGGGCTTTTGCTGTGGCAAGTTCTTGCCCTTGTCATCTGATAGTTTCTCCATAAGATTATCTAATTGTTTCCCAAAAAGATGACCGGGCTGAAACTCCAAATTACATAAATTATTTTTTGATGTGACATCTGCTTCCCAAGGCTTCAACCAAATAGCCCTTCTAGCTGTGGTAGAGAGCCCCATAATTCACGCTGCCAACCTAAGGTTCTGAACTGAGGTAGTGCATAAAAAATCTGTTGCCATCTTAATCTCCTGGAGGGATTTTAGAATTTCCTCTCTTGGGACTTTCCCTTCCACATCCTCTTCCAACTGCATGATCCATGCCCTGAGTGCTCTGGAGACTGATGTAGAAGCCACTGCAGGCTTACACTGTGCCGCTGCCCCTGAATAAATTCTCCTTAGAGATGTTTCTGCCTTGCGATCCATAGCCTTCTTGAGGCTTGAACCATCCTCCACAGGAATCACTGTTCTCTTGCAGAAATGGGCTACTGCTACGTCAACTTTAGGAGGCGCCTCCCATTCGTCTTTTTCCCCCTGATCTACAGGATACAAGAGTTTAAACCTCTTATTTAAGACTGGGGCTTTTCTGGGTTTTTCCATTCCATCTTCATCAGCTCCTTCATAAGTGGATGTACTGGGAAAGTCTTATTCTTCACACAGTCTTTTAGGTCCCCCTCTGGGTCCTTTGGCCGAGATTCTCCTTCGGAAACTTCAATTTCTGCTCTGACAGCCTTTATTAATTTTGCCACTTTTTCCGTCTGGAAAAGGGCCAATTCCACCTCTTCCTCCGAAGAGGATGAACCGACTTCATCCAGTATGACTAGATCCCCTTCAGGACCTGTGTCAGAATCTTGATGAGCAGAAAATTTTTTGGACTCCCCTCTGGTATTCCCTCTCTAAACATCCCACACAGCGCCCCCTCTGGTAATTATCAGGAAGGGGTGCCACACACTCTCTACAAACAATATGTTTGCTTTTCCATGTCCTTTTTTTAGGCCCCTGGCTCTCCCCTGGGCTTGACATCTAAGTAGGTAAGCACAAACAAAAACCTTCTTTATTATTTCTTTACTTTTCCCCCTCTTTTCTATTTTTTTTTTTTTTCAAAAAATAAAATAAAATATACCTTTAAGCTCCTAGCAAAAAAACTTCTGGCAGTATCTCCTCGGAAAAAATGCTCATCTGATTTGCAGTAGGAGGTTATTCTGCAGCAAATGCTATCCTTAAATAGGCATTTGAAATGGTTTGGCGCGAATTTGGCGTCCTCAGCGCCATTACGCCATTCTGCGCATACAGCGAAATTACGCCGCGTCTGACGTCATTGCGCCTATGCGCCTAACGTAAATGTGCCCGCGTCTTTTTGCCTCGTTTTTTAAAACGCTAGTCTGGGAAAAGAAAACATCATGCGACTTTACAGGAAGATTTCCTACCTACGCAGGACCGGCTTCCTTCATGTGCTGCTCCTCCTGTCTGCAAAGAAAAACCTCATTAGACTCCTTGAGCCTGCAGGTATCTTCTTCCATTCTTCCCTAACTAACCTATCCTGTCCGGTAGGACAGAAAAAAACAATGAAGAATGTGGAGGTTTTATGGGGAGCTTAATGATTTGGAGGTGTGTCTAACTGTCCTATCTTTAAAGGCAGAATTAAATCTCAGTTGTGCTGCT
Source organism: Xenopus laevis (assembly GCF_017654675.1). NCBI lineage: Eukaryota > Metazoa > Chordata > Amphibia > Anura > Pipidae > Xenopus > Xenopus laevis. Next base: position 72,818,845 of record NC_054381.1, read on the forward strand.
GCGAAGGATGCAAAGGAAATAGGAGTTTTCGGGTGAAAAATCCAAAAAAACAAAATCTGATGAAAATCTGATGAAAATCTGATTTTTTTTCCCGCAAAGCAAATTTTCGTGAAAATGTCATAATAAATTACCATAAAAAAACAGATCGGATTTGATCTGAGTTTGTAGCAGAAAATGTTGATAAATAACCCCCTATATTTGGGCAAGCAAGGTGAGAAAAACACTTTACACACATAAATACAAATATACAAAAAAATGATGTTGTATGCCTTCTCCAAAATTTGCAAAATGGATAATTTAATAAAAAAAATTAACTATTCAATTCTTTACCCATTTTTTTTTTTTTTTACATTTTTAAGAAAATGATTTAAGTTGTTTATGACAATGTATGGGTTTTTGCTTGCATGTTCATAGTATCTCTGTTTGGTTCAGCTTAACATTTTTTCTGCATTTAATATTTGTAAGTCTTTTAATGTATTCCTAAGTTTACTTTAGCCAGAAGCTCGGGTGTATGTGCAGTCGCTGTTCTGCTTTTATTAGCTGCTGTTTGATCAATTAAATTTGGTAAGTTCTATTTTTCTTGAGTCTTATGGCTATGGCAATACAGTGCCCTGTAATACTACTTTCTGTGCTTCCCAAAAAGTTAATATAGAGTTTACTGTGCCATTATTGATTTGAAAATATGTATTTACTTACATTTGTAGTTCTTGTTTTAGTTCTGGAATCTTAAGAAGAAGTTCATTAGGACTCAAGGTTGTCTAAGTAAAAATCGGTTCATCTAGTTGCAAGGTAAAGGAGAAGGAAAGTCGTATCCCACTAACTTACCTGAAACCCCAGAGCGGTGCTCCTATCAGCAAAAAACTGCACTGGCCTGAGGTTATTCCAGAGAGCACCACGGAGCGATCCTCTTCCTGCTTCTTTCTTAAAATTTCTTAAAATTTCCTGGGGCAGACGCATGCACAGTAGAACGCAATAGGCAACTTTTTTGTTAGGCTTTTGCTCTAATGCGCATGTGCAATGTTAAAAGAAAGAAGAAGCCAAAAGAGGATTGCTCCATGGTGCTCACTGGAATAACCTCAGGCCGGTGCCGTTTTCTGCTGATAGGAGCACCAGCCCGGGGTTTCAGGTAAGTAAATACATTCACTTGTGGGTGCCTAACATTTGGCACCCCCAAGTGGGATACAACTTTCCTTCTCATTTAAATTCTATTGGTGTGTGATCGACCCAGATTATATTATGAATAACAGATGAGTGTGGTATTTGACACATCTGGGAAGAGAGAGAAAAAAGTAGCCTATTCTTGGATGGCTTTGGTGAGGATGTGACAAATAAGTAAATTGGTGAGAGGTGAGGAACTCAATTCTCCAATAAGTCCTCATTAATGCTCTAAATTTATTTTTTCTCTATTATGGGGGTTAACTTTAGGGCTATGACATTGTCTATCCTTGTCTTGTGACCAAATCATGTTAAAATCCCTGCCCAATATGATATTTGGAAATTTTGTTATGAGGAAAGAAAGGGGTCTCCTATTTAGGTACAGGCACATTTACTATAAGTGCGGGGTCCTCCTTAGGGTTCCAACAATCCCCAGGTGTCCCAGTGGAACTTCTATTGTCTTCTTTACATTCACTGTTTCGGTTTGGTGATGGCTGCAGAGGTCAGAATTGCAGACTCTGGTACCTTAAAAGATTAATACATAAAGTAGTAAACTGCTAACAATCATAATCAAACATTATACTTAAACTTATGATATACTGAAGGTCACAGTTAGGCGTGTCAGACTATAGGCATACTGAAAAATATGAGTTGGAAAATTAATCTCTTCTCAGTGGGGTTCTATTAGGAGTGGTAAGATGTTAGTTCCTCGTGAGAAATTCATGACCCATAACAAAATTACTGTTAATCCGGGGTGGTCCATAGAGAAGATATATCAACAATTATTAATCCATTAACTGATTGCCTGAATGTAAACGTTCAGGAGATAGCTCATCGGTTTAATTCCACAGGCATTTCCATGTAGTTAGGCCAATAACATTTCTGTAAATCATTGAGAAGAATTAATCCGGTCTGGCGGGGGATGGGGTGAAGTTGACCCTCTGTTTTTCCACCTCCTCACTTAGTGCTGCATTTCATCTTTTAATGTTGCCTGTGTTAGCAGTAGCTCATCAGTTATTGTCTCTAATTTATCTAATTAGTATCTAATTTAACTCCGTTTTATGCTTTATTGAATATCACAGACATCGATAAAAAGAAAAGCAGTATGACTGGTACACAATTCTCTGAGCTCAATAAAGTATAAAAGAACAAATTGAAACAGAGTCATGTGTCATTATTCTGGTTATAGTGAAATCACAATAAGGAATAAGCATATAAACACATAAAAGAAAATAAAGGAATATATAAAAAAAAGTTAACTGTTATGCTCTTTAATGATCTGATAGGTAGTGTATGTAGATCGAAGGGGTGTTCCCCCATTTATTGTGATATATCTGTTGCACCAGATTGAGAATGGGATATAGAATGGGTCGGATTTGATACTTGTTGTGTGGCTTTGATGTTTGACCTAAATTGCTGCCAAGGTGACCATATGTCATCATGGGCCTATCTCTTGTTTTCATTGGTGGATGCCATCTCTACCATTTGTTCATGAGTGGAAATTAAAGTAAGTAGCTCCTGAAGAGAATAAGTAGTGTTCAATTTCCATTTTTTTTTCCATAATTGTGGCAGCAGCGGTAAATATTTGGAACAGTAATTTCCATTGTGGTGGTTTCACATAAGAAGGGAAAGCATTAAGCAAGGCTATTTGTGGCTCAAAGGGTAAAGGCCAGTTTAACTCAGCGTGTAGGAATGTAAATATCGATTTCCAAAACATCAATACTTAAGGGCACTCCCACCACATATGGTATAAAGTGCCTGGAGTATTGCATCCTCTCCAGCATTTGTTGTCATGGTTGGGGTTAATATGATGTATCTTCATAGGTGTAAGGTGCCATCGGAACAACACTTTTTTATTTATCTCTATGTGGTTAGTGCATCTTGTGGCTTCTTGAGATGCCAAAAATATTCTGTGCCATTGTTGAGGAGTGAGTCCTGTTCCCATCTCATTTGGTAAAAGAGTTTAAGCTCTCGATCTTTCTGCAGAAGTAACTTATAGCAGTTGGATAACACTCTTTTTCCATGTACACTTTCTCTACAGAGAAGTTCCATGTGTGTAGATCTTCTGATGGTTTTAGGGCTCTGGAGATGGGTCTATAGTAGATGGGTGATTTGCATCAGTGGGAATTTCGCGTTGTCCGATAGTTGATATTTTCTTTGGAGATCATCAAAGTGTCTCTGTGTGGTAGCAAAGTAAAGGTCTCCCAGTGAAGTAATGCCTTTAGTAATGAACTCGTTCAGGTTTATATTTGGGATCAATAATTTAATTGCAGATAGTGGTGTAAGAGTAGATGGAAACTCCCCAAAGCTTTAACGTTTGTGGAGTCTGTCCCAACATTTAAGAAGGAGGTCTGTAGTCTGTAGTTTGCCAGGGAGAGGCGGCCTAGCCTTGAGTGGTATCCATAGCAATTCTGCCATTCTATATCCCGATAAATAAAATATCTCTATATCTACCCATTTTTTATGTCCTAAAGCACTGTGTAATCTAATTATGTTTTCAAGAAGAGATATTGGGGATTCCAAAGCCTCCTGAGTATGTGGGGAGTTAAAGTGTTCGTAAAGCAATTCTTGGCTTTTTGCCTTTCCAGATGAAGTTTTGAATTGTTTTCTGGAGATCTGCAATAAAAGTCTGGGGTATCTGTATTTGTAAGGTCCTAAATAAGTAGAGAATGCGTGGTAGTATAGTCATTTTAGTAGTAACGACTCTACCTATCCAGGAAATTTCTCATTTTTGCCATTTATTGCACTTTGCCTTGATATCTTGTAGTAAAGGTAAGTAGTTTATTTTAAATACTTGGCTTAGGGTTTTGGGAATCTTGACACCTAAGTAAGTAAGATATGTGGTTTTCCAGTCAAACCTGTATAGTAGTTTTATTTGAGTAATTTCCGAATGGGGTAGACCTATTGAGAGGGCTTGTGTTTTGTCCTGATTAATCTTGTAATAAGAAATATGTTGGAAAATCTTAAGCTCATTCATGAGATGGGGCAATGACAATTTTGGGTTAGTGATGTTCATGACAATGTCATCTGCAAATAGTCCTATCTTGTGGTGATCGGCTGCAACCTTTAGTCCCTCTATTCCTGGGTGCATTCGTATTTTCGCTGCTAAAGGCTCTACTATTAAGGCAAATAGAAGGGGCGACAGGGGGCACCCCTGTCTTGTTCCGTTAGTTATGTGACAGGGCACCTGGAATCCTTACTTTAGCAGATGGCTTAGTATATAGAAGCAGTATTGCTTTTAAGAAGTTACCTTGAAGTCCAGTTTTTTCTAGGACCTTTTGCATATAAGACCAGTTTATCCTGTCAAATGCCTTCTCTGCATCCAGTGATATGGCCAGGAAAGGGGTTGACTCTTTTTCGGCAATGTGAATTAAATTTAGTAATTTCCTAGTGTTATCGGGGGCTTGTCTACCAAGTATAAATCCCACTTGATCATTGTTAATTAAGTTTGGGAGTAGTGGGGCAAGTCTCGATGCTAAAATTTTGGCGTATATTTTAATGTCTGTATTTAAGAGTGCAATTGGTCTGTAATTAGTACAGTTATCTGGGGCTTTACCCGGTTTTGGGATGGTGACTATATGTGCTGCAAGAGATTCCTGGTTTATGGTGTTGGTTTCCACCCAGTAGTTAAAAAGTTTAGTGAGTTTAGGCACCAAAATATGTGCGAATATTTTATAATAATCATTTGAGTATCCATCTGGACCTGGGGACTTGCCATTTTTTAAGGATTTGATCGTAGCTAAAACTTCCTCTTCTGTAAATGGATTGTTGAGAGTCTCTATCTGTTGTCTGGTTAGTATGGGTAGCTCGACCAAATCTAAGAAAGAGTCAATCTCTTGTAGGGATGTAGCGAACCGCCGAGTATGTGTTCGCGAACGCCGCTCGCGAACACCGGCAAAAAATGCGAACAGTTCGCGAACTGTTCGCGAACTTCGAACATCCAAAAATCGTTCGATTCGAACGATCGAAGGATTTTAATCGTTCGATCGAACGATTTTCGTTCGAATCGAACGAAAATCGTTCGATTTTATCGATCGAATGGTCGAATGGTCGAACGATTTTGACGCGAACGCCTATTGGCGAACGTCGCGCGACGTTCGCGAACTTGCGGCGGACGCGAACAGTCGAAGTTCGCGCGAACTAGTTCGCCGGCGGACAGTTCGCTACATCCCTAATCTCTTGTTGTGTGGGGTTGTGTTCTTGGGATTTTTGGGTCAGATTATAGAGCCCTTTATAGTATTCTACAAAAGATTCTGCTATTTCCTTCGGTCTAGTAAGAAGGTTTCCATTATGATTAATAGATTTAATTCTAGTTTGAGCTTGCATGTTTTTGAGTCTATGTGTTAATAATTTATTCGCTCTGTTTCCTTTGGTGAAATACTTAGTTTTAATAGTTTAAGCCTATATTCCGTTCGAGCTAACTGTACTCTGTTGAGTTGTGTCCTAATATCATCTGCCTGTTTTTGGAAATTCTTTTGCCTGTCTGGGGAGGAAGCAGAGAGTTGGGAGTTTTCTATTTGTTTTAGTTGTTTTTCTAGCAGTTCTTGTTGAGCTTCTCTAGTTCGTTTCACTTGTTTGCTGAGGTTAATTAATTCACCTCTGAGTACTGCTTTGTGAGCCAGCCACACTGTTTGTGGAGTTAGTTCTGGGGCTTCATTAATTTTAAAGTAGTCAATCAGATGATCTGTTATCTTTTGTTTGTGATCTAAGTTGGCTAGTAGAGAATCATTGATTCTCCAGACTCCGGATTGGACCTGATTCTGTTGCGCCTTAAAATCTGCAATGACAGGCGCATGGTCTGACCATGAGCGTGTTGTAATGAATGCATTTGTTAATGCGTTAGTGGTTTGGGAGTCGGCTAGAATCAGGTCAATCTGAGAGTAGGAGTCATGTCTCGGGGAGTAGTACGTATATTCCCTAGCATTATGGTTGTAGGCCCTCCAGATATCAATTAGGACATTCTCCGAGATATATTCCCTCATTTTATGAGCTGTACGTAAAGTGAGTGGAGGGGAGGATTTCCCCAAGGGTCTTTGAGTATCAAGTGATTGGTTTAATGCCATGTTAAAATCTCCTGCTACCACAAGGCGTCCCCTCTTCATTTCGTGAACCATATTCAACATTTTATACACAAACTTGTCTTGATGTTCATTAGGAGCATATAGGTTTAGCAAGGTATACAACTGTCCATTAAGCGAGCAGATCACTACCTGATATATGCCACTTGTGTCTGATAAATGTTTATGCACATCTAGTGTGACGTGTTTGGAAAAAAACATAGAGACTCCTTTAGATTTAGTATTGGCACATGAATGGAAAACATGTGGATAGTTTCTAGAATAGAATTTAGGAGGGCTGCGTTTAGTAAAGTGGGTTTCTTGAATAAACAGTATATCAGCCTGTAATCTGCTCGCTTCTTTCAACATTAGATTACGTTTTTGGGGGGTATTAAGACCCCTTACATTATGTGTGAGAAAACGTACCATTATCATACATATTAAAACCAGCATTACTATCTACCCATAGTAGAACTGTAATATGGGGTAAAGGTAAAGCTGGTGCAACAGATTTGAATACCCAGGCCTTAATTGTATTGTCACATCGTGGATATAGAGCATAACAGTATAATATAAACATAACCATAAAATAACCTGAAATGGCAAACTGGTGTTCCTCAACTGGAGGAATAGTGTCCAGTAACGGCAGCAGTTGCAGTGTTGTCATCGCTGCTGTGGGTCCTGTATATCAACAGGGATAGTGGGGGGGAGAAGAGAGCAGGTGGTGGTGGTGTTCCTCCCCAGCCCGAACTCGGGGTCAGTTGTGCCCCTTAGGCTTCTCAGCCATCAAAAATAGAACGACTTTGTTGAAGATAGGGAACATCAGGGCCTAAGCAGTATCCCAGTTGTGTCCAGACACGTCGGAGGAGAAGGGGATCCGGTTTGATTGGAAGTTTCAGACTTGTCTCTTATGGCTGACTCTCTGTGGATCCATTTGAACGTCGTTTTCGTAGCCTCATCTGGTGAAGCAAATGTATAGGAGGCTCCATTTCGTAACACGATAAGTTTTGTAGGGTAGGCCCACCTATAGGGAATTTTATGTTCCCTTAGTGTTCTCATGGTTTCAAGAAAAGTTCTTCGTTTAGCGAGGGTAGCCATAGAGAGATCTGTAAATAGTTCCAGTGTTTTATATTTATCCGGCCAATTTTCCCATTTCCTGGCCAACATCAGGACTCGTTCTTTCGTTTGAAAAAAATGCAGCTTAGTGAGGACATCTCTGGGAGCTGCTTCAGGCGCTGTCCTGGGCTTAGGGACCTGATGGATGCGACGGTCAGGTCAATTGGGGGTAGCTCTGGTAATAGAGCCTGGAGGAGATACATAAAGTAGGCCTCAAGCGCCTCCGGTTTAACATCTTCCAGGATGCCTCTTATTCTGATGTTACAGCGCTGGGACCTGTCTTCAAGGTCTGCAACCTTATCGGTGAGGCGCGCCACTTCTTTCTCCATAATTTGTTGCGTATCGGCAACTGCATTGTGTGCTGTTGTGAACTCAGCCATTTTGCGTTCCAAATGGTCGGTGCGTTCCGCGAGGTCTCTTACCTCTCTTTTAATCTCAGCGGAAAAAAGCTTAAAGTCAAGCTGTAGTGTAGTTCTGAGTTCCGTAAGCATACTTTTAATCTCAGCCGATGTGACCGGGGAAGCTGTTGGTCCCAAGTCCACATTTACATCTGCGTTGTGGTCCAATATGGAGCCGGACTGCCTGGTGTTACCTTCTGCAAAGAACTCCGACACCTTTTTGGAATCTTTTTTCGCCGGGTTTTTGGGGCCCATCTGCCTCTCGGGATATTAGGCTGTAGTAAATATGCTGAGTTGCGTCGGGGTTTGCTCTATTTGTGCACCTTTGTGGGCAAGGAAATGGAGAGCTCCGGAGCAAAAGTACCGCTCACATGGAAGGTTTGCCCCTGTTTTTAATTCAGTAACTTCAGCTTTGATTTTGTCAGTCATTTTATGTTTCTGTTTGTTATGAAAACTTTCTAGTTGAGTTGCCAAGTCTGCCATTGTGACAGTTTAGCCCTGTAGGTTTCTATGCAAATACGTTTATTACCTTGTTTTGTGGATTAATAGTCACTGTTATTCAGAGAGCTGCAGCAGCGTGAATAATAATGTGAATCAGGAGACTGCAGATCCCAGAAGGCCTTGCTCTGCAGAGGAAGAGAGAGAAAGGAAATCCTCTAGATCAGGGGTCCCCAACCTTTTTTACCTGTGAGCCACATTCAAATGTAAAAGAGTTGGGGAGCAACACAAACATGTAAAAGTCTCTTGGGATGCCAAATAAGGGCTGTGATTGGCTATTTGGTAGCCCCTGTGTGGACTGGCAACCTACAGGAACCTCTACTTGGCACAATACTTCATTTTTATGCAATTAAAACTTGCTTTCAAGCTTGGAATTCAAAAATAAGCACCTACTTTGAGGACCCTGAGAGCAACATCCAAGGGGTTGGAGAGCAACATGTTGCTCACTAGCTACTGGTTTCGGATCACTGCTTTAGATGGAGGAGGGGAGAGAAAGAAAGAGCCTGAAGAGAAAGGTGGCTGAGGCACTGGAGATTTCTGTGAAAGGCCAGTTTCACTAGACCTGGTTCTGGCTGGATCTTTCACCATTACAACTCCTGTTAAACTCTGTTGGAGACCCTGTACAAATGGCTCCAAAGTCAGGCACTACCTCTCTCCCATGGATGCACTGGGGTGCTCAGCCAATGGGATTGCATTCCAGCCTGTAACCGGGCTGGATGATGTCACAGACAGAAAAACAGGATTTCTTTGATCCCCGACACAAATACTAGTATGGATTTAAATTGTATTGCATTGCATGTTATTTTTGAACATCTCTATGTATGCATTTAATTTACCAATTTATTTCAGCCCAGTTCCTGTATAATAAATTTAGGGTCACTTTCAGCTTTCAGCTTGGTATTTACTGGGAATCTTTGGGGTGTCACCACAATCATATCACTACTATATCAAGGCATACCCTTGGGTAGGCTACAACAGGAAAAATTACTTGTTCACTCTGTGTATTGGGAATAGGTGTAGGGGGGCTTTTTGCCTGTGATTGAATGCAGGCCTCTCCCTGATCTTACTCTGACAGCACTGAGTCTACCAATACAGCAGAGCAGGTAAGTATGGCGTAAGTACCTTGATTCTACCACCATATTAGATTCGTTCAAGTAAAGAAAATGTGTACCACCAAGTTCTTTTTTCTTCTTTTTCCCCATATCTGACTGTTCCCCTGTTTGTTACTGAGCCACCTGTGTATTTTGTGCTTGTCTGTAGTCTTACAGTATGTGTGGAGATATAGTTGGGTCAATAACTTTGCACATACTTCATTATCATCAAACTGATCTAAGTTACATAAGCCATCTTCGTTACATTCTGTTTATAGTGCTATAGGGTAAGTATATTTCTTTGCTGTTTTTATACATTCAGGTGTAACATGTTACATCAAATTCATGATTAAGCCCTAATGGCAAACGCGTTCTCAGGTGAAAAATCCAGTATACTTCTCTCCTTTCTAAGAGTTCCTGGTGGTCCCCTCCTCTCACTCCTAATCTCACCCTCTCTATCCTTTGAATGGAGAACTGGTTTATATCCCCATCACTACACATTGCAAAGTGCCTAGTAATATTACTTTTTTCTGCTGTTTATGGGTTCCTAATCTGACTCATATGTTCTCTCGCTCTTTCTTTCAGTTTTCTACCGGTGCAACCAACATATTGTTTGTAGCACTTCAAACATGTGATCAAATAGATCACGAATGCAGTGTTACAGTAAATGTACCCTTTAATACTAAACTCCTTTCCTGTCACTGTTGACTTAAATTTCTTAGACACTTTCATATGTCTGCAAGTAATGCATCTGCGACTACCACATTTCTAACTACCCGTGGACATAAGTGGCCTCATATCTCGCATCCTAGGTTCCATTCTGAAGAGGCTGGGTAATAACATGTCCTTTAGAGTGGGAGCCCATTTAGGGACAATGCTGATCCCCGGGCTCAACACCTTAAAGAAGTGTTCGGAGTCTCAGGAACTGACCGACAGGTATGCCATCTGTCACGGATACGGTACTTCCAACCGCACGTGACTTTAGGTGTGGCTATCAGGGGTCACTCACTCAGTCTCTCACCCACCTTGCACACAGGTTAGACTAACGCAAAAGCACCCCAAAAACCCAACCAACACCCACAAAACTCATTTGCTGCCACCATCTATCATTCACAGGCGATAGAAATCTAATGTGACTATTGCCCTGTTCTCTCTAACAGGTAATAATTCACAATACACCAATGCATTAAGCACTCTCTCACTATAGACAGTTAGTTCCTACTGATTCTACTTCAGCATGCAGAGGGTTAAGGCTCACAGTTACACTCTTTCAGGCTAGGTTCGTTTAGAGCATCAAAGACAATCTTATTAAATTCTCTTTAATATTATAAAAGGTATAACAGTGCAATATACAAAAAGATGTTACAAAAAGAGACATACATTCAATAATACAATTACAAACAGTTGTAAAATAAAAGGGAAACATGGAAAACCTATACTTAACTCCAAAGATATAGAATTCCTGGTCCTGAAGGCAAGGGGAAACAAACGGGATAACTTCCAATCACAATTGGTCCTCCAAAGTAAATCCAAAGTTTAGTCAGAAGAGCTGACTATTTATTAGTGATTTCAGGGCATCAGGTAACTGCACACTCCCCCCTCCCTCAGGAATGTAAGGGGGCGTGGCCTAGCAGGACACAAATTGAGTTTTTATAACCTCCAGTGAGTAGGAACTGGACCAAGAATATAATGACCATAACTCCTTATTGGAACATAGGAGAGAGATGATATTATATACATTGGTTATTAATTCTCTCAGGGATTCCATAGATACTAAACATCAATACTGTGTGACCTGCCCAGATATTCACATCTAATACACAGAGTACCAAACCTAGTCATGTTTGGACTCATTTGAAAGCTGAAATTGCCTTGAACCCATCACCAGTTTTTTATACTGTTGGTACAACAGGTGTGGGTTTTGTAAGGATAAATATATTTAAGCATACATTATATGTGACCTTCACTTCACCTTTTAGGGTCTTGCTGGGAACTATAAGTTCTCACTCCTTGTGCTTCCCCCTCCCCATGGAATGGCCCTTATCAGCCAGGGCATGGAGGAAGGCATTACAGCTCTGAGCCCTCTGACCATAGTGAAAAGAGGCCTGTTATGTGTCTGATTTAGATGCTGGCAGAAATATTTCTCATGATACCTTGGCCTGTTTTATTAACTATTACAGGCCTGTATCATGACACCATCTATCAATCTCTTTGGGTGACATGACGAGGCATGCAGAAGGGTGTTACCGCTACAGGGTTTACGGAATATACTTGTAGCTATTAGGTTGCCCTCTATCTGTAATGTCACATCCAAGAATTCTATTTTAGTCAAACTGAATTCACTAGTGAATCCCAAGTTCAGATTGTTCTTATTAATGTCTCTCAAAGCCGTCAAATTCCTCCTGGGAACCCTGCCATATACACAATAGATCATTAATATAGTGTAGGTACAGCCTTAGGTGTTTCTTTTGTTCTAAAGTAATATAGGTCTCCTCCCACCATCCCAAATACAAATTTGCATATGAGGGGGCAAATTTTGCACCCATAGCTGTACCCCGCTTTTGTAAATAAAAACATACATCAAATACAAAATAATTATATTCCAGAAGGAACTTGACGGCACTTTCCTGAATAATTGCTGTACTTCGTCAAATGATACTGGATTGCATTTATGCCTTCATTGTGTGGTATCGAGGAATAAAGTTATGACTAAGTGGCGAGGGTACGAAACGCGTAAGGTGGGCCATGTGGGGTCAGTATGTACCAAATACTTTTTAATGTGATTACCAATAAATGACTTGTTTTTACCTTTAAGAAGCCTTGGGACATATCTCTTTTTGATATAATTTTTTTGCACCAGGTACAGAGCTCCTTTAATAAGCAGCCATCTTCCAGCATGCATGCGCCTCAGTGATGGTGGCATTTTTGACATTGTTGACAGATTATCTAAAATTACCCACTTTTAATCTCTTCCCAGTCTCCCTTCTGTGGCTATCACAGCTGAAGTATTTATCAGGGAGATATTTCACTTTCACTTTCAATTAACCAGCTTGTTTCTACAAGTGTCTCTGACAAGGTCTTGAAATACAGTTATCCTTGTCTACTTCTTTTCACCTGCAAAGCAATGAGCAAATTGAGCAAACTAATCAAGCCTTAGAACAATACATACAATGTTCTTCCACATATCCTAAGGACAATTGTTCTTCTCTCCTACTCTTAGTGAACTCACATATAACAACTATGTGTATGTTTCTACAAAATAAACTCAGTTCTTCTCCAATTGTGGGTTTCATTCTAAGTCCCATTAATGATATTTCAGTCTCTGTTGGAATGGACAATACCAAATCCATTTTGAGGATAAATGTTTGCTCCTCCCAACCTCTGACTATCCAAGGTTTAGAAATATTTAAGGTCCAGGCCATCCTTGATTCCAGACTTAGAAGGGGTCACTTGCAGTACCTGATCACTCATCACTCATATGTGAAAAATGTAAAGCATAACCTTAAATCCATATGCCTCTTGCTCCCCTGTAAATAACACAGCACCCCCAGCACAAGATTAAACACCTTAGGGGCCCATAACAACCATTTCTAAATGTTAACAAATCCACAGAACAACCCCTATCATGCTCACGTCCCACAGGTACTGTAGGCAGGCAGAGTATGGCACACCCATTGAACATAGGGCAGGCAAAGTATGGCACACACAGGGAGCATAGGTCATGCAGAGTATTGCACACACAGGAAACATAGGGCAGACAGAGCATGGCACACGTAGGCAGCATATTGCAGAAAGAGTGTTGCCATTCTACTTAAGAGATGGTCTAACCGGTAGCTCAATCTCACGTGAGCCTGCAGCTTTCTTTTAGACAGAGGAGAAACTGCACACAGACACCATGCTTTTCTTGCTTCAAGAAGACATACTTTTATTAACACTTCTGCATTAGCAGACAAAGATCATGACACAGGACATTGTATCAGTAGCAGATCAGTAACAGGCAGAGTATGGCACACAATGGGAGTATAGGGCAGGCAGAGCATGGCACACACTGGAAGCATAAGGCAGGCAGAGTATGCAGGTATTAGTAAGGGAAAAAATATAGAATAAGAGCCTCAATCAGTTGTAAAAATAATTATACATAGCCTGCAGGTTAGAAGAGATATATATAGCAAAACCCAAGAAAAATTGAGAAAGGGAATGTTGAGGTGTCTTAGTAGATGGACACACCCTCCTCCCTCTCTAATGCTAACCAGTTCAGGCAAGGATAATGATACAGTGTGAATAAGTTACTAACATAACACTAAAACTTCACCTTTAATTCAAACAATTAAAAACCAGTAAACACAGCACACCAAACACAATCTAAACAGATCCACTACTCCACAAACCATGGATAGTGCTGGACAGTCGCCATAAAAACATATATTAAAAACTAATGCCAAAAGGTGGAAGGTGAGGGATTCATCAAGCAAAAAATTGTATATAGCTCAATGGTTGTGTGCATATAAATTTTGCACAAATTTTTAGGGATAGTGCATATAAGTGTCCCATAACCTTTTAACCAGTAAGCCTCCCCTCTCCCCTGTGCCAAATTCTGCCTGTCTACGTGGGGAGCGGATAGGGGCTATGTATTAGTAAGGGGAATCATTTCTATAGGGAAAGGGGAATCATTTATATAATACTTTTCTTCTGTGGGACTAACAGAGCTATTACAGTTAGCATCAGAGCTAAGTATGCTGTGACATCAGTAGATTACATTACTTGTCCAGGGTTACAAGTAGTTGCCACAGAGAATTGAACTAGAGTCTCTTGCATGAGATCCCACATCAAAGACTGCCTACTCAATGTCTAGGCCAAATGGGTGTGATTTTTATTGTCTGAATATCATTTTTATTATTTATCCCAAGAACCTTAACATTTCTTACTACCAAGGTACCCAGGGTTTGTGTGTTTTTCAGACTATTCATTCATACAATGCACTTGCCGATTTCCTTTCCTATTTTCCTGTGGATGAATATTATTATATATAATCCTCAGGGGTCATTTTTGACCACAAGGGGTACAAGTGCAAGAACACTAAGGGGTGCATGAGTGTGCCCCTTACACTGCACAGAGTAACAGATAAAAAAAAGTCTGGTGCTCAGTAACAAGTGCAGCATCCTGCCGCTCCAACCTTGCACTTCAGAATGGTAGAGACAGGTAGGGTAGTGTCTACCCTACTCCTTTTGAATCGAGAAAAGCCTGTGCAAAGGTGGCAAAGTGCAAGACAGTGCCTGACTGCAGCATTTTTTTGCACTTTGCAAACTGTCTGGGGCACTGTAAATGGGGCCTTTGGTGTTTTAGCTTATTTATAGCTTAGAGTACTCATGATATATCAATTGTAATAAGTGCACAATCACCCTATGGTCATCCTAAAGGATGTTACCTTCTAGTATTTTTAAATACCTTAAAGAGGGTTTAATTTCTCTTTCTTTTTCATTGTAATTATTTAATTCCCTTGCGAGTCGTTAATGTTCTAGGAATTGGAATACAAATATCTGAGCTTTTTTAACATTTTTATTTGAAACAAAAAAAAGCAACATGAAAGCTGTTTCTCAATGGCCAAAAAATGTACTGGCAAAATAAACAACCAACAGTTTAGTCCCCTTTAGATACATATACTAATTTCTTTCTTATGTATTGCGTTTAGAAAAGTGTACCACAATGGGGCACTGTTTACTGTAGAAAGCCAATCTGTGCTCACACTGAATATAGTTTCAAACAGTAAGGAATAACAGCATGTGTACTCTAAATTATAAAGCAGAGTATGTTTTTATAACTAAGTAACACACAATCCATCCACCATGTTTAATTTTTTTTTATCTAAAATATGTATCTGTATACTGTTTAAAATAACATATAAAACCCATTTCCGTCAGGCCTGTTTCCAGTAAATTAATAATTTGAGATTTTATGGTAATTATGAATTTTTAAAAATCTATCTACAGTGAAGTTCAAGTTATTTCCCGTAGGCAGGGACGGATTTACGTAGCGGTCATGCATAGGCCTGTTGCTGCCTCTTCGAATGCCATTGCTGTACATTGACAGTCAAAATGTCACAGATTGCAACAGGCGTAATGTAATAAAAAGTGTACATTAAGTTACCAATAGAAACCAATTACATGTGTGTTTTAAACAGCTGAGCAGTAAATACGACATGCTGATCAATTTTTGAGTTCAAGTAAAAAAAAGGTAACAGAAAAAAATGACAAAACTTTTTTACGAATTTTTTATCCAATATTGTATTCTCCAGCACACTTACAGTATACTACTGCTGATGGATTTGGAATTATTAGTTAAAGAAACTAACACCAAAAAATTAAAGTTTATCAAAGTAAGGTTCTTAGTGGGGTCCATCAGGGCTCAGTATTGATTCCACTTTTATTAAACTTGTTAATTAATGACTTAGGGGAGAGTATTGTAAGTAATGTATCAGCGTTTGCAGATAACACAAAACTATCCAGCCCAATTAATTGCATCAAGGATGGAGCATCCTTGCAACATGATCTTGACAAACTGGCAATCTGGGCAGATACAGTAAGTGGCAAATGAGATTCAATGTTGATAAATGTAAAGTCATGCACCTGGAATGTAAAAATATCCAAGCCACTTATACCCTTTATGGGACTGCACTAGGCTAATCCATAATGGAAAAGGACCTTGGAATCCTTGTCGATAATAAACTTGGCGGTAGCAAGCAATGCCAGTCAGCAGCATCAAGTAAAGTCTTAACAACGGTAAGGCCCCATCTATAAAATGTATGGCATGTTTTGGTCTCCAGTGCTCAAACAGCACATTATTGAATTAGAGAGGATACAGAGAAGGGCAAATAAGCTGTAAAAGGTATGGAAAATCTTAGCTATGAGGAAAGACTGGCCAAATTGGGGTTGTTCACACTGAAGAGGCGCTATGTGTGTGTATATATATATATATATATATATATATATATATATATATATATATATATATATATATATATATATATATATATATATATATATATATATATATATCCCAGCAGATGACGGCACGCCAAGAAAAATGTAGCAATGTAGCAAAAAAGGTTAGATTACATCAGGTTTATTTGATCCAACGTTTCAGCTCCATCTTGGAGCCTTGTTTTTTCTTTCCCTGACGAAGGCTCCAAGATGGAGCTGAAACATTGGATCAAATAAACCTGATGTAATCTAACCTTTTTTGCTGTTTGCTAAATTTTTCTTGGCGTGCCGTCATCTGCTGGGATATATTTTAAGATTGGCACCCAGGCATTGTCGCTTGAATGGCTGTGCGTTCCATTATCGCTCTATATATATATATATATATATATATATATATATATATATATATATATATATATATATATATATATATATATATATATATATATATATATATATATATATATATATATATGTAGGGATTAGGGATGTAGCGAACGTCGGAAAAAAAGTTCGCGAACATATTCGCGAACTTGCGCAAAAATGCGAGCGGTTCGCGAACGGTTCGCGAACCCCATAGACTTCAATGGGAAGGCGAACTTTAACATCTAGAAAAGACATTTCTGGCCAGAAAAATGATTTTAAAGTTGTTTAAAGGGTGCAACGACCTGGACAGTGGCATGCCAGAGGGGGATCAAGGGCAAAAATGTATCTGAAAAATCTGCCTGTTATTGCAGCAGTCAGCAGATGAGATCAGAAGCAGGACAGCTGCCCACTGCAGCTACATACAGAGCACTGCAGTAGAAGGTAGATTACTAGCCAGCAAAGCTACCTAAGCTAAAATGTCCCTCAAACCCCTGCAGACTTCTGTCCCTCCAATAACAGAGCAGTATCAAAACGATTACTAGCCAGCAAACTTTCAACTGTCCCTGAAATCACTAACAGGCAGCAGCTCTCTCCCTACACTATCTCTTCAGCACACACAGGCAGAGTGAAAAAACGCTGCAGGGCTTCGGTTTTTATAGGGAAGGGGAGTGGTCCAGGGGAGAGCTTCCTGATTGGCTGCCATGTACCTGCTGGTCTGGGGTGAGAGGGCAAAAAAAAGCGCCAACAATGGCGAACCCAAAATGGCGAACGTCGCGCGACGTTCGCGAACTTCCGGCGAGCGCGAACACCCGATGTTCGCGCGAACAAGTTCGCCGGCGAACAGTTCGCGACATCTCTAGTAGGGATCATACAAAAATGTCTCTAATGCTTCTGATTAGAAGAAAGGAGGTTTGCCTAAATATTGGGAAGGGTTTTTTTTTTACAATGAGAGCTGTGAAGATGTGGAATTCTCTCCCTGAATCAGTTGTTCTGGCTGATACATTAGATAGCTTTAACCTTTTCACTGCCAGCCAATTTGGCCAAGTTGGAACTTCTTTTGCCAGACCGTTTTTGAAAATTTTTTGCTCTTTCACTTTAGGGGACTTTCCTGGGGGGGTCTTTTAGTTTACCCTTGAAAACAAGATATTGTTTTTTTCAGGACAACCTAAGCTTTCAAAATATGCTAGGATTTCGTTGTCATTCCAGTCCTGTAAAAAGATATTGGCTTCTAAGTGTATAAAAAAAAACAAAAAAAAAGTTTCACATGATACAAACGCATATATCAGAAGCATAATTTATTTGGAAAGTTCTGTGTCTCCAAACGCGCCAATACCAAATATATATAATTTTATGGATATTTCTTACTTCTATAGATCAAAAACTCCGAAGCAGTAAACTACCAAGTTTCCAAAGCACCACTCCACAAAACTGCATACATCTGATTTCAAGGCCAAACATTCCACTAACAGTAGGTTTACCCTAAAAAACTACCCCTTATTGGAAAGAACAGATTCTAACGAGTTCAAAATGGGTAAATATATATTTGTACTCCAAACTACCAATTTGCAATTCTTTCCTAAAGTTACACAAAGGGGGATCAGCGCCTGTGGCAACAGAAATCAAGAAACCAACATAGCGTAATACGTTCGCTACAGAGATAATGGGGGAGGGGGAATGGGCAACCCAGTGTTGTTGTAAGTTCTACTAGGTAAGTGCTCCCCTGGGTAAATTGCCTACCTACAAACTGCTTCTGCAGTAGTGCGCATATAAAGTGTGAAGCTTATGGGGGTGTGGATAAACCTCCTGGTTTATATTCTCTCCTGTGCAATAATCGTTCAAGTGCTTGAAGTGTGGATACCTCCACCACTGAGTGAAATGCCTACTTACAAACCACTCCTGCAGTGGTACGCATATAAATGGTTTTCCTCACACTCCTTGTCGTGTCTTGCAGCTCTTTTGCAGACCCTCCAGTGCAAGGATGAGAGCCAGAAATAGTATAATACTGTTTATTCTAAAATACACTTAAAAACAAAAAGAATATGCACTCACATTTTTCTTCATAATAAAATCGCTTTAAATCAGTGTCTTTGTAGTTGCAAAGTCCCAGGAAAGGTCTGTTCGGCCGACTTCAGATCCTTGTTCTCTGGTGTTCAATTTTTATTCTCCTAACGCGTTTCACTGTTAAAACAGCTTCATCAGAGGCATAGATTATTCTAAAATGTTGTTCTCCCTTAAAAACCTATTTCGGTAGCGTCGTTCGTGACTTCTGTTCGTTACTTCCGGTTTATGCGTTCCACCTTTGCGTTCCAGCTGCTTCACTTCCGGTTTTTGCGCAACTTTCGTTTGTTGTTGAAATTGTCACCGAAGTTTCACCGAATTTATATTTGTGTATGGTCCATAGAACAACATTTTAGAATAATCTATGCCTCTGATGAAGCTGTTTTAACAGTGAAACGCGTTAGGAGAATAAAAATTGAACACCAGAGAACAAGGATCTGAAGTCGTCCGAACAGACCTTTCCTGGGACTTTGCAACTACAAAGACACTGATTTAAAGCGATTTTATTATGAAGAAAAATGTGAGTGCATATTCTTTTTGTTTTTAAGTGTATTTTAGAATAAACAGTATTATACTATTTCTGGCTCTCATCCTTGCACTGGAGGGTCTGCAAAAGAGCTGCAAGACACGACAAGGAGTGTGAGGAAAACCATTTATATGCGTACCACTGCAGGAGTGGTTTGTAAGTAGGCATTTCACTCAGTGGTGGAGGTATCCACACTTCAAGCACTTGAACGATTATTGCACAGGAGAGAATATAAACCAGGAGGTTTATCCACACCCCCATAAGCTTCACACTTTATATGCGCACTACTGCAGAAGCAGTTTGTAAGTAGGCAATTTACCCAGGGGAGCACTTACCTAGTAGAACTTACAACAACACTGGGTTGCCCATTCCCCCTCCCCCATTATCTCTGTAGCGAACGTATTACGCTATGTTGGTTTCTTGATTTCTGTTGCCACAGGCGCTGATCCCCCTTTGTGTATATTTCCTTGGAGAGCTACACATATTTGTTGGAGATTTATTTGCAGCTGAGAGACTGTGAGGTGATCGGCAAGAAACATCTAAAGGACTAACATTTTACCTGATTGCAGTTTAAGCAATTAATATATACTTTCCTAAAGTTAGCAATTTTTATAAAAAACGTGTTACATTTTTTGAAAAATTACCTCAAAGTGTCCAGTCTACAGCATTGTATCTCCCACATATCATTATATACCAAGATACAACACCCCAAATATGAAAGCCCAGGGTCCGCTGAACAGTTTGATGCCCAATATGCATAGGTACACGTAAGTATGTGGCGTATAGGGGCCCCAGAACGAAGACACCCCATATGAGTTATCAGTTCTGGAATTCCAAATACTGCAAAATCCGCACATTTACATCATTTTTCAAGGGGCAAAAGTACAAAAATGTATGTTCACCCCAGAAAACCATATACTTTTGGAAAGTACACATTCTGACGAATCTAAAATGGGTATGCATGTCTTTCTACTCAAAAGTACCAAACCGCAAAGCTTTCCTACATTTCGCAGTTTTTATGACATTACCGAAAATCAACTCGATATTGCAACTCTGAAGCATCGTCTATCCCACATATCATTATATACCAAGAAAAAATACCCTAAATATGAAAGCCCGGGGTCCACTGAACAGTTTGATGCCCAATATGGATAGGTATACCTAAGTATGTGGCGTATAGGGGGCCCAGAACGAAGACACCCCATACGAGTTATCAGTTCTGGAATTCCAAATACTGCAAAATCAGCACATTTACATCATTTTTGAAGGGGTAGAAGTGCAAAAATGTATGTTCACCCCAGAAAACCATATGTTTTTGGAAAGTACACATTCTGCTGAATCTAATATGGGTATGCACATCTTTCTACTAGGGATGTAGCGAACTGCCGATTTGGTGTTCGCGAACACCGGCAAAAAATGCGAACGTTCGCGAACAGTTTGCGAACTTCGAACACCCGCTAAAATCGTTCGAACCGAACGATCGAAGGATTTTAATCGTTCGATCAAACGATTTTCATTCGAATCGAACGATCGAAGCATTCGATCGAATGCTTTTCATTCGATCGAATGCTTACAATCGTTCGAACGAATGGAAATCGTTCGATTTTTAGCGGTCGAAGGAATTCGAATGGTCGAATGGTCGAACGATTTGTATTCGAATCGAACGCGAACTCAAAATGCGAACGTCGCGCGACGTTCGCGAACATTCGGCGGACGCGAACGGTCGAAGTTCGCGCGAACAAGTTCGCCGGCGAACAGTTCGCTACATCCCTACTTTCTACTCCAAAGTACCAAGCCGTAAAGCTTTCCTACATTTCGCAGTTTTTATGACATTTCCAAAAATCAACTCGATATTGCAAATCTGAAGCATTGTATCTCACACATATCATTATATACCAAGATAAAATACCCTAAATATGAAAGCCCAGGGTCCACTGAACAGGTTGATGCCCAATATGCATAGGTGCACCTAAATATGTGGCGTATAGGGGCCCCAGAACGAAGACACCCCATACGAGTTATCAGTTCAGGAATTCCAAATACTGCAGAAGCCACAAAAAAGAAAGCTCTCTGTTTGATTTCAAATTAAGCAGAGAAATCCGTGTCTAAGGCAGGATTTTTTGTTCTCATTTGGTGTGTGAAGGTGTTAGCTACTTGGTGTGTGAATTTTGGGGATTTTTGAGTTGATTTACTTTATTTAAAATCGATTTTTATTTTGACCCAGAAGGTGAGTGATTGCTAGCCCAGTTCCCTTCACTTCCTGTGGGCTACAAACTCCCTGACAGATCCCCTACCCCTCCCCCACACCTGGGTGTCAGTTTCACTTGTTTTTTTTTTTTTGTCTTTAGTTTCAGCTGAAATTTATCACTATTTGCACAGATTGCGTGTGTGCTTTTATTTTTATTCTTGTTTTGTAAGGAGAGAAAGCTAAAGGGAGAAGGATTTAAGAAAATAAAACATTTTCTAGTAGCAGTGCAACTCCCAGGCACCTGCTCACATTAACCCTCTCCCTGCTAAAGCTTCTCATTGTTGCATTTACTTTTGTTGATTAATAGAATTAAGTTTACTTTTTTGTGGATTGTTTTGTAAAATTATGGGAGGGAATAAAAAACAAAATTATAAAAAAATACCTCAGGCTCCTAAAGGAAAAGGAGCTGAAAAACCTGGCTGCAGCTATGCTAAAAAGCACCAGTCACAGCCTTTGTCAAAAAGCTCCACTGCTTCTGTTTCTGCTGCTGCAGCCAATGTGACCCCTGCTAAAAGTTTTGCACAGGCAGTGGCTACTGGCAACAACCCAAGCCAAGTCACTGCTGGGGTAGAGCAGCTTACAAGGAAGCATGGGGTTAGATGTCTAATGACAGGAGCTCATGGCATAGAGGCTTACATAAAAGCTGCAGCTGAAGTGGTGGGCCCCTCTGTAATAATGGCAGCAAGTAAAATGTATGGGAAAGCCATAATATTTGCCCGTACACTAACTGCAGTGCATACTCTAGTGCAGAGAGGCATCACAGTAGGGGGTGGTTATATCCCTGTAGAACCCCTAGAAGGATTAGGCATAAAGATAGTCTTATCTAATGTGCCCCCCTTCCTGCAAGACCATTTATTGCTACCCCACCTGCAAGCCCTCGGTGAAATAAATCAACTATTTCTAAACTTCCCTTGGGTTGCAAGGAGAGCAGATTGAGACAAATCCTCTCTTTTAAAAGGCAGGTGCAATTACTTTTGCCTCGGGGTCAAGATACTATTGAGGGGTCCTTTGGTGTTCCATTTGAGGGGGTGCTGTATAAAATTTTTTACTGCACAGAAGAAGTGAGGTGCTTCCTTTGCAAGAACCTGGCACACACTCGCCAGAGTTGCCCCAAAGGGCATATTAAGACCACAGTCCCTGTTCCTGCCTCCAGTACCTCTAATGCAACATCATACCCTGCTACAGCTATTGCTGCAGGCTCCTCAAAGGAGAAATCCCCTTCAGTAAAGAACCTTAAGGTGGTTGTTACACAACCCACCTCTGAAACCTCCTCCTTCTTCACTCAAGTTATCTACGGATGCAGCCTACATTTCAATTTCAGCAAAAGAGAAGGGGGGGGGAATGTCAATGCATCTCCCAGTGCTGCAGTTGTTTTTTCCAAAAAGCATCTTAACCCTGTTATGAGCAATCCTAAGGGTGTGGGGGTGCCGGTGGTTGTAACACCTGTCATGGTGGAAGCAGAGAATAGCATTTCCTCTTCAAATGAGAAGAAAAAGAAGAGAAAATTTAAATCCAACAGGCTGATACCTGAGGAATGGGTTTCAGTGGTCAATGATGGAGCACCCCCATACAAGGGCAAAAAGGGCAGCAAAACATCTGCTCCTCATGTGGTGATATTGTCTGGTCCAACTGTTGGATGCAATCAACTGGTGCCAGACCATGCACCTATAGACTCAGTTGGGGAAGAGGAGATAAATGGTCTGGAGAAATTTGAAGAGGGGATTATGGGTCTCCCCACAGAGTCAGGGGTGCTGCATCTGTCTCCAACAGGGGATCTTCCCCTGGAGTATAAAGGGACAGCTAATGAAACCCCTGCAGAGTGGGCCATAAGTGTTCCTGAGGTGCTGAGCTTTGGGAACTACAACCAGCCTCAGTGTTTAGTGCCTCAGGGTATTTCACTCCAAGAAATGGAGAACATTGGGACAACCCCCATACAGGATCCTGCAGACAATGCTGCGAGGGAGGATAATGAGGCTAGAGTTGTAAATATGGAGGATAGCCAGACAGACTGTAAGGTCTACTGTGCATGTTAAGATCTCTCCTCCATTCTCTTCCACTGATCCCAATG
This sequence comes from Xenopus laevis, assembly GCF_017654675.1. NCBI lineage: Eukaryota > Metazoa > Chordata > Amphibia > Anura > Pipidae > Xenopus > Xenopus laevis. Next base: position 72,842,403 of record NC_054381.1, read on the forward strand.
TTATTGCCATTCAGGAGGCACAGGAGGCAGTGGAAAGGGCAGAGGTTGCCCATCGAGCCTCTAAAGCTCCTGTTGTTAAGGAGCCAATTTCATCTGCTACCCCTGAGCCAAACGCCTCCAGTGGTGTTCTAAGCAAAATCCAAGTATTATCTGAGCCGTTGCAGGGTCTCCAGATAGCAGGTGCTTCTGATCCTTCTCCTGCAACTTATTGTGTATATATTATCAAAGCTCCAGTGGAGAGGGGGAATTATCAATCCCTTAGCCAAGAAGAGTTCATAGATGAGGGGGACATCGAAGAGGAGGTTGACACAGTTGTGACAAATCCTTCTACCCCAATCATCCCAGCTGAGGAACTCAAGATGTTTCTTGAGAGCACCCTTGGAGTTAAATTGGAGAAGAAGCTACATATGGCTATAGAGAAGTGGCATGATTTGACTTTGGTGATCAGTTCTCTGAGACAATAAAAGAGGCCAAAAACTATGGAACGGCAGAATATCTCCGTAGTGTTAAGTTCCACAAAAAGTGTTTGTCTCACCAGGCCTCTGTGAGGGCTAAAGCATTTACTAACACACAATAATGGCTCTATGTATAAGCACTCTTAATACAAATGGCTGTCGGGAGCCTTTTAGAATGTTTCAGGTACTCTCCTTTCTACGCCAAGGAGGGTACTCTGTGAGTTTCCTTCAAGAGACCCATATTGTACTGTTAGGACAGGTATATGTCTTTTCATTTGATTACAGGTATGAGCAGTCCTTCAGCTCCATCTACTGGACACTTGTAGATATTTCCTGGTGTTAGTTATTTGTTTAATAAAGTTAGTTATTGACCTCTGATGTCATAACTCCAGGTCACAGGAAGTAGGTGTTTCCAGCCTGTGCAGTTCATCTCATGTGCTTTCAGCTTTCTCCATGCTAAACAGGCCCTATGCAGCATTGTTGGTGAGTGTATACAGTTCTATTTGCTTAATATACTCAGCTTTTGCATCTTAGATAGAGAGGTTTGTTTCTGTTTGGTAGCAGATTTATTACACCTGTGTAATGTACTGTATATGCATGTGTACTGTATGTATATCGTTTCACCAGTCCAGCCACTTATACCTCTTTATTTGTATGTATTTCAGTTTTACCCTTTCATCTTTAAATACCCATTAAACAAGTTAACAACTTACACAGTGTGGTGCTTTGAAGAAGGGTTATCTGCCTGTCAATCTTACTTCAGACAGTGAGCAGGACAGAACAGTAGACAACATCACGCATAGCTGATGCAATACAGCACAGTAAAACAACAGCTGGTATCAAGAGGCCCACACGCAGAGTGGATTAGCAAATACCACAGAGATACAGTACAGCTTCAGTTAACATAGTACCACGTGCTAACTCTTATCAAGATTAGACGGCAAGATGTTCGAACGATCAATCAAGACCAGATCTAGGGTGTCACATTCATCCAGACTCTCAAACCGCTCCCAGGTGTCTGACGCTGCGCTTTTCTGTGCAGAAGCTGCCGCTGCACTAGCTCAACTCACATTTACTGGGAAGGAAACAGAGCTAAAATTAGAGAAGACACGCTTAGAGGCTATGATGGAGGCAGACAAGGCAAGGTTAGAAGTGAAGGCAAAGCTTCAAATGACACGCTTAGAAGCTTCAATAGAGATTCTTAATTTACGTAAGACGGTGGCAATTGCGAATGCCAAGGCAGATGCATTAGATGCAGTTCTTGACACTACAGAACAAGCAAGTCAGAAATTCACTATGCAGCCTGATGTAAAACCAGAAACTGCTATGCAACGTACTAAAGAATATGTACTGAAACATTCACAGGAGTACAGTCCATCAATGCCAAGCCTAGAAAAGCTTAGTGATGTTATCCCATCATTTGAGCAAAGTCATAGTATACATCTCCAGAACATTCCTTTACAATGTGACTACAATGTGCCCATAGTTACCTCTACCTCACCACCAGATGGTGCTCTGTTACAAGAACAAAAGGATTTCAAACAATTGTATCCTGTTGATGTGAAAACTCCTGCAGCCAGAGACTATAATGACATTCAGAGGACTTTACCTGTTACTAATAAATACAGCTATCCTCCTGTTACACAACCAGTGGTTCCTGATAGAGGCGGTCATTCTCCAGAGGGAGCGTACCAGTACACACCAGATGTGAAGCCAGCGCTTCCTATTAAGCCTGATTCAGACCAACTTACTGGCAATCAGCAGATGTCAGACTTAGTGAGATTTATGGCACGCAGAGAAATGATAACATCAGGCCTTGTTCAGTTTGATGAGAAGCCAGAAAACTACAGGGCTTGGAAGGCGTCATTTAAAAATGCTATAGAGGATCTACACCTTTCATACAAAGAAGAAACAGATCTCCTAGTGAAGTGGCTAGGTCCAGAGTCCAGCAGACAAGTGAAAGGCATTCGGGCAGTATATGTCAATGATTCTTGTAAAGGACTACAGATGTCATGGCAAAGGTTGAACGAAGATTATGGAGCTCCAGAGAAGATTGAAAAATCCCTGTGGGACAGGATTGACAACTTTAGGAATATCTTTGAAAGAGATTGCAGCAAGAAACTTAGAGAATTCAGTGATCTGGTAATAGAACTGTTGGCAGCAAAAAATGAAGGTTGCTTTCTAGGACTAGATAATCTTGATTCCGCTAGAGGAGTAGAAGACCTTGTAAAAAAGCTGCCAGATACTCTAAAAAGGAAATGGGTATCACATGGGACCAAGTACAAGGAAATACATAATGTACTATTCCCACCATTCTCTTATTTCGTGCAATTTATCTCTCAACAGGCAAAGATGTACAATGACCCAGGGTTTGCTCAGACGTTCCAGACCTTTGGTGACAACAAGCCAGAGAAATACCGCTACAAGAACACCCCTCAGAGAAGTTCCATCAGGGTGCACAAGACTGAAGTATCTCAAGCTACAGGAAACTCTTCTGCTTTCACTGATGCCCAGACCATGGACTTAACTAAAGGATGTCCGATTCATCACAAACCTCATCCTCTGTACAAATGCCGAGGCTTCAGAGGTAAGCCCCTTGATGAGAGAAAGACTTTCTTAAAACAAAACAATATTTGTTACCGTTGCTGTGCCTCAAATGCACACCTTTCGAAAGACTGTGACAAATCAGTTAGCTGCACAGAGTGCAACAGTGACAGACATGTGTCTGCTCTTCATCCTGGTCCTGCACCATGGTCAGTCAGGCCTCTAGAAAGGAGTGATCATGGCGGGGAGGGAAAGGACAACAGTGCAGAGGCTACAGTAACTGCAACATGTACTGAAGTGTGTGGAGGAGATCTTCGAGACAGATCATGCTCTAAAATCTGCTTAGTCAGTGTCTATCCTACCGGACAAAAGGACAGGGCAATCAAACTTTATGCTATTCTAGATGACCAAAGTAATAGGTCCCTGGTCAGGTCAGAGTTCTTTGAAATCTTCGGTTCAAAAGGCCAGCAGTTTCCATATTCTCTCAGAACCTGTGCAGGGGTGATTAACACTTCAGGAAGAAGAGCGCAAGGGTTTGAACTACAGTCTCTGGATGGCAAAGCCACAATCCCATTACCCACACTCATTGAATGTAATGAGATACCAAATGACAGGACGGAGATCCCAACCCCAGAGGTGGCTCTTCATCACAAACATCTAAAGTCACTTGCTAGTGAGATACCCAAACTTGATCCATCAGCATCTATCCTTATGCTGTTAGGAAGGGACATAATTAGGGTCCATAAAGTGAGGCAACAGATCAACGGACCACATAACGCTCCCTATGCACACAGATTAGACACAGGATGGGTCATAGTGGGCAATGTATGCCTGAAAGGAGTCCATAGACCAGACTTAGTACACTGTCTTTACACCAGAACCTCAGAAGAGAGCTGCAGATCCCTCTTTCCACCTTGTCCATACTTCTACAATGTGAGGGAAAACTATGACATGAATGTATGTGTAACTATGCAATCCTCAGTGTCTATGTACAAATCCTCTTGCAAAGAGTTTGAGGATCATGTAAGCCACAGTATCTTTCAGAGAACTACAGAAGATGAGACGGTTGCTTGCCTTTATGAAAACGATGAAGGAGGGTTTCTACAGAGCAGAAGACAGTAGCTGGGTAGCTCCTCTACCCTTCAAACCACAAAGAAAGCAGCTACCAAATAACAAAGAACAAGTATTGCAACGTTTCAGGTCCCTACAGAGGTCTCTTAAAGTAAAACCTGAGATGAGACAGCATTTCTTTGCATTTATGGGAAAGGTAATCCAAGGGAAGAGTGTTGGTATCTGCCTCTCTTTGGAGTCTACCACCCCAAGAAACCCCAACAGATTAGAGTTGTCTTTGATTCAAGTGCACAGTGTTGTGGGGTATCCCTGAATGACATTCTGTTGAAAGGCCCAGACCTAAATAATAACCTCCTTGGTGTGTTGTTACGCTTTCGCAAGGACACCATTGCATTCATGGCTGATATCCAACAGATGTTCCATTGTTTTCTAGTTAGACCTGAAGACAGAAACCACTTAAGGTTCTTCTGGCACAAAGACAATGACCCTGCACAAGACATCATAGAATGGAGAATGAAAGTACATATCTTTGGTAACAGCCCTTCTCCAGCAGTGGCCATATATGGTCTTAGACAAGCAGCTTGTCAGGAAGAAAAGAAGTTTGGTGCAGACGCTAAAAGATTTGTGAAAAGAGACTTTTATGTGGATGATGGTCTGAAGTCAGTACCCACTGCAGCTGAAGCCATTGACCTCTTGAACAGGACAAGAAAAATGCTAGCATGTTCAAATCTCCGCTTACATAAGATAGCATCCAATAGCAGTGATGTAATGGCTGCCTTTTCTTCTGAAGATCATGCAACAGACTTAAAAGATCTCAATTTCAATGATGATGATTTACCCATGCAAAGAAGCTTAGGCATCTGTTGGGATCTTAAAAGCGATTCCCTGACCTTCCAAGTGTCATCAGAGAAAAGACCCTTCACACGAAGAGGAGTCCTCTCTACAATAAACAGTTTGTATGACCCTTTAGGGATAGCTGCACCAGTAACCATTCAAGGGAAAGTTCTTCTTCGTGATCTCACCTCTGAGACTCAAGATTGGGATGCACCCCTGCCTGAAGGTAAGAGACTGTCATGGGAAGATTGGAAAGAGTCCCTTCACCAGTTGAAGCACATACAGGTAACTAGACCCTATGTATCTGTTTCTTGTTCTAATGCTCAATACAAAGAACTTTGTGTGTTTTCAGATGCTTCCACACAAGCAATTGCAGCAGTGGCCTACTTAAAGGTGATAGATTCTGAAAGTCAGGTCCACATAGGTTTTGTGCTAGGAAAAGCTAAGTTAGCCCCATGTCCAGAACTTACAGTCCCACGACTCGAACTCTGTGCAGCAGTCCTCGCAGTGGATATAGCTGCATTCATAACAAAAGAAATTGACACCAATATAGACTCTGTCAGCTACTTCACAGACAGCAGAATAGTTTTAGGCTACATTTGCAATGAGAAAAGAAGATTTTATGTCTTTGTTAGCAACAGAGTTCAGCGAATAAGAAGATCCTCTCTCCCTGAACAATGGCACTATGTGTCAACAGAGAGCAATCCAGCTGATCTGGCCACAAGATCTGTATCAGCAGCACACCTGAAAGATACTATGTGGTTCACAGGTCCACCCTTCTTGAGTCATTCTCACCACTTGAAACTAGAGACTGAAACCTTTACATTAGTGGATCCGGCTCAAGATACAGAGATTCGTCCACAAGTTACAACCTTGAGTACAACATCCAAAGGTAAAGAACTAGGGTCTGAACGTTTTTGCAGGTTCTCTAGCTGGAATACTTTGACGAGAGCATTAGCACGCCTCGTTCATGTAGCGCATCTGTTCAAACAAAAAAGAGACAGCCAACTTGATCATTGTAAGGGCTGGCACCTTTGCAAAGAACTAAACTTGGTGCATGACTTTAAGAAAGCTAGAACAGTCATCATACAGAATGTTCAAAAAGAGACTTTTGCAAAAGAAATACAGAGCATTTTAGAAAAGGAAGGCATGCCAAATGATAGTCCTCTCAGAGCATTGGACCCTTTCATAGATGAAAATGGACTACTGAGAGTAGGTGGTCGCTTGAGAAATGCAGACCTAGGACCAGAAGAAAGGAATCCAATTATTGTGCCTGGTCATCACTACATTGCTACCCTCATTGTTCGTCACTATCACATCCAGTCGCAACACCAAGGGCGCCACATTACAGAAGGAGCCGTCCGCTCAGCAGGATACTGGATAACAGGAGGAAAGAGATGTGTGAGTAGTCTCATCTTTAAATGTGTCATATGCAAGAAGCTCAGAAATACTTGCGAAACACAAAAAATGGCAGATTTGCCACCTGATAGACTGAGAACAGATCCACCATTCACTCACATTGGCCTTGATGTATTTGGGCCATGGGCAGTCTGCTCAAGACGTACACGAGGAGGCTCTGCCGACAGCAAAAGATGGCCAGTTCTTTTTACTTGTCTTAATATCAGAGCCATTCATATTGAAGTGATAGAATCCATGGACACTTCAAGCTTTATAAATTCTTTCAGAAGGTTTTTTGCTATACGTGGTCAAGTCAAAACTATCAGATCTGATCGTGATACCAACTTCGTTGGAGCATGTCGTGAACTTGGAATCTCTTCCAACCTTAACTATGAAGAGATAGAAAGTTTCCTTTCCAAACAAGAGGTGTGTTGGATCTTTAATCCTCCTCATGCCTCCCACATGGGAGGTGTGTGGGAAAGAATGATAGGAGTTGCAAGAAGAATATTAGACTCCATGCTTCTACAGTTACCTTCAAAACTCTCTCATGAGGTTCTCATTACTCTAATGGCAGAAGTGACTGCAATAGTGAACTCAAGGCCTCTGACCCCAGTCTCATCAGATCCTGAGGACTCACAAATACTTACTCCAGCTACACTGTTGACTCAGAAGTTTGCATCTTATCCTGTACCTTCTGGGAACTTTGATGGTAAAGATCTCTATAAAAGACAATGGAGACAGGTTCAAAGCCTAGCCAAGGTCTTCTGGGACCGGTGGCGCAAACAGTATCTATCTACCCTGCAGGTAAGAAGGAAATGGCAATCAGATAGACCTAACATCAACACAGGAGATCTTGTCCTTCTAAAAGATCAACATACCAAGAGGAATGAATGGCCTATGGGTCGTGTAACAAAGACTTTCCCTGATAAAGATGGCAAAGTTCGCAAAGTGGAAATAAAGATTTCAAACAACTAGCATTCACAATGTATCTAAAATGTTTTAGCTAGGCTGTTCCGCAAGGTTGTATATAAAGTAACAATATGAAAATAGAGACAGTGGGGTTGGAGCTGTGCACTCAGCTAGCCAAGTACACCAGGTCCCGCCCCCCAGCAACCCAGTTCAGGACGCCTGCTGTAAACCAGTATACTGACAATGCATTACTAAAATATAACGTTTATTATTTCAATTAATATATAAGCGCATCATGCGCAAACCCCAAAATACACCCCACCACCGCATTAACAAACTCACTGTATATATTTACACAGTGCTGGACCATGTCCATAAAACACACCATTAAAACACCGCAAAAGGTGGACAGATGGAGAGAGCTGAATTCAAGTAACAACGATTAGGCTAAGCATTGCCTTGCAAAATGCTCCGGTAAGTAACAAGCCGTGTTAAATTGCCCCTCCCTTCCTCCCTTCCAATCCCATGCTGGACGCCTGCCTGTCTACGTAGGGAGAGATAGGAACTGCTCTCACCATCCTCCACCTATGCCGCCTTGCCCTACGCGTTTCGCCGCGTCACCGGCTTCATCAGGGGCATAAGTGAGTTGCGGTCGTGGAGTCGCAGTTTAAATACCGTCTTGCCGGTATCTCCGAGAGGAACTTCCGCTGTGTGACGTCATAAGCGGAAGTGCGGTTCAGCTTGGTTGCGATCATACTGCGCATGCGCGTACCGCGCCTGTCACCTCTATTATCCACAATAAAGTGTAGATGCTACTGCGCATGCGTGCTTGGTACAACTAACCCTAGAATTTACCAGGAGCATCCATTGGTCATACAGAGACTACTGCAGCTCAGGATATATATTTAAAAATAAGTAAATAAATCAATAAACCACTTGATATGCAATGTCCAAAATATTACCCTATCAGTAATATGATTAACTGTGAAGTTAAAATAAAGTCTAATTACTGTATATAAATCTATACGTGGGGAAATAAGGTAAGTCTATACGCACAGGAGCGTATCGTGTCTTTATCGTGTAGTCTGAGTTATCCCGTGATTGCCTAACATTATGAATTTTTCCCACTAAGGGGCAGGCTGAACAATTGCCACATTTGTAACAGCCCTTCATTTTAGATGTTAACCAAGTAGTTAATTAGGCTTGAGTGTAGTGACTTCTTGTGAGTATATCTCTCAAGTTTTTACTCCGTCTAAAAGTTATTAGTGGTGACTCACCAATCACTTCTCTTAGTTGTGAATCTTGCTGCAATATATGCCAGTGTTTGTTCACTATGTGTTTAATTGTATTGTGTTCTGCACTGTAATCGCCAATCAATCTAAATTGTTTAGTATTTTCTCTACCATTCTGCCCATTTGCTTTACTGTTGGAACCTTTGGGAATCAAAAGAGAGTGTCTGTTCATTTCTAAAGCCCTTTTATAGGCTTTTTTTAAAGAGTTGTGGCTATATCCCCTCTCTCGAAACCGCTCATATAGCTTTTTGGCCTCAGTCTTAAAATCATCCTGGTTGCTACATATTCGTCTAATTCTCAAATACTGTCCCACTGGAATCCCTGTAATGGTTTTTTGGGGATGCTGACTGCTTGCATGAAGTAAACTGTTAGTCGCCGTCTCCTTCCTATATAGTGTTGTTGCTAGGTTGCCCGGTTGGTCACGAAATATTTTGATATCTAGAAAGTTTACCATGTCTTTATGTATTTGTGCTGTCACCTTTAAGTTAATGTTGTTGTTATTAAGTTTCTCAACAAATGTGTAAAATTGTTCACTGGTGCCCGACCATATAATGATAATATCGTCTATGTAACGAAGCCATAGCGATATCAGTTGTGCATATTGAGCCAGTTGTTCACTAAACACGTAATTCCGTTCCCACCATCCTAGAAATATGTTGGCATAAGTGGGTGCGCATGGACTTCCCATCGCTGTACCTCTAATTTGATGGTAATATTTATTATTAAATGTGAAGTAGTTATGTGTTAGCACGAACTCTAATAGTTCAACTATGAAGTCGTTATGTTTGGAATATTGTTGACCTCTTTGTGTGAGGGTTTCACGTACAGATTCTAACCCAATTGTATGCAAGATACTTGTGTACAAGGACTCAACGTCCAGACAGGCTAAAAACTGGTGTTCATCTAAAGTGATGCCATCTAAATGGCGAATGGCATCCGTTGTGTCCTGTACGAAGGAAGGAAGGCTATTCACAAAGGGTTTTAAGACTTCATCCAAATAAATGCTGGAATTTTCAGTGAGACTACCTATGCCAGAAACGATTGGGCGGCCCGGGGGCGATTTGGAATTTTTATGAATTTTTGGAATGGTATAAAAGGTGGGTATTACTGGATGTTTAACTGTCATGAAGTCACACTCCTCCCTACTCAATATTTCTGAGTCTCTGCCTGTTTTTAAGATCTTTAATAGATCCAGTTGGAATTTTGCAGTAGGATCCGCATGTAATATGCTATAACAGTTTTTGTCATTAAGGCGTCTCAGACACTCTGCTACATATGCCTTCTTGTCTTGAATAACAATGTTGCCACCCTTGTCGCTGGGTTTAATGATAACATCGTTATTCAATTCTAAATCCTTGAGTCCTTTACGTTCTTTCCATGAAAGGTTATTACATGACCTCGGTCCACCTTTGATGTTATTATGTAATGCTTTGAGTTCTGCTGTACATGCCTCTATAAACACCTCTATTTTGGGGCACAGCGAATAGGGTGGAGTGAATGTACTCTTAGGTTTTAATGTTGAGAACGGACCTTTAATTTCACTTCTGTATTGATCATTGTCCTCTAAAAGGTAACAGAGATCCCCTAAGGCCTTTTGTTCCTCCACTGACCATTCCGTACTTTTATCTTGTTTGTTAAAATGTTTATACAATAACAATTTTCTCCCAAATAAGTGTAAATCTTTAATCCAATTAAAGGTGTTGAAAGTACTTGTAGGAGCAAAAGACAATCCCTTTTTTAACGCTTTATTTTGTTGTGTACTTAATGTGCATTGAGACAAGTTGAATATTTGTAAAGAATCACCACCTTCTGCTATCTGTTCAGGCGATAACCCCACCTTTGTCTGTCTCTTAACCGGCCTCTGCTTGGGCCCTCCCAAGGTGGGCCTAAAAAAGGCTGGGTATGTATGGGGGTGGCCATATTTGGTTTACTACCCTTATATTGCTTTTTACTTTTGTTTTCATTATGCCTATTCGGGCTCAGTGATGAGGCTACTGATGAAGCTGAGGTATCACTCATTTCACTGTCCGAACTGACAATATCTGACCCAGAGCGATTCATTTTCCCCCTCTGTTTATTCGTTGTATGTGATTCCATGTTATACACACTGTTAGAAGCAAAATCTGCCTTATCTCTACAGTATTTATTCCACTTCCTCTGTTTTAACTCTCCTGCTACTTTATCTATGTTTGTCTGTAAGTCACTTTCCCATTGGGAGAACAGTTCATGCTCTCTGTATTTATCTATGGCTTTCAGATTTGATTCCACCTCTATGTTGGTCTGTTTAAGTAAGGACTCCTCCTCTAATTTGATGAGCTCCATCAATTCCAGCGAACATTTTGTCAAAATAGAGCACCACTTATCACAAAACGGAGTATTATTCAAATGGCCAGATTTATGCTATGAATAGTAAATCCCCCAACGGTCTTAATGAAGGATTTACTTTTTCACCCTTTTTGTGACTTTGTGAAGCTGTTCATTGAATGGCTCCTGTGCGTATAGACTTACCTTATTTCCCCACGTATAGATTTATATACAGTAATTAGACTTTATTTTAACTTCACAGTTAATCATATTACTGATAGGGTAATATTTTGGACATTGCATATCAAGTGGTTTATTGATTTATTTACTTATTTTTAAATATATATCCTGAGCTGCAGTAGTCTCCGTATGACCAATGGATGCTCCTGGTAAATTCTAGGGTTAGTTGTACCAAGCACGCATGCGCAGTAGCATCTACACTTTATTGTGGATAATAGAGGTGACAGGCGCGGTACGCGCATGCGCAGTATGATCGCAACCAAGCTGAACCGCACTTCCGCTTATGACGTCACACAGCGGAAGTTCCTCTCGGAGATACCGGCAAGACGGTATTTAAACTGCGACTCCACGACCGCAACTCACTTATGCCCCTGATGAAGCCGGTGATGCGGCGAAACGCATAGGGCAAGGCGGCATAGGTGGAGGATGGTGAGAGCAGCTCCTATCTCTCCCTACGTAGACAGGCAGGCGTCCAGCATGGGATTGGAAGGGAGGAAGGGAGGGGCAATTTAACACGGCTTGTTACTTACCGGAGCATTTTGCAAGGCAATGCTTAGCCTAATCGTTGTTACTTGAATTCAGCTCTCTCCATCTGTCCACCTTTTGCGGTGTTTTAATGGTGTGTTTTATGGACATGGTCCAGCACTGTGTAAATATATACAGTGAGTTTGTTAATGCGGTGGTGGGGTGTATTTTGGGGTTTGCGCATGATGCGCTTATATATTAATTGAAATAATAAACGTTATATTTTAGTAATGCATTGTCAGTATACTGGTTTACAGCAGGCGTCCTGAACTGGGTTGCTGGGGGGCGGGACCTGGTGTACTTGGCTAGCTGAGTGCACAGCTCCAACCCCACTGTCTCTATTTTCAAATTGGAAATAAAGATTGCCAGAGATGGGAGTTCTTCATTATTCTTCAGACCAGTGACAGAGCTCATCCTTCTTCTTCAGTCTGAAGACCCTGCTCCCTGATTGGACTAGAATAATTGTGGTGATCTTACAGACACCAGGCGGGGAGTGTACTGTTAGGACAGGTATATGTCTTTTCATTTGATTACAGGTATGAGCAGTCCTTCAGCTCCATCTACTGGACACTTGTAGATATTTCCTGGTGTTAGTTATTTGTTTAATAAAGTTAGTTATTGACCTCTGATGTCATAACTCCAGGTCACAGGAAGTAGGTGTTTCCAGCCTGTGCAGTTCATCTCATGTGCTTTCAGCTTTCTCCATGCTAAACAGGCCCTATGCAGCATTGTTGGTGAGTGTATACAGTTCTATTTGCTTAATATACTCAGCTTTTGCATCTTAGATAGAGAGGTTTGTTTCTGTTTGGTAGCAGATTTATTACACCTGTGTAATGTACTGTATATGCATGTGTACTGTATGTATATCGTTTCACCAGTCCAGCCACTTATACCTCTTTATTTGTATGTATTTCAGTTTTACCCTTTCATCTTTAAATACCCATTAAACAAGTTAACAACTTACACAGTGTGGTGCTTTGAAGAAGGGTTATCTGCCTGTCAATCTTACTTCAGACAGTGAGCAGGACAGAACAGTAGACAACATCACGCATAGCTGATGCAATACAGCACACATATCACTCAGGAGCTTGAAGCGACCTGGCATCTGGAATGGAAGGGCAGAGTCTTTTTTAATCACCTCACATGGACGTCATGTGGGGTGGTGACCTTGTTCTCAGAATCCTTCCAGCCAGAGGTAATGAGTGTTAATTCTGTCATCCCAGGCCGTTTGTTACATCTCCGGGTCCGGGAGTCTAGTGGAACATACAATCTGATAAACTTGTATGCCCCAACTACTGGACCAGAGAGAAAGTATTTTTTTGAAAGTTTATCAGCCTATATGGAGACAATTGACTCAGATGAAGCCGTGATTATAGGGGGTGATTTCAATTACACCCTTGAGGCTCGGGACCGAAATGTTCCCCAGAAAAGGGATTCATCTGAGTCAGCTTTGCGGGAACTCATTGCCCGTTTCTCCTTGCTAGACATCTGGAGAGAACAACATCCAGAAACCGATGCTTTCACCTATGTTAGGGTGAGGAATGGCCGTGTGTCTCAGTCCCGGATTGATAGGCTTTATATATCAAGCCATATTATGTCACGAGTTCGGTCCAGTAATATTAGCTTGGCGCCTTTCTCGGACCACAATTGTGCTTCTTTGATAGTGGCAGTTGCACCATCTCTGCCCAAAGCAGCCTATTGGCATTTTAATAACAGCTTATTAAAGGATGAAGGGTTTGCAAAGGCAGTCTGGGAAATGTGGACAGACTGGAAGGGTTATCAGGATGAATTTGCCACACTGAGTCAATGCTGGGATGTAGGCAAGGTTCACCTAAAGCTCTTGTGTCAAGAGTATACAAAATGTTTGAGCAGACAGAAAAACGCAGAGATTGAGGCTCTGAATAGGGAGGTGCTTGATCTTGAGCAAAGGCTGTCAGGCTCTGAAGACCAAGCCATGCAGTATGAATATGTAGAAAAGAAAGAGACTCTGTGTAACATGGAACAGCGAAAGGCTCGTGGTGCTTATGTGCGAAGCCGCTTGCAGTTACTCTGTGATATGGATCGTGGCTCACGATTCTTCTATGCTCTGGAGAAGAAGAAGGGGAATCGAAAACAAATAACATGCCTTCTTGCAGAGGATGGCACCCCCCTTGAAGATCCGGAGGCTATCCGGGACAGAGCCAGGTCCTTCTATCAGAACCTTTTTTCTCCGGATCCCATCTCTCCAGATGCCTGCAGGGAGCTATGGAATGGGCTTCCAGTGGTCAGCGAGGGGAGAAGAGAGAGGTTGGAAAAACCAATCACTCTGAATGAACTCTCTCAAGCACTCCACTTAATGCCCCATAATAAATCTCCAGGGCTGGATGGATTGACTGTAGAGTTCTTCCAGTTCTTCTGGGATACTCTGGGACATGATTTCCATTGGGTTCTTAATGAGGCCCTCAAGACCGGTGAGATGCCACTTTTGTGTCGTCGAGCAGTGTTATCACTGCTACCTAAGAAGGGGGATCTCCGCCTTATTAAGAATTGGCGACCGGTCTCATTGCTCAGCACAGACTATAAAATTGTAGCCAAAGCTATATCACTCATGCTCAAGTCTGTGCTGGCAGAGGTGGTTCATCCTGACCAGTCCTATACAGTCCCCGGCCGGACAATTTTTGACAATGTCTTTCTGGTTCGGGATTTCTACATTTTGCCCGGAAGGCTGGTCTATCTCTCGCTTTTCTCTCCCTGGATCAAGAGAAGGCATTTGACAGAGTAGATCACCAATATCTTTTAGGCACTCTGCAAGCCTATAGCTTTGGCCCACAGTTTGTGAGCTATCTGAAAACATTGTACACCTCTGCAGAGTGTCTAGTTAAAATCAACTGGTCTCTGACTGCACCTCTGGCCTTCAAATGAGGAGTTCGACAAGGATGTCCTTTGTCGGGGCAGCTGTATGCACTGGCCATTGAGCCCTTCCTGTGTCTACTAAGGAAGAGGCTTACAGGACTGGTGCTCAGGGAACCTGACATGAGGGTAGTTCTTTCAGCATATGCTGATGATGTCATCCTTGTGGCCCAGGACCTAGTTGATCTTGAGCGAGCACAAGAATGCCAAGAGGTTTACGCTGCTGCCTCATCAGCTCGGATCAACTGGACCAAGAGCTCAGGCCTTCTGGAAGGTCCTCTACATGTAGATTCTTTGCCTTCTGCTTTTCACGACATCTCGTGGGAGACTAAAGTCATCAAATATTTAGGTGTCTGTCAGCTGAAGAGCGTCCTGTTCCAGAGAATTTCATTGAGCTTGAGGAGCAAGTTCTTACCCGCCTGGGAAAGTGGAAGGGTCTTGCTAAAATGCTTTCTATGAGGGGGCGGGCTTTGGTGATTAACCAACTGGTGGCCTCTCAACTCTGGTATAGGCTGACATGTCTTAGCCCAACCCAAGAATTCATTGCTAAAATCCAGAGAAGGTTGCTGGACTTTCTCTGGATGGGAAAGCACTGGGTCTCTGCGGGTGTTTCAAGCCTACCCTTGAGAGAGGGAGGACAGGGAATTGTATGCATACGCTCTCAAGTACATACTTTCCGTCTCCAGCAGATACAGAGATACTTGTATGCAGATCCTTCTCCACAGTGGTGTACCCTAGCATCCAGCTTTTATCATCAGGTACGCAACATGGGGTATGACCGGCAATTGTTTGTCATTGAACCTGAAGGATTTTTAAGAAGCCTCTCACCATTGCCGGTTTACAACCAAGAGACTCTAAAGACCTGGAGCATGGTAACTGTGCAAAAGCAAGGAGGCATTCAGGGGGAGGACATTCTAACTGAGCCCCTACTTTACAATCCATCTTTAAAGACTAGGATGTTGGAGTCCACCAGCATCCGCCACCGCCTTTGCAGGGCTCAGCTAACCAGAGTTGGGGATTTCCTGGATTTCGAGAGGTCAGATTGGGTGGAAGCTCGGGCAGTTATGCCACGCATGGGGTACCTTACCACTAGAGTTCCACATCATCTGCTCCAGGAGATCAAGAATAACCTCTCTCCTGAATCTCACACATTTATTGATGGAGTTTTACGTGGTGGAGAACCACATCCACCTTGGAACTCTCCACCTCCAGCCATAAAAATAGCACCCAAGACCCGTCAATCCCCTGACACACCTCCTTCCCCCAACTTGAGCCAGTTGGAGAATTTTACCTCAACGTGCTTTTTTGACATGACAAGAAAGCTATTGTACTCTCTCGTGCTCCACACTGTACACTTTCTTGCTCTTGTCTCCCGCTATGATACCATCTGGAAGCGGGTGTTTAATGAGGGTGAGAAACCCCAGTGGCGAGCCCTTTATTCCAGCCTGGTGCCCAGACCCACTGGAGACTTGAGTTGGAGAGTGCTCCATGGTGCTTTGAGCACAGGAAAGTACCTGGTCCATTTTACAGACTCCACAGCTGCTTGCCCATTCTGTGGCAAAAGGGAGTCTGTGTTTCATGCTTATTTTTCGTGTGCCAGACTGCAACCTCTTTTGGCTCTTTTGAGGAAACTTCACCTGCAGTTCTGGTTACATTTTTCCCCTCACGTTTTTATTTTTGGACGCCCAGTATCCCGGGACAATCGAGAGAAAGACCTTCTCTTCAACTTGCTCCTAGCTTTAGCCAAACTAGCCATTCATAAGTCTAGAATGCAATGTTTGGAGGGTGGGAATCCTCTACCGGTAGAGGCTTTGTTCCGGGTGCTGGTGCGTTCCCGCATCCGAGCAGAGTACACCCAGGCAGTGTTTACTGGCCGGTTGAGTGAATATGCTGACCAGTAGGCAATAGATGGGTTGCTTTGCTCAGTATCCCCAGATTTGGTTTCTGTTAAAACAACTCTCACACTTCATATTTAAGTGCACTTTAATTTAAGTGACAGATCTATTATATTCATCATCAACATCTCCTTTGAGGTGTAATTAATTTTGGTGAGCAATCACTCACCTGTAATTTGAATAATATTCCAAATACTGCAAAATCAGCACATTTACAGCATTTTTCAAGGGGCAAAAGTACAAAAATGTATGTTCACCCCAGAAAACCATATGTTTTTGGAAAGTACACATTCTGACGAATCTAATATGGGTATGCACATCTTTTTACTCCAAAGTACCAAGCCGTAAAGCTTTCCTACATTTCGCAGTTTTTATGACATTTCCAAAAATCAACTCGATATTGCAAATCTGAAGCATCGTATCTCACACATATCATTATATACCAAGATAAAATACCCTAAATATGAAAGCCCGGGGTCCGCTGAACTGTTTGATGCCCAATATGCATAGGTGCACCTAAATATGTGGAGTATAGGGGCCCCAGAACGAAGACACCCCACACGAGGTATCAGTTCTGGAATTCCAAATACTGCAGAAGCCACAAAAAAGAAAGCTCTCTGTTTGATTTCAAATTAAGCAGAGAAATCCCTGTTTAAGGCAGGATTTTTTGTTCTCATTTGGTGTGTGAAGGTGTTAGCTACTTGGTGTGTGAATTTTGGGAAGTTTTGAGTTGATTTACTTTATTTAAAATCGATTTTTATTTTGACCCAGAAGGTGAGTGATTGCTAGCCCAGTTCCCTTCACTTCCTGTGGGCTACAAACTCACTGACAGATCCCCTACCCCTCCCCCACACCTGGGTGTCAGTTTCACTTGTTTTTTTGTATTTAGTTTCAGCTGAAATTTATCACTATTTGCACAGATTGTGTTTGTGCTTTTACTTTTATCCTTGTTTTGTAAGGAGAGAAAGCTAAAGAGAGAAGGATTTAAGCAAATAAAACATTTTCTAGTAGCAGTGCAACTCCCAGGCACCTGCTCTCGTTAACCCTCTCCCTGCTAAAGCTTCTCATTGTTGCATTTACTTTTGCTGATTCATAGAATTAAGCTTACTTTTTTGTGGATTGTTTTGTAAAATAATGGGAGGGAATAAAAAACAAAATTATAAAAAATACCTCAAGCTCCTAAAGGAAAAGGAGCTGAAAAACCTGGCTGTAGCTATGCTAAAAAGCACCAGTCACAGCCTTTGTCAAAAAGCTCCACTGCTTCTGTTTCTGCTGCTGCAGCCAATGTGACCCCTGCTAAAAGTTTTGCACAGGCAGTGGCTACTGGCAACAGCCCAAGCCAAGTCACTGCTGGGGTAGAGCAGCTTACAAGGAAGCATGGGGTTAGATGACTAAAGACAGGAGCTCATGGCATAGAGGCTTACATAAAAGCTGCAGCTGAAGTGGTGGGCCCATCTGTAATAGTGGCAGCAAGTAAAATGTATGGGAAAGCCATAATATTTGCCCGTACACTAACTGCAGTGCATACTCTAGTGCAGAGAGGCATCACAGTAGGGGGTGGTTATATCCCTGTAGAACCCCTAGAAGGATTAGGCATAAAGATAGTCTTATCTAATGTGCCCCCCTTCCTGCAAGACCACTTATTGCTACCCCACCTGCAAGCCCTCGGTGAAATAAAGTCAACTATTTCTAAACTTCCCTTGGGTTGCAAGGAGAGCAGATTGAGACATATCCTCTCTTTTAAAAGGCAGCTGCAATTACTTTTGCCTCGGGGTCAAGATACTTTTGAGGGGTCCTTTGGTGTTCCATTTGAGGGGGTGCTCTATAAAATTTTTTACTGCACTGAAGAAGTGAGGTGCTTCCTTTGCAAGAACCTGGGGCACACTCGCCAGAGTTGCCCCAAAGGGCATATTAAGACCACAGTCCCTGTTCCTGCCCCCAGTACCTCTAATGCAACAGCATACCCTGCCACATCTATTGCTGCAGGCTCCTCAAAGGAGAAATCCCCTTCAGTAGAGAACCTCAAGGGGGTTGTTACACAACCCACCTCTGAAACCTCCAAACCTCCTCTTTCTTCACTCAAGTTATCTAAGGCTACAGCCTGCATTTCAAGTTCAGCAAAAGAGAAGGGGGGGAGGAATGTCAATGCATCCCTTAGTGCTGCAGTTGTTCTTGCCAAAAACCAACGTAACCCTGTTATTAACACTCCTAAGGGTGTGGGGGTGCCGGTGGTTGTAACACCTGTAGTGGTGGGAGCAGAGAGTAGCATTTCCTCTTCAAATGACAAGAAAAAGAAGAGGAAATTTAAATCCAACAGGCTGATACCTGAGGAATGGGTTTCAGTGGTCAATGATGGCGCACCCCCATCCAAGGGCAAAAAGGGCAGCAAAACATCTGTTCCTCATGTGGTGATATTGTCTAGTCCAACTGTTGGATGCAATAAACTGGTGCCAGACCATGCACCTATAGACCCAGTTGGGGAAGAGGAGGGGATTATGGGTCTCCCCACAGAGTCAGGGGTGCTGCATCTGTCTCCAACAGGGGATCTTCCCCTGGAGTATAACGGGACAGCTAATGAAACCCCTGCAGAGTGGGCCGTAAGTGTCCCTGAGGTGCTGAGCTTTGGGAACTACAACCAGCCTCAGTGTTTAGTGCCTCAGGGTATTTCACTCCAAGAAATGGAGAACATTGGGACAACCCCCATACAGGATCCTGCAGACAATGCTGCGAGGGAGGATAATGAGGCTAGAGTTGTAAATATGGAGGATAGCCAGACAGACTCTGTAAGGTCTACTGTGCATGTTAAGATCTCTCCTCCATTCTCTTCCACTGACCCCAATGTTATTGCCATTCAGGAGGCACAGGAGGCAGTGGAAAGGGCAGAGGTTGCCCATCGAGCCTCTAAAGCTCCTGTTGTTAAGGAGCCAATTCCATCTGCTACCCCTGAGCCAAACACCTCCAGTGGTGTTCCAAGCAAAATCCAAGTATTATCTGAGCCGTTGCTGGGTCTCCAGATAGCAGGTGCTTCTGATCCTTCTCCTGCGACTTCTTGTCTAGATATTATCAAAGCTCCAGTGGAGAGGGGAAATTATCAATCCCTTAGCCAAGAAGAGTTCATGGATGAGGGGGACATCGAAGAGGAGGTTGACACAGTTGTGACAAATCCTTCTACCGCAATCATCCCAGCTGAGGATCTCAAGATGTTTCTTGAGAGCACCCTTGGTGTTAAATTGGAGAAGAAGCTACATATGGCTCTAGAGAAGTGGCATGATTTGACTTTGGTGATCAGTTC
Organism: Xenopus laevis; assembly: GCF_017654675.1. Lineage (NCBI taxonomy): Eukaryota > Metazoa > Chordata > Amphibia > Anura > Pipidae > Xenopus > Xenopus laevis. The sequence continues at coordinate 72,862,051 of NC_054381.1, forward strand.
TGTGAGACAATACATCAAGGTCATAAAAGAGGCCAAAAACTATGGAACTGCAGAATATCTCCGTAGTGTTAAGTTCCACAAAAAGTGTTTGTCTCACCAGGCCTCTGTGAGGACTAAAGCATTTACTAACACACAATAATGGCTCTAAGTATAAGCACTCTTAATACAAATGGCTGTCGGGAGCCTTTTAGAATGTTTCAGGTACTCTCCTTTCTACGCCAAGGAGGGTACTCTGTGAGTTTCCTTCAAGAGACCCATATCACTCAGGAGCTTGAAGCGACCTGGCATCTGGAATGGAAGGGTAGAATCTTTTTTAATCACCTCACATGGACGTCATGTGGGGTGGTGACCTTGTTCTCAGAATCCTTCCAGCCAGAGGTACTGAGTGTTAATTCTGTCATCCCAGGCCGTCTGTTACATCTCCGGGTCTGGGAGTCTAGTGGAACATACAATCTGATAAACTTGTATGCCCCAACTACTGGACCAGAGAGAAAGTATTTTTTGAAAGTTTATCAGCCTATATGGAGACAATTGACTCAGATGAAGCCGTGATTATAGGGGGTGATTTCAATTACACCCTTGAGGCTCGGGACCGGAATGTTCCCCAGAAAAGGGATTCATCTGAGTCAGCTTTGCGGGAACTCATTGCCCATTTCTCCTTGGTAGACATCTGGAGAGAACAACACCCAGAAACCGATGCTTTCACCTATGTTAGGGTGAGGGATGGCCGTGTGTCTCAGTCCCGGATTGATAGGCTTTATATATCTAGCCATATTATGTCACGAGTTCGGTCCAGTAATATTAGCTTGGCACCTTTCTCGGACCACAATTGTGCTTCTTTGATAGTGGCAGTTGCACCATCTCTGCCCAAAGCAGCCTATTGGCACTTTAATAACAGCTTATTAAAGGATGAAGGGTTTGCAAAGGCAGTCCGGGAAATGTGGACAGACTGGAAGGGTTATCAGGATGAATTTGCCACACTGAGTCAATGGTGGGATGTAGGCAAGGTTCACCTAAAGCTCTTGTGTCAAGAGTATACAAAATGTTTGAGCAGACAGAAAAATGCAGAGATTGAGGCTCTGAATAGGGAGGTGCTTGATCTTGAGCAAAGGCTGTCAGGCTCTGAAGACCAAGCCATACAGTGTGAATATGTAGAAAAGAAAGAGACTCTGCGTAACATGGAACATCGACAGGCTCGTGGTGCTTATGTACGAAGCCGCATGCAGTTACTCTGCGATATGGATCGTGGCTCACGATTCTTCTATGCTCTGGAGAAGAAGAAGGGGAATCGAAAACAAATAACATGCCTTCTTGCGGAGGATGGCACCCCCCTTGAAGATCCGGAGGCTATCCGGGACAGAGCCCGGTCCTTCTATCAGAACCTTTTTTCTCCTGATCCCATCTCTCCAGATGCCTGCAGGGAGCTATGGAATGGGCTTCCAGAGGTCAGCGAGGGGAGGAGAGAGAGGTTGGAAAAACCAATCACTCTGAATGAACTCTCTCAAGCACTCCACTTAATGCCCCATAATAAATCTCCAGGGCTAGATGGATTGACTGTAGAGTTCTTCCAGTTCTTCTGGGATACTCTGGGACATGATTTCCATAGGGTTCTAAATGAGGCCCTCAAGACCGGTGAGATGCCACTTTCGTGTCGTCGAGCAGTGTTATCACTGCTACCTAAGAAGGGGGATCTCCGCCTTATTAAGAATTGGAGACCGGTCTCATTGCTCAGCACAGACTATAAAATTGTAGCCAAAGCTATATCACTCAGGCTCAAGTCTGTGCTGGCAGAGGTGGTTCATCCTGACCAGTCCTATACAGTCCCCGGCCGGACAATTTTTGACAATGTCTTTCTGGTTCGGGATTTACTACATTTTGCCCGGAAGGCTGGTCTATCTCTCGCTTTTCTCTCCCTGGATCAAGAGAAGGCATTTGACAGAGTAGATCACCAATATCTTTTAGGCACTCTGCAAGCCTATAGCTTTGGCCCACAGTTTGCGAGCTATCTGAAAACACTGTACACCTCTGCAGAGTGTCTTGTTAAAATCAACTGGTCTCTGACTGCACCTCTGGCCTTCAAACGAGGAGTTCGACAAGGATGCCCTTTGTCGGGACAGCTGTATGCACTGGCCATTGAGCCTTTCCTGTGTCTACTAAGGAAGAGGCTTACAGGACTGGTGCTTAGGGAACCTGACATGAGGGTAGTTCTTTCAGCATATGCTGATGATGTCATCCTTGTGGCCCAGGACCTAGTTGATCTTGAGCGAGCACAAGAATGCCAAGAGGTTTACGCTGCTGCCTCATCAGCTCGGATCAACTGGACCAAGAGCTCAGGCCTTCTGGAAGGTCCTCTACATGTAGATTCTTTGCCTTCTGCTTTTCGTGACATCTCATGGGAGACTAAAGTCATCAAATATTTAGGTGTCTATCTGTCAGCTGAAGAGCGTCCTGTTCCACAGAATTTTATTGAACTTGAGGAGCATGTTCTTACCCGCCTGGGAAAGTGGAAGGGTCTTGCTAAAATGCTTTCTATGAGGGGGAGGGCTTTGGTGATTAACCAGCTGGTAGCCTCTCAACTCTGGTATAGGCTGACATGTCTTAGCCCAACCCAAGAATTCATTGCTAAAATCCAGAGAAGGTTGCTGGACTTTCTCTGGATGGGAAAGCACTGGGTCTCTGCGGGTGTTTCAAGCCTACCCTTGAGAGAGGGAGGACAGGGAGTTGTATGCATACGCTCTCAAGTACATACTTTCCGTCTCCAGCAGATACAGAGATACTTGTATGCAGATCCTTCTCCACAGTGGTGTACCCTAGCATCCAGCTTTTATCATCAGGTACGCAACATGGGGTATGACCGGCAATTGTTTGTCATCGAACCTGAAGGATTCTTAAGAAGCCTCTCACCATTGCCGGCTTATTACCAAGAGACTCTAAAGACCTGGAGCATGGTGACTGTGCTAAGGCAAGGAGGCATTCAGGGGGAGGACATTCTAACTGAGCCCATACTTTACAATCCATCTTTAAAGACTAGGATGTTGGAGTCCACCAGCATCCGTCACCGCCTTTGCAGGGCTCAGCTAACCAGAGTTGGGGATTTCCTGGATTTCGAGAGGTCAGATTGGGTGGAAGCTCGGGCAGTTATGCCACGCATGGGGTACCTTACCACTAGAGTTCCACATCGTCTGCTCCAGGAGATCAAGAATAACCTCTCTCCTGACTCTCACTCATTTATTGATGGGGTTTTACGTGGTGGAGAACCACATCCACCTTGGAACTCTCCACCTCCAGCCATAAAAATAGCACCCAAGACCCGTCAATCCCCTGACACACCTCCTTCTCCCAACTTGAGCCAGTTGGAGAATTTTTCCTCGACGTGCTTTTATGACATGACAAGAAAGCTATTGTACTCCCTCATGCTCCACACTGTACACTTTCTTGCTCTTGTCTCCCGCTATGATACCATCTGGAGGCGGGTGTTTAATGAGGGTGAGAAACCCCAGTGGCGAGCCCTTTATTCCAGCCTGGTGCCTAGACCCACTGGAGACTTGAGTTGGAGAGTGCTCCATGGTGCTTTGAGCACAGGAGAGTACCTGGTCCATTTTACAGACTCCACAGCTGCTTGCCCATTCTGTGGCAAAAGGGAGTCTGTGTTTCATGCTTATTTTTCGTGTGCTAGACTGCAACCTCTTTTGGCTCTTTTGAGGAAACTTCATCTGCAGTTCTGGTTACATTTTTCCCCTCACGTTTTTATTTTTGGACGCCCAGTATCCCGGGACAATCGAGAGAAAGACCTTCTCTTCAACTTGCTCCTAGCTTTAGCCAAACTAGCCATTCATAAGTCTAGAATGCAATGTTTGGAGGGTGGGAATCCTCTACCGGTAGAGGCTTTGTTCCGGGTGCTGGTGCGTTCCCGCATCCGAGCAGAGTACACCCAGGCAGTGTTCACTGGCCGGTTGAGTGAATTTGCTGACCAGTGGGCAATAGATGGGTTGCTTTGCTCAGTATCCCCAGATTTGGTTTCTGTTAAGACAACTCTCACACTTCATATTTAAGTGCACTTTAATTTAAGTGACAGATCTATTATATTCATCATCAACATCTCCTTTGAGGTGTAATTCATTTTGGTGAGCAATCACTCACCTGCAATTTGAATAATATTCCAAATACTGCAAAATAAGCACATTTACAGCATTTTTCAAGGGGCAAAAGTACAAAACTGTATGTTCACCCCAGAAAACCATATGTTTTTGGAAAGTACACATTCTGAGGAATCTAATATGGGTATGCACATCTTTCTACTCCAAAGTACCAAGCCGTAAAGCTTTCCTACATTTCGCAATTTTTATGACATTGCCGAAAATCACATCAATATTGCAACTCTGAAGCATCATATCTCCCACATATCATTATATACCAAGATAAAACACCCTAAATATGAAAGCTTGGGGTCCACTGAACAGTTTGATGCCCAATATGCATAGGTACACCTAAGTATGTGGGGTATAGGGGCCCCAGAATGAAGACACCCCTTACGAGTTATCAGTTCTAGAATACCAAATACTTCAAAATCAGCATATTTACAGCATTTTTCAAGGGGCAAAAGTACAAAAATATATGTTCACCCCAGAAAACCATATGTTTTTGGAAAGTACACATTCTGACGAATCTAATTTGGGTATGCACATTGTACTGTTTCCACACTATACTGTGCCTTTGCGTAATATAGGTTAACCAGCCAGCTTAACACACTCCACATAAGACTCAGCAAAGAATACTCAGAATGCTCTGTGAGTTGAATAAACTTGAATGCTTTATCCTTATATGGGTTCTTATTTATTTTGTAAAACTGTAAAACATAATAACATTGCATCACAACCTGTACAGCATATACACACATGTAAACACATAGAGGAAACATATCATCTTACTTACAGACGGTTATGTAACCAGGGGCCTGTGTAAAAGTGAAAGATCCTAAGGAGGTCTGTCCCTCTGCTTGTGAGCAGTCTGTGTTTGCTCAAAATGGATACTCCTCTACTTCCTGTGAACTTTAGTGGGAAGGCTTAACCTTGAATGACAAGTCTAATTAACATGTGGGCAGCTATCCTAAAATGGTCCACTAGGTGGCAGCACATAACAGCTAACCCAATACTAATGCATACAACCTAACATTACAAAGCCATCAGATAAGGTATAAACAGCACACTCCCTGCCTGGCATATTTCAATATGTCACTATATAACTTACTGCTATGCAGAATACAATTCAAGTATTATCAGAAACAAGAACAACAATGTCTGAAACTGGCCTCATATACGTTTTGGCAGTCCCTTGTTTGACAATCTTTACTTCTACTTTCCTGACTCTTCCATCTCTACTTGGCAGAGTGTTGATGATGAGTCCCACAGGCCATTCATTCCTGTTTTCTTGACTGTCTTTCACTAACACAACATCACCCACTTGGATGTTTGGGCTATTTTGGGTCCACTTTCTACGACTTTGTAAGTTAGACAAGTACTCTCTTTTCCATCTTTTCCAGAAAGTGTCAGCCAGATTTTGAACTTGCTTCCATTGTTTTACATGAAGTCCTGCGGTTTCAAAATTACCAGAAGGGGCTGACAAAGAGTTCACTTTCTGAGTCAGAAGCATTGCTGGAGTAAGAACCATAGGGTTATCGGGGTCTGAAGAGACTGGTACCAGAGGTCTAGCGTTCATAATGGCCATAACTTCTGCCATAAAGGTACTCAAAGTCTCATGGGTCAGACGCGTACACTTATCTTGGAGTAACATCGCATCCAAAATACGCCTGGCTACACCTATCAGTCTTTCCCAGGCACCTCCCATGTGAGATGAATGTGGAGGGTTGAAAACCCATGTGCATCCTCTATTTTGGAGATAGTCTTGTACTCCTGAATCAGCTATGCAAATGTCTAATTCTTTACAAGCTCCTACAAAGTTTGTTCCCCTGTCAGAGCGGAGCAACTTTGCTGGGCCACGAATTGAGAAGAATCTTCTTAAGGAATTGATGAAGCTGGAAGCTGACATAGTTTCGATCAGTTCAATGTGTACAGCTCTTGTTGACAGACATGTAAAGAGAACCGCCCAGCGTTTGTTGTCAGCACTACCTCCTCTTGTGCGGCGGGTCACCACTGACCATGGACCAAAAACATCAATGCCTACACTAGTAAATGGTGGTTCAGGAGTCACCCTGTCTTCAGGCAAGTCTGCCATCTTTTGACTTTCTAATCTCCCTCTCAATTTGCGGCAGATGACACACTTGTAGATCACTGCAGATATCAGGCGCTTGCCGCCAAGGATCCAGAAACCTTCAGCTCTGATTGCACCTTCTGTTATGTGACGCCCTTGGTGAGCCACTTTATTGTGATAATGTTTCACAATCAATTTGGCAATGTGATGATCATGAGGTATAAGGACAGGCTGCTTCTCTTGATCAGTCAGTGCAGCAAAGGACAATCGGCCGCCCACTCTCATCAGTCCATATCTATCTATAACAGGACTAAGTTTATTAAGCCGACTTTGTTTCGGAAGTGCTTTATGCTCACTTAAACAGGTATACTCTTTTTTAAAATATTCGTGCTGAACAGAAGAGATTATTGTAGCTTTTGACTGTGAGATCTCTTCTGAGTTGACTTTCTCTGGGAAACATTTCCAACCTCTACATTGTACTTTGCTTGGCTCTTTCTGGAAACTCTTAGCTACATGGATAAGTCTGGCAATAGTCTTACACAGTGACACCCAGTTAGAAAATCTCTCAAAGATATGTGAATGGAGGAAAGTGTCAGAAGCTTTGGTGTTGAAGCTTGCAACTGTAGGTTTAATTTCAGGATCAGCTTCAGGCTCTATAAGTGGGTGTTTTTCTGCTGAATTGCCTAACTCCTCTCTGTCTGTGTGGTAGAGGAAGGAAGGGCCTGAGAACCATATAGAATTCTGCAGATGAACAGTTTGTGTGGGTCTTGAGGCATAGTCTGCAGGATTTTGTTCTGTGGGCACATAAATCCACTGATCAGGGTGGGTTACTTGCCTAATTCTATTCACTCGGTTGGCAACATACAGGAAAAACCTTCTGGAGGTGTTGCAGATATATCCTAATACAGTTTTGCTATCTGTAAAGAATCGCACAGCATCTAAATCTATATCTATTTCATCTCTGATGAGCTCATACAACTCTACTGCTAGAACAGCAGCACATAGTTCTAGACGTGGAATTGTGTGGGCTGGTTTTGGGCTTAATTTAGACTTCCCCATAACAAATCCAACCGAACACTCATTGCAAACATCAATTGTTTTCAAGTAGGCTACGGCACCTATCGCTGTGTTGGATGCATCTGCAAATACATACAGTTCTTTTCTACTTGCTGCTGACATGGGAATAGACACATAACACCTGGGTATCTCTAAGTGTTCCAAAGCTTGCAAGGATTCCTGCCATTGAAGCCACTCATGTAGTTTTTCTTGTGGGAGTAATGCGTCCCAATCGCATTTCTTAGATGACAGTTCACGTACTAAGGCCTTACCTTTTAAAGTTACAGGTGCTACAAACCCGAGAGGATCGTAAAGGCTGTTCACTGTAGACAAGATTCCTCTTCTAGTGAAAGGTTTTTCTTCTGAAGATACCTGAAAAACAAAAGAGTCTCTTTCTAGGTCCCAGCTCAGTCCCAAACTTTTCTGAAGGGGCAGGGTGTCTGTACCCAGGCAAAGGTCCTTGAGGTCTTTAGCTCTGTCATCAGCAGGAAAGGCATTCATGACCTGTGTGCTATTTGATGCAATTTTATGAAGTCTCAGATTAGACTCTGCCAGCATCTGTTTTGTCTTGTTTAGAATGTCAATCGCTATCTCAGGGGTGCTAGCAGATGCAAGTCCATCGTCTACATAGAAGTGTCTCAACACAAAGTGTTTGGCATCTTGTCCAAATTGTTCTGCACTTGTCAGAGCTGCTTTACGCATGCAGTATATAGCAACAGCAGGAGAGGGACTGTTTCCAAAGACATGGACCCTCATTCTGTATTCAACTACTTCTTTGTCTATGTCATGGTCCTTGTACCACAGAAAACGTAAATAATCTCGGTGGTCTTCTCTCACCAAGAAACAGTAAAACATCTGTTGCACATCTGCTGTAAAAGCAATAGGTTCTTTCCTAAAGCGTATGAGAACCCCTAACAATGTGTTGTTTAGGTCAGGGCCACTTAACAGTACATTGTTTAAAGAGACACCTTCACACTCTGCACTGGAGTCAAATACAACTCTTATTTGATCAGGTTTGTGTGGATGGTAAACGCCAAACATCGGCAGATACCAGTGTTCTTTTCCTTGTTCCAGTGGTCTTGCAATCTCAGCATGGTCATTGTCCAGCATCTTCTTAATGAATTCTGTGAAGTCTCTTTTCATTCCTGGCTTACCATGCAGAGTTCTGCGAAGAGAGGCGAGACGTATCATGGCTTGCTCTCTGTTGGAAGGCAATTTACATCTGGGTGTACGAAAAGGCAATGGAGCGACCCAGCTGTGGCTGTCATCTTGATGGGTGTCTTTGTCCATGATTTGAAGAAATGCTTGATCTTCTATGGATAAAGCTTGCTTGTCATCATCTTTTGATTTTTGAAACACTGTTGTCCCCAGCTTATCAGTCTCTGGATTGAAGCTGATGTCTTCTTGGTTGCACAAGAAAGAGTCACTGAAATGTGTTAGGTTATCAAAACTTTCTTTGACTATGAGCCTGTTCTGACATGGGTTCAATGAGGTGGTACGCCCATTCGGTAACACAGACGTTCTTAAAGTACTGACGCTATTAGTCTGGTGTGTAGATCCCAGGCAAACTTCTCCTACTATTACCCATCCTAATTCAAGTCTCTGTGCATAAGGGGCATTAAAGGGACCATTGATTTTCTCATGCACCTTGTGTGCTTGTAAAATGTCTCTTCCTAAGAGTAAAAGTATGGAGGCTTCAGGATCAATAGCTGGTATGAGGTTAGCAATTGAACGGAGATGGAGATGGTAATAAGCTACTTCTGGAGAAGGGATTTCTTCCTTGTCATCTGGTAACATGTCACATTCTATTAATGCGGGTAAAGGGAGCTGTGTTTTTCTGTCAAAGGATTCAACAATAAAGTTTGTGGCTCTTCTGCCTGCAGTTTCTGTAACGCCTGCACAAGTCTTTAAAGTGTATGGAGCTACAGTAGTTTTAATGTTGAAGATGTTGAAAAAGTCTGACTTTGCAAGAGATCGGTTGCTTTGCTCATCGAGAACTGCGTACATTTTCACTGCTCGCTCTCTATGTCCAGAGGGGAACACAGTCACTAAACATATTTTAGAGCATGATCGAAAGCTCTTACCTGCGCCACAGATTTCAATGCACTTAGACATTACTGGAGGAGATGAGCTGTCACTAGGCTCCCTGCCGTGATCTGTCTCTGCTTGTACAGTCTCTGCTGGTGGCGCAGGTGAGTCAGGGTGTAAGGCTGCAATGTGTTTCTCACTGCCACATTCTGAGCAGTTCACTGATATTTTACAGTCTCTGGCTATGTGTTTGGTGGATTCACAGCACTTGAAGCAGATGCCGTTCTGTCTGAGAAAATACATTCTTTCACCAATAGGTTTGCCTCTGAATCCTTTGCACTTTTTTAAAGGATGGGGCTTTCGGTGAATTGGACATTGTCTATCAGGGCTCTCTATACTGCCCTCCTTGCTGCAGGTTTGAGAGTGTGAGGTTCTCGTAGGGATGAATGTATTGTGTGTGGACACAGAGGTCTTACCGTGGTATCTGGAAGGCCTTTCAGGTTTAGGCGGTTGATCACTGTTGCTGTAAAAGGCAAAGCTGGGGTCGTTCTTCATCTGTGCTTGCTGCTGCACAAACCTGGAAAACACAAAGAAAGGGGGAAAATCTTCTTCTGTTTCTGTTTTATACTTAGTTCCAACAGATGCCCACTTTAGTTGCATGTGGTATGGTAGTTTCTCCACTATGGGATTAAGACCAATAGCATTGTCCAAGTATGTTAGACCTCTCAGATATCCTTCTTCTTTAGCACACTCTATCTCCAGGAGAAGGTCTCCCAATTGCTCTAGTTTTTTGGTATCTTTGTTGGTCAGCTTGGGGAAGGCCTCTAACCTTTTTTGTAATGTTTGCTGAATTACTTCAGGTGAGCCATATTTTTTCTCTAGTCTCTGCCAAGCCATATCAAGTCCTGTTGAAGGGTTAAACAAATGCACCCTGCGCATACTTTTTGCATGTTCGGCCGACTCAGTACCTAGCCATTTTATCATCAGGTCAAGCATCTCTGAGGCTGAAAGGTTCAAATCTCTGGTTGCATTCAGGAAGGAGGACTTCCAAGCCCAGTAATTTTCAGGGGAGTCATCAAACTTGATGAAGCTTGAGTTAATGGCTTCTTTGCGTAGCAGATATTTAGTGATATCTTGTATGCATTGTTGCTCAGGTGCACAATCTTTAGGCTGAGGCAATGGGAATCTCTGAATTCTGTCTCTAGGGTATGCTGATGGATATTCTCTAGCTGGTTTGATGTCACTGGCACTGTAGCGCTGCTTTGGTGTACTTGTAACTGCTGCTGGCTTAGTTGCGCATGCTTCTACTGGCTTAGGCCTGTATACTTCTGCTGGCTTAGGCCTGTATACTTCTGCTGGCTCAGTTTTAATCGATCGTTCAGTAGTTGGCATACCAGTAACCCACTGAACATACTCGCTTGCACGTTCTGCAGAGGAAAGAGGTTTTTCTGGCACTTCTGGACCTTCATTGGTACCCTCACTCTCTGATGAATATGTTTCTAGGTAGGCCGCGGCTTCAGCTTCTGCTGCGGCGGCTTCTCTCTGACACTGCAGAATTTGCAGCTCTGCTTCTGCTTCTGCCATTTCTCATTCTCTTTCTGCTTTTTCTCGTTTCATGCTAGCCTGCTTTTCTGCGATTGTTCTTTTCACACTAGCTTCTTTTTCTGCGAAGGCTAGCTGTACACGTGCGGCCTCTGCCTTCGCTCGTGCTTTGAGAGCTAGGGAACTTGCTGAAGACTTCTTGCTAGACCTAGATGATTTTGACACATGTGACGATAACTCATCTTGCTGGGCGCTAGCTTTCTCCCTGCCATGCTGTCTCATGGGGGGCCCATCCTCAGGCATATACTTCTTCCCTGATCTCAGACTCATGTTTGGAATGCAGTCACTTCTGTTTGCAGGTCTGCTGCAACCGTCTTTTTACTGTACTGTTTCCACACTATACTGTGCCTTTGCGTAATATAGGTTAACCAGCCAGCTTAACACACTCCACATAAGACTCAGCAAAGAATACTCAGAATGCTCTGTGAGTTGAATAAACTTGAATGCTTTATCCTTATATGGGTTCTTATTTATTTTGTAAAACTGTAAAACATAATAACATTGCATCACAACCTGTACAGCATATACACACATGTAAACACATAGAGGAAACATATCATCTTACTTACAGACGGTTATGTAACCAGGGGCCTGTGTAAAAGTGAAAGATCCTAAGGAGGTCTGTCCCTCTGCTTGTGAGCAGTCTGTGTTTGCTCAAAATGGATACTCCTCTACTTCCTGTGAACTTTAGTGGGAAGGCTTAACCTTGAATGACAAGTCTAATTAACATGTGGGCAGCTATCCTAAAATGGTCCACTAGGTGGCAGCACATAACAGCTAACCCAATACAAATGCATACAACCTAACATTACAAAGCCATCAGATAAGGTATAAACAGCACACACATCTTTCTACTCCAAAGTACCAAGCCACAAAGCTTTCCTACATTTGGAGATTTTTATGACATTACTGAAAATCACCTCAATATTGCAATTCTGAAGCATCGTATCTCCCACATATCATTACATACCAAGATAAAACACCCTAAATATGAAAGCCCGGGGTCCGCTGAACAGTTTGATGCCCACTATGCATAGGTATACCTAAGTATGTGGAGTATAGGGGCCCCAGAACGAAGACACCCCATACAAGTTATCAGTTCTGGAATTCCAAATACTGCAAAATCAGAATATTTACAGCATTTTTCAAGGGGCAAAAGTACAAAAATGTATGTTCACCCCAGAAAACCATATGTTTTTGGAAAGTACACATTCCAATGAATCTAAAATGGGTATGCACATCTTTCTACACCAAAGTACCAAGCCGCAAAGCTTTCCTATATTTGGCAATTTATGACATTTCCAAAAATCACCTGAATTTTGCAACTCTGAAGCATCGTATCTCCCACATATCATTATATACCATACGAGTTCTGTAATTCCAGATACTGCATAATCAGCACATATACAGCATTTTGCGACAGCCAAAGGTAGAAAAAACTAGGTTCACCCCAGAAAACCATATATTTTTGGAAAGTACACCTTCTGCCGAATAAAAATTAGCTATAACTGTCTTTCTACTCCAAATGTACATACTGCAAAGTAACACTAAAGGCAGTGGTTTTTATGATATTTCTGAAAATCTCCTAAAAATATTGCAGTTGGTCACATTTATCTCACCCAATTTCTTACATACAATTGGAAAACACCCTAAATATTGACACCAAGGGTCTACTAAACAGTTTGATGCCCAATATGCATATATATACCAAAGCAGGTGGGCACGTGCGGACCCCAAATGAAAATAGTGCTTAAGAATTTTCTCGGCTGTCAATTCTCCTTCTGTGAAGATAGCACTCTGACTGCATATAATGTGCCGTAAGACCCCCAAACAGTACAAAGACCCCCCAAAACCATATATTTTTGGAAAGTACACATTCTGCTGAATAATAATTTGCTATAACTGTCTTTCTACTCCAAACTTACGTACTGCAATACTATGCTAAAGGCAGCGGTTTTTATGACATTTCTGAAAATCGCCTAAAAATATTGCAGTTGGTCGCATTTATCTCACCCAATTTCTTACATACAATTAGAAAACACCATAAATATTGACACTAAGGGTCTACTGAACAGTTTGATGCCCAATATGCATAGATAAACCAAAGCAGGTGGGCACGTGTGGACCCCAAATAAAAACAGTGCATAAGAATTTTCTCGGCTGTCAATTCGCCTCCTGTGAACATAGCACTCTGACTGCATATAATGTGCCGTAAGACCCCCTAACAGTACAAAGACCCCCCAAAATCATATATTTTTGGAAAGTACACCTTGTGCCGAATAAAAATTTGCTAAAACTATCTTTCTACTCCAAATGTACATATTGCAAAGCAACGCTAAAGGCAGCAGTTTTTATGATATTTCTGAAAATCGCCTAAAAATATTGCAGTTGGTCGCATTTATTTCACCCAATTTCTTATATACAATTAGAAAACACATATAATGTGTATAATGACTCCATATAATGTGCCGTAAGACCACCTAACAGTACGAAGACCCCCCAAAACCATATATTTTTTGGAAAATACACATTCTGACGAACACAGAATTGCTAAAAATGTGTTTCTACCCCAAATTATCAAAGTGTAAATGATGAGCATAAAACTGCAATAAAAATCACAAAAAAGCAAATACAATTAGGAAAATCAACGAAATAACAAAATAACTGATCCGACAGCGTGGTTAGAGGTCAGAATGCTTGATCCAGTAGTCATGCTGTGAAATCTAAAGTTTTTAGGGAAATAACATAAGGGAAACTTAGAAAATGAACTAAAAAAAAAAAAAAGTGAAAAAAAACCCCTATAAGTGTGTGTTTGTGTATGCATGGATGTACAGCTCTAAAAATTGTATAAATATGTGCATATATGTATTTGAGTATGTAAATATGTGCAAAAGTTTGAAAAATCAAAAAAATCAGAAAATCAAAAAAAAAAAAAAACTACTTTTACTAGTATGTGTACTGTGTATATGTAAATGCCTGTAAATACCTGTAAATAAGTAAAAAAAAGGGGCACTTACCAACTCTAGATGAAGAGGAGTCCTTTTCAGTGCTGTAGGGTTGAGACACGCTGAGTCACTGCACCAGGAAGTGCATGGGCGGAGCAGGAGCATGTACTCTGCTGGTGCTTGCGACATGGAAGCTGCTGAATCTGTTGTTGCTGTTGCTGCGTCTCTCTACGACCCTGGAGTGGAGGATCGCCGATCTTTTTCAGGTAAGCTCGTTGCCTAGGGGGTTCTGCTGCTAGCTGCTCCTCTCTGCACGCTGATTTTGCAGTGTGTGCAGAGAGAGAGCTGTTTTAGTAAAGAATGTAGCTCCTACGTTCTTGGCACTTAAAGCCTTTTTTCAAAAGAACGTAGGAGCTACGATCTTGGCAGTAAAAAGGTTAAGAAAGGGTTGGATGGCTTTTTAGCAAGTGAGGGGATACAGGGTTATGGAAGATAGCTCACAGTACAATTTGATCCAGGGACTAATCCGATTGCCTTTTTGAAGTCAGGAAGAATTTTTTCCCCCTCTGAGGCAAATTGGAGAGTCTTCAAATGTGTTTTTGCCTTCCTCTGGATCAACTAGCAGTTAGGCAGGTTAAAATAGTTAAAGGGTTGAATTTGAGTGAAGTGTGTAATTTTTCAACTTAACTATGTTACTATGTTATTAAAACACTACTAAACTACTAGAAACACTACTATAGTTTATATGAATAAAGCAGCTGTGTAACCATGGGGTGTAGCTATTCAAATTGAAATTGCACAGGTTACATAACAGATAACAGATGAGCTCTGTAAAAACCATTGCAATCTACAGAGCATATCTGTTATCTGTTATTTAACCTTGAATGGCTAGCTTCACAACAGCATATTTATAAAACTAAAATAGTGTAGCCCATTATTTATAAATCTATCACATGGAAAGAGACTTGGTGGTTAAGAATGGACTTGGGATAAGTTTAACTTTTGCAATTCTTTTTTTATTTTATCCATAGATGTAAATCTTGCTACTACTGTACAAAAATTATTTTTCATAAATGTGCATGTATCAGAATAATTAAGGAGTAAAACCTTTATTTTTCTTATTGTCTCAAGATCAAAATTGTGATTTAATATAAAATTTAAATTAGTATGCAATAGTGATACATGTTTTAAAGTGCCACATAATAAACAAAGAGAAATAAATTAGAACAAATATTTCTAATTAATTCTGCAGCATTTCTAAATTATTATATAACCCCATATTGGACTATGACTTGCTCCATAGGCTCAGTATGCAGTTAAGCACTTTCACACTCCTTGTAATAAAACAGTGTTTAGAGTTTTGGGAATACTTGGGGCAGATTTATCAAAACGTGAGTTTAGAGCTTAATCAATGAAAACTCATGCACATTCTATTCATTCCTATAGGATTTTTAGAATTATGTTTATTCATGGCTGAAAGTTAATACTCACCATTTAATAAATATGGTTCTAAAAACCCCATAGGAATGAACAGAATGTGACATGCTCAGACAATGTTATTATATACCGTATATACTCGAGTATAAGCCGAGTTTTTCAGCACCAAAAATGAGCTGAAAAAATCTACATCGGCTTATACTCGGGTCAGATAAAAATTACCTAGCTCAGGGGTGCCCAGGATATCCCGGTAATGTTACTGATGGACAGCGACCTGCCAGCTGCTGCGCACATATATGGAACACATTCCCTGCATATTTTAACACACCTCCCACTTGTGCACGTCTACACAGCGTTCCTTATGTTCTCGTCATTTCCCAGGCACTTGCGTGCCACGTCAGTGCGCGTAGTCCCTCATTAGTTGCGTAACGAACATCTGGGAATGCTCGCTTGCAAGAGTAGAGGAGTTGCCGGTGATCTGGAACTGCGGGCTGTGTTATGATAAGTCGGGAACTTGCGTGCCGCGTCAGTGCGCAAGAGCAGAGGAGTTGATCTGGAACTGCGCGATGTGTTTTGACAAGTCGGGACGCGTGCTGCGTCAGAGCGTATACCCTCAGTAGTGACTTGATGAAAGTCTGGGAATGCTGGCCTGCTCTTGTAGAGGGTAAGTGGCACTGTAATGTGACAAGTACTTTTTGACGCTTTATTTATATGGACAGCGTACACCCGCTTCAGCACCAGCAGCACTCACATTTCTGGTGCTTCTTAGATAGCCTGGTTTTTCCTAACTACATTTTACTTCTGGCAGTCCGTGCATTACTCTGCCTTGGTGACATGTCAGACTCCACCTCTCCCCCTCGTGTACTGACTACACTCCTGCAGGGGGAGAGGGACAGAGAGGCAGACAGGGGCGAAGTGTGACTGCAGGCATACAGCACAAAATCACCTTGCCTTGCCTAAAATCACTCCCATTTCTTATTGAGCTGGGGGTGTTCTGAAGCAGCTGTGGTCCGTGTAATGAGCCAGGAGGTGGACATATTGGCAGAGCTGCCCCTTTTTTAGCCAGACTTTGTCCAGTAGTTTATGCCCCAGGTGGCTATAGGAATGCTTAGTAATCACAGCGCATATTAGGGTTTAATACAGCTCTGTAGGGGGGCACATTGACTCGGTCAGTGCATGTTGTTTTTGCAAAATTGCCAGCAAATTGCCAGCAAATCTTCTGTGCTGCCCACATATCCTGTTCCAATCACCCCCCTCCTGTCTTCCCTCCTCAGCCATCAGCCTGGTTTAGGAGCTGAGGTCTGAAGTGGTGTGACTGCAAACTTCACTGATCCTGGAGCCTCCAATTGAACCCCTTGTTGCAGCATCACAGAAGGTGGCACAGGTACTGACTTTTGGTCCTAACTAAACTAGGCTTATACTCGAGTCAATAAGATTTTCCAGTTTTTGTAGGTAAAATTAGGGACCTCGGCTTATACTCGGGGTCGGCTTATACTCGAGTATATACGGTATGTTTAAAAGATATATTAAAGATTTAATTTCTGGTATCAGTATTTTTATTACGTTCCTTCCTCTTGACCCACTTCTTGATATTAAACCATTCCAATAGTAGTAAAGTGAAGATAGTAAATTTCCAAATGGTTTCTCTTTGTCTGTCATGATGATGATGAATGATGCATAGTGTTGATGCTAACTGCTCCCCACTACCTTGCTCTGGGCCTTCTGGCCCACTTGCAGGGGAATTATTCAAAATGAGAAAATATAAGCCTTTGCATGAAAAAAAATCCTTTATGCAAATTTAATATAGCTTTTGTGAAACTGAAATCTGTTTAGTGACCACTTCTCACACAGAAATAAAGATTGAGAATTTAATAGTTTGCATGTCTTAAATGTATGCAATGCTCACTTGGCAAAACGCAAAGTTTTATTCTTACTTGTGTGATTTTTCCATTTACATTTAGGGGCAGATTTATCAAGGGTCGAAGTGAATTAGAGGGAATTTTCGAAGTAAAAAAATGTAAATTCAAAGTAATTTTTTGGATACTTCGGCCATCGAATAGGATACTACGACTTAGAATTTACTTCGACTTCGATTCGAAGTAAAAATCGTTTGAATATTCAACCATTCGGTAATCGAAGTACTGTCTCTTTAAAAAAAACTTAGACTTCAATACTTCGCCAAATTAAACCTGCCGAAGTGCTATGTTAGCCTATGGGGACCTTCTACAACCATTTTCCAAATCTTCACACATCGAAGTAAAATCGTTCGATCGTACGCTAAAATAGTTCGAATCGTTTTATTCGAACGATTTAATTATTCGATCGAAAAATTTTATTTTGCTCATTCTATTGCGAAATTCGGTGAAAAATACTTCGACTTCGATATTCGAAGTCGAAGTATTTCCATTAGATGGTCGAATTTCAAAGTATTTTACACTTCGAAATTTGACCCTTCATAAATCAAAGCTCAGTGAATATTAAATGCTGATCGAATAGAATACAGTCTTACAGGGAAATTAAGTAATTAGATAAATAAATTTAGTGAACATTTGGGTTCAGCTATTACAGGTTATGTTATAACTGTAACAAACCAAGAGTTCGAGATTTGAAACTAGAATTAATTTGGTCTCAAAATAGTGACCAAGTTTTAATAACTGCCCCTTTTAGATGGAGTTCAGCTGTTTTAATCCTTATTGCTTCTTGCCATCAGATATGATTTAAAGTGGACCTGTCATCCAGACATAAAAAGCTGTATAATAAATGCCCTTTTCAAATTAAACATGAAACCCAAATTAATTTTTTTAAGCATTCATTGCTGTTGTAAAGGCATTTAAAAATCTCAGCTGTCAATACAATATTGCCTGCCCCTCCTCTCTGCCTTAGGCAAAACAAGATTCAAATAATTTTTACAGTGTAATTAAAGTTCATTTGCTTGACATGATAAAATAGGATTTGAAATTATTTTTTTGTTTGGTCCCCTTTAAAAGAGACATGATGTCTTACAATGCTAGAGTGGTTTCACCCATGCAGCTGTTATATGTTCCTCGGTCTTCCCCCTTACCTTTTTTTCAAGAAGCTCAATCCTACTATGAACTCCCTCATCCCCATTTTCACTATCCCCTGCACTAGTATTCTAACCGCTGGTCCTAACTTTATTTCTGAGTTATCGGTTCTAATTAGCAACACTTTAAAGAAATATGATTAGTGGTGGGTGACATTTTTTGCCAGGAATGGATTTGCACAGTAATTCCATGTTTCACGATTTTTTTTGTCCACGATAATTTTCACTACGCCTATACAAAAAAAGTTGCATTGAAAAAACGCTCAGTGACTTAAATCCAATGTATTTTGCACAAAAAAAAGTCACCATGAGAAAACAACTTCAATGCATTTTGTATGAAAAAAAAACTTAAATAAATTTTACACATTGGAGAATGTTTCCCTTCCAACCACCTATTATCCAGCTGTTTGTACTAAACCAGCACAGATGTTCTAAGGAAAACAGTTATTCATGCACTGAAAACTATAAAAGTTTTAAACAGCATGATGTACATTTAATGGAAGCACACCAGGGTTGTCCTTTTTTAGTGCATTCATGTGTTGTTACTTTCTAGGAAAGAGCAAATTATTTTTGGCATTTAAAATACAGCATAAAAGTAATATTTGACTGGGAGAATAGAAACCATTATATACTACTGGATTTGGCAAGGAAACAAGTATGTGTGTGGACTGTGTGGACCTATAAAACACTATACATTACCGAAGCTCAAATTTTCCATTGACTTAAGGTAATATTCTCAGTTTGCGTTCAAAATTGCTTTTTTGGCTTGTGTGACACAGTGAATGGTATAATTATATGGTGCCTAAAGGAACTGTTAAAACTAATTCCTTAAATTGTTGAGATCAAAACGTGCTACATACTTTAGATTAACACATAGTGAAGGCAGGTCATGAATGGTATGTGATTCAAGAACAGGTACACAGTTGTCAAGGAGTAATTAAATATTTACTTAAAAACATGATTAGGTTCATTAACCTCTTCAGCGTAATATATGTAAAATGCAGCATTTTCCCAGAGTAAAAGCTGAAGGCAAAAAAAGTTGCATTCAATGCAATTGTTCCTGATGCACAACATGCATAGTAAATTATGCATAAGTTGCAGCAAACATTTTGGAATGTCATTAATTCTGCTGCACCAATGTACCCAACCTTAAAGGAAAACTATACCCCCCCAAACAATGTAGGTCTCTATAAAAAGATATTGCATAACACAGCTCATTTGTAAAACCCTGCTTCATGTAAATAAACCATTTTCATAATAATATACTTTTCTAGTAGTATGTGCCATTGGGTAATCATAAATAGAAAATTGCCATTTTAAAAAATAAGGGCCGCCCCCTGGGATCGTACGATTCACTGTGCACACAAACAAACCAAACAAACTATACTTTTTAGGTCACATGAGCCAATTAACAGACAGAATTGTGTCTTTTGCTTCAACAATTCTTCCTGTTACAATTAGAGTTGGAGTATTTATAGTCAGCTGATCTCTGAGGCAGCACAGAGACCATCATGAAATGGTGGTTCAAGAGATGTAAAAGGACAATATTTACTTAAATATATATACCAGTTTGGTAAGATTCATTAATATGCCACTGCCTGTGGGATACCTGAGCCCAATTTTTCACCTTTTCTTGTCTGCTTTATTAGACATTGGGCATACTCTGGGACGCTATGGCGGTTGCTATACTGGGTATGGATCTTATTTCTCATAAACTATGGCTAGTACAACCCAGGGACTGGAACACTACCCGCCACTAAAGTTGCATACTTACAGTACTTTTTCCTCCGGTGTTGCCAAGTTATGGGTATAGGCTCAACTATGTTTATGTCTGAGCAGGGGTGGGAAGGGGTTAGTTGAATCTCTGGGGTTAATTTTGATTTTTTTCTATTTTTCTTTATACGTTACAAAGGCTATTGTTGGCAATGCATGTTGAATGTACACTCCGCATCTATATGTTTGTTTTGGTTAAATGGCTACGGTTCATATATGCTCTTGGAATGTTAGGAGCCTTAACTCTAAGTTTAAGCGGGCACAACTATTTCAATACCTTAAATACTACTCTCCTTCGCTATTATTGTTGCAAGAAACCCATCTCACTGGGCAGAAGATTTTGGCGCTCAAAAAGGCCTGGGTGGCTCACCATTACCATGCCACGTTCTCTACGTATGCCAGAGGGGTAGCTATTTTAGTTAGGAAGCACTTATTTGAATTGTTGTTGATAAAAACTGTTCTGTATGGTAGATTCATTCTAATACACTGTAACATCAATTCTAAACCATTGATATTGGGTAATATATACCTCCCTCCCCCTATGTCTATGAATCTCCTGGACTTAATTTTTAAAAAGGTATTGGAATTTCCTCCAGCCCCCTTCTGCCTACTTGGCGACTTCAATTCTCCCCTTGTTCCCCAATTGGATAAGATGTCCCATAATACTCACTCCTCTACTCCACTAGCGATTTGGGCAGAGGGAATGTTACTGACTGAAGTGTGGCGTTGGAAACATCCACAGACAAGACAATTCTCCTGTCATTCAGCCACACATCAGTCTCTCTCTAGGATTGACTTGGCTCTAGCTTCACAAGACTTCCTACCTTGGGTGTCAAAGATCTCCTACCTTCCCAGGGTATTCTCCGACCATGCCCTACTCCTTTTAACCATCTGTATAAATAGCCAACCCATTGACAAGATGTGGCGCCTCAGCCCTATGTGGTTGAAAAACTCGATAGTTCAAGAGAAGGTGGTACTGGAATACAATGAGTATTGGAGTAATAATGGGGATTCATCTACAGCTGTAACTTGGGAAGCTTCTAAAGCGGTAGCACGTGGGTCCATAATATTTGCTATGAAGCAGGCTAGAAATCACACTAAACAAGAGATTCAGTTGGCTGAAAGGGAGCTTCAAGCAGCTGAGAGAGAATTTGTTGATCGACCTTCAGAGTTCTTCCATAATAATTTATGTAAAGCCCAAAAAGCCCTGGAACTCACCCGTACCTCCTTAACCCAAAAAAAATTATTATATGCTACTCAGCGTCTATTTGACCAAGGTGAAAAGAGTGGGAAGATACTCGCATATTTGGCTAAAACTTCCACCCCCACTACCATGATCCCTAGAATTAAAAAAACTGAATGGGGATGTCACATCCTCACCTAAGGAAATCATTTTGACGTTTCAGGAGAACAGATCAGCCGATGTTCTGCCCCTGACAGCAATCATACGATAGACAAAGCTAGTGACAGTCTCCCACTGAAATTCGTACGATTGGCAATACACGCAGAGATATTACCGGCAGCCGACAGAAATTTTCTAACCTGTCCAATCGACCAAACGACCAATCTCCGCCAGACGAAAAATGACGGGACTCTCCACACACGTTCTCAAAATCGTACGAATCCTCGATTCGTACGATGAGATCTTTTCGTCTATGGCCAGCTTTACTGCTTGTTTTACCTTCTCTTTGCCGAACTGCTCCTTTCTCTCCCTCTCTGTCCTGTTCCTTTCCCTCCTCCCTTCCCTGCACTATTCATTTATCTTCCTCTCTGCCCTGTTCATTTGACCCACTCTCTGTCCTGTTCCTTTCTTTCTCTCTCTGACCTGTTAATTTAAACCCTCCCTGCAGTGTATGTTTCTCTTCCTCTCTGCCCTGTTCATTTAACCCCCTCACTGCCCTGTGTGTTATCATTTCTCCTCCCCCTTCACTGCTTGTACCTCTGCCTTGTCTTGCTATGACTGGGACAAAAAAGAAAAGCAAACTGCTGTATAAATAAAACATAATGTGCTACTAAAAGTATTTTATTCTTTTCTGGGGCAATGTGTATCAGGAGTTAGTGTAAATACCATATTCCTTTTCTACACAGTATTACTCTATGTTGTATACAAAAGCAATCAAAATCTTTTCGGTTTTCCCTTTGTAACACCCCGCAGCTGTTATTATATGTTATACCATTCCAGAACATTAGCTGCATTTATTCCCTTGCAATTCCCTGTACCTGATCATAAATTGTTCCAGAACAGCTGCATTTATTCTGTTGCAACTCCCTGCACCTTACCATAAACTGTTTCACAGCAGCTGCCTTTTCCCTTGCAACTCCCTGTACCTGATCATAAATGGTTCCAGATCTGCTGCATTTATTTCTTTGCAACTTCCTGCATCTGATCATATATCAATATGCAGGAAAACAAACCTACAGTTGATGTTTAGGAATTTCATAACAGTAAATACTAATGTATACTGTTTGTATAACTTTTATAATTTAATAGAGGCAGCGAGTTGCATAGTATATAACAATGATTATTGGACTTTAAATTATGTTCAGTTGGGCATGTACATTTGTGACTTATGTTTATTTGTTGTGAAACACAGGAGTATACTGTTGTACTTTAAATAAAAAAAAATTACTATTACATTTTTTACAGATTGTAATATGCTTTTTCTCACTCCACATGTATTAAAGTCAATGAGCATTTCCTCTAAGGTTTTTTTTTTTGCAGCAGTTTTCTCGCCAAAATGTTTGCAATATAATTTGTAATGGCCAAACATGTAATTTTTCCACAAATCCATGCCTGGTAAAAAAATAGTTTCATCACTACTCAGGAAAGGGAAATCTGGTTTATTTAGTCTGTCCTCCATCTTTCTGCTCCTTGACAATTATAAGTATAAATGTTTCTGTTTTTCTGCTGTCATCTCTTAGCTATTATTTAGACTTTTTAGATTTTTAATTTTTCTCCCAACCAGTAAGCCAGTACAAATAAATTACATTAGAGTATGTACTTTTAGGGGCAAATTCATCAAGGGTCGAATATCGTGGGTTAATTAACCCTCGATATTCGACTGGGGAATGAAGTTGAAGGATTTTGCGCAAATACTTCGATCGAACGATCGAAGGAATACTCGTTCGATCGAACGATTAAATCTTTTGAATCGAACGATTCAAAGGATTTTAATCCAATGATCGAAGGATTATCCTTCGACCCAAAAAAGCTTAGCAAGCCTATGGGGACCTTCCCCATAGGCTAACATTGAGCTCGGTAGCTTTTAGGTGGCGAACTAGGGGGTCGAAGTTTTTTCTTAAAGAGACAGTACTTCGACTATCGAATGGTCGAATAGTCGAACGATTTTTAGTTCGAATCGTTCAATTCAAAGTCGTAGTCGAAGGTCAAAGTAGCCCATTCGATGGTCAAAGTAGCCCATTCGATAGTCGAAGTAGCCAAAAAAACACTTCGTAATTGAAAGTTTTTTTCTTCTATTCCTTCACTCAAACTTAATAAATGGGCCCCTTAATGTTAGTTTTTGGTCCTGACATAAACTCAAAATTCTCATTATCTCATATTGTAAGATATGACATCCATTATATCTGGTATTAGTGTCAATACCCACTTTCACACCAGTTTTGAAATGAGTTGAATTAAATTATTAATGTAGGCCAATGCTTCTTCCTCTAGACCTGATTGCATTTGTTATTTGCAAAAACTCAAGACTGTTGTAGAAGTTCACATGAACACTTGGGGGCCCATTCATTAAGTTCGAGTGAAGGAATAGAAGAAAAAAAACTTCGAATTTCGAAGTGTTTTTTTGGCTACTTCGACCATCGAATGGGCTACTTCGACCTTCGACTTCGAATCGAACGATTCAAACTAAAAATCGTTCGACTATTCGACCATTCGATAGTCGAAGTACTGTCTCTTTAAGAAAAAACTTCGACCCCCTAGTTCGCCACCTAAAAGCTACCGAGCTCAATGTTAGCCTATGGGGAAGGTCCCCATAGGCTTGCTAAGGTTTTTTGGGTTGAAGGATAATCCTTCGATCGTTGGATTAAAATCCTTCGAATCGTTCGATTCAAAGGATTTAATCGTTGGAACTATTTGTGCAAAATCCTTCGACTTCGAAGTCGAAGGATTTTCATTCCCCAGTTGAATATCGAGGGTTAATTAACCCTCGATATTCGACCCTTGATGAATTTGCCCCTTGATGTAAAAAAAGATAACGTTTATTTGTAGTGAGCTCCATGGATTCTGAACTCCGAACAAAGAAATCAAAGAGTATTTATAAACTTGGCAACATATGACATAAGAACTTACAGGCATAAAATGATGTTAACATTGTGAGAGCATAGATATATCTCTTCCCAGCACACAAGAAAAACAAAGAACTGACCAAATAATCAATTAAATGGTTCTTCCTCAAGGCCAAGTTTATAATGACTAAGCTAAAGGTGACACACACAAAACACCCATAAATTTTGCGAAACAAATTTGATGTGAAAGGTGCTTACACTAATCTGACTTTTGACGCTCGTCTGTGTTTAACGCACTACGTTATTTTTTCATGCGCAATGCAATTTTGAAACTAGATTAGAGTCTATTGGTGTTTTGTTTGTGTCACCTTTTTTCAGCTTAGGGGCTACCAATTAAACATTTTCCCTTACTTTCTAAGCTTTGTAGACTGTGATAAATGAATATGGCATGTTCTGCTTTGTGTCAAAATGTACTGAAATGCATTGGAGTCAAAGAGTAGACCAATTCCCACACGTTTTGCTCAGTATACTGCTACACACATGCCTTACATTGTTAGAGCACTCCTATCTTTTGAAAAGAAAAAAAGTGCTCACATTTTGCCAGTTTCTTAAAAACATCTGTGTTTTTTTTCATTAGCTCTGGTCGACTGGTATCTACTACTACTACTACTACTTAGTCTATATTGCTGTTTCTTTCTTTTAAAATTGGGTGTGTCTGCTTGGCCAGGGAGTTTCAGGTAGGCGGTAGGTGAAGAGTATAGACTTGATAGGGCTGTGAGGTAGGGTCCCGATAAATCTAAATAACGCAAAAGGGCAAATAAATAAGGCCAACTTAAGCCATCAAACGATCTCTCTGCGTCTAAGCTTAGGAGAACCGTAGGGACATTAAGTTTTCAGACTATTTCCAATAGATCAATGACTCTCCTGGTATTGTCCCCTGCCTGACGCCCTTGTATAAAGCCCACGTGGTCTTTATGAATTAGTCTTGGGAGCAAAGGATCTAAACAGTTTGCTACGATTTTTGAAAAGAGCTTTAGATCCGAATTAAGTAAGGCAATAGGCCTATAGTTGGTGCAAAGGGTCGCATCTTTACCCTCTTTGGGAATTAAAGTTAAATAGGATGTTAAATTTGAGGTAGGGATGGGTGTACCTGAAAGGAATAGATTAAAAAGTTTAGTTAAGTATGGTGAAAAAACATGTAAATAAGTTTTAAAATACTTATATGGAAGCCCATCTCGACCCGGTGTTTTGTTATTGGGCATTGATTTAAGTGTAGTGGCTATTTCTTCTGAGGTTATCTCTCCATTGAGTATTTCCAGGTCAGAGTCTAGAAATTTGGTTAATTTGGCATCGTTAAAGAATTGTATAAAAGGGTCCTGAGCTTGTTCTGTACGTGTTTGGCTAGTGGATTGTATATTATAGAGTTTCTGGTAGAAATCATGAAAACATTTCCCAATTTGCTTAGGGTCATAAGAGAGTTGGCCTGTTGGAGTTTTTATAGCAGTAATGCCTTTAGAGGCTTTTTGGTCTCTGAACTTTCTGGCCAGCAAAGTATGTTGTTTATCTCCCTTTTCATAGTACTTTTGTTTTGTCCATATGATAGCCTTTTCTGCGTCTTTAGTTTTCAGATTCTTTAATTGCTGTCGTAATTCCAAAATTTGGGTCAATATAGCATCCGATTGTTGGGTATAGTACTTCTGTTCTAAGTTAGTTATTTGGGTTTGTAAAGAAGTGGTAGCTAAACGTTGACTTTTCCTGGTGTCTGCTGTTATCGCTATAATGTGACCTCTGATGGTAGCTTTATGGGCTTCCCAGAGTGTAGTGAGAGAGTTGAAAGTATTCTTTGAGAGCTGTTTCTATTTTTTTTGACTGTGTCTAAATTATAGAGATTAGTTTCGTTCAGTCGCCAATGTGGCTCTCGCAGGGGAGGTGTAGTTATTTCTAATTGAAGGCCAATCGGGGAGTGGTCTGACCACGAAATGGGGTGAATCTCCGTGGAGTATTCCAGATTCAGGCATGAGTGTGATAAAAAGAAGTAATCTATTCGAGTATGAACTTTATGGGGGTTGGAATAAAACGTGTATTGTCTATCATTCGGGTGATTGATTCGCCAGGAATCAAAGAGGGAGAATTGCCTTGTTATTTGCTTGAAGTGGGCGGAAATCCTATGTGATGAATCATTTTGCAAAAGAGCAGAACGATCTTTAACCTGCGAGTGTACCATATTAAAATCACCCCCCAGAACTAAGTGGCAGTGTAGAATGTCAGAGAACTTGTTCAGTACCTTTCGTAAGAATGCTGCCTGGTGTCGATTTGGGGCATAGATATTAAGTAGGCTAAGTGGGGTCCCTGAATAGGTTGCAGTCAAGAGAATGTGACCTTCAGGGTCACGATGGACCTGGTTTACCACTAAGGGGCAATCTTTGTGAACCAAAATTGCCACTCCTGCTTTCTTATGTGCATTAGAAGCGTAATATCCTGTTGGGTAATATTTTGAGCATAGTTTATGAGGTTTATTTGCCTCAAAATGGGTCTCTTGAATGTAGGCTAAATCTGCTCGTAAATTTTTTAATTCTTTTAGAGTAAGTTATCTCTTAGTGAGGCTATTTAGCCCTTTAACATTCAAGGATATTCATTTCACCATTGATGACAAAATATAGGTCAAATGCTATAGGAGTGGGCAGATAATTACCTATCGAGTAAACCAAGTCCATCCGAAACAGGCAAACATTTAAAGGTATACATACATCATAAGTTAAGGCATACAGTATAAGCGGCTTGAGGAATAGTAAAGCATTGGATACAACGTTGATATCTATAGTAAATCTGGGTTTAGCACAGGCAAATTGTAAAGTTGAGAGAAAAATAACCATTAACATGAATAACTGTAGAAAGTTTCCAGCAATAGATGATTTTGAACTTTTGCCCTTTAGGCATGTCATCAGTCTGGATAGTGATAGTGTTGGCTCACTCAGCTGGATTTGGGAGCCTGTATGAGCTAATAGCTCCATATGAGGGGGTTGGGAGATAATTTGAAGATGGCATTGGAGGGTATCTCTGCAGATAATTTCCGAGATTCATGTGAAAGCAGGATCTGAAGGTAAAAATGTAAATACGAAAACATACAATAACCTAATCCTGGTGCAGATAAGTGTCATAATCATGAGTCAAGTTATAGGACTATTTGTCCTTTGGCGAAGATGGATTTGAGGTTAGCCTAGGTGTGCCTGATGATGCAGGAACTTTGCTCCACTGTGGTTTCAAAGGTGGTCCTCTCATGGGGGATTGTGGAGGAGAAGAGAGGGGCTTTGTTTGGATGCCCAATGCTGCCAAAAGCTTATGACCTTTAGTTGGGTTGTATAAGGTATGGATTTTGCCTTGATGGTTAACTGTCAGTTTAAAAGGGTAACCCCAGCGGTATGGGATCTGACATTTTGAGTGATACGTCTGAGTTCTCTTCTCTTGGCTAAAGTAACCGGTGAGAGATCAGCATATATCTGCAATGTACAATATCCTCAGGTATCCCCCTGAATCTTAAGTTTTGTCTCCTGGATCTATTTTCAGAATCCTCACAAGTGTCTTTAAGCAGTGTCAGCTCATCTTTTAGTATGGAGTTTTCCTCCTCCAGATTAGCTATCCGGTGCACCATAAGTTTCCAAGTTATCGGTACGGTCGCCTAATTCACAGAGGTCTCTCTGTAGATCTCTGACTGCAGACGCTACGGCCTGTGAGATTGTCTGAGAAATGGAGGTGCTGAACGATTGTTGTAGTTGCGTAAGTTGTTGCGTAAGTATAGAAGTGGTCACTAGTTGTGAGGTGTCCATATGCTTAGAGATAGAGTGAGACTGACCTGCTATCGAGTGCTGGGAACAGTCCGAGTCCGCCATTGGCGAGGAAGGAGAAGCACTTAACGAGCGTCTCTCTTGACGTGGTGCAGGGCCGTCGGCGCCATCTTGTGACAGGGCCCGATGTTCACAGGAATGTGACTTGCGCAGGAACTGAGACATAGTGCTAGCTTTTTTCTGCTTTTTTCTTGCCCATTGTTGCTGCCGCTTCACTTTATTGACCCGAGCAGGGAATTATTAATTATGAAAGCGTATGTTCGGGCTTGTAGAATCTCTCGTGGGTCAGAGCTCCTACCAAGTGCGTGCACCTTCCATCTCAGTCGGCCACGCCCCCCCAAAAACAACATTATTATTATTAGACTTGGTAGGCCTCAACCAGAAGAAATATGCCAACAATGCAGCAGTATTAGAAGCAACTTTATTAGAATTATAAGAGGTAGGCCTCAACCAGAAGAAAGTTGCCAACAATGCAGCAGTATTATAAACAACATTATTAGGAGCCTTGACAGACCCCAACCAGAAGAAATTAGCCAACAATGACGCAGTATTAGAAGTTAAATTATTAGAAGCCTTGATAGGCCTCAACCAGAAGAAATTTCCCAACAATGCAGCAGAAGTAGCAACAGCAGAAGCACCAGTAGTAGAAGAAACATTATTAGAAGCCTTGACAGACTTCACACCAGAAGAAATTTGCCAACTATGCAGCAGTATTAGAAGTAAAATTATTGGAAGAGGTAAGGAGGCTTTTGAGCACGGTATTGGGCCAATCAGTTACAAAGGACATTTCAACCTTTATACTCGGCAAACCGCTTCCCAAAATACGAAAGAAAGTGCAAAAACGTATTAACCACATACTGACTGCAGCTCGTCAGGCAATTGCAGCAGAATGGAAGATGTTTCACCCGCCTACCCTGGCAGAAGTGCTTACTAGAGTGGAATCTAATAAGAACTTTGAATCTAGAATTGCTTACATTCGGAACACAACGGCACAAATCCTAGAAATATGGTCTCCATGGGAACTGCGGAATGTAGACTAGCTGTAATATCAATAGATGCTTAATGATAACCAAACCAGGCGAGGGAGTCATAATATATACCCAGTCCTGTTATATACGTTCTCATGACTGGTCAACTTATCCAGTTTTGTTTGTTTACTCATATCTGTGGACATTTTCTTGTACCCCGTGTATAAACTTAGGCTGGCACGCATATGTTCTTCATATGTTTTTCATATGTTTTTCATGTAATGCATAACTCACTCATTTTCTTTTTTATGTTCTTGAGTGCTTCTTTCATTTTCTGATGAAAAAAAAAAGAAGTAAAATTATTAGGAGCCTTGACAGAACACAACCAGAAGAAATTTGCCAACTATGCGGCAGTACTAGAAGTAAAATTATTATTAGCCTTAAGCTGGCCATAGATGCAAAGATCCGATCGTACGAATCCACCTCCTGCTGATCACTGGTACCTGCTGCAGATGAGGTAGGCTGGGTAAACCAGTCTACCGCCGCCTCTGCCTGCTGCGACTGTATCGGTTGTGAGGCAGTGGCAAAAAAATCTGGCACAGTCCTACGTGTGGCAGTTGCCCCACTGTGACACAATGCCGCTTGCTGCTGCTGCAGTGGTTGCTGCTGCTGCTGTTGCTGCTGCACAACACAGCCCAGACCGGGCATGGCACATGGACTGGGCTGTTGTGAGGTAGTGTGCCACGACCAGCACCAAAGCCTCTTCCTCTCCCACCCTTTCCTATCCCACCCTTTAAATCCAGACCCCCCATCCCACCCCTACTCCCTCTCCCACGGCCCATCATACTGACGGCACCTAAACTAAAAAAGAAAAAATAAGGGGGGGGTGTGGGATATTTGGGGAAAGGAAAGGAGAAAAAATAAAACCCTAAACTTAAACCCCTCAGCAGAAATGTGCACCCAAAAGGGATACACACCAACAGACAGACAAACAAACGTAGCCCTGTTGTAACAACAACTTGAGTCTCAGAGGTAAGCAGGCAAGCAGAAGAGGGAAAACACAGCTAACTCCACAAAATGCTCCTATCTCCTACTCTATCCATTATCAAAAGTGCACAAGTAATGGTCACTTCTGCACCTCCTTATATAGACAGTGGGAGGGTTTAGATCTAATTGCCTGCTGTAAAAGGGAAGGGGAAGGTGAAAATGATGCTCCCATTTGTTGCGTGTTTTAAAGATTAATGTATTAGTAGAATTAAAATTATTAATGTATGTCAGTACTCCTTCCCCTAGAACTGATGACATCTCTTATTTTCTTCAAGACTCTTCAAGTCCATTATTTCCAAACTGTTTCCTTGTATTACTGATTTCAATCTACAATTGAAAGATTAAAGTATTGTGTTTTTAAGGTTTCTATCTTTGGAGTGGATATATAAAAGAGTGAAGTTAGAGATCTCCA
Organism: Xenopus laevis; assembly: GCF_017654675.1. Lineage (NCBI taxonomy): Eukaryota > Metazoa > Chordata > Amphibia > Anura > Pipidae > Xenopus > Xenopus laevis. The sequence continues at coordinate 72,892,674 of NC_054381.1, forward strand.
CTGTCCGCAGAGTGAAATACTGCCTCTCTCCATATGGTGAACTTCACTATCACCCTTTGACAAATACGCCTTTACAAATCCCATAGAAATGAATGGAGAGAGGTGGCATTTCATTCTGTGGACTGTGGAGATCTCTAACTTCACTTCTTTGATAAATCTACCCCTTTATTTCAATTTAATAAAAAATGTAAGGCATCTTTAAATATCTCATATCATAGGACCTCAGAGGGGCATATTTATCAAAGGGGACACAACCAAACTACCACAAAATGTGTCAAAATAATCTCCAGGTCATAGATAAATAAACAGAATGGTGGGATTCTCATTGATGAATTTTGCAGTGAAGAGCCTGTACACCCTTTGATAAATACGCCACAAAGGCTTTTTATTTTTGCAGATCCATTTCATTGTACAAAATCTATACATATAGACATCCTACAGCTAATACATAAAAAATCTGTTAACACTAAATTATGTGAAAACATTTCCATTAAAGTATATGGAATTTGTTCAGCAGTGTAATGAAAATGGGTTTATTTAATATTTACAAGATTTTCTAGTAGACTTAAGGTATGAATACCCAAATTCTGTACAGATCCATTATCAGGAATACCCACATCCCAAGCATTGTGGATAATATCTGTATTAAACTTCTCTCTCCAGAACAAATATATTTTAAACAGGGATGCTGAACTTCTCTCATGTTGGCAGCATAGCATAGTAGCAATCTCTTGTTAAATTTTGGCATTAAAATATTGCCTCAGGTTAAGCTGGCAAGGTCCTATTTATTTGATAAAATGTGAATAAATGCGGTGGCCATTTTACACCCACCTCTGTCTCCTGGTATATAATAATGGGGTTCAGTGGGATAGCTCAAGGTGAAGGGTCAAATTGAGGAGTCCCCTTGTCATGTCAAGAAAGGCAGTTGTTTGCTTAATTTCTTTGTTACATAGAATTGATATAAAACCAATTGTTACTCAGGTACTCATAAAAGGTTGAACTTGACGGACATGCATTTTTTTACTATGTGTGGTGAGGTTACTACAGGATACCTGGGAAAGTCCAGGATAGAGCTTACATATCTCCCAGGTTTAACAGAATGGTTCTGTCCTTGCCTTGCCATCTGGCCGTTAGTGGGACTTCTGACACCAGGAGTCTTCCAGTGGGTAGAAGGCTGGCTTTTTTTCTAGACCTCTGGGTAGAAACCATATCAGACCAGTGGGTTCTTCAGCTGGTGAAGGAAGGTTACAGAATCATTTTTTTTTTTTTTTGCTTTTCCCCCTCTTAAATTCCTTCCCACATGCAGAAAGTCTTCACCTCAAAAGCAAAATGCCTTTGAGGACGCTATTTATATTTTTTGTTAGAAAAGGGTATCGTAAAAAGTTAATTTTTTGGGAAAAGGTTGTGGCACTTATTCCATAGTGTTCCTGGTCCCAAAACCAGATGGTTCTTTTCACATTATCATAGACCTCAGGTTTGTCAACCAATTAATCCAGAAGAAACATTTTAGAATGGAGACTGTAAAATCAACTCTGCAGATTATAGAGCCAGGAGACTACCTTGTGATTCTGGATCTGAAAGATGCCTATCTCCATATACCCATTTTTCCATCTCACAGGAAATGTCTTAAGAATCGTAGGGTTTCTAAATGAGAAGCTCCATCATTTTCAGTTTCGGGTCTTACCTTTTGGTATCACTTCTGCTCCGAGGGTGTTCACAAAGGTTGTTGCTGCTGTCACAGCAATTCTTCATCAGGAGGGTGTCCATGTGATACCGTATCTAAACGATTGGTTGTTCAGGGTAGAGTAAGCTTCCCTCCTTCTAAAATACCTAGAGAAATCTTTAAAGATCCTTCAGTATCTTGGCTAAATGGTCAAAATGGAGAAATTGCCTCTGTTTCCCTTAAGAGTAAAGCAGTTCCTGGGAATGTGTATCAATACAGAAGAAATTAGAGTTATCCTAACCTCTCAAAGAATTGCCAGTATAAAAAGAGCTGTCACTCACCTGAGCAGTTCAGTTCCTGTCTCTTTGAGACAGATGATGAGTGTGTTAGGGCTAATAACAGGCTCTATAGAAGCTCTTCCTTGTGCCAGATGACACATGCATCCTCTCCAATGACTGTTGGCTTCAGATGGCCAGATATATCAGAGGGAGGCCGATTCAGGATCCCTTGGGGATCTTGATAACAACGGATGCTTCTGCAAAAGGATGGGGAGCTTATCTAGGGAAGCAGATTGCTCAAGGCCTTTGGGATGCCATGTAGAAGTCATTTTCCTCCAATTTCAGAGAGATGAGGGCAGTGTTCAATGCTCTTATGGCTTTCTCTGATTTAATCCAGGATCAAGCAGTGACAATACATTCAGACAATTCAACAGTAGTCTCGTACTTAAACCGACAAGGAGAACCAGATCACAGAAGATCTTATGCTGGACAGAGAACAACCTGTTGAATATTGTTGCAGTTTTCATCAGGGGAAGTACAATCTTCTAGCAGATCATCTGAGCAGAGTAATGCTACTCCCTGTATCACCATCATCCATGGGTACAGGATGCGATGATGATCAAATGGGAATTTGTTCTGTCTTAAATTTTTCCTCCTATTCATATGATCAGCAGGATTATCAGGAAAATTCAGAAGGATCAGACTTCTGTTATTGCCATTCTTCCCTTATGGCCGAAGAGAATATGGATCTCACATCTGATGAACATGTGCCACGGGGATTATTGGGTTCTTCCCAGGAGGGACAAGAATTTAAGTCCTAGTACCCTCAGAGTGCAAGTGTCTGCTATTTCCGCCTATTTGGGTTCCCTTTTATCTTCTGATCCATTGATACAAAGGTTTCTTAAAGCGGCTCAGAGGATTAGACCTCCTGTTCTGAATCCAGTTTCCCAATGGGACTTGGATATTGCATTAGAGCAGTTATGTGAACTACCTTTCGAAACCTCTAGAAGATATAGATCTGAAGCATCTTTCCTTCAAAGCGCCATTCCTTACTGCTTTAAGCTCTGATAGAAGGATAAGCGAGATTCAAGCTTTGACAGATTGAATCTTATTTGCAGTTCTTTCCGGAGAACACTTCCGGATTTTTCCCCTAAGGTTGCATCCAAAATAAACATAAATCAGGAAGTAAGACTTCCTTCGTTCTGCACAAATCCTTCCATGGAATTGAGGTACCAGACGTCCGCCGTGTGGTTCAGAAATACTTACAACAGACAGAAGGTTTCAGGAAGTCAGAAAATCTCTTTATAACTTTTATGGGGAAAAACTAAGGTCGAAGATTTTCTAAATTAACCTTGTCCAGATGGCTAAAGGATACAATTCAAATATGCTATATAGCAGCAAAATTATCCCCTCCAATTTTCATTAAAGCCCATTCTACTCAAGCAACAGCAGCTTCCTGGGCTGTCTTCTGGTACCACCAGACAAGATCTGCAAAGCAGCTACATGGTCAAGTCTTTATACATTCTCCAGACATTACAGGTTGCACATTGATGATTCGCAGGTCGCGGACTTTGGCAGAGCGATCCTTCAATCAGTCTATCAGAAAAAATAAAATTGTACTTGCTATGTCCCACTTGTGCTGCAGTATAGGATGTGAAGGAAAGATGAAATTTTAATTACCGTAATTTCTTTTTCCTATGGCAGCACAGATTATTCCCACCCGTAATGAATAAAGTTGAGTTATTCTGTGTGTATGCTAGAGTACTTTTTTTTTTAACACATGTCATTTGGTTGGGGGCGGGATATTATAGTGTGTTTAATTAACTTTGTCTCGTCCTACCAAGCAAGAGGGGGATTAACCCCCACTTGTGCTGCCGTATGGACTTGAAAGTAAAAGAAATTACGGTAAGTAAAATTTTATATATATATATATATATATATATATATATATATATATATATATATATATATATATATATATATATAGTCCCGCAGTACCAGCACTCTGATCATTAAACTGGTTTGTGGTGTACGATCAAATTCAGGATATATAGAATAAGAAGGATCAGCACTCACTATATTGATGTGAAGAAAAATTCACTTTTTATTATTTACATCATAATCCGACGTTTCGGTCACACCTGGGGACCTTTTTCATCCTTGGAGTGCGGCTCTATGCATTTTATTAAGTATCAATGTACTTTGAGCCTGCACCCACTCAAAAACCAAAAAATCCGGATTTGAGTGCGGCTGCCTGACTACCAGATATATATATATATATATATATATATATATATATATATATATATATATATATATATATATATATATATATATATAGATATATAGATATATATATATAGATATAGATATAGATATAGATACTGTATATATACATGCTACTTAGTTGGAAATAAAAAGATACACCATAATTAATCTTCTGGTATTGTATTAAACTGTTGTATTGATGTTGAATAATGTTATTAATAAATCAGTAAGTGCTGACTTAATAGTATATATTTCATTCTGGTATAGATGCAATTTTGAATACTATCATTCATTCTTCTTTCAGTGTTACACATTACAGTAAGGGTGGAGACCTAATGCAGCTGCAAAGCTGATGTCATTCATGAAAATTGGTAAAAGACGTAAATATAGGTGCTAGATTTTGAAGCAAGCTAAATTTTAAATGTTTCCATATTGCATAAGAGGAGAGGGATCCACACATGCTGTGGTATAATATGATGGTATAAGAATGCTATTTAACTACATGCCAGCATATGTGTGCTCCAAAAAGATGTCTTTGATCGCCATAGGGAGATTCAAAAGTAAAATCCTGTAAAAGTACTGCTCTGTTAAGTCATGCTGTCTAAGTATGCCTACTCCCTTTTGTCTATCATGTTTCCCATTAGAGTCTATGGGCCATAATTTCAAAGAACAACTTGGCATAAATTTGACTCATCACTACTTTTAACATTTTCAAATAGTTCAAGGGACCTCTACCATGGAGAATATTCGAATTAGAACTTTTTCCAGTGTCGAAGTATGATAAATCTCGAATTTGAGTTGGTGGTTTTAAATTCCATTCGAACCTTAGTAAATCTGTCCGAAAGTATGCAAGGATATTCCGGGGCACCTTTTAAAAATCCCATAGAAATTAGGGATGAACCGAATCCAGGATTCGGTTCGGGATTCGGCATTTTTCAGCAGGATTGAGATTCGGCCGAATCCTTCTGCCCGGCCGAACCGAATCCGAATCCTAATTTGCCAATGCAAATTAGGGGTGGGGAGGGAAATCGCGTGACTTGTGGTCACAAAACAAGGAAGTAACATTTTTTTCCCCTTCCCACCAGTTCGGTTCGGTATTCGGCCGAATCTTTCACAAAGGATTTGGGGGATCGGCCGAATCTAAAATAGTGGATTCGGTGCATCCCTAATAGAAATTAATGGCGAGTGATGGAATTTCACTCTAGTCGACTGTGGTGATCTCCAACTTCACTGTTTGATAAATATGCCCAATACTGTGAGGACCCTCACCAGGATTACCCTGGTGGTCTAGTGGTAGTGCAGCAGGGACGCCCCTGCGTCTTTTTTCACACGCTAGCATAGGCGCAAAAATCAGCTGGCGTCTTTTGTACCATTGCCCAACGTAGGTCTATTTTACTAGTTCCTGGGTGCGATTTTTGTTGTTTAAAGCCCTGATCCTGTTCTATTTGCTGCCTGTCCTGACCCTTGCCTGTACCTTGACTATTCTTATGGATCCTGCTTTGTACCACAAAACTGGTGTGTTTGTCTAAGCCTGTGACCTTGACTATCCTCTCGTCTCCTGAATCTTTACCACCTCTCCTGATATTGACCCAGCCTGTTTCCTGATCACACTTCCTGTGGCAGGTTTTAGGTGGTGGATATTTGATTTAGACCTTTTTCCAGGGTTGAGTTGTGATAAATATCACATTCAAACTCGAAATTTGATTTATAATTTGTGAGTTTTGACCCCCCCAAAAAATCAAACATTTCTAATTTACCATGTATTTTTTAAACTAGACTTTTTAGGGGGAATTTAAGTTCCCAGTAGTGATAATATTTGACTATTCCTTTGATGTATAGTAAGTTATTGTGATTGTACTAATATCCATGCAATTTGTATGTAATCCATTTAAACCCCTTTAATATATGATAAAAGAAATGTATTCTTATTTATGAATTAAATTGCTTAAGGACTCCTAATTTACACATGTTCTTTATCTGTTTTAATTTACTTTGTCTTAAAACTTATGTTTTTAATGTAACCACTAGATGGTGCTGTTGAACCATGCCTTTTATAATATTGGAATTTTTGTGCCTGTGATTAAAATTGGAAGTGTGCTAAACACATAATCCTTTGACCCTATTTGCTTGTTTTTTTTTTATGTGGAGTAGCACAAGTGATATAAGAATGTACATGTGTATTATTATGAAGGTAAAAGTAGTTTACATTTGCATAAAATGTAATTCTGTTAACTTATTTTGGAATGTAAAATGTAAGTTTATACAGATTCTCTAGGGACTTTGTCTTAAAGGAATTGTTCAGTATAAAAATAAAAACTGGGTAAATAAATAGGCTGTGCAAAATAAAAATGTTTTTAATATAGTTAGTTAGCCAAAAATGAGTGACTGAATGTCTGACATAACAGCCAAAAAACTACTTCCTGCTTTTCAGCTCTCTTGGTTTCCACTGATTTGTTACCAGGCAGCAACCAATCAGTGACTTGAGGGGGGCACATGGGTCATAACTGTTTGCTTTTGAATCTGAGCTGCATGCTGAGGATCAATTGCAAACTCACTGAACAGTCTGACTAACTCAGAGTTAGAGAGCTGAAAAGCAGGAAGTTGGATTCTAGCTATTATGTTAGACATCTGTTCACTCCAGCCTTTATACATTTTTACAGCCAATCTATTTAGCTAGTTTTTATTTTTACACTGATCTGTTCCTTTAAATATCATCCTTAAGCTGGATCAAACAGTTCCTGAGAGCCCTAGATATTTCAGAAGCCACTGGCTTGCACTGTGCTGAAGAAGCTAAATAGATTCTTCTCAGTGAACATTCAGCCCTGCAATTCATTACATCTAGGACCTGATCCATCCACTACATGAATGGTTTCTCCTTTTGAAAGGTGGGCCACAGCAATGTCCACATTGGGAATCCTTCCAAGCCTTGACTTCTGTAGTGATATGTAAAAAGAGACTTCTGATTCTTGTGCACCCACCATTTCTCAGTCTGTAAGCTTAGTAACAAATTCCTCCTGGAACACAGACATATCCATCTCATCTTCCTTTTCTATGTCAGCTTCCTTGTGACGTAAAGATTGTTTAATCTCAGAGAATGTTTGTTGTAAAAAAAACTTTATCCATGAAAGGGAGGCATCCTCAGGCTGAACGGAATGATCAAATAAGCATTCCTGGCATCAGCCTCTTTCATAGTAGTCTGGAAGAGGATTTTCAAAGTCTGCAGACCAGTAGTAATATCCAGAGGTGTACCTGTAACAGATCACAGCAGAGAATACAGTACTCCTGCCATCCACCAAAATATGTTGAAGAGAAAAAACATGTAATGGGAAGGAAGGGAAAGTTCTTATAAATGTTGACAGGTTTGTTTACTCCTACTGTCCTACCTTAGGTGAAAGGGATAGTGAACCCTTTTCCATGCTGCCACTGATTTTTTTTTATGCTGCCACTGATTGTAAAGGAAAGATTGTCACATAGAGAAAAAAAACTCTCATTTTTTTCACTTCAAAACTTTGTTGAAGATTATAAGAAAAAGTAGAATTAAATTGGGAGAAACGTTTTTCCCCCTCAAATTGAATCTTGCTCATAATTGTTAATTTTCTTTTTAAACATATATGTCATTAGAAATACTGCTAATATACTGCAATTTGACACATTTTAAAACACATTTTGAAACATTAATGCCATTTATTGTTTTATAAAATGTAGCAGCTGAAGAAGAAATTTTTACATACTATTTTTTGTAAGATAAGTCATAATTTTCTATAATTTGTCATGGACAAGAAACACAGGACTTGTTTGTTACAGTCGCACTTGTGAATTCCCTTTTTCACTTGTTAGTTGCTGACTGTGTATGTCTGCTGTCAAAAGCCTTCACCTTCTCCTAATGCCAGTACATAATAGGGATCTTAGTTCTGTATTCACTTAATTGCTATGTCTGCCTCTTTGTAACATCCTACACAAGAATGTGAGGCTTTGGAATGTATTTGACTTGTGCCTGGTGGTTCTTCCAACTTCCAAACAAAGAATAAATGAGTGAAAGTCCTAAGCTTAATACAAATCAATTGAGAAGCAAAAGAAAATGACATAGCATATTGGTGACATTAATGAACAATGGCAATTAAGCATGAGCAAACTAATTTTCAGAACAATAACTTGCTTGTCTACTAAATTATTCAATGTTGGGCCATACAACAAGATTTTATTGAGTTAGAAAGATGTCAAAGAAGGGCAATTAAGCTGGTTAAGGGTGTGGAAAGTCTCAGCTATAAAGAACAGCTAGCCAAGTTTGGATTGTTTACAGTGGAGAAAGATGTACTTAAGAAGAGACATATTAAAGGGTAGTAGGCCTTTCAGCAGACACCAGCATAAATTCAGACTACTGCTTTCACACCCACTCCTGCAAAAAAAAAAAAAGCCTTCTCTTTCTGAAAATTCTCTCTCCCGCACTGCTGAGGTTTGTTTTTTTTTTTCAGATGGTGCTTAACTCATTCCCTATTACTAGGTTATATATCATTCTGTTTGTGCAGGGAAGGCAGACAGGCAAGGGCCACACATAATCAAGTAAGGTAGAATAAGTTAAAAGCACCTTTAAAAAAAAATGAGCAGCATAGAGGGATGCAGAAGAGGAGTTTTGCAGTGCAGTGGTGGAGGAGCAGAGGATTGTTATTATATAGTCACATACCTGAACATGAAAGGAAGCAGCTGCTCTGTGATAAGGAGGCTGTAAACCCTGACCCTGTGTGGCCAATGTAGTATAAACTGGCAACACCATTTAAAAGTAACGGATTCTTCCTGTCAGTCAAGCATTTAACTTCCAGCCCCAAGTTTGACAAGCCCCAAGGGACCATAAGAATGTGTCGGAGTCTGACACTCTACTAAAGGAGAATTCCAATACAAATTTCAGCAGCACTCCGGTATAGTGAAAAATAATTTATTTGTGCAAGTGAAGCAATGTTTCGGGCATAACCAGCCCTTTATCAAGCTTGATAAAGGGCTGGTTATGCCTGAAACGTTGCTTCAGTTGCACAAATAAATTATTTTTTTGATAAAGGGCTGCTGAAATTTGTATTGGAACTGGACCTGGGCAGACAGAGTCACAGCCGGCACCCGACGCTACAAAAAGCGGTGAGATTGATTGTGTAGCACTACTCTCTATGTTTGTCCATTAAAGGAGAAGTGACCTATGTCCAATTTACATAGAAAGAGGTCACATTGAGGAAAATGGTCTAAAGGACATACAGGCATATTTTGATGAATAATTCAATGATGCTAGAACCTGAGAAGTGTCACTATCCCTTTAAATAACTTAAAGAAATAATTGGATGGCTTTATAGCAAATAAAAAATACAAGGTTACAGCTCAAGAACAAGGATGAAGGGATTGGTTTGCTTGCCATCTTGGAGTCAGGGGAAATTTTTCCCACTTTAAGGCCAAATGAAAAGGTTAGAGGTGTTATTTGCCTTCCTGTGGATCAAATACAGGTTGTGCAAGTTTCATTTAGACAAGTAGAAAAGGTTAAACTTGAGGGATTACATTTTTTGTGCCTAATTTACCATGTTAATATGCGTTATAATGACTGACAACTTGGAATACTTAAAATATGCATGTACAGTATCTTTGAAGCAAATGGCATAATTAATATATCTTTCTGGGGTAGATCTTAATTATCCTTTTTTATGCATTATCAACTGTCTAAATCAACCCACACAGTGTTACCCAACTGTGTCACCAGCAAAGAGAAGTCTGAGTAAGTCACTGGCCAACCAAAGATGTGATGAGAGCAACAAAGGCACACTATGGTGTAATTTAAAAAAAAAAGGAGTGTGAGGTGCAGTAAAAGGCTTGGACAGGTATGCAAAAAGAAAGTCCATTATATCCCTGTTAGTTTTTAAACAAATTATTTAAGCACTAGGTACAATAATTAAAATGCTAAACTTAAACAATACAAAGTAATAGTGCTTTAAATAAAACAATCACATACAGTGTCAACAGTAAGTTAACCACTGTGCAGTTTCCAAGAGCACAAAACATATCCAATTTTGAGAGATGCAGAGCAACACAAGTGTCAATGAGATTCAGGAACCAAGCAAACTATACTTTATCAACACTTTATACTGAAAGTGCTGATGTGCTAGAAATAGTGAAATCCAGATACAAACCATGGTTCCTAAGTGTATGGCAATTTACCAGTCAAAAGTGAAATACAGGGATTGATTCAGTTCCAAGATAATTCATCTCATGAAAACTCAACAGAAGTCTACAAGGAAATATGGTATTCTGTTTCAACCCACTGTGCTTAGTGACAGTTCCCTTAGATCTTGGCCAGGATCTTTACAGGACACTACTCACTGTTATGAGCAGATCTCCAAAGACAGCTTAACTCAACTGAACCAACAGGAGTATGCAGATTTGTTGAAGTTTATTCAAAAACCGATGATATTCTCCCATCGATCAGACCAGTAAGTCAGAGAATATTTTCATGTTGAGAAGCCATGACTGTTCCTGTATAACCACTATTTATTGTGCAGTTTCTTTGCAATTTTTGGACAAGACAACATGATAGTTTTGCATTTCCATAGACAACAGTGACTATTGACTATTGCCAGTTAAAGAAGAACTAAACCCTATCTCCCCTCCAATCCCCTCCACTGCCCCCATTCAAACTCCCTCTCCACAGCATCTATTCTTCTCAAACATCTGCCTGTATGCTGACCTGGCGTTCAAAGGTGCCTTATTCGGTCTGTCTCTGATCCTCTTCTGTAGAGCGGCAACACCAATCTTGGAGTGCAGTTCAATCTATGTCCTAAAAGCTACTACTGCTCATGCTCACAAAAGAGCCGTGTCTTCTTTTGACTGTTTCTAACTCTCAAATGGGAGTCTCTCACCCCAGCACCAAAACAAATATTGATCTGTTAGCCTACAATATTATTGTTATTTTCTCAAAATAATATTGATATTCAGGACCTCTCCTATAAATAGAACAGTCTCTCATGAAAAATACTCACTGGCTGCTAAGGTAATTTGAACCCTAACAACCAGATGAGTGCTGACTTTCCATGTGGATATCTGATAACCAAAAAGGGAAAGCTTGGTGGAAAGCTAATCATCATAGGAAAAGTTACGTCTTCAAAATATTTTAAAAAAAAACTGTTTTCCCTCACAAAAAAAGATTACCCTCTTATATAGTGGCATGTGTAATATGCAAATTGCTAATTGTCTTCGCAATGTGAAATAGCCTGTCATTTCTGGACAGATCTGTGTGTCCCAAAAAATACACATTTGTGAAGAGTGTTTTATAACATTGTGAAGCTTTGCAATGCAAAAGTAAGAGTAAACACCTGCTCTGGAGTTTTGTTGCAGCTGTGCTCAGAAAACACTATGGGCAATTTTATTATTCTGTGTAAAAAACAGTGGGATAATACACCACATGTCGCCAGGTTATGCCATGTAAAAAAAGGCCTAAAATTTTTACGAGTGACTTTCACCAGAAGCAATGTAAAATAACAGCGGCAAATCTGGCTTTCACGTGATGTAAAATTGCACACAACATGCGTTATCTAGTATAGGTAAATTTAAAACAACTGGACTTACTGAGCATGAAAACGTTTCGCTACTCAGCCGAGCAGCTTCTTCAGTTCAACATATAAGCATATAAACTACTCCACTAATCCAATCACAATGGCACATTGTAAAGAGGTGACATCTGAAATTTACAGAGGTGTTGATTCTGTGTAGTTACTGTGGGATTATCCAATGTGTCATGCAACTCCTAGAAACAGGTCATATTGCCATTCATTTTGGAGAGAATACTCTAAAACTGGTTCGGGAATATGAAAGAATAGCAAGAAAACTGGCGGACGATCGAAACCATCTACACTTTAATCTCAGATGCCGACATCAGGGACTCACCCCTTGTAGCCTACGCCTGGGTTCCACCAAAAAGGTCACAGAGCCAACATGATTTTACAAAAAGCCCAAAAATATCTACTAAATGAACGGGTCAGACAGATCAACTTTACCATTGATGCCCTTAAGCAGAAAGTTGAACATCTGGCAAGAGAACTGCCTGATGGAACTCTGGAAAGGGTGTTTGTTTTTGTTAAACATGAACAGATTGTCCAACACATTAAGAGTAAGGAGAGACAAATAAGCAAATTCACCATCTTACTGTCACGAAGCAACGGTTGGAAAGGGACAGAAGAACTAACCTTGAGGCAGAAAGATGAGACACCAAAGAACACCAAAGACACGTGGGTTAGGAACCAGATAGGGTACTAACTCAGCCGGAAAAGGACGTGCTAGCCAAGGGGTTATACTATGCAGAGACGCCACAACGCATCCCAGTAGTTGAATTCATCACAGCCACAGAATCTGCTATCAATAATAATCACATGAAAAAGGAAGAAGCTGAACAACTCCGGCTAAAAGTGTCAGCTGCCTTGTCAAGTGCCAGAACACCTCCCTCTAACCTTACTACACAAGAGAGGAGAGCTTTCAGTTCTCTAAATAAGGACCCAAACATCACTATACTGCCAGCAGATATAGGGTGATGCACAGTTGTGCTCAACACAACTGACTATCACTGCAAGATAACCACACTATTTAGTGACAGCAATACATATGAACCCTTAAGGAAAGACCCAACCAGCAGTTACAAGAAAAAGGTGATTGGTTGCCTACAACAACTTGAAAAGGAGAAAGCCATCAATCGAGTTTTATACCACCGTTTGTACCCCAGAGAAGCCACACCATGCTTATATGGACTCATCAAGATACACAAAGAAGGAGCTCCACTAAGACCCATTATCAGCAGCATAAATTCTTGGCTAACATCTTAGCCCCATTGGTAGGCAATACAGTGCATCATATCCAGAATGCCAAAGATTTTGTAACCAACATTCATGGTGTTACACAAGAGGCAGAAGAAACAAAGGTATCATATGATGTCACAAAAATAAACTGCAACAAGATAACACGCTCAGCAGCAGAACAAAGCTCAGTACTAACCAAGTATGTTTGTTGCTAGATTTGTGCCTTAACACCACATACTTCAAATACAAGGACCTTTTTTTATAGACAGAAACATGGCTCTGCAATGGGTTCTCCAGTCTCTCCCATTGTAGCCAACTTGTACATGGAGGAAGTGGAAAGGATTTTTTCAGCAAATTTAATTTTGCACATTTTCCATTAACATGTAGTATACTGTGCAGCATATATAAGTCTAAGTATACTGCTCGTGCACATGGGATACTTGGGAATTACAAGGAAAAATATTAGCAGTTGAATTCAATGGGGGTACCAATATGTATATTGTATCTTTGATCCTACATTTAAATGAAAACCTAGTATAATATGCTGTTTCTTATAGACAGAAACATGGCTGTGCAATGGGTATGCCTGGGTCTCCCATCCTTGAAAAACCTTTACATGGAAGAAGTGGAAAAGAAAGCCCTGAACACCTTCAAGGGAGAAGCACCAAGTCATTGGTTCAGGTATGTGGATAATACCTGGGTTACACTTAAAGCACATGAGGTGCCAGCCTTCACTGAAAATATAATATGTGGAAAAATCCTCAAGTTCACAAGAGAAGATGGGAAAGACAGCAAACTTGTAGATAGCAAAAACGTGAGACTAACATAAAGAGAGGAGGAGTCTAGTAGGTGAATAGTCATCCCATATGTGACTGGAACATCAGAACATACAATTCTCAAGAAACATCACATTCTTGTGTTTTTCAAACCAAAAACATCCTGAGAAAGACATTGGTACACCAAAAAGACTCAACGAAAAATCACAAAAGTGATATTATCTGTACTGTCCAGTGTTTGGATCTACACATTGGGCAGACTAAACAACCATGGCTCAACATAGGATGCTAACTCCTCAGGACAAGACTCAGCAGTGTATCTACATGTAAAGGAAAAGGGTCACTCCTTTGAGGATAGCAATATGCATATTTTAAACCGAGAAGACAGATGGTTTAAAAGATGCAGGAAGGAGGCAATTTATACCAAACTGTAAACTACCCCTGAACAGAGGAGGTGGCCTGCAACACTGCTTGTCATCAACATACACTGCTGCTTTGACATACACACCCTTGTTAGTTCCATAACAACTCACATTTCCAGTCATGTACTTTGTAAAATAAACAAATACCTCTATGAGAATCATGGTAGCATTCTGAATGGATTACACTGCTACACATCTGTAAGTTTCAGCCAATACCTTACTTAAATTCAATGGAACCATTGTGATTGGATGCCTGTGACTTTACTACCCTCAAGGTTTTATATGCTGGGGGGTCTGTTTTCGATGTCGAGTATACATGTTCTCATTTCTGCATGTGTCTCAGAATTCTGCTTGTTTTCTTGTAAAAATTCAATAAAATCTTGAAAGTAGAAGCAACAGACAAAGGTTATAGTCACCTCTACTCTATATGCGACAAATTAGTTCACTTTAAATGGCTTCATCAATTCTATATCACCCCTGTGCAATTAAAAGCCATGGGAAATAATCCAACTGCAAGATGTTATAGGTGTGGGGCTGAAGGAGCCACCTTTCTACACATGGCTTGGTCGTGTCCACCAGTCTCCAAGTTTTGGACCAAAGCCATGGATATCTTAGCAGATAAATTGGATTTCCCGAAGCTGCTGACCCCACAGGTGTGTATATTAGGAGTCATACAGGGGGAATGTAATAAAAATCGATAACGGAAAAACTATTCGCAATGCGAAAAGTTATGCCTTTGCGCGAACAAATTTTGCTTTGTGCGAGCCCGGAAACTGTTTAGCGACCACTTCCGACAATGAAAGACCGTTTGCGAATTTTATAGTTTGCGCCAATGCGCAGTCAATGTAATAAAACTTCTTACTGAAAAAGTCGTTATGTTTGCTCCAAAAGATTACGACACCTTCAAGCACTTCTTATGAGTGGGCAATTAAAATTCGCAATGCACAATTAAAATTAGCAATGCAATAACAGTTTAAGGAACAATATTACATTGCGAGATGTGGATTTTTAGTCTTATTGGTGCGAATTGTTTTGCTCTTTGCAACTTTTATTACATTCCCCTGATAGATGAAATCATATACACTAATCATGCCAGAGTTAGAAACCGAACACTGTTGTACTATGCTAAGAAAGTAATTGCTATGGCATGGATGGGTCCCCATCTGCCCTCGGTGCAAAACTGGATAACGTTGGTGAATCAAAATCCGCCTCTCATTAAACTCACCTTACTAGCCAGAGGCTCACTGAAAATATTTGAGAAAATATGGAGTCCATGGTGGTAAGCGGGGCTTGGGGGTCAGGGCTCCCGAACATAAAAGGAAATGTTTATTTATACTGTAAAAGGCAGAAATCCTTAATTCTATCTAGAACTTGATGTTACTGTCAGGTCTGGCCACAGGTGAGTGACCACCGGGCTGGAGCCTCTTTGCAAAGTAATACCCCTGAATGGATGGACAATTAGTAGAAGCCATAGTAAGGCAAAAAGTAATTATTTAATAACAAAATGAGAAAGTAATCAAACACACAGAAGTTGAAAAAATACAGGCCTGGAATGAGGCTGGCAATGGAGAGAGGCAAGTCCAGAAACAAACAAAATGGTCAGGGCTGGCAGCAGGCAGGCGAAGTCCAAAAGGCAGGCTGAGGTCAAATGGCAGGCAGCAGACGAGCAAGGTTGAGAAACAGGCCGGAGGTCAGAACCAAGGGAATCCAGAGTAGTAGGAGTCGGGAACCAGGTGAGAACAGGAAGGTAGGAGCGAGGAACACAGGAAGGTGAACATGGAGCGAGGCAGGGAACACAGGAACCAGGGATCAGCATAACACAGGTAGAATGGGCTCAGGAGCTCAGATGATCAAGCAACAGGAAGTTTGATGGCACAGGCTTATAAAGGGCCTTGATTGCTTGACTGACAACACATGTTGTTAATGAGGCAAGATAAGGTAAGTGTGTTGCAAGAATATACAGTAGTAAGTCTGTTCAGGGCAGTGTCCAATATAAGCACTAGGATTCCCCAGTGGCTCACGAGTATAATGCAAGATTGTCCAAATACAAAGACCAGGGTTTGATTCCATCATGATTCCTGACATTACCCGCACCTTAAGGATCGACCTCTGGGCGATCCCAGGGTCAGGTGGGTACATGAGTTCTATGAGAAAGTTTCTTTTAGAAGAGTTCTGCAGTGATGTTATAACTAGATTGTCCAAACAAGCACTGAAACCTCTCAGGTTAACATCATCATCCACAATTAAAACCACATCAATTAAAAATAAATTTGAACTATTAAACCAATGGCATTGCATAGATGCAAATATGAACAGGAAGATATAGTACAAAATGAAAATACTTAAATATGCTTGAAACCATTGGCAATAAATGAACCCAAGTAAAGTAGGAGCTAGAAATGAGGCGTCGCCAGGGTCAGGAGCCAGATCAGAGGAGTCGCCAGGGTCAGGAGCCAGATCAGAGGAGTCGCCAGGGTCAGGAGCCAGATCAGAGGAGTCGCCAGGGTCAGGAGCCAGATCAGAAGAGTCGCCAGGGTCGGAAGCCAAATCAGAAGAGTCGCCAGGGTCGGAAGCCAAATCAGAAGAGTCGCTAGGGTCGGAAGCCAAATCAGAAGAGTCGCCAGGGTCGGAAGCCAAATCAGAAGAGTCGCCAGGGTCGGGAGCCAAATCAAGTGGATCGCCAAAGTCAGCCAGCAGAGCAGAAGAACCAGCCAAGGCACCCATTACAGGTGGCGGACCAGCAGAGGCACCCATTACAGGTGGCGGACCAGCAGAGGCACCCATTACAGGTGGCAGACCAGCAGAGGCACCCATTACAGGTGGTGGATTGCCCAGGACAACAGGAAGACCATCATGAAAAGCAACAAGACTGGTAGACTCTGGAGCACCAGAACTATCAGATCCCGTAGCAGGTACAGCAGGTCTAGAAGTAGATTTGTCCTTGGGCCCAGAGGACATAGTACACAGGTCCTCATAGACTGAAGCCGACAAGACTGCTGGCACGGAGGCTGGAAGCGGCAAGGCTGCTGGCACGGAGGCTGGAAGCGGCAAGGCCGCTGGCACGGAGGCTGGAAGCGGCAAGGCCGCTGGCACGGAGGCTGGAAGCGGCAAGGCCGCTGGCACGGAGGCTGGAAGCGGCAAGGCCGCTGGCACGGAGGCTGGAAGCGGCAAGGCCGCTGGCACGGAGGCTGGAAGCGGCAAGGCCGCTGGCACGGAGGCTGGAAGCGGCAAGGCCGCTGGCACGGAGGCTGGAAGCGGCAAGGCCGCTGGCACGGAGGCTGGAAGCGGCAAGGCCGCTGGCACGGAGGCTAGAGGCGGCAAGGCCGCTGGCACGGAGGCTGGAAGCGGAAGTACTGGCACAGGAACTGCAGACGGGACCACTGGCACAGGAGCTGCAGACGGGACCACTGGCACAGGAGCTGCAACTGGCACAGGAGCTGCAGACGGGACCACTGGCACAGGCGCTGCAGACGGGACCACTGGCACAGGAGCTGCAGACGGGACCACTGGCACAGGAGCTGCAGACGGGACCACTGGCACAGGAGCTGCAGACGGGACCACTGGCACAGGAGCTGCAGACGGGACCACTGGCACAGGAGCTGCAGACGGGACCGCTGGCACCCGAAGCTGGGACCGGCTGGACCGCTGGCACCGAAGCTGGGACCGGCTGGACCGCTGGCACCGAAGCTGGGACCGGCTGGACCGCTGGCACCGTAGCTGGGACCGGCTGGACCGCTGGCACCGTAGCTGGGACCGGCTGGACCGCTGGCACCGAAGCTGGGACCGGCTGGACCGCTGGCACCGAAGCTGGGACCGGCTGGACCGCTGGCACCGAAGCTGGGACCGGCTGGACCGCTGGCACCGAAGCTGGGACCGGCTGGACTGCTGGCACTGAAGCTGGGACCGGCTGGACCGCTGGCACCAAAGCTGGGACCGGCTGGACCGCTGGCACCAAAGCTGGGACCGGCTGGACCGCTGGCACCGGCTGGACTGCTGGCACCGAAGCTGGGACCGGCTAGACTGCTGGCACGGCGACTGGAAACTGAAGCATTGGCATGGTAACTGGCACAGGCAGCTTTCGGGGAGCCAGCACAGGCAGCTTTCGGGGAGCCGGCACAGGCAGCTTTCGGGGAGCCGGCAAAGGCAGCTTTCGGGGAGCCGGCACAGAAGCAAGGACTGGCTGGGAAGCCGGCACAGGAGCAGGGACTGGCTGGGAAGCCGGCACGGATAAATTAGAAAAAGAAATAAACTGAGGTTCAGGCCTGAGATCCAGAGAGGCTGATTTAGGATGAGCAACAGGCATAGAAACAGACTGGGAAATAGGTAGAGAGTGAAAGGCAGGCTGATACTGGAAGACCGATCGACCCTTGAATTTAGTGGTAAATGCTGTTGGAATTTCCTCAACATCAGAGTCCATATCTTCCCACTCGTTATCATCACAGACATTATCTGCACAGTCACTCTCATCATAAATATCCTCCCAATAGCTTTCCTCTTCATCACTCTAATCATAGGGTATGGCAACAGGCTGAATGGTACTTTTGGGGCCCACAAGTTGGGAATATCTTAGTACTAGAGGGGTAAGTTGAAATGGTTTAACAAAACCTTGAACTTCAGCAGAACTTGAAGAGGAGGAAAAAATGTCAGAAGAGACTAGCCATAAATACCCTGTGAAAGTTGTTTTTAAAAAGGAAAGAAAAGTACAGGCGTCTTCCAAAAAGTGAGCCTCTTCGTCTATACAAGCCTCTGCCCACTCCTGGGCTTTACCCCCAAGAGGAATAATATAATGAGTCTGCTCTTCATAGAATCGGGGGTTTGCTTAACAAATGGAATGGAGGAAAATTTCTTACATGTGAGTAGAAAGTCAGAAAAAGTTCCCTCTTCCCCTTCATACTTTTTAACAGATGAGAGCCAGAGAGCAGAGAGTTGCAGTTCATCCTGTTCAGGTGACATAGGGGGGTTGACAGCAGGCTCCTTATTGTGAGGCTTGATCATACTGTCAGGTCTGGCCACAGGTGAGTGACCACCGGGCTGGAGCCTATTTGCAAAGTAATACCCCTGAATGGATGGACAATTAGTAGAAGCCATAGTAAGGCAAAAAGTAATTATTTAATAACAAAATGAGAAAGTAATCAAACACACAAAAGTTGAAAAAATACAGGCCTGGAATGAGGCTGGCAATGGAGAGAGGCAAGTCCAGAAACAAACAAAATGGTCAGGCAGGCAAAGTCCAAAAGGCAGGCTGAGGTCAAATGGCAGGCAGCAGACGAGCAAGGTTGAGAAACAGGCCGGAGGTCAGAACCAAGGGAATCCAGAGTAGTAGGAGTCGGAAACCAGGTGAGAACAGGAAGGTAGGATCGAGGAACACAGGAAGGCAAACACGGAGCGAGGCAGGGAACGCAGTAACCAGGGATCAGCCAGGAATCAGCATAACACAGGTAGAATGGGCTCAGGAGCTCAGATGATCAAGCAACAGGAAGTTTGATGGCACAGGCTTATAAAGGGCCTTGATTGCTTGACTGACAACACATGTTGTTAATGAGGCAAGATAAGGTAAGCATGTTGCAAGAATATAGTAAGTCTGTTCAGGGCAGTGTCCAGTATAAGCACTAGGATTCCCCAGTGGCTCACCAGTATAATGCAGGATTGTCCAAATACAAAGACTAGGGTTTGATTCCATCATGATTCCTGACAGTTACTGTACAATTAGTTGATGATAGGAATTTTGGAGGCAACACTCACATATGACTGTTTGAACTGTATTTTAGATCTTGTGTGTATCATTCAAAAAACTAAACGCATCTGTACATACATGTTTTATTCCAAGCTCTGTAACGGTAACTCAACTGCATTTACGGCATATATTTTGTTTTATGTTTAATGTATTATAAAACAATAACATTTTCCTTTAAAAAAAAATGTTGGGTAAGGGATGTAGGGGAATTCCCTACTGCTCAGTGAGAGATGAAACGCGTATCTAGTAGAATTAAGTCTAAAGCTCTGGACTAAGCGCTATACCATTCGGCTAGTTCATCAACATGCCCCATGTCGGATAAATATTCCTGTCTGGCTTCCATTATACTGGGGAGCACAGAAACTGTGGAAGTTTGTACAAACCTCTTTTAGAAAGGTCAGCCATGGAAAAAATAATGCAGTAGAATGGTCCCACTGTGCATTAGGGGTTAGTCGCCCTTGGGGTCTAAAGCAGTGTTTTGGGACCTAACTTGAATACCAAGTAAGGTGAGTTTTAGGGCTTGTTCACCTTGGTATTAGAAAAGTTTACAATGGCAAAGTGAACCCTTTGTAATATGTCCCCTTTTTTAGCTAATCTTTTTTCCACAGGTCGTCAATCTGCATTGCAAGTTGTTTGCCATTGTACCTACTGTACTTTTGGTAATATATAACAAAGTGAGTATTATAAAAAAATATGAATATATTTGTAACCTAACCTTATTCTGAAATTGTTTGGGTCAGCTTTGATAGATAAATACTGATACTGCTCATCTGCAGCCAACTCCCCAGGCATCCTTTTTTCCTTGCTATTCTTTTATGTGGGAGACTCTTCTCTAGCTCAGCACTGACAAGACATCTCATCAAGGGGATGGTCTATCTTTTCAATAAAAGCATTTGTCAGACTCACCAGCTTCAGAAATGATGGTCTCAGTTTCTGAAATTGTCTTTTAGCTATTTCAACCATTCTCCAAGCTTGCAGGATGTCCAGCCCACTAGTCTGAAGGTAATCTGATACAGATGTGGCTATTTCAAAAATTAGCATGAAGAGAAAAGAAACAAGCAATGTTTCATATCTTGTCCAACCATGAATTAGATATTTTGCCTCACTGACTACTTTGTTGTCAAACTGGGTGGACAAAGAAATGTGCTCAAGACAGTAAAACAGTGTACTGTACAACTCTTTTGACTGATCAGTGCAGGACCCAAAAATAGTACTGAGTGCTCATCGGGTGGCACCAATTTTTTTTAGTCTGGAAAGTTTTTCCTGCCCTTGACACAGGGAAGAAACTTGTTCTGTCCACACAGACATCCTCTTGTAAGACTCAGAGAAAAAACAAGCAGTCTTCTCTAAAAGGCCAAACAGTGATTTTACAGGGATTACACACTGGGTTATATCCACAATTACCAGATTCAGTATATGAGCATAACGCCATGTATAAACAGAACTGCAGCTCACATTTCTTATATGGGCTTGAACACCCACTCATGTTTGCAGCATCAAAAGAGCAACCAATGATATTACAATGATATCCCTGGTGTCCTAGTCTGACACTATGTGGGGGCCCCCAAGGTAACAGGCCATCTACCAATAAATATACTTCTCCTGTTAGTACAGAAAGCCATGCAGGTTGAGCAGTAAAGTGTTTGGTCATCAACACAAAAAGAAAGCCGTTTTCTCTGAATTGCACTTCCACCAGGCACTGATCGGAAATATACTTTGTGTGCTTGGAAAGGAAGTGTGTGAGTAGCATCTGAAAGTAGCTGAACTAGGTGTGCTTCCATAAAATGTAATTTAACAGAAAGATTGCAGATTTGGTCTGGTGCCTTAAATGGATTACACTGAGCATATGTGGAAGTAACAGGAGAGAGCACATTAGGCTCAGCCAAACTTTCTGAATCTGAGTCTTTATCAGATTCTACAGGGATGGTAGAGGAGTCTTTCTGTTCATCTTCCTGTTCTCTTGTAAGCCAAGAGGGCCCTTCACATTCCTCCTCTACCCTAGATGATGATGATGCAGCCATTGCTATTGGTAGAGGGGCATCTTCATTGGTTAAGGCCTAAAGCTCTGCAGAGCTCTGACATGACTGGCCTTTTGGTTGCCATAGCTTTTGTTGCCCTGGTGCAGTCCCTGCATCCACTAGCCCTTTTCTGGAAGCCTGTAACATTTTTTCTGAACCTGTTTTATATTTCTTTTTAGGGATGACTTCCTTGCTTTTATCTTTTGAATCAGTAGCTATACTAATACTGCTTGATCTCTCAGCCGCATTTGACACTGTAGATCACCCTCTCCTCCTCCAGTCCCTCCAGTCGCTTGGCCTTCGTGACACAGCCCTGTCCTGGTTCTCTTCTTACATCACCAATCGTTCCTTCAGTGTCTCCTACAACGGAGTATCATCTTCTCCCCTACCTCTTTCTGTTGGAGTTCCTCAAGGCTCTGTCCTGGGACCATTACTATTCTCCCTCTATACTTCCTCCCTTGGCAAATTAATAAATTCCTATGGTTTTCACTACCACCTCTATGCTGACGATACTCAGATCTATCTCTCATCTCCTGATCTCAACCCAGAACTCCTAACTTGCGTCTCCTCCTGCCTGTTCGCTATCTCTACCTGGATGTCGCAACGCTACATTAAATTAAACCTCTCTAAAACTGAAATGGTTCTCTTTCCTCCAACTAACACCAGTAGCATCCCCGAAGTATCCATCATAGTTAACAATTCCACTATCACCCCCTCTCCCCAGGCCCGGTGCCTTGGGGTTATCCTAGATTCTGCCCTGTCATTCACTCCTCATATTCAGTCACTTATTAAATCATGTCACTTCCACCTAAGGAACATATCCAAAATACGATCATTTATCACCCAAGACGCTGCCAAAATTCTTATTCACTCTCTCATCATATCGCGTCTAGACTACTGTAACTCTCTTTTAATTGGCCTCCCCCTCCAGAGACTGTCACCTCTCCAGTCCATAATGAACACTGCTGCGAGGCTCATACACCTCAGCAACCGCTCCTCCTCTGCCTCGCCATTCTGTCAATCCCTGCACTGGCTTCCGTTACCTTTCAGAATCAAATTCAAATTAATGACACTGACTTTCAAAGCACTTCACAACTCTGCTCCACCCTACATCTCTGAACTCATCTCTATATACTCACCCACTCGCTTACTACGCTCCTCTACTGACCTGCTACTCAACTCTTCTCTCATTACCTCCTCACATGCTCGCATTCAAGACTTTGCAAGGGCTGCACCCCTCCTCTGGAACGCTCTTCCACGTTCTGTCCGACTTTCTCCCAACCTTTCTGCTTTCAAAAAATCTCTGAAAACGCACTTCTTTCGAGAAGCCTACCCTCACTCTGCTTAACTACCAAACGCAACACCACATACAATACCACATTTCTCACCCACTCAATTCGATCTTGCACACTCCCACACCTTGTGTATTACTCCCTTCCCTTTAGACTGTATGCCTATGCATAGGGCCTTCCTCACCTTTTTTGTACCTGTATTGATTGTGATATTTGTTACTCCATATATTCTATATATGTAATTCATGTGATGTAGTTGTATAATCACATTTACTTTACAGTGCTACGCAATATGTTGGCGCTATATAAATACATGTTAATAATAATAATAATAATAATAATAGCTCTTTTAGAAGACATTGTAGATCTCCTATCAATAAAGAGTGCATTCTGTGTATTAGTATCCCTAACTAGGGATGTAGCGAACGTCGGAAAAAAAGTTTGCGAACATATTCGCGAACTTGCGCAAAAATGCGAGCGGTTCGCGAACGGTTCGCGAACCCCATAGACTTCAATGGGAAGGCGAACTTTAACATCTAGAAAAGACATTTCTGGCCAGAAAAATGATTTTAAAGTTGTTTAAAGGGTGCAACGACCTGGACAGTGGCATGCCAGAGGGGGATCAAGGGCAAAAATGTATCTGAAAAATCTGCCTGTGTGTGCTTGGAAGAGATAGTGTAGGGGGAGAGCTGTTAGTGATTTCAGGGACAGATGATAGTAAGTTTGCTGGCTAGTAATCTGCTTGATACTGCTCTGTATTGGAGGGACAGAAGTCTGCAGGGATTTGAGGGACATTTTAGCTTAGGTAGCTTTGCTGGCTAGTAATCTACTGTTCTCTTTAAACAACTGCCATACGTTGACCTTGTAGGCATTGTTTGCCCAGTTTTTTTGGACGCAGCCACTGAAGCACAGTTGCCAGAAAAAATATGCCATATAAATGCTGAAAATAGTCATTTTTCGCCATACGTTGACCTTGTAGACATTGTTTGCCCAGTTTTTTTGGACGCAGCCACTGAAGCACAGTTGCCAGAAAAATTATGCCATATAAATGCTGAAAATATAAATTTTTTTGGTTGCAGCCACTGAAGCACAGAGGCCAGAAAAATTATGCCATATAAATGCAGAAAATATGCATTTTTTTGGTCGCAGCCACTGAAGCACAGTTGACAGAAAAATTATGCCATATAAATGCTGAAAATATAAACTTTTTTGGTTGCAGCCACTGAAGCACAGAGGCCAGAAAAATTATGCCATATAAATGCAGAAAACATGCATTTTTTTGGTCGCAGCCACTGAAGCACAGTTGACAGAAAAATTATGCCATATAAATGCTGAAAATATAAATTTTTTTGGTTGCAGCCACTGAAGCACAGAGGCCAGAAAAATTATGCCATATAAATGCAGAAAATATGCATTTTTTTGGTCGCAGCCACTGAAGCACAGTTGCCAGAAAAAATATGCCATATAAATGCTGAAAATAGTCATTTTTTGCCATATACGTTGAGTCAACGTATGGCAAAAATGACTATTTTCAGCATTTATATGGCATATTTTTTCTGGCCTCTGTGCTTCAGTGGCTGCGGCCAAAAAAACTGGGCAAACAATGCCTACAAGGTCAACGTCGTTGACCTTGTAGGCATTGTTTGCCCAGTTTTTTTGGCCGCAGCCACTGAAGCACAGAGGCCAGAAAAAATATGCCATATAAATGCTGAAAATAGTCATTTTTTTGGTCGCAGCCACTGAAGCACAGTTGCCAGAAAAATTATGCCATATAAATGCTGAAAATATAAATTTTTTTGGTTGCAGCCACTGAAGCACAGAGGCCAGAAAAATTATGCCATATAAATGCAGAAAATATGCATTTTTTTGGTTGCAGCCACTGAAGCACAGAGGCCAGAAAAATTATGCCATATAAATGCAGAAAATATGCATTTTTTTGGATGCAGCCACTGAAGCACAGTTGCCAGAAAAAATATGCCATATAAATGCTGAAAATAGTCATTTTTTGCCATACGTTGACCTTGTAGACATTGTTTGCCCAGTTTTTTGGTTGCAGCCACTGAAGCACAGAGGCCAGAAAAAATTAAACCAGTAGGGTTTGCACCCTAGTTTGTAACGGTGGCGGAGGGAGGAGGAGGACGCTAAAGGACAGCTGTGTGTGGAGTCATGAGGCTTGAAGAGAAGGACAGCTGCATAGAAGTCAGAACAAGTCTTCCGGCGTGCAGTAACCCTCCGAGATCCACCCCTCATTCATTTTAATAAAGGTCAGGTAATCGACACTTTTGTGACCTAGGCGAGTTCTCTTCTCAGTTACAATCCCTCCTGCTGCACTGAAGGTCCTTTCTGAGAGCACACTTGAGGCTGGGCAAGACAAGAGGTTCATGGCAAATTGTGACAGCTCTGGCCACAGATCAAGCCTGCGCACCCAGTAGTCCAGGGGTTCATCGCTCCTCAGAGTGTCGATATCTGCAGTTAATGCCAGGTAGTCCGCTACCTGCCGGTCGAGGCGTTCTTTGAGGGTGGATCCAGAAGGGTTGTGGCGCTGCCTTGGACAGAAAAACATTTGCATGTCTGACGTTACAGACTGGCCAAAGGGCTTTGTCCTTGCAGGTGTGCTCGTGGCAGGATTACTGGCACCTCTGCCCCTGGAATGTTGATGAGTTCCTGAAGTGACATCACCCTTAAAAGCATTGTACAACATGTTTTGCAGGCTGGTTTGTAAATGCCGCATCTTTTCGGACTTGTGGTATGTTGGTAACATTTCTGACACTTTATGCTTGTACCGAGGGTCTAGTAGCATTGCGACCCAGTACAGGTCCTTCTCCTTAAGCCTCTTGATACGGGGGTCCTTCAACAGGCATGACAGCATGAAAGACCCCATTCTCACAAGGTTGGATGCAGAGCTATCCATCTCCGCTTCCTCATTATCAAGGACTGCATCATCCACGGTCTCCTCCCCCCAGCCACGTACAAGACCAGGGGTCCCCAAAAGGTCACCACTAGCCCCCTGGGAAGCCTGCTCCTGTTGGTCCTCCTCCTCCACAAAGCCACCTTCCTCCTCTGACTCCACTTCTGACACCTCTCCCTGCGTTGCAGCAGGTGCCTGGGTTCGTTCTGGTGATTCCGACCAGAAATCGTGCGCTTCCAGCTCCTCGTCACGCTGGTCTACAGCCTCATCTGTCACTCGTCGCACGGCACGCTCCAGGAAGAAAGCGAAAGGGTATTAGGTCGCTGATGGTGCCTTCGGTGCGACTGACCATATTTGTACCTCTTCAAAAGGGCGCATGAGCCTGCAGGCATCGCGCATAAGCACCCAGTAACGGGGGAAAAAAATCCCCAGCTGTGCAGATCCAGTCCTACCACCCAGTTCAAAAGGTATTCGTTGATGGCCCTTTGTTGTTGCAGCAGACGTTCCAACATAAGGAGCGTTGAATTCCAGCGAGTCTGGCTGTCGAAATCAAACGCCTGACTGGCATGTTGTAGCGCTGCTGAATGTCAGCAAGGCGTGCCATGGCTGTTAGGAACGTCTGAAATGGGCCGACACCTTCCTGGACTGGCTGAGAACGTCCTGGAATCCTGGGTACTTTGGGAGACAAAACGTTGTGACTATTAAATTTAAACATGTGCCATGCAGGGCACATGTGTTAAATTGCCCAGTCTCAACGCTGCCAACAGATTGCTTCCATTGTCACACACCACTTTTCCGATCTTCAGTTGGTGTGGGGTCAGCCACCGATCGGCCTGTGACTGCAGAGATGACAGGAGTACAGATCCGGTATGGTTTTTGCTTTCCAGGCACGTCATCCCCAAGACAGCAGTGACAACGGCGTACCTGGCACGTCGAATAGCCTAGGGGGAGCTGGGGGTGCACAGGTGTGGAGGAGGAGAAGGAGACCCAGCAGCAGAGTAGAAGAAGAGAAGAAGACGAGGTAGAGAGCGATGGAGGAGTAGAGGTGGTGGCAGAACCGCGTGCAATCCGTGGCGGTGACACCAACTCCACTGTGTTGTTGAGCTACCCATTTCCTGCTTCCCAGCCATGACCAAGTTCACCCAGTGGGCAGTGTAGGTGACATACCTGCCCTGACCATGCTTGGAGGACCATGCGTCAGTAGTCATATGGACCTTTGGCCCAACACTAAGTGACAGAGATGCGGTGAACTTGGCTCTGCACATGTTGGTACAGGTGTGGTATTCCCTTTTTAGAAAAAAAATTGCGGCTGGGTACCTTCCACTGCGGTGTCCCAATTGCTACAAATTTGCGGAAGGCCTCAGAGTCCACCAGCTGGTATGGTAAAAGCTGGCGGGCTAAGAGTGCAGACAAGCCAGCTGTCAGACGCCGGGCAAGGGGGTGACTCGCAGACATTGGCTTCTTACGCTCAAACATGGCCCTCACAGAAACTTGGCTGGGGGCAGATGACTGGGAATGGGAACTGGTGGTCAAGGTGGAAGGCGGAGTGGAGGGTGGTTCAGACGGGTCAAGGAGAGCAGAGGTAGAGCAGTAAGATGCTGGACCAGAAGGAGGTGGCTTTTAGTTTGCCTGTTGCCTTTGAGGTGTTGCTTCCAAAGTGCTTTGTGCTTGCCGTTCATGTGCCTTCGCATAGAAGTTGTACCTATGTGGCTGTTGGGCTTCCAAGACTCAGTTTCTGACTGCACTCATTGCAAATTACAATGCTTTTGTCAGAGGCACACACATTAAAAAAATCCCACACTGCTGACCTTTTTGAGGTGGCATCTGGGGTAAATAGATTGCGGAGTGAGTATTCGGCGGCATTGGCGGGTGCGTTGGCCGGCTGAACACAGGTGCCGATACATGTTGTTGCCCTAGCTGATCCCTGCGAGGCTGTCCTCCCTGCTTCTTCTAAGTCTTATTCTCCTACTGCCTCTCTGACTCTCGTCTCTCCATCTGAACTACCTCCTCTTGCTCTCTTCTACTGGCACCCACAAAACATCAATCTCCTCATCATCATTCTCCTCAGATGCATCAATTTCTTCTAACATCACAGAAGGAAGCAGCAGCGGGGACCTCCTCGTCATCACTCATTATGTCCATCTCTATCGTGTTCTCTGCCAGAATTAAATCTGGTGTAAGGTCCTCATCTCATTCATCTTCTTCTGGCAATAATGGTTGCGCATCACTCAGTTCAAGAAACTCATTGGAAAATAACTCCTCTGACCCAGTGAAGAAGGGGCACCGGTGGTGGAGGAAGTGTTACGTGGGGTGGCCATAGCAGTGGAGGATGAGGAGGATGTTGTGGTAAAGTTAGAAACGGTAGAGGATGGGGTGTGCTGTGTAAGCCAGTCAACTACCTCTTCAGCATTTTGGGAGTTCAGGGTCATTGGCTTTTTAAAACTGGGCAATTTGCTAGGGCCACAGGATTGCATAGCAGCACGGCCCCTAGCACGGCCTCTGCGTGGCGGCCTGCCTTTGCCTGGCATTATTTTTAAAAAAACAACAACAACAACAAAACTCAGTTGGTTTTTCTGAAACGATAATCACACAAGCTAGATGGCGGGTTTGAAGAAAACACTGTGCAAATAATGCCTACAAAGTCAACGTATACACTACTACAGCGGTGGATACGGATTACGTAAATATATGAATGCTGCTTGAAAAAAGTAACTCAAGTGGTTTTTCTAGAGACGATAATATTATCAATATTTAGACAAAATGTGAACAAGGTCACACAGCTCGATGGCGGGTTGAAGAAAACAGTGTGCAAATAATGCCTACAAGGTCAACGTATACACTACTACAGCGGTGGATACGGATTACGTAAAATATATGAATGCTGCTTGAAAAAAAGTAACTCAAGTGGTTTTTCTAGAGACGATAATATTATCAATATTTAGACAAAATGTGAACAAGCTCACACAGCTCGATGGCGGGTTGAAGAAAACAGTGTGCAAATAATGCCTACAAGGTCAACGTATACACTACTACAGCGGTGGATACGGATTACGTAAAATATATGAATGCTGCTTGAAAAAAGTAACTCAAGTGGTTTTCTAGAGACGATAATATTATCAATATTTAGACAAAATGTGAACAAGCTCACACAGCTCGATGGCGGGTTGAAGAAAACACTGTGCAAATAATGCCTACAAGGCCAACGTATACACTACTACAGCGGTGGATACGGATTACGTAAAATATATGAATGCTGCTTGAAAAAAGTGACTCGGTGTTTTTTCTGGAGACGGTAATATTATGGATATTTAGACAGAATGGGAACAAGGTCACACAGCTCGATGGGGTTTGAAGAAAACAGTGTGCAAATAATGCCTACAAGGCCAACGTATACACTACTACAGCGGTGGATACGGATTACGTAAATATATGAATGCTGCTTGAAAAAGTGACTCCGGTGTTTTTTCTGGAGACGGTAATATTATGGATATTTAGACAGAATGGAACAAGGTCACACAGCTCGATGGCGGGTTGAAAGAAAACAGTGTGCAAATAATGCCTACAAGGTCAACGTATACACTACTACAGCGGTGGATACGGATTACGTAAAATATATGAATGCTGCTTGAAAAAAGTAACTCAAGTGGTTTTTCTAGAGACGATAATATTATCAATATTTAGACAAATGTGAACAAGCTCACACAGCTCGATGGCGGGTTGAAGAAAAACACTGTGCAAATAATGCCTACAAGGCCAACGTATACACTACTACAGCGGTGGATACGGATTACGTAAAATATATGAATGCTGCTTGAAAAAAGTGACTCCGGGTTTTTTCTGGAGACGGTAATATTATGGATATTTAGACAGAATGGGAACAAGGTCACACAGCTCGATGGCGGGTTGAAGAAAACAGTGTGCAAATAATGCCTACAAGGTCAACGTATACACTACTAAGCGTGGATACGGATTACGTAAAATATATGAATGCTGCTTGAAAAAAAGTAACTCAAGTGGTTTTTCTAGAGACGATAATATTATCAATATTTAGACAAAATGTGAACAAGCTCACACAGCTCGATGGCGGGTTGAAGAAAACACTGGCAAATAATGCCTACAAGGCCAACGTATACACTACTACAGCGGTGGATACGGATTACGTAAAATATATGAATGCTGCTTGAAAAAGTGACTCCGGTGTTTTTTCTGGAGACGGTAATATTATGGATATTTAGACAGAATGGGAACAAGGTCACACAGCTCGATGGCGGGTTTTAAGAAAACAGTGTGCAAATAATGCCTACAAGGCAACGTATACACTACTACAGCGGTGGATACGATTAATTTACGTATAAATAATATGAATGCTGCTTTGAAATAGAAAGTGACTCTCGAGTGGTTTTGTTCTGGAAGACGGCTAATTATCGGATATTTTAGACAGAATGGAGAACAAGGTCACACAGCTCGATGGCGGGTTTGAAGAAAACAGTGTGCAAATAATGCCTACAAGGTCAACGTATACACTACTACAGCGGTGGATACGGATTACGTAAAATATATGAATGCTGCTTGAAAAAAAGTAACTCAAGTGGTTTTTCTAGAGACGATAATATTATCAATATTTAGACAAAATGTGAACAAGGTCACACAGCTCGATGGCGGGTTGAAGAAAACAGTGTGCAAATAATGCCTACAAGGTCAACGTATACACTACTACAGCGGTGGATACGGATTACGTAAAATATATGAATGCTGCTTGAAAAAAAGTAACTCAAGTGGTTTTTCTAGAGACGATAATATTATCAATATTTAGACAAAATGTGAACAAGCTCACACAGCTCGATGGCGGGTTGAAGAAAACACTGTGCAAATAATGCCTACAAGGCCAACGTATACACTACTACAGCGGTGGATACGGATTACGTAAAATATATGAATGCTGCTTGAAAAAAGTGACTCCGGTGTTTTTTCTGGAGACGGTAATATTATGGATATTTAGACAGAATGGGAACAAGGTCACACAGCTCGATGGCGGGTTGAAGAAAACAGTGTGCAAATAATGCCTACAAGGCCAACGTATACACTACTACAGCGGTGGATACGGATTACGTAAAATATATGAATGCTGCTTGAAAAAAGTGACTCCGGTGTTTTTTCTGGAGACGGTAATATTATGGATATTTAGACAGAATGGGAACAAGGTCACACAGCTCGATGGCGGGTTGAAGAAAACAGTGTGCAAATAATGCCTACAAGGCCAACGTATACACTACTACAGCGGTGGATACGGATTACGTAAAATATATGAATGCTGCTTGAAAAAAGTGACTCCGGTGTTTTTTCTGGAGACGGTAATATTATGGATATTTAGACAGAATGGGAACAAGGTCACACAGCTCGATGGCGGGTTGAAGAAAAACAGTGTGCAAATAATGCCTACAAGGCCAACGTATACACTACTACAGCGGTGGATACGGATTACGTAAAATATATTATGGCTGCTTGAAAAAAGTGACTCCGGTGTTTTTTCTGGAGACGGTAATATTATGGATATTTAGACAGAATGTGAACAAGGTCACACAGCTCGATGGCGGGTTGAAGAAAACAGTGTGCAAATAATGCCTACAGGGCAAATAATGCCTAAAAGGTCAACTTATACACTACTACAGCGGTAGTAAAATAAAAAAAGTAAAATAAAAAAAAAATGAATATTAAAAAAAAAAAATTAAAGTTGGTGCTGCTGAACTACTAGGAGCAGCAGATTAGCACACCAGTCCCACTCCCCAACACTGCTAGACTAATAGCACTGGGCTCTTATAGTAGTAGTAGTAGTAGTAGTAGTAAAACAACAAAAAAATAAATAAAAGCAGTCCTTACAAGGACTACTGTTATTGCAGCAGTCAGCAGATGAGATCAGAAGCAGGACAGCTGCCCACTGCAGCTACATACAGAGCACTGCAGTAGAAGGTAGATTACTAGCCAGCAAAGCTACCTAAGCTTAAATGTCCCTCAAACCCCTGCAGACTTCTGTCCCTCCAATAACAGAGCAGTATCAAAACGATTACTAGCCAGCAAACTTTCAACTGTCCCTGAAATCACTAACAGGCAGCAGCTCTCTCCCTACACTATCTCTTCAGCACACACAGGCAGAGTGAAAAAACGCTGCAGGGCTTCGGTTTTTATAGGGAAGGGGAGTGGTCCAGGGGAGAGCTTCCTGATTGGCTGCCATGTACCTGCTGGTCTGGGGTGAGAGGGCAAAAAAAAGCGCCAACAATGGCGAACCCAAAATGGCGAACGTCGCGCGACGTTCGCGAACTTCCGGCGAGCGCGAACACCCGATGTTCGCGCGAACAAGTTCGCCGGCGAACAGTTCGCGACATCTCTATCCCTAACCCTAAATAAACCTAAACGTGTAAGTTTGTGCAACATGCCCACACTGAAAAACTGTGATACAAGCAAGAGAACATTGAGTTTCAAACGGACACACCATGCACAAAAAACATGCCATTATGCTGCAGCATCATGCTTATAAACATGCCAAAAAGAAGGAATCATAGCATGCATTTTGTTTCATAACAACAAATAACAAGGCATAACAGATATTGTATTTCTTTCTTTCCCTGATAACGTCAGGGTACAATCTGCCTGCCTATCATCGAATAACTTTTTTCACACCATCCAGTCTTACTTACACCAAGCAACTCAATGATTTCAGATTTCTTCAACAGGAATATGTTATATTTAAAAACACAGAACTGTAATTTTATCATCAAGCAAAATCGGTGGCAAGCATGCAATTGCCCAAATAAATGTATATTTAATATATACAAGTTTTGGCACAAACAGATTGTAAGCTCCAATGGGGCAGGGAGTGATGAGAATGTGATAGGGCCTTCTGATAGTAAGCTCCACTGGGGCAGGGACTTATGGGAATATGATAGGGACCTTAGATTGTAAGCCCCAATGGGGCAGGGACTGGTAGGAATGTGATAGGGACCTTACACTGTAAGTTCACTGAGGCAGGATAACTGATGTGAATAAGATAGGGACATTAGATTGTAAGCTCAATGGGCAGGGACTGATCAAAATGTGATAATACCAGGTATGCAAAACACAACTGAAGCTTGAAAGGCAGCCCATGTGCAAATAAAGTAGGAAAACTATATTATACACACATTTTATAAACACCAGTACTCCATCAGCTTTATGAATTGCATTCCATTTAATCAACTGGTAATTCATTAATTGATTAAAATTTCATGTTATACTGCATTAATCAAGTAAAAAAAATCATTGAGCATTTCATTTATTTTATCATTTTTATTTCATTTATTTTATCATTTTTATTTCATTTATTTTATCATTTTTTTAACCATTCCCATCCCAGTCAAATAATTCATATCTCAGGTTCAACCAGAGATAGACAGATTAAGCAACTACTGGCAAAGACTGGTGATGGTCAGAATAAAAAAAAAAAAGTCAATGTGGGTTGTGGGTTATGAGTCTAATTAAGGCCAACATAGTCCATAGTCCATAGTTCATTGTACATAGTACATACACCTCCCCCAACCAACCCCCCAGGGTGGTTAAGGGCAGGCCGACATAGTCCTTCCCCCCCCCTTAAATAGTTTGCTCACCAGCACTGCCACTGTTAATTCTCCAAATAAAACTGGGCTGGCAGAGCAGAGGAGACAGGGAGAAGAGGACTGCAATAGTCATCACCAGCCGTACACCAGCAGCAGCACAACTTGATGCAGCCAGTATCAACCAAAACCAGCAGCAGCAGCAGCAGTACAGTTTGCTTTCTCTATGACACTGGACAGACATGGTCGCACCTCTCTCCTCCTCCACGTGAAGGACGTTCCGTGACGTCAACATCAGGCACCGTTGCACAGCCACAGGCAGCACAGAAAATACACTATGGATGTGCGCGCACGCACCGGGCACGCCGCACGGCACAACAAGCAGGTTTGACAGTTCGGTAAAGGCCAGTAGGAGTAGTGGCAGCGCTGCAGGGCCCATGATTGCTACGAAAAAAATAGCAAAACCGGAGCGCTGCCAAAAAAATATTTAATAAAATTAGGGCGTGGTCGTAGGGACCCACAAGGACTGGGGCCCACCGGGATATTTCCCGGTATCCAGGTGGGAGAGTCCGACACTGCCTGTGTTAGTTAACAAGACCAAGACACACACAGGCTGCTTTACACAGAAATTTAATCAAGGACAGACATAAATGGTGCTGCCTGATGGGACAGAAGAAAAGACAATTTATAGGTAAGAAATTCTAATCTTTCTTCAGGTCTCCAGGTAGCACACTAAAGAAATTTTGAAAAGATCAAGGGGAGGGAACACAAGCCACCTGTAATACTTTTTGACCAAAAGCAGCCTCCCTTGAAGAATATACATTTAGCTTGTAGTGCTTAGAAAACATATGCATCCGAGTCCATGTTGCAGCTTTGCAAATTTGTTCTGCCAATGCCTCTGCTATCTGCGCCCAAGTTGTAGCCACTGCTCTAGTCGAATGTGGTTTAATACTGGCGGGAGGAGACAGACTTCTAGATTCATAAGCCAAAACAATAACCTGCTTAAGCCAGCTTGAAATTGTAAGTTTTGAAGCATTTAATCCTTTAGATAAAATTTAGGAAGTGGTTATTTGATCTTCTGAATTATGCCGACCTAGACAAGTAGAAAACCAAGCACCATCTGATATCTAACTTGTTAAGCTTGCGGTCTTTATCCCCCACTGGATGTGGGTAAAAGGAAGGGAGTACAATCTCTTGAGAAGAATGAAAGGTAGAAGCCACTTTAGGAACAAAGGTGGTTGGAAGTCTCATCACCACCTTATCAGGAAATATCTTAAGATAAGGATCTTCAATACAAAGACTCTATATTTCACCCACTCTTCTAGCAGAAGTGAAGGCCACCAATATTACAATCTTTGACATCAGTGGTTTAATATGAATCGAAGATATTGGCTCAAATAAGGAATAGAATCTGTTTAGCTTAGCTTGTAGCCATGTGATCCGTAGTCAGAAGACCCCAACGATGAACCAGGAGTTGAAAGACTGACTGAGAGACCATTCCCCAGGCACAACCACTTCCAACAATGTCTGGCTGTGAGTCCCTCCTTGTCTGTTCAGATGATCCACTACCGTAGTGTTGTCTGTTCTGATTTATATTTCCCGACCTTTGGTCAGGTGCATTATGACTTTGAGAGTAGTGATGGGTGAATTTATTCGCCAGGCGCAAATTTGCGGCGAATTTGCGCGATTAGCCGCCGGCAAATTAATTCGCGAAATGCCTGCGAAAATTCTATTAAGTTTCACACACAAAACTCTGGGAGTATATCCACTGTACTTGTAGTCTGCTGATTCTATATCCCAGCAACACTTCCTTTCTCCCAGCAGCACTCTCTCTCCCCCTCTTCCTTCCTGTCAGCTCACAGACTGAGGGCTCCTCCCCCTGCTTGCACTTCTCCCCCTGCTTGCACAGAAACAATACAGAGGAGAGACAAGTGTACACAGCTCTCCTACACATGTACTGTGTCCATTCCTCTACAAACGTCAGCAGTTTGAAGTTACCTGCCTCCACTGCTAGCAATTCCACACAATGGACAACTTTTAAAACAAAGATGTCCGTGCTGAAGAATGACAACGCCAAACTGAATTTGTCCACCCGCCCATGTACCTACCAAAAGAAAGAGGATGCCACTTTAACTGCCAGGGCTGAAGTATCACAGTGGCTAGATCTCTCCAAACTAGGAAAACCTCTGAAAACAATAAGAGCTGAAAAAACACTATTATCCATGCCCACCCACCTATCAATAGTTCCAAGCTGAAGAATGACCACACAAACTGCATTTGTCCATCCACTTGAACCTACCAAAAGAAAGATGATCCCAAATAACTGACACAGTGGCTACATGTTATACAAAATCAGGAGATACAACTCAGGAGAACCTGTAAAAACAAACAGTATAAACCTTAAGCTGAGGCTTCTCATATTCATGCACATCTATTCTTCTTTTCACCTATTAATAACAAGCTTCAGCAGTCCACTTGCCTCTTCTGGTAGCATCTTCCACACAAAGTCCCAATCTATAAAACAAAGACTGAAGAATGACAATGCCAAACTGAATTTGTTCATCAAAAGAAAGATAATCCCAAATAAAATGGAAAGATGAAGAACAGTTTTTTCAACCCAGCAAAACCTGTAAAAACACACAGATGCCTGGGATTTGTAATCAGTATTATCCATGCACACCTTTTCCTCTGCTGACCTTTTAATCACAAGCTTCAGCAGTCCAAATATACATGCCTCTGCAGCTAGCCTTTTCCACACAATATCCCTATCTAACAAAGCACAGGCTGAAGAAAAAAAATTGGCAAACTAGTTGTTCTTCTTCTCATATACCGTACTTACCAAAGGAAAGGGGATGTGTGACAGGCTGAAGTACAACAGTGGCAAGAGGACTTTAAACCAGGAAAACCTGTAAAACAGAATGAAGACCAGGCTAAAGGATAACCATTATCCATGCTTACCTATACGTTTACTCACCTATCAAATAAGAAGTTTCAGCTGTCAATCTGCCTCTGCTACTAACCTTTCCTACACCGGGCCCTGATCTGTAAAATAAAGATGCCCAGGTGAACCAAACTGAATTTGATCACGTGCTCATATATTTACCAAAGGAAAGAGGATGTTTGACAGGCTGAAGCACCACAGTGGTATAAAGGCTTTCAACCAGGAAAACCTGTAAAACAGAATGATGCGCAGGCTGAAAAATCACTAACCATGCTCACCTATACTTCTACTCACCTATCAAATCAGAACTTTTAGCTGTCTACCCATCTCCGCCCTGACCTTTCCTACACTGTGACCAAATCTGTAAAACACAGATGCCCAAGTTAAAGAATGACAACATCAAACTGATTTTACTGATTGTAACAGTTCAGTGTAAAAATAAAAACTGGATAAATAGATAGGCTGTGCAAATCAAAAAATGTTTCTAATATGGTTAGTTAGTCTAAAATGTAATTTATAAAGGTTGGAGTGACTGGATGTCTAACATAATAGCCAGAACACTACTTCCTGCTTTTTATCTCTCTAACTCTGAGTTAGTCAGCGACTTGAAGGGGGGCCACATGGGACATAAATGATCAGTGAGTTTGCAATTGATCCTCAGCATTCAGCTCAGATTCAAAAGCAAAAGTTATGGCCCTTGTGGCCCCTCTCAAATCACTGATTGGTTACTGCTTGGTCATCAGGGTAAGCAGTCAGTGGAAACCAAGAGAGCTGAAAAGCAGGAAGTAGTGTTCTGTTATGTTAGACATCCAGTCACTCCAGACTTTATACATTACATTTTTGCCTAACTAACTATATTAGAAACATTTTTTATTTTGCACAGCCTATCTATTTATCCAGTTTTTATTTTTATACTGAACAATTCCTTTAAATACCTACAAAAGAAAAGCAGATCCCAAATAAACTGCCACTGCCGAGGCTGAAATAACATAGGCTAGATGTCTCCAATCCAGGAAAATCTATAAAAACCAAACAGATGCTCGGGCTTTATAATCACCCCTTTTCCTCTACTCACCTATTAATCAACAGCTTCAGCAATCCAAAGTTACCTGCCTCTGCTGCCATGACCCAAGCTTTAAAACAAAGATGCCCAGGCTGAAAAATGACAACTCCAAACTCAATGTTTTCATTTGCTCATTTACCTACCAAAGGAAAGAGGAAGTGTGACTGTCTGAAATACTACAGTGGCAAGATTTCTTTCAAGCCAGGAAAACCTGTAAAACAAAAAGATATCAAGGCTGACGCATCACTATTATCCATACTCACCTAGTCTTCTACTCATCTATAAAATCAGAAGTTTCAGCAGTCTACCCGACCCAACTGCTCCTATACCAGGACCCATTCTGCAAAACAAAGATGCCCAAACTGATGAATGAAAACACCAAACTTAATATATCTGCTCATATACTTACCAAAAGCTGGCAATGATGAAGAACAGAGGCTATATGTTTCCAAACCAGGAAAACCTGTAAAAACAAACAGATGCCTGGGCTTAATAAACACTAATAACCATGCACCCTTTTCGCTGCTCACCTCTAAATCACAAGATTCAGCAGTCCAAATAACCTGCCTCTGCAGCTAGCCTTTTCCACACAATATACCAATCTGTTAAACAAAGATGCCCAAGCTGAATAAGAACAATTGGTTTGACATTGTCAATGTGCTCATATACTTACCAAAAGAAAGTTAATCCCAAATTAACTCACAAGGATGAAGAACAGTGACTAGATGTTTTCTAAAGCAGGAAAACCTTTCTTCAGATTCACACTATTATCCATGCACACCTATTCTTCTACTCACCTATCAGTGTCAAGCTTTAGCAGGTTACCTGCCTCCACTTATTCCCCACAGTGGACAACCTGGAAAACAAAGATGTCAATGATAAAGAATGACAACAGAAAACAGATTTGTCCATACATACAAAAAAAAGAGGATCAAGAAAAATTGATTCTTCTGCTCACCATTTACAAGCTTCAGATGTCCACGGTTACCTGCCTCCTCTCCATTTGATCTGGAAAATATATAGCCATGTGTGGCTCATCAGTCTGCTGTAGGAAAGGCAAAGGCTAGATGTTTGTTTTGAAGTTAGGCATTGTCCTATAAAACCTTTAGACTTATTGATATATCCATATGGCCAAAAGTATTCAGACGCATCTTCCAAATTTTTATGATCTCTTTCCAAAGAGAGTTACAAAGGTCTTGTACAGCCTATGTGACCTCTTATTTTACTCCAAACAGATTTAATTCTGCCATTGTCTTGTTTGTAGTTTAAACCTAGCCTCACACTCATCCAGGATTATTACAAGGAACATGGATGATACACTTTTTGAGGAACATTCCTGGCCCCATGCATCGCATTAATTAATTGGCAGATTAATTGAAAGCACCCATAGCAGTTAACCAGTGTCGAACTGACCCACCAGCATACCAGGAAAACTCCCGGTAGGCCCAAGTGTCAGTGGGCCCTCCTGCTTCTAACCATTTGGCCTATTTCATGGTCATTACCTACTTCTGTATGGGAACAGAAAGGCTAAATAAATAAAGAATAATAAATAATAGAATAGAAAGAAAAGAGACTTGAAAAATAGAGGTCAAGTGAGGTGAGGAACAGGAGAAATAGTTTGGAGAATGGGCCTCTGGACTAACATTTTCTGGTGGGCCCCTGGCATCCCAGTCCGACACTGCAGTTAGCCAAAGGGATAGTTTCAACAAGTTACCAGTAAATGCCTAGTACCTATTGCTTGCTGCTGACCTGGGCAAACGTTGCAACTTTTATCACATTACCCCAGTTTTTGATTTCTGAGGCAAGAATTCCTCAGGCAACACAGAATTTAAACTTAACCAATGAGTACAATAAAAAATAAAAATTAAATGTCTGTAAAATGCCACTGAATAATATAGTCTGTAAAAAAACTGAATAAATAAAAATACATTGAAAAGTTAAATCAAAAAGTATTTAATGAAAAGAAACATTTTGGCACAAGAAGAAAAAAAAGGTGTCTCATCCACTTAAGACCTGTTTGCTACAGATGAGTAGAGTTGTTGCCTTGGGTGCTGAGTTGGCGGGGCAGCACTGTAAGGAAACTGTTGCAGGGCTAAGACTTGACCCAGGTCAAACTGCAAAGCAGACATGCCCCAATTAAAATTCAATCACGCACACTAAAAAATGTCATTGCCCTCACCTGCCGAGACTAAAGATGAACTTTTAGTTTCTGCTCCTGGTTGCATACTATGACACAATGTAACCGCCTAACACTACCAGTGTCCATACTTGACAGCTTGACAGAGGCAGAAATATGACTTTCCCCACAATCTCACGCAAACAAAAATAATATTCTTCCTACCGCACACATCTCTTGTCAATCCAAAAGCAGAGCTCTGCAGCACCACATCTCTAGCAGCATTCATGCTTCACCAGCACTAGCATTCACCGTTCAAAGCTGAGGCTCCTCCATGGCTGGACAAGGGCCCAACCGGTAAAACAAAAAGGTGCCCTGGCCCTGTCATACCAATACCAACCTATCCCTGTACACCTACCTCCACCTACACCATTACCACAAGGACCAGCATTATATTTAATCTTTAGAGGCAGCTTGGCAGCTACAGCCGTAGCGGTTGTCTCATGCACCCACCTGCACACCAAACACAAGCAGCGGCATCCCTACACGCTTACCAAAGCTGAAACACTTCTGAAGCCAGACTTTCCTACAACTGTTGGCAAACATGTAACCTCAATACACTCAATCTGAAAGAGTACATTTTCAGGTGCATTAAAGCTCCACCTTCAACTCTTTGACAATGTGTTAGCAACCCAACTAACCTGCCAAAAATGAAGTGCCTTTGGATACAAGTTTACAGTGAATTCTTAGGAACATCCCCATATACTTAGTGCCATGCTTTATGTGTAATTACAATGTGTTATTTACTAATAAAGCTGAAATTCCCTGTTCAACTGTAAATCACAGTTCCCCCAAGAGACTTGTTTAACTTAATTAATTACACTTGTATCTAAGTGCAGGTGCTGAGTATTTTGGGCTCTCTGCCAAAAATCACCTTATCTCATTTAGTTTGCAACTTTTTTACTTTTTCTAACTGTTCAGTGCAGGAGATCAAAGAGAAATGTGGGGCATTTAATTAGTTAGAATCTGAGACAATGGGCTTAGCTGTCAGAATCTGGGCAGTTGAAAGGTATGCTTTAGCTAGAATTTGTGACCTTCTCCCTAGGGCAGAGCCTGTTCCCAAGCAGCGATTTCACATCCAAATTACAGTTATTTAATAAATATGGGTCATCTGTCCTCTTAGGATGGTGATCCCCAAACAGTGGCTCGTGAGCACCAACCCCTTTCAATGTTTCTCTTAGTGGTCTCAAAGCAGGTACTGTTGAAGAACCATGTGACAGGACAGAAACTCCTGGCATTAAAGAACCCTGGGTGGGACACCCATATTATGCACTATTCTCCACCCACTCCAGAAGGGTATTTCTGCACTGACCACTATGTCAGATACATGGTTCTGCACTTTTAAATAAATAATCAATCAATGATTAGAATTAATGTGTACCTGCACCCCTCCATTTAGTAAAGAAGTTGCTGACCTAATATTCCAAAAATCTTGGGGTTGAAAAAAGTCCATCGAGTTCAACTTCTTTAAATGATCCCCGGTGCAAGTACTGTATATACATACTCACACTCATACCAACTAACTCATACCAATCTATAGATTGCATAAACTATATATACCAATATCTAAACTAATTGTAGATTTTAGCATCACCATAGTCTTTGTGATATTATGCTTGTCCAAGAAAATATCAAAGTCCCTCTTAAAGGCATTAATAGAATCACTAAATTCTAGTAATACTAAATTCTATAGTTAGTATAGATATGGGCATATATAATTTATGTGAAAGTAGGGAGGGTTGTGTGTGTATGGATGCTGGGTTTTCATTTGGAGGGGTTGAACTTGATGGACTTTGTCTTTTTTCAACCCAATTTAATTATGTAATTGTAGGAATGTGATGATTTAGACACCCTCACATAATATTGGCAGGCAAATCCTCAGTATTATAGACACATAAATGGTTCCTAATGGGGATCTGTGTTCCATGCTTTGCTTATGTAAGCCCTTGTAGTTCTCACAGTGTACGCTAGATGGCACTGTGCTATAGTATAAAGGTCTGGGTCCATTTTAGCTTGAGCCCTTCCCTGTTCATTAGAAAGGGAAGGGGTAGTGGAACCCAAGCTTTGCCCTTAGCAAAGTGTTAGTTATACTCTCTCATAGATCACTCTAGAAATGATAGGTTATTTAGTTGAGCAGCTCAAGGCTCAGACGAGGACAGTTAGAGGGATTAAGATCCCGGGTACTAATAACCCAGAAGAAGGGACATAGACTCAGGGATATAGATATTCCCCTGGGTTCCACTTAGGGAAAACCTG
Organism: Xenopus laevis; assembly: GCF_017654675.1. Lineage (NCBI taxonomy): Eukaryota > Metazoa > Chordata > Amphibia > Anura > Pipidae > Xenopus > Xenopus laevis. Next base: position 72,934,862 of record NC_054381.1, read on the forward strand.
AATTCTGGACATACTCTCTAGTTGCTGTTTTACTGTGTATTCAACTGTGTCTAGTACTGTGAGTATACAATATTCTGTTTTTGGTTTATGTTACAATTAATGTGATAAACTCCTACGTGGATTATCCTGTTAAATAAACTCAGTCGTTGGTTAAGCATAAAGAACCACTGGAACCCAATATTTGTTAAATAGGGTGTTGTTACAGTTGCACTACACCCTGCCTCCACCCTGTTGCGAGGGCCTACTCCTATGAAAAGGGTCTCATCCGTGGCATAAATAATACTGAAAGTAGCAAACAGGGAACATACAATTTATTACAGTGCTATATTTTGGCGCCCAACGTGGGGCCTGTACAGGGTAAACTGTAATACCACAACGCAGCCTATTGTGACAGGCACCTTGGGTGCGGACTCAATAGGCAAAAGGAGGATTTTGTGGGGTTTTTTCCTCCGCGCTCATACACTTCAACGAATTACCCTCCACTAAGAATCGTCAATTATCTTCCACTATGTCGTTGCTTCATCCCCAGCAGGTGCTCGCATGTGCGATGGCGGAACATATTGATCCCCGTTGTGCTTTTGCAGTGGACCGAGTTCCCAGATGGTGTGACCTGGGGATCATGAACCCTACCCTAACTTACCATGCGAGATTAGTGGGCATCTGATTAGTTGCTGAAAGGAATTCAAGTGTGCTAGTCCCGTGGAACTAGGGGATGAGGTTGGGCCTTACCCAGTTTATCCAAAGGGGACCCATCCTCTCGGCTGCTGTTGTATATGCCGGACCCGATTCATCCTCTACATCCGGGTCTGCAATTAAGACTGAAAGTCTCGATACAGCCCCGGTGGGTAGCAAATTTGCCTCCAGGGGAGACACCTCCACTCTTGTTATTGCCGGGACAAAGTATCCCAAGTTGACAGTCTTCTCGGAGCATCTTCCTGTCCCTGAGGGTGAACAGGGATTCGAAGAGTGGCAGGAGGATGTGGTCCAAATGTTGGAGGAGTGTCCGTGTCCTGAGGGTGATAAACAAATACGACTGCGGTCTCCCGCCAGTCGAGTGGTTAGAATGTTCTTTATGACCAACCTAAATGTCTCTGCTAGAGATTGCCTGAAAGCCTTAGAGGATATGTATGGTACTATTGCCAATCCTCACACTTTGCTTCATACGTTTCAAAGTTTGTGCCAAGGAGATGAAGAGGATATATCCGTGTTTGTGAGACAGTTGCAGGAGGGTTTGTGGATATTAGTCCAAAAGAACGTCATTTCTATTAACAAGGTGCCTGTGAGATGACGCAACCAACTAATGAATGGAATTCAAGGGAGTCATCCCATAGCCACTGAACTTCGCATAATGTATAGACATGGTTCTCCGCCTGCACTAGGAGTAGGGATGTCGCGGACTGTTCGCCGGCGAACTTGTTCGCGCGAACATCGGCTGTTCGCGTCCGCCGCAAGTTCGCGAACGTCGCGCGACGTTCGCCATTTTGGGTTCGCCTTACCTGGCGCTTTTTTTTGACCTCTCACCCCAGACCAGCAGATACATGGCAGCCAATCAGGAAGCTCTCCCTCCTGGACCACCCCCACACCCCCTGGACCACTCCCCTTCCATATATAAACTGAAGCCCTGCAGCGTTTTTTCATTCTGCCTGTGTGTGCTTGGAAGAGCTAGTGTAGGGAGAGAGCTGCTAGTGATTTCACTGATTTGAGGGACAGTTGATAGTAAGTTTGCTGGCTAGTAATCTACTTGATACTGCTCTGTATTGGAGGGACAGAAGTCTGCAGGGATTTGAGGGACATTTTAGGGTAGCTTTGCTGGCTAGTAATCTACCTTCTACTGCAGTGCTCTGTATGTAGCTGCCTGCTGTGGGCACTGATCTCTTCTGATCTCATCTGCTGACTGCTGTAATAACCCAATAGTCCTTGTAAGGACTGCTTTTATTTTCTTTTTTGTTGTTTTACTTTGCTACTTTAACAGCCAAGTGCTATTAGTCTAGCAGTGTTGGGGAGTGGGACTGGTGTGCTACTGTGCTGCTCCTAGTAGTTCAGCAGCACCAACCCGAGAATATTTTTTTTTTTTAATATACATATAATTTTTTTTTTTATTTTACTTATCTTACTGTTCTTTAAGGTGTCCAGTGCTGTTTGCTGTTCTTCATAGTAGTGCACCAATAGTAGTGCACTTGCAGGCATTATTTGCCCAGTGGCCATCTAGCTGTGTGAGCTTGTTCACATTCTGTCTAAATATCAATAATAATACCGTCTCCAGAAACACCACCTGAGTGACGTTTTTCAAGCAGCAATAATATATTCCGTATCCACCACTGCTGTAGTGTATACGTTGACCTTGTAGGCATTATTTGCCCAGTGTGTTCTTCATTTTCAAACCACTGCCACTTAGCTGTGTGAGCTTGTTCACATTCTGTCTAAATATCAATAATAATACCGTCTCCAGAAACACCACCTGAGTGACGTTTTTCAAGCAGCAATAATATATTCCGTATCCACCACTGCTGTAGTGTATACGTTGACCTTGTAGGCATTATTTGCCCAGTGTGTTCTTCATTTTCAAACCACTGCCACTTAGCTGTGTGAGCTTGTTCACATTCTGTCTAAATATCAATAATAATACCGTCTCCAGAAACACCACCTGAGTGACGTTTTTCAAGCAGCAATAATATATTCCGTATCCACCACTGCTGTAGTGTATACGTTGACCTTGTAGGCATTATTTGCCCAGTGTGTTCTTCATTTTCAAACCACTGCCACTTAGCTGTGTGAGCTTGTTCACATTCTGTCTAAATATCAATAATAATACCGTCTCCAGAAACACCACCTGAGTGACGTTTCTCAAGCAGCAATAATATATTCCGTATCCACCACTGCTGTAGTGTATACGTTGACCTTGTAGGCATTATTTGCCCAGTGTGTTCTTCATTTTCAAACCACTGCCACTTAGCTGTGTGAGCTTGTTCACATTCTGTCTAAATATCAATAATAATACCGTCTCCAGAAACACCACCTGAGTGACGTTTTTCAAGCAGCAATAATATATTCCGTATCCACCACTGCTGTAGTGTATACGTTGACCTTGTAGGCATTATTTGCCCAGTGTGTTCTTCATTTTCAAACCACTGCCACTTAGCTGTGTGAGCTTGTTCACATTCTGTCTAAATATCAATAATAATACCGTCTCCAGAAACACCACCTGAGTGACGTTTTTCAAGCAGCAATAATATATTCCGTATCCACCACTGCTGTAGTGTATACGTTGACCTTGTAGGCATTATTTGCCCAGTGTGTTCTTCATTTTCAAACCACTGCCACTTAGCTGTGTGAGCTTGTTCACATTCTGTCTAAATATCAATAATAATACCGTCTCCAGAAACACCACCTGAGTGACGTTTTTCAAGCAGCAATAATATATTCCGTATCCACCACTGCTGTAGTGTATACGTTGACCTTGTAGGCATTATTTGCCCAGTGTGTTCTTCATTTTCAAACCACTGCCACTTAGCTGTGTGAGCTTGTTCACATTCTGTCTAAATATCAATAATAATACCGTCTCCAGAAACACCACCTGAGTGACGTTTTTCAAGCAGCAATAATATATTCCGTATCCACCACTGCTGTAGTGTATACGTTGACCTTGTAGGCATTATTTGCCCAGTGTGTTCTTCATTTTCAAACCACTGCCACTTAGCTGTGTGAGCTTGTTCACATTCTGTCTAAATATCAATAATAATACCGTCTCCAGAAACACCACCTGAGTGACGTTTTTCAAGCAGCAATAATATATTCCGCATCCACCACTGCTGTAGTGTATACGTTGACCTTGTAGGCATTATTTGCCCAGTGTGTTCTTCATTTTCAAACCACTGCCACTTAGCTGTGTGAGCTTTTTCACATTCTGTCTAAATATCAATAATAATACCGTCTCCAGAAACACCACCTGAGTGACGTTTTTCAAGCAGCAATAATATATTCCGTATCCACCACTGCTGTAGTGTATACGTTGACCTTGTAGGCATTATTTGCCCAGTGTGTTCTTCATTTTCAAACCACTGCCACTTAGCTGTGTGAGCTTGTTCACATTCTGTCTAAATATCAATAATAATACCGTCTCCAGAAACACCACCTGAGTGACGTTTTTCAAGCAGCAATAATATATTCCGTATCCACCACTGCTATAGTGTATACGTTGACCTTGTAGGCATTATTTGCCCAGTGTGTTCTTCATTTTCAAACCACTGCCACTTAGCTGTGTGAGCTTGTTCACATTCTGTCTAAATATCAATAATAATACCGTCTCCAGAAACACCACCTGAGTGACGTTTTTCAAGCAGCAATAATATATTCCGTATCCACCACTGCTGTAGTGTATACGTTGACCTTGTAGGCATTATTTGCCCAGTGTGTTCTTCATTTTCAAACCACTGCCACTTAGCTGTGTGAGCTTGTTCACATTCTGTCTAAATATCAATAATAATACCGTCTCCAGAAACACCACCTGAGTGACGTTTTTCAAGCAGCAATAATATATTCCGTATCCACCACTGCTGTAGTGTATACGTTGACCTTGTAGGCATTATTTGCCCAGTGTGTTCTTCATTTTCAAACCACTGCCACTTAGCTGTGTGAGCTTGTTCACATTCTGTCTAAATATCAATAATAATACCGTCTCCAGAAACACCACCTGAGTGACGTTTTTCAAGCAGCAATAATATATTCCGTATCCACCACTGCTGTAGTGTATACGTTGACCTTGTAGGCATTATTTGCCCAGTGTGTTCTTCATTTTCAAACCACTGCCACTTAGCTGTGTGAGCTTGTTCACATTCTGTCTAAATATCAATAATAATACCGTCTCCAGAAACACCACCTGAGTGACGTTTTTCAAGCAGCAATAATATATTCCGTATCCACCACTGCTGTAGTGTATACGTTGACCTTGTAGGCATTATTTGCCCAGTGTGTTCTTCATTTTCAAACCACTGCCACTTAGCTGTGTGAGCTTGTTCACATTCTGTCTAAATATCAATAATAATACCGTCTCCAGAAACACCACCTGAGTGACGTTTTTCAAGCAGCAATAATATATTCCGTATCCACCACTGCTGTAGTGTATACGTTGACCTTGTAGGCATTATTTGCCCAGTGTGTTCTTCATTTTCAAACCACTGCCACTTAGCTGTGTGAGCTTTTTCACATTCTGTCTAAATATCAATAATAATACCGTCTCCAGAAACACCACCTGAGTGACGTTTTTCAAGCAGCAATAATATATTCCGTATCCACCACTGCTGTAGTGTATACGTTGACCTTGTAGGCATTATTTGCCCAGTGTGTTCTTCATTTTCAAACCACTGCCACTTAGCTGTGTGAGCTTGTTCACATTCTGTCTAAATATCAATAATAATACCGTCTCCAGAAACACCACCTGAGTGACGTTTTTCAAGCAGCAATAATATATTCCGTATCCACCACTGCTGTAGTGTATACGTTGACCTTGTAGGCATTATTTGCCCAGTGTGTTCTTCATTTTCAAACCACTGCCACTTAGCTGTGTGAGCTTTTTCACATTCTGTCTAAATATCAATAATAATACCGTCTCCAGAAACACCACCTGAGTGACGTTTTTCAAGCAGCAATAATATATTCCGTATCCACCACTGCTGTAGTGTATACGTTGACCTTGTAGGCATTATTTGCCCAGTGTGTTCTTCATTTTCAAACCACTGCCACTTAGCTGTGTGAGCTTGTTCACATTCTGTCTAAATATCAATAATAATACCGTCTCCAGAAACACCACCTGAGTGACGTTTTTCAAGCAGCAATAATATATTCCGTATCCACCACTGCTGTAGTGTATACGTTGACCTTGTAGGCATTATTTGCCCAGTGTGTTCTTCATTTTCAAACCACTGCCACTTAGCTGTGTGAGCTTGTTCACATTCTGTCTAAATATCAATAATAATACCGTCTCCAGAAACACCACCTGAGTGACGTTTTTCAAGCAGCAATAATATATTCCGTATCCACCACTGCTGTAGTGTATACGTTGACCTTGTAGGCATTATTTGCCCAGTGTGTTCTTCATTTTCAAACCACTGCCACTTAGCTGTGTGAGCTTGTTCACATTCTGTCTAAATATCAATAATAATACCGTCTCCAGAAACACCACCTGAGTGACGTTTTTCAAGCAGCAATAATATATTCCGTATCCACTGCTGTAGTAGTGTATACGTTGACCTTGTAGGCCTTGTTTGCCCAGTGTGTTCTTCTTCTTCTTCATTTTCAAACAACTCCCATCTAGCTGTGTGAGCTTGTTCACATTTTGTCTAAATATCAATAATAATACCGTCTCTAGAAACACCACCCGAGTGACGTTTTTCAAGCAGCAATAATATATTCCGTATCCACCACTGCTGTAGTGTATACGTTGACCTTGTAGGCCTTGTTTGCCCAGTGTGTTCTTCTTCTTCTTCATTTTCAAACAACTCCCATCTAGCTGTGTGAGCTTGTTCACATTCTGTCTAAATATCAATAATAATACCGTCTCCAGAAACACCACCTGAGTTGTTGTTGTTTTTGTTTTAAAAATAATGCCAGGCAAAGGCAGGCCGCCACGCAGAGGCACTAGGGGCCGTGCTGCTATGCTATCCTGTGGCCCTAGGAAATTGCCCAGTTTTAAAAAGGCAATGACCCTGAACTCCCAAAATGCTGAAGAGGTAGTTGACTGGCTTACACAGCACACCCCATCCTCTACCGTTTCTAACTTTACCACAACATCCTCATCCTCCACTGCTATGGGCACCCCACGTAACACTTCCTCCACCACCGGCGCCCCTTCTTCACTGGAGTCAGAGGAGTTATTTTCACATGAGTTTCTTGAACTGAGTGATGCGCAACCATTATTGGCAGAAGAAGATGAAGGAGATGAGGACGTTACACCAGATTTAATTCTGGCAGAGAACACAACAGAGATGGACATAATGAGTGATGACGAGGAGGTCCCCGCTGCTGCTTCCTTCTGTGAGCTGTTAGAAGAAATTGATGCATCTGAGGAGAATGATGATGAGGAGATTGATGTTTTGTGGGTGCCCAGTAGAAGAGAGCAAGAGGAGGATAGTTCAGATGGAGAGACAGAGAGTCAGAGAGGCAGGAGGAGAATAAGACTTAGAAGAAGCAGGGAGGACAGCTCGCAGGGAACAGTAGGGCAACAACATGTATCGGCACCTGTGGTCAGCCGGCCAACGCACCCGCCAACGCCGCCGACTTCTACTTTTACCCCCAGATTGCCAGCCTCAAAAAGGTCAGCAGTGTGGGATTTTTTTAATGTGTGTGCCTCTGACAAAAGCGTTGTAATTTGCAATGAGTGCAGTCAGAAACTGAGTCTTGGGAAGCCCAACAGCCACATAGGTACAACTTCTATGCGAAGGCACATGAACGGCAAGCACAAAGCACTTTGGAAGCAACACCTCAAAGGCAACAGGCAAACTAAAAGCCACCCTCCTTCTGGTCCAGCATCTTACTGCTCTACCTCTGCTGTCCTTGACCCGTCTGAACCACCCTCCACTCCGCCTTCCACCTTGACCACCAGTTCCCATTCCCAGTCATCTGCCCCCAGCCAAGTTTCTGTGAGGGCCATGTTTGAGCGTAAGAAGCCAATGTCTGCGAGTCACCCCCTTGCCCGGCGTCTGACAGCTGGCTTGTCTGCACTCTTAGCCCGCCAGCTTTTACCATACCAGCTGGTGGACTCTGAGGCCTTCCGCAAATTTGTAGCAATTGGGACACCGCAGTGGAAGGTACCCAGCCGCAATTTTTTTTCAAAAAAGGGAATACCACACCTGTACCACCATGTGCAGAGCCAAGTCACCGCATCTCTGTCACTTAGTGTTGGGCCAAAGGTCCATATGACTACTGACGCATGGTCCTCCAAGCATGGTCAGGGCAGGTATGTCACCTACACTGCCCACTGGGTGAACTTGGTCATGGCTGGGAAGCAGGAAATGTGTGGCTCAACAACGACAGTGGAGTTGGTGTCACCGCCACGGATTGCACGCGGTTCTGCCACCACCTCTACTCCTCCTTCGCTCTCTACCTCGTCTTCTTCCTCTTCTTCGTCCTCTGCTGCTGGGTCCTCCTCCTCCTCCACACCTGTGCACCCCCAGCTCCCCCTAGGCTATTCGACGTGCCAGGTACGCCGTTGTCATGCTGTCTTGGGGATGACGTGCCTGGAAAGCAAAAACCATACCGGATCTGTACTCCTGTCATCTCTGCAGTCACAGGCCGATCGGTGGCTGACCCCACACCAACTGAAGATCGGAAAAGTGGTGTGTGACAATGGAAGCAATCTGTTGGCAGCACTGAGACTGGGCAATTTAACACATGTGCCCTGCATGGCACATGTTCTGAATTTAATAGTACAACGTTTTGTCTCAAAGTACCCAGGATTCCAGGACGTTCTCAGGCAGTCCAGGAAGGTGTCGGCCCATTTCAGACGTTCCTATACAGCCATGGCACGCCTTGCTGACATTCAGCAGCGGTACAACATGCCAGTCAGGCGTTTGATTTGCGACAGCCAGACTCGCTGGAATTCAACGCTCCTCATGTTGGAACGTCTGCTGCAACAACAAAGAGCCATCAACGAATACCTGTTTGAACTGGGTGGTAGGACTGGATCTGCAGAGCTGGGGATTTTTTTCCCCCGTTACTGGGTGCTTATGCGCGATGCCTGCAGGCTCATGCGCCCTTTTGAAGAGGTTACAAATATGGTCAGTCGCACCGAAGGCACCATCAGCGACCTAATACCCTTTGCTTTCTTCCTGGAGCGTGCCGTGCGACGAGTGACAGATGAGGCTGTAGACCAGCGTGACGAGGAGCAGGAAGCGCACGATTTCTGGTCGGAATCACCAGAACGAACCCAGGCACCTGCTGCAACGCAGGGAGAGGTGTCAGAAGTGGAGTCAGAGGAGGAAGGTGGCTTTGTGGAGGAGGAGGACCAACAGGAGCAGGCTTCCCAGGGGGCTGGTGGTGACCTTTTGGGGACCCCTGGTCTTGTACGTGGCTGGGGGGAGGAGACCGTGGATGATGCAGTCCTTGATAACGAGGAAGCGGAGATGGATACCTCTGCATCCAACCTTGTGAGAATGGGGTCTTTCATGCTGTCATGCCTGTTGAAGGACCCCCGTATCAAGAGGCTTAAGGAGAAGGACCTGTACTGGGTCGCGACTCTACTAGACCCTCGGTACAAGCATAAAGTGGCAGAAATGTTACCAACATACCACAAGTCTGAAAGGATGCTGCATTTACAAACCAGCCTGCAAAACATGTTGTACAATGCTTTTAAGGGTGATGTCACTTCAGGAACTCATCAACATTCCAGGGGCAGAGGTGCCAGTAATCCTGCCACGAGCGCACCTGCAAGGACAAAGCACTTTGGCCACTCTGTAACGTCAGACATGCAAATGTTTTTCAGCCCAAGGCAGCGGCAGAACACTTCGGGATCCACCCTCAAAGAACGCCTCGACCGGCAGGTAGCGGACTACCTGGCATTAACTGCAGATATCGACACTCTGAGGAGCGATGAACCCCTGGACTACTGGGTGCGCAGGCTTGATCTGTGGCCAGAGCTGTCACAATTTGCCATGAACCTCTTGTCTTGCCCCGCCTCAAGTGTCCTCTCAGAAAGGACCTTCAGTGCAGCAGGAGGGATTGTAACTGAGAAGAGAACTCGCCTAGGTCACAAAAGTGTGGATTACCTGACCTTTATTAAAATGAATGAGGGGTGGATCTCGGAGGGTTACTGCACGCCGGAAGACTTGTTCTGAGTTTCTGATTCTGACTCCCCATGCAGCTGTCCTTCTCTGCACGCCTCATGACTCCACATACAGCTGTCCTTTAGCGTCCTCCTCCCTCCACCACCGTTACAAACTAGGGTGCAAACCCTACTGGTTTAATTTGAATCCAGGTAAATCCTGAGTTTTTCTGGCCTCTGTGCTTCAGTGGCTGCGACCAAAAAAAACAGAATATTTTCAGCATTTATATGGCATATTTTTTCTGGCCTCTGTGCTTCAGTGGCTGCGACCAAAAAAAACAGAATATTTTCAGCATTTATATGGCATATTTTTCCTGGCCTCTGTGCTTCAGTGGCTGCGACCAAAAAAATTGAATATTTTCAGCATTTATATGGCATATTTTTTCTGGCCTCTGTGCTTCAGTGGCTGCGACTAAAAAAAACAGAATATTTTCAGCATTTATATGGCATATTTTTCCTGGCCTCTGTGCTTCAGTGGCTGCGACCAAAAAAATTTAATATTTTCAGCATTTATATGGCATATTTTTCCTGGCCTCTGTGCTTCAGTGGCTGCGACCAAAAAAATTGAATATTTTCAGCATTTAAATGGCATATTTTTTCTGGCCTCTGTGCTTCAGTGGCTGCGACTAAAAAAAACAGAATATTTTCAGCATTTATATGGCATATTTTTCCTGGCCTCTGTGCTTCAGTGGCTGCGACCAAAAAAATTGAATATTTTCAGCATTTATATGGCATATTTTTTCTGGCCTCTGTGCTTCAGTGGCTGCGACAAAAATAAATGAATATTTTCAGCATTTATATGGCATATTTTTTCTGGCCTCTGTGCTTCAGTGGCTGTGACAAAAAAATGAATATTTTCAGCATTTATATGGCATATTTTTTCTGGCCTCTGTGCTTCAGTGGCTGCGACTAAAAAAAACAGAATATTTTCAGCATTTATATGGCATATTTTTCCTGGCCTCTGTGCTTCAGTGGCTGCGACCAAAAAAATTGAATATTTTCAGCATTTATATGGCATATTTTTTCTGGCCTCTGTGCTTCAGTGGCTGCGACAAAAATAAATGAATATTTTCAGCATTTATATGGCATATTTTTTCTGGCCTCTGTGCTTCAGTGGCTGTGACAAAAAAATGAATATTTTCAGCATTTATATGGCATATTTTTTCTTGCCTCTGTGCTTCAGTGGCTGCGACTAAAAAAAACAGAATATTTTCAGCATTTATATGGCATATTTTTCCTGGCCTCTGTGCTTCAGTGGCTGCGACCAAAAAAACAGAATATTTTCAGCATTTATATGGCATATTTTTCCTGGCCTCTGTGCTTCAGTGGCTGCGACCAAAAAAATTTATATTGTTAGCATTTATATGGCATATTTTTCCTGGCCTCTGTGCTGCAGTGGCTGCGACAAAAAAAAATTAATATTGTTTGCATTTATATGGCATATTTTTTCTGGCCTCTGTGCTGCAGTGGCTGCCACAAAAAAAAATTAATATTTTCAGCATTTATATGGCATATTGTTTCTGGACTTCTGTTTTCAGTGGCTGCGACAAAAAAAACATAATTTTTCAGGAAAGTACACATGCCTAATTTTTCAGGGTTCTGCAACAGTGGCAAAATCGCATCTTTTATGGTCACCGCAGGTGATCAATAAAGTAGACCAAAACTGGGCCCACACTGCAGAATCAGTGTTTTTTGGTTCGCTTCACTGTACATTGAATTACCTCTGCCTGACCGTGCACGTGCGCACAAGCACGGTGACTGCTAAACACACCACTACAGAAATATTGCCACCAACAGGACGAACATCCTGGAGGTGACAAGCAACTAGTAATTAAAAACTATTATTTGCTCACTTGACGGTATCATTCATTAAAGCTCTTTGCGTCTTTTTGCGTTGCAGTAAGCACCGCGTTTCGTCTTTGCGTGTGAACAGGCTGTAACTTTTACACGACTTGATTGGCATGTAGACGCCGGACGTTTTAAAGCATTTTATTACACAGGTTTAGAAATGTAGTGTGATTTCTGCCCTTTACAGCACAAAACGCAGCGCTGTGTCAACAATGGATTTTTTAGAAACATTTTTGCCCTTGATCCCCCTCTGGCATGGCACTGTCCAGGTCGTTGCACCCTTTAAACAACTTTAAAATCATTTTTCTGGCCAGAAATGTCTTTTCTAGCTTTTAAAATTCGCCTTCCCATTGAAGTCTATGGGGTTCGCGACGTTCGCGAACCGTTCACATTTTTGACGCAAGTTCGCGAATATGTTCGCGAACTTTTTTTCCGACGTTCGCTACATCCCTAACTAGGAGACCTTATGGGTCCCACTTACATGGATGGCTGTGTGGAGGTACAGTTACGTATCCCTGGACTTGTAGGGGACAATGATCCTCCAATCACTGTCATTGCTTTCATAAGTCCTCCACCTGGAGGCAAGGAGTTTGCCCCGGTGATTGTAGGCTCCAATGTGAAAGCCGTGGAGGAGGCTTTTCTTCAGTTCCTTCAACCCCGGGAGGGTACCCCTCTCAATGTGTTGCCCGTACTTCCTGAGCTGCAGGATATTTGCCAGACTTTTGCCCCAGAGCTACCTAGGGGTTGTGTAGGAAACCCTTTGCACCCAGTGGAGATTCCCCCGGGGGGAGCTCAATGCCTCTGAGTATATGTGGAGATAGCGTCTGCTACCCAAGGCAGTTATTTTCTGTTGGAAACAGACCCAAACAAAGCCGCTCAAAATGGTTGGGAGATAGTGCCTGAGAGGAAGGACTACTACCGCAGATGTCCCTGAACTGATGTAGTTACAGTTAAAAACATTACCTCCAACGCCATGATAATCCTGGCCTGGCACACTGTTGGGCATTTTTACTCGGTGGAGAGTGTAGACTCCCACTCGGTTAGAGTGGGAGCAGCTGAAAATAAAATGGCCTTTAATTTGTAAGAGGCTGATGACCCTTTAGAACATCGTCAGATGTTTGAGCAACAATTGACATTGTACCGTGAAGTTTTCTCAATAGATGAAATGGATGTGGGGTGTGCCAAAAATGCAGAGCATAGCATAAGGTTGAGTGATGACACACCTTTCCGAGAGAGGTCCCAGCGGATACCCCCTTGTGACCTGGAGGATGTTCGAAATTACTTGGAAAAGATGAAGGATCAGTGGATAATTGTTGAATCACGCAGTCCTTATGCCTCCCCATTGTAATTGTATGAAAGAATGCCAGTGTTCGAATCTGTGTGGACTATCAAACCCTAAATAGACGGACTGTCCCAGATCAGTATACATCATATTGATAAGGCCTTGTATGCCTTGCATGGTAGTGCCTGGTTCTCTGTGATGGATCTGCGGTCAGGGTATTATCGAATTCCCATGAGTATGGATGATCAAAAGAAGATCACTTTTATTTGCCCGTTAGGGTTCTACCGATTCACCTGAATGCCCCAAGGCATAAGTGGGGCTCCTGCCAGTTTTCAGAGCCTCATGGAGAAGGTGTTGGGTGGTTTGACTCCCAGACATTGTATAGTGTACCTGGATGATATAATCGTGTTTGGTTCTACTCTGGAAGAACATGACACCCGATTGTTTAACGTACTTGAGCGCCTCCGGCAGGAAGCTCTCTGTCGGTAAATGCAAGTTTGCTCACAAGGCAGTATAGTTTGTGGGTCATATTGTATCCTGTGAAGGGGTTGCCACTGATCCTGATAAAGTTGCTGTAGTACGGAACTGGCCACGGCCTAATAACTTGACTTCACTTAGATCCTTTTTGGGGTTTTGTGGTTATTACCGAAGGTTTGTTGAAGGATATTCCAAACACTCACATCCTTTGAACGGATTGTTGGCCAGCAATGCTTCCAAGGAGACTCACTCTCTTCAGCCTCCTGTTAAGGCCAGGTGGTCCCCAGCTTGTGAGGAAGACTTTTTGATTTTAAAGAAAAGACTCACAGAAGCCCCTGTCCTCACTTATGCAGACCCTAAGAAGCTCTATGTTTTGCATGTTGATGCCAGTTATGAAGGGCTGGGGGGCATTCTTCACCAGGAATACCCTGAAGGGTTGAAGCCGGTAGCGTATGTAAACCGAAGTCTTGGCCCAGTTGAGAAAAACTACCAAGTACAAAAGTTGGAGTTCTTAGCATTGAAATGGGCTGTTACTGAAAAATTGCATGACTACCTATATGGGGTTAAGCAGCTGGTCATCGTTGATTGGCGGCTTTGTCAAATTACCAGTTTTCTCTGAAGTATAAGCCGGGTCCCAAGAATGTGGGTGCTGATGACTTATCTCAACATCCTGGCCTAAACCCTCATTTGGAAGAGGATGAATGGGAAGAGATTCCGAGTTTATCGGTAGCTGTTTACTGTGCTATGGCAGCCGTGCAGGATGGTCGCGTAGCCTTCTCTGAATTGAGGCTTGTGGATTCCCTGGGAGGAAAAGAAGATTGTATTCCCACCATGTATGCGTATCCCATGGCCAGAGTGCCAGAGAGTCTTCAGCTGAGGCCTAGTGATATGATTTGAGAACAGAAGAGAGGCTGTAGCTAGAGGAGATCCTGAGCTAATGTATGTATGTATGTATGTATGTATAATTTTATTTGTAAAGCGCTGTTAAGGAGCCGCAGAGCTGTACAGTGCATAAAAGTACAATATATATAAAAGTATAAAAGGGGAGACAAATCACATAATAAATATATACATAATCATAGGACAAAGAGCTTAAGTGCTATGTGGTAAGATACATAGTGGGAAGGAGGTCCCTGCCCCTTAGAGCTTACAGTCTAAGTGTATGGGATGGTGACATACCGGTACAAATTGGAGAAGAAAAAGTGCACAAGGTAAGGAATAGTCAGTAGGGACAGGACTAGGCTAATGTTCTAGTCATCCAAAAGGTAGACTCTTAGTTTTTTCTTGAAGAGATTAAGAGAGGATTCCTTATGGAGGAATTCAGGGATAGAATTCCAGAGGTAAGGAGCAGCAAGATAGAATTGTTTGAGACGAGAGGTGGCAGTGGATGTGGATGGTGTGAAGAGAAGGTGGCTCTGTGAAGAGCGGAGAAGATGACCAGGAACGTATAGTGAGACAAGAGAAGAAATGTAGTGAGGAGCAGAGGAGTGAAGGGCTTTGAATGTTAGTAGAAGGGTTTATATACTATCCTTTGCTTAACAGGCAGCCACGCTAAGGATTTTAGTTGGGGTTGAGCAGGTTCCCTTTTAGGAGAGAGCAGAAGGATCCTGGTAGCAGAGTTTAAGATTGATTGGAGGGGAGAGAGATGGGAGTCAGGAAGACCAGTTAGAACGAGATTGCAATAATCTAAACGGGATAAGATAAGGGCATGGATTAGTGTTTTGGCTGTTGTTTGTGAAAGAAATGGGTGTATCTTGGCTATATTGTGGAGGAAGAAACGTCAGGTTTTGGCAGTATTATTAATATGATTAGAGAAGGAGAGGGACTGGTTAAAGATGACCCCCTTATGAGGAAGAGCACACCAAAGGAGAGTTGGATATATCTGAAGGAATGGTAAAAAGTTGAAGTTTATCAATGGAAGTCTCGATAGGATTCAGTTGTTTCATGATCATCCTGAGAGGAGGCAAATGTTACCCCGAGTTTATTGGTGAACTGTTTTGAGGAGCTTACATGATCAACATGGGCACTTAGGGTTTGAAAAAACTTATGGTCTTATACGTGATCGTTTTTTCTAGCCTCGAATGAGAGAAGTGGTTACAGACTATTGCAGACAATGTGTTCCCTGCTTGAAAATAAAAACTTTACCCACTATGGCTGCACTTATGGAACATTTAAAGATCAGTGAGCCATTGGATTTAGTTTGCATGGACTTTTTGTGTATTGATAAAGATACTGGAAATATATTAGTTGTAACTGATCATTACACCCAATACACTCAGACCTACCACTAAGGATCAGAAGGCTGCAACAGTGGCTAAGGTATATGGGAGAACTTCTTTGTCCATTATGGTTTACCCAATTGTCTTCACTCTGATCAAGGAAGAGATTTTGAGAGTCGGTTGATCAAAGAACTGTTAGACCTACTGAATGTAGCTTAAAGTCGCACGACTCCTTATCACCCTGAGGGGGTTGCTCTTCTTGAGAGATTTAATAGCACCCTGTTGGACATGTTGGGCACCCACTCGGCCACAGACAAACCATATTGAAGCCGCCATGTGAGTGCTTTAGTCCATGCCTATAATTGCACTAGGCATACATCTACTGGGTTTTTACCTTACTTTCTTATGTTTGGAAGGGAAGCGCGGTTGCCCATTGACATTCAATTGGGGGTATCTACTGATGGGATGAGATTTAAGGAGCACTATCAGTATGTGACTCGTCTTTTAACCAGTTTAAAGGAAGCTTACCGCATGGCTGAGGAGAGTGCTGCAAAAGTCAATGCTGGAAATAAACGACGGTTCGATGCTAAAGTGCGGTGTCAAGAATTGAGGCCTGGTGATAAAGTACTCTTACGAAACTTAGGCCCTAATGCCAAGCATAAGTTGGCGCATCGTTGGAGAAAGGAGTTGTTTGAGGTAGTAAGCAGGTTCCCCAGTATTCCAGTGTACCAGAGTACCGGAGTTCAGATGGAAGAGTTAAGCTTGGAACCGAAATCACTTGCTTCCTGTACCTCAAATTCCCAAGATGGCTGCTGATCCAGAAGTGGCTGATGACATCGGTGCGGCCCCTGAGGATGAAAGAGAAGACAGGGACTTGCCTCCTACTGATATTGGGGATTGGTCTGCACAATCTGGGAGAAGTGATAGTTTGCTTTAAGGAAGTGGATTGGATGTTGGTGCTCCCTCATTTCAGCCTGACTGGGATGGAGTCCCTGATGCAGATGTGGGTGGAGTTTTAAGTTTGGACTTAGATGGTGTAAGTGGAGCTAATGCACCCAACCTTGGAGAACTGAGAAAAGGTAATCGAGTTAGGAGACCTTTGCATTTCTTTACTTATGATACTGTGGGTAGACCCTGTTATGCAGTACCTGGTTACTTGGGCCCACCTCCTGCTGTGATGAACCTAATTGATGCTCATGCTAGGCTAGTACATATGATACCTGTGTGTTATCAGTCTGGTTGAACAAAAAGAGGACTGTGGGTTCGAGATTTAATGGACTAGCATACTAAAGTATTTGAATTGCAATTTATGTAACTTATGCCTTCTCTTGTAGATGTCTATTGGTAAGGTTACAGGACTGTGAATGAAACTGTATTTATGCTGATGTTTCTTTCCAGCTATGCAATTGTACCTGGGTATACACAGGAGAGTTACCCCGAAGACGTTATAAGGTAATGATACAGTCTTAATATGTGGTACTATTAAAAGGTTTCTCGTATGATGTGCCTTAACAGTTTGTGTTTCAGGTTAACCATTGTGTCCCTGGTAGACATATAGGGGCAAATTCACTAAGCCGCGAAGCGCCAAACGCTAGCGTTAATTCGCTAGCGTTTGGCATTTTTGCTACTGCGCAAATTCACTAACGAACGCTGGCGTAGTTTCGCTAGTGTTACTTTGCAACCTTACGCCAGGCGAATCTTCGCCAGCGACGAAACTACGCAAATTCACTAACTTGCGCAGTGTACTGAACGCTACCTTTTACGCTAGACTTCCTTCGCCACCTCAGACCTGGCGAAGCGCAATAGAGTAGATAGGGATTGTTTAAAAAAAATAAATTTTTTTTCTAAGTCCCAAAAAACGCTGGCATGTTTTCTACATGATGGCTGATAGGCTGAAAAAGATCGAAAATTTTTTGGGGCTCCCCTTCCTCCCCCCTACATTTCCTGACTCATGGCAACTTACCTAGACAGTGGGCACATGTGTAGAGCAAAATAAAATTTTTATTTGCTGATTTGAAGGTTTTCTAGGCATTTGTAGTGCAGATACGTGTTCCTCCATTGAAATTTGAATTTCGCGCCGTATGCAAATTAGCCTTCGCTAGCGTAACTTCGCTTTATATAGTGAATCAACGCTAGCGCAACTTCGCAACCTTACGCTACCCCTGTGCGCAACTTCGGATTTTAGTGAATTTGCGGAGCCCTGGCGAAACTACACCTGGCGAAGTGCGGCGAAGTTGCGCCTGGCGCAACTTCGCATCTTAGTGAATTTGCCCCATGGAGAGGCTACTGAAGAGGATGTTACCTGTATAATGTATATTTTACATATCTAACATGCAGTGTATTACTGAGTCTTTGATATGTGAAATGTTCTTTCCCGGGAAGGAAGGAATTCACCAGGGGGAGAATGTAGGGATGTGATCATTTAGACACCCTCACATAATATTGGCAGGCAAATCCTTAGTATTATAGACACCTAAATGGGTCCTAATGGGGACCTGTGTTCCATGCTCTGCTTATGTAAGCCCTTATAGTTCTCACAGTGTACGCTAGATGGCACTGTGCTATAGTATAAAGCTCTAGAAAACCATGCGGTCTGGGTCCATTTTAGCTTGAGCCCTTCCCTGTTCCTTAGAAAGGCAAGGGGTAGTGGAACCCAAGCTTTGCCCTTAGCAAAGTGTTAGTTATACTCTCTCATAGATCACTCTAGAAATGATAGGTTATTTAGTTGAGCAGCTCAAGGCTCAGACGAGGACAGTTAGAGGGATTAAGATCCCGGGTACTAATAACCCAGAAGAAGGGACATAGACTCAGGGATATAGATATTCCCCTGGGTTCCATTTAGGGAAAACCTGAATTCTGGACATACTCTCTAGTTGCTGTTTTACTGTGTATTCAACTGTGACTAGTACTGTGAGTATACAATATTCTGTTTTTGGTTTATGTTACAATCAATGTGATAAACTCCTACGTGGATTGTCCTGTTAAATAAACTCAGTCGTTGGTTAAGCATAAAGAACCACTGGAACCCAATATTTGTTAAATAGGGTGTTGTTACAGTTGCACTACACCCTGCCTCCACCCCATTGCGAGGGCCTACTCCTATGAAAAGGGTCTCATCCGTGGCATAAATAATACTGAAAGTAGGACTGTAGCAAAAAGGGAACATACTATTTATTGGAGTGCTACATAACTGTGTAACATAACATCGCCCAGCAAGGCATTACCCAATCTTACTGCACTCACAGTGAAGAACCACCTACACTGCTTCAAATGAAAAGTTTTGAAAGTTTTGTTCCTCAAGTCTAAAGGGGTGGCCTATGGTGCCTTAGACATGAGGACTTCGACTTTTGGAAAAAAGATGTCACTCTATCTGTCTGTAATGGTCTCTAATGTACTTTGTAAAGAGCAATTTTTTTTTCCAAAGAAAACAACCCCAACCTTGACAGTCTACTCTCATAATTTAAATTTTCCAGCCCTCTAACCAGTTGCATGGCTCTGCACTCTTTCCATCTTATTATTATTCGTCTTAAAGACTGGACCTGAAAACTGCACTGCATACTCAAGGTAAGTCCTTACCAGGGACCTATGAAGAGACAAAACATCCCTTGAGTTGAGTTTATGCCCCTTTTTATGCAAGAAAGTAAAAAAAAAGTTATTTATTTACTTTAGCAGCCACAGAATGACACTGCCTGGAATTAGACAACTTGTTATCTACAAAAATCCCCATCCTTTTCAGTTAATGAAACCCCCAACACACTCACTGCTATTTAGTGTATAAAGTGCATTTATATTATTTCTACCATAGTGCATAACCCCCAGGTACAGATGTGCTACCAGCAGACTGGTATCATTTCTTAGGTGGTAGCCTAATAACTAGGCTCCACAGCACACTACTTGCATGGGAGGAAACTAAAACATTGCTCCCTTGTCATGGCCAAGACCAGAGTTGCACCTACCAATGTTCTCACAATACCAAGACTGGAACTAGCAGCTGCTGTAGTTTCTGCTTCAGTGAGCAAGTTCCTGAGAGACAAATTAGAGTTCAAGGTAGATGAAGAGTACTTTTGGACAGACCCACAGGTGGTTCTAGGCTACATAAATAATGAAGCTTGAAGATTTCATGTCTTTGTGGCGAACAGAGTTCAAAGAATTAGAGAAATTACTGATCCAGACCAGTGGTACTACATTGAGTCAGAAAGGAATCCAGCTGATCATGCTTCAAGAGGTCTTAACGTTTCAGAAATGAAGGACTCAAATTGGTTTACAGGCCCAAAGTTCCTATGGGAAAGGGAAATAGTACCCAACAAAGATTGCCTAGAACTATCAATGTACGATCCTGAAGTGAAGGTCATTCAAGCCTTAAACACAGCAACCAAGTGCCAGGACGATATGCTCGAAAGACTATCACGATTCTCCAAGTGGACTACAGTAGTAAATGTAGTTGCTCGAATTCAGCATCTGGCAAGACGAACTAGGAAGATTGAACCCTTGAACGTTGAAGAAAGAATGAAAGCTGAGGACACAGTTATAACACTCATTCATCAGAGATTTTACAAAGAAGAATTAAGGATGCTCAGTCAAGAACCTGGAAGGCTTCCCAACAACCATCCCTTGCATCAACTTAATCTTATCCTACAGGATGGTATAATAAGAGTGGGAGGAAGATTGGAAAATGCACCTTTACCTTTCAGAGTGAAGCATCCAGCGATTCTTCCCAAGGATTCTACCCTTACAAGCCTGATAATTGATCATCATCACACAAGGTCCTCACATCAAGGCAGAGGTCTAACCTTGAGCTACTTGAGAGATGGTGGTTACTGGATTGTGAATGGCAGTAAAACTGTAGCTAAACACATAAAACAGTGTGTACTGTGTCGGAAGACTCGAAGGCCGACAGAAGACCAAAGAATGGCAAATTTACCCATTGATCGTGTAGAACCATCGCCTCCCTTCTCTTATTGTGGCATGGATTGTTTTGGTCCATTCTACACCAAGCAAGATCGTAAGGAGCACAAAAGATATGGTCTACTTTTCACGTGTCTAAGCTCCAGAGCAATCCACATAGAGATGTTGGAGAATATGTCAACTGATGTGTTCATCAATGCCCTTCGATGCTTCATAGCCATTAGAGGCACCGTAAGAGAAATCAGATCTGAACAAGGTTCTAACTTCGTTGGAGCTAAGAATGAGTTGAGAAAAGCTTTAGAAGAAGTAGATAAAGAAAGGATAGGCATGTTTCTGGCAGAGAGTACCAGGTAACACTATATTTGGGTGATGTACTTTCCCCTTCAAACACAGCTTGGGTACGTAATGGATATGTACTTACCACATCCATTGAAGGGGCAGAGGGTAACGTGTCTTTACCTATATTAGTGAGAGAGGGGTAAAGATACATAGTATGTGCTTGTATTGGTGTATTTGTGTCAATTCCTGACTTATCAAACAATTTAATGTGTGCCAATATCTTCTTATAAATATAATACCATTTTTGATACTCCTCGGACCCCTTAGTACTTGCTCCCACTTTATCAGCTAACAAGAGCTGTGATTCTTTACTTACTTGATTATATTCCTGGGTCCATACAGAAATAAACTTTTTAAGACTAGGATATTTTTCCATGTACTCCTTAATGTCATGTTTTAACTTATCTATTTGTAATGCTGCCTGTGCCCCTCGCTGCTCATCACCTGTTAGGGTGGCTTTCTTTTGTTCTTCTAAATTAGAAAATAGAGCAGTTAGAGCAATTCCGTTATCAGCATCAGTATCATCTAATATGCTTCCATCTGGCCAGGAGGCAGGAAGCTTTCCCTTACTAGCATATCTATATGTGCCGTTATAAAAACATTCAACAATCCTTTTCGGCTTTTTTCTACTTTCTGTTAACCATGTTTTTGCCTGACTTTCTAAACCCTTCTTCTTGAGCCACTGATCATGGGTGCTGATTAGAGTCTCCCAAAGGTCCGTATCTAATCTGCCTGTCTCGGGTAATCCTGTTCTTTTATAGATGTCCTTAAAGGGCACCGTAACCCAATTCCCATGATTCTGCTCCATCCATTCTATTACTGTATGCCCAGGGGGATCAGACACCACCTCCGGAATGGGGTGTCCCCGATGAGGCAACCAATTGCCCATCTAAACGAGGCCGGCCGACCAATTTCCTAACGATCCCCCACGACCCTCCTGAACGTTGCTCCCTCTCGGAACGGTGTTCAGACCACTAGGTCGTATCTTCTCAGGCAACAGTAACCTTCTCTAAATCTGTGCTATGTGCTTTCACTGTTTCACGTTCCCCAAACAATCTTATCTTACGCATATACTGTTACCACTGATTAAAGATTGAAGAAATAGATAGAGGGCTAGTAACTTTCTATTAAGATAGTGTAGTGTTAGGTGGGAAACTTACAGTTTTCGTAACGATCACTGTTTATTTGTTTGCTAAACTTTATCTTATACTTGTGATTATATTTCAGGAGCGGTAAATACCAGGTCCTGCGTACAAACTTTGATTCAGAAAAGCAGCCTAGCTTAAAACCAAAGTTCAGAGTAAACACGTCTAATCAATACGAGATAACACTATGTAAATATGGTACGGGCAAGAGAGAGAGAGATATGAGTGATTTAAAAAAAACAGAGAGACAGAGAATCACTTAAATATAGAATACAGTGGTAACTTTTAAGGCACAATATATTTTCAGTTGTAACACGTTCTAGCTTGTACCTCCTGGTACTATTAAATCTTACACAGCGACTTAATTACTTATATAAACTGTACAGTAAAATATAATTCAATGTTTAACACTCTATGTTAATTGAAACATGCAATTAAATTCTAAAAACACATAACAAGTATACGTATACTTAGGTTCCTGCAGCTGAGGTCCGTGGTCTGGAGCTTGTGATGTTCAAGACCACTTGTGTGACATTTTAACACCTTTCAAGGAAATCTCTTTTGGGCAAGCATCAAGGGGCTCACTTGCCGGCTTTGGAGGTTTCATTGCTAGGGTCACAGTCACTTGTGGTGGTCTCTTGGATCACGTCCATTCCCAAATCTGGTGGTGCCATCTGTTAGGGTCATCCATAAGTACAAGAAGGGATGTCAGCTGCAGGATGATTGCATGCAAGAGAACAGATGCAGACCAGGAGTCTTATTTGTTCTGTTCTACCATATTAGTGGACAGACCGTTTATTTATAGGTGGAGTACATACAGAATTAGTTAATGATTATGCTTTAAGGTGGTTTCCCACCATAACCAATTAGAGAAGAGTATTTAGGTTTAGAAATAACAAATATGACATGACCGTTCACCTAGTTCTGTCTCATGGGTTTAGTCCTTGATTGGGGTATGATTAACTAGGTGATGTTTGTTAATCATGATAAGCCTGATGGAAGTTTGGGGACTTTCTACTCATGTCCTGCTGACCTAGAATATTATAGAATATTATTCAAGAAAGAGACTTAGCTTAAAGTGGTATACAGGCATATATTAGATATAGTATATATGTGACTACAATAAAGGCTACCTTATCAACATTCTATCTCCACATTTACTGACGATGTTTAATGACATGCTACAAGGTCAATCTCTCCCATACGATATGCTCACAGCGAATTTATCTGTTATTCCCAAACCGCACAAAGATACTTTGGATATTCAAAATTATAGACCTATCTCAGTTCTCAATGTTGATCTCAAACTGTTTTCCAAAATTTTGGCCACTAGACTTTCTGACTACCTACCCCAGCTTATTCAGCCGGACCAATGCGGCTTAATTCTAGGCAGACAAACTATATAGACTGTACTCACCGACTGATTAATATAATTGCAGATGCAAATCTCTCCAAGTCTCCTTTACTCACTCTTATGTTAGATATACAGAAGGCATTCAACACAGTATTTTGGCAATATTTGTTTGCAGTGTTACCCAGATATAATATCACTGGTCCCTTTTTAGATGCGCTCAGAGTTCTATATAATAAACCCACAGCACATGTAAGGTTGATGGGGCTGCGGACTCAGGGGTTCACTATAGCTAGGGGGACTCGTTAGGGTTGTCCTCTATCACCACTATTATTCACTCTAGCGACAGAACCCTTGGCATATCTTATTCGGACTTCCCCAGATATCATGGGATACATCAAAGGAAGTTTCTGTCATAAAATAACTATGTATGCAGATGATATATGCCTCACATTGACAAGGCCTCTGACGAGTCTCCCTAATCTATTCCATAAATTGAACCAATTCCATTGTATCTCAGGATTGAAAGTTAACCTTTCTAAAACGGAAGCCCTCACAATCAATATCCCTAGACCACAGGTGAAATTGCTGGAGTTAAATTTCCCATTTCAATGGAGGCGAAAATCAATAGACTATCTGGTCATTAAACTTACAAAAACCTATTCCTTACTGTATAAATGCAATTATACACCAATGTATAGAAAGTTGTTTGATTTGTTGACTGAATGGGACAAACTGTCGATTTCATGGTTTGGTCGGATTGCTGCATCTCGTACGTTGATTTTACCTAAGATTCTATATTTGTTTAGAGCTTTAAGGTCTCCAATATATAAGAAAGATATTGATTTATTACAAAATAAGATGTTTAATTTTATATACCATAGAATCAACAAATCAACACTTTACAGATTAACATCACAAGGAGGTTTTTTTTTTTTTTTTTAACTTGTTTTTATTAAAGGATAATAGATTATAATCACATAGAGCATTTGTACATAGTTCCATAAAGCAAAGAATATAGTGATTATGACATTCAAATCAAAACTTTTCAACAAACTTTTTATCACAAGGAGGTTTAAAGGTTCCATGTTTATATAATTATTATAAAGAAGCCCAGCTAGCCCAATTGATTCAGTGGCATGTTTATCCAGCTATTCATCGTTGGGTAGATTTTAAAAACGCATCTATTGCTCCGCTCTCCACTGCAGCACTTTTATGGGCAACCCCACTGAAAGTTAAACAATGTAAAATACAAAATCCAATTATATATTTTCATCTGCATCTGTGGGCAGGGACTTCCTCAACATTAATGCCCCATCAGACGCAGAGCTACATGCAGCCTTTACTGGGCAATCCAGATTTTCCTCCAGGATTAACACATTCTTTATTCTCATGGTGGATAGATAAAGGCCTTCTAACTATTTACAAATTGCTCTCTCCAAGAGGACTTAAAACATTACAGCACTTGCAAGAAGCGCATGATTTGCCCAACCTGGAAATTATTAGATACCAACAGGTATCCCATTTTTTTCACTCTCAAACACCGAGCCCACCTACACTGGAGGGCTCTGTGTTTGAAAGACGATGCCTAAACCCACTTATTACTACCAGTGATATCTTCATAATTTACAATACACTCACGGAAGTATCGCCTGAACTGGAATGCTCATATATGACTCTCTGGAATAAGGATCTCCCCACACGGGATATGGCGGATAAGTGGCCAAGAATATGGTCCTCCATTCAAAAAAATTCACAAAATGTGGGTGTTAAAGAGATGGCATATAAGGTAATTTCCAGATGGTACATTACCCCACTTCGTAAACATAAAATGATGCCTACTACTTCACCGTTATGTTTTTGAGGATGCCAACAACCGGGCAGTTATATGCATACTTGGTGGGACTGCAATATAGTGCAAAACTTTTGGTCACAAGTATACCAGATTGCAACGCGAATATTTGGGAGTACGATTTTACCAAATCTGGATGAGGCATTATTTTGCCTACCGCATCGGTCACTACCGATCTGGCTCCATGTTCTTTGTTACTGCAACTTGAGTTGAAAGCTTTAATTGCAGTTTCCCCACACTGAACAAGTCTGTCTTTTCTCCCCATGTCTGATTCTAGTGTTATATAATGAACAAAAAAAAGACATAATAATTTCTATAAGTAAGACACCAAAAAGATGCCTGACATAGTACTGGGAATCAGTATTCTTACTGGTGAATTATTTTTCATATTTTTTAAAGGTAAATTGTAATTTGTGATTAGTTACAATGGTTTAGATTGGTGTTGGTGCAGGTACAGTATCTTGACTACAAGTTGTTGTCACAGATGGCTGTTAGTGCCTAGGTAGAGATAGAGATTTCAAAACAGATCATGTGTGCTCCAGGGAGTCTGGGTCACACTAGCCCCCCCCCTCACACACACACCTTGTTGAATTTGTCTGTTGCCCCTCTTGTTTCATACGTTAGCTGGATTAGTTGGAGAGCACCGTCTACCAACTGTCTCCAGAAGGGTATGGTAGGGGGGGATTTCCCCATCCAGTGCATGATCGCTGCCTTTTTGGCATAGAGCATGAGGTAGTGCAGTTGAATTCTAGCCCATTGGTGGGTATTAAATAATTAATCACTCCCAGTAGGCAACCCACCGGTTGACTATCTGATGTGTGCCCAGTTCAGTGGCTAGAGTCCTTGTTACAGTAGCCCAGAATTCCCAGAATTCATATTGGGGAGATGACCAGATCATATGAATAATGTTGGCACCTGGGTATTAAGATGGGGGGGCACAGATCATCTTGGCTTTTGTCAGTTTTTTTCAGTTTAATGAGATTATGTAAATCTGGTGAAGAACCTTATATTGTATACATCTATTTCTTATTGAGATGTCCACAGCTTCCTCCCACTGCTCTTGAGTTATTTTGCATATTTAATGAAGTTTTTGGTCAGGACAATTCTTACTGGTGAATTATCCACTTAAGATGTGTTAGATACAGGCACTAATATTTGTGGATTTATTTACAAGATTTACAGTAGCAGTGTAGTCTTGCTGGAAACAATATGCATACACATATGAAACAACTGTTTATATGTCACTATGTATTATTTTAAAGGACTGGTATACCCCCCAAAATAATTTTGCATAATAATACGTAAGAAAAAAAGTGAAAAATAAAGGGGATGCTCACCTTTCAAACACATTTTACTGTTCAGGTGTTTTGAGATAACGCACCTGAAATAACTTTTATCAATTGCTTTCAATTTTTTATTTTGAACATTTTTCTAAAATTAAAGATTAAGGGGCAGATTTATGAAGGGTCGAATTCAAAATTCAAATTTTAAATTTTTTTTTGTGCTCAAAACTCTAAAATTTGAATTGGGAATCCAAAATCGATTACAGTTTTAATTTAAAAATTCAAATTCGACTAGTCACCACCTAAAACCTGCCGAGTTCATGTATAAGTAAGAGGTCCAGGAACCAATTTGAACATGTTATTAGCCTTCTTGACATTCGAGTTTTTTCAGGAGAAAAAAATCTAAATAAGTTTAGTCGAATTCGGTTCAAGTTTTCTAGTAAAATTCGGTAAAATTTGTGAAAGTTTTAGATATTCGATTTATTTTTAATAAATAACTGCCCAATGGAAATTTAAGTATAATCGAATTTAATAGATTTAAAAAAAAGCTCACATGAATTTGAAATTCGACATGTAATAAATATTCCTCCCAACATTGCTGTTCACTTTTAGTCTAGCATCTCAGTAATCCAGATGCAGTCACTGAACTTTTACAATTTGCTACATTTTCTGATAGATTTCTCAAAAGCATCTGTGGAATATTAGCAACTATTGTATCAATTCTAACAGCTGACTAATGAAAGTCAGGGATCCTGCCCTTTATTATTTATCTACTAATATTTCAAGTTAGAACAGTTTACAGTCAGCAATCTCACAGATCTGCTCTAGGGAGCCATGTGATGGTGAAAATTAAAACTTTAAACTTCAATATTATATTTTGGAACTGAAAAAAAGTGTTTCCGAGGCGCTGCAAAGCAAAGTTGAAAAATGCTATGAACAAAACCTTTGCTCATCATTGTTGCTTTTAATGAATCTTTTATATAGCTCCTTATGTACAATTTTTTTCTACATAAGAGTAAATAATAGTGTAAACTGTACAATTTGGTAAATAATAGTAAACAGTAAAAAAAACAGTAAACTGTAAAGGGTGGCATATAGGCACCTAAAAATACACACATTTAAATATGTATTTATCCTTTGTTTAATAGATTATTTCAGAGATCACAATAGATGACAAACAATCACATGTAAAATGCACAACTTTGTAACTATCCCAATTTTCCACCCTTGTGTAATTCAACAGCTTTATAAATATGGACCTGTGTACCTGGAAAAAGCAAGAGTTAATTATTTTTATTTTCTGCAGTACCTACATGTTGGCAGATAATCTCATGCTTTACCTCATTTGTTCCTTTGATTACCAACATAGGATGGACTCTTCCAGCTGGCAATTTCACTATTAGAATATTTATTGCACAACTTACTCATTTTGATTATTACCTTGTACCCATATACCAAATCAAGCATTACTGATATTTTATGATCTGTTTCTGAGTAACAAATCATTCAAAAATCAAACTAATGAATTATAAAAAATTACAGCAGCTTCAAATTATATACACATATACTAATGGTCATTTTTCTGAAATGCTTTTACATCATTAGTAAAAGTATTTCACTTACTCATTTTTCTTACTCATGTAATTCCATTTGATCATATTAAATGATTTGCTTTTCTATCTAGTGTGTTTTTTGGCTCATTGCAAGAGTTAGTACAGTTTTGCCTAATAGATGTCAGATGTTTGAATATGGCAAAAATGTATGGGACATCACAAGGTGATTTATTGTTAATGATGACATGTTAGTGCACCCTTGACAATGTCATGTATTCCTTTAAAAACTATTTTCTCATTAATAATTTTTTGAACAGAGCTCATTTGCTAACATAAAGTATATGTGCTCCAGTACGTGAAGTAACATTTAGCAGGCAATAAGAGATTTGCTTTCATTGTTAAACAAGCACCAGTATTTTAGAAGCTAATTGCAGTCTGGTTGTTGTATTACTGCGCAAGGGCAAACTGATCCAGTTTATTTGTTATTCATAAAATATCTTGTATTTAAAGAGATACGGACACCAGGAAATAACCTTTTTATTTTTATATCATAACATTGTCTTTGAATGCTATTTTTAATTTTTCCATAAAACTATTTGTTATGTTTTGAGTAGCCGAGGATAAGTAGAGTATAACAGTGCTTTATTAGCAGAGTCATGCAGGCATTATACAACAGTAACTTTCACTTTTAAGCTGTACAGAAAGTCCTGTGTATGTACAGTGACACCCGCAGGCCATTTTTATAAACACCACATATTCCCTCTATAGTAGGAAAGCATTTGGACAACTATAATAACGGCAATAATAAAACATTATACATATTAAAGCAATATTATACATTCTTTACATAACAAAGTCCTTGATCCATGCAGGTAATTTTCTGATTCTCTCAGTACGCCTATAGGTTCACTTTCTTCAGGCCTATTGCAGTTGACATCAGGAGTAGGAAAATGTCCTTCATTAAATGGCGCTTCTCCAAAGTCATATCTAACAAGAGCAAGACGACTTCCATTCCATATGTGTCCATCAGACAGTTCATAAGTGTATGGTCCTCACTGGCACCTCACTTCAAGTGAAACTTATTGTGAAACATCAACAAGCCAAATGCAAGGCTTATACTGACAGAAAACATGGTGCCAGAGAAGTACACTTTCAGCCTGGATCTTAAGTCAGGATTAAGAAAACAGGAATACTGAAACAAGGACAACCTAAATGTAGATTGTCCTTGTTTCAGTATTCCTGGTTTCTAAATAAAATCCAGGCTGAAAGTGTACTTCTCTGGCACCACGTTTTCTGTCAGTATAAGCCTTGCATTTGGCTTGTTGATGTTTCACAATGTCAGCAGTAGATGATTTTGTAGGCAAAGTATTTTGTGGAAGTTTGATGTCTGCAACATGTAACTAAGTGTGCATCTGTCTGCCATGTAATAATTCAGCTGCAGATGATTGGGTTGTTGCATGGCATGTTGCTCTGTAGTTATGTAGGAACTCTTTTGTAAATACTTTCCAAGATTTTCCAGTAAGATTTGCTGTCTGTACTGCTTCTTTCAGACTTCTGTTGAATTGCTTGATTTCTTCATTTGCTTGTGGGTAATACACTGAAGATTTCCTATGCACAATATTCCTCTCTCTCAGAAAGGATTCAAACTCATATGATACAAACTGTGGTCCGTTGTCTGATATTAACTCCTTTGGATTACCTTCTTTGCTGAAGACTGTAGGCAGAAATGTTATTACTGTACCTGATGTTACATGAGAAACAAATGCAATTTCAGGCCATTTACTGTAATAGTCTATCAAGGTTATAGCAAATCTACCATCTATAGGAGCATCTGTAAAAGGACCGACAATATTAATATCAATATCAATAGCAAGTTTTTCCCATGCTGAATCAGGGAATTGTACTGGCTGAAGTTGTGGTGTACGTGTGATAGCTGTTTTGTCATGATTCTGACAAAAAAACACAAGAATGAATGTCAGTTACCACATCAGCATCCATTGCTGGCCACCAGTATAGTTCTCGTAGTCTTTGTTTTGTACGTACAATTCCTTGATGACTCTCATGTGCAAGTTGTATGAGCCTTTCACGCAAGGTCTCTGGTACCAGTAAACAATGAGCTCCACGGACAACATAGCCATCTACTAAGGACAGTTGTGTCTAATCCTGTAGTAAGGTTGAAGATCAGGACTGAGTTTCTTCCCCGTAGTTTTACTTGAATTGGACATGTGAGGCAAGCTTGCTTAAAATCAGCAGCTGTAACTGTAGATGATAGTAAATCAGTCAATGCTACAACTTCTATGTCCTCATCCAATTTATCAGAAGCTACAGGTAAAGGTAAACATGACAAACAATCAGCAGCAGCGCCAGGCCAACCCGGGCAGGCGCCCTAGGCTGCCTGGCCGGGCATAACGCCCACAGAGGCGCATGCGCAGAAATACCAATGTGCGCATGCATGGAAATACCAGGTGCTAGCATGCGAGAAAAAACTGAATGTGTGCAGGTATGCGCAAAAATAAGAAGCCGAAAAGAGCAGTGTGCATGTGCTAAAAAGCACACACACGCCGGATTCATCTGCAAGCGGGGACCGGACTATGGGGTAGGAGAAATGGAGAAGGCCTAGGGCGCAAAGCTGGGGGGGCGCCAGGCACGTACCTACTCTGCCTACCCCTAGTTCTGGCCCTGATCAGCAGTAACATTTTTCAAACCTGGTTTGTATTGCATTTTGTAGTTGAAATTCAGTAGCCTTGCTGACCATCTAGCTATACGCATTCCAGCTCTTCCTAGTCCCTTTGTTGTAAGCAGTGTAGTTAAAGGGCTATGATCAGTGCATAAGGTAAATTCTCTACCCCATAGGTAGGTTCTCCATTTTTCTGTTGCCCAAACACATGCTAGAGCTTCAACAGTGGAATTCTTACGCTCTGTCTCTGTAAGTGTTATGGATGCAAATGCAACAGTTTTCTCTGTATGATCAGCATGGATCTGTGTGAGAACTGCACCAATGCCATAGTCTGAAGCATCTGTAGTAACCATAGTGGGTAGTGCAGGATCAAATAAAGCTAGCGCTGGACTGTTCACAATTAGCTGTTTCACTATTTCAAAGCTATGTTGAGCAGACTCTGACCACACCAGACTTAAAGTTCCACGTAGTAGAGCTCTAAGTGGCTCCACATCTGAAGCATAGTTGGGAATAAACTTGGAATACCATGAAGTAAGACCTAAGAAAGCTCATAAGGTCTGGAAATCAGATGGAGTAGGTGCTTGTGTAACAGCATTGACATGGTCAGGGTCAGGCAGTAATCCATCTTGTGAGATTATATGACCCAGAAATGATAGCTGAGTTTGTCTGAAGTGGCATTTGGGAAGGTTCAGTTTCAGTCCTGCAGATTCAATGCATGTAAGAAATATTTCTCGGTACTTGTCATGAAGATCCATATTTGGAGCGTAGACAATTATATCATCCAAGTAGCATTCTACACCAGGTATGCCATGGAGTATAGAAGACATCAGTCTTTGAAAACAACTTGGTGCTGAAGTCAGTCCATAAGATACACGCTTGAATCGAAACAAACCCTCATGGGTGATAAATGCAGCGAGGTCTCTGCTTTCCTCATGCAGTAATACTTGATGATAAGCACTCTGAAGATCCAGAGTAGAAAAGAATTTTGCTTCTCGGAGTTCTGAAAATATTTCCTCTATGTGTGGCAAGGGAAGATTATCCATAACAACTGCTTTATTAGGTTCATGGAGATCAACACACAATGAATACCTCAAGTTTTCTTCATTGTTACAACAATTGGTGAAACCCATTCAGAGGATTCTGATTTTTCAATCACATCTTGCTCTACCAGTTTCGTTAGTTCCTGTGAGACAGTCTCCCTTATAGAGTACCATTTGAGGGCAATCGCCTCAAATTCTGGCATACTGGTTTTACATTTGGTCTCAACTTAACTTTGTGTACAAAGTTCTTTGCACAACCCAGTGAAGTGTTGCTTTGTAGTGAAATTTTAGACACTGGCTGTGTGGCAGGCACTGATGCTGTAGTAATGAGACCATCAATTAATTGTAGGTTTAATGCAGCAAAGAGATCCCTTCCAAGTATAGCAGTACCCTTATTCACAATTTAAAAGTCACATTTTGCAGTATTTGATTCAAATTGTACAGTCGCTGGCAAACAACCAAGCACAGGGATTGGATCTTTGAGTAACTGACCAGTTTCAGGGCAGGTTCCACAAGCGGATCTTTTGCAAAGTATTTCAAGAAAATATCCTTTGGTAGTATAGAAACAGCTGAACCTGTATCAAGCATCAGGTTAATGGAGTGTCCCTTGTCAGCAGAAGCAGTACTGACACTGACAGTGCATATAAACTTGTCTGGTATAAATGTACCAGCTTTATCCACACTTAATACTGTGACATTTGTAGTAGTGTCTTGTGTTGAACCATGGCAAAAGCAGTATTTTTTATTTGTATTTGCTGCACGGTTTTGCAGTGTAGGTGAATCCCTTTAGAACAGTATTTTGCCTGTGACTGTGTATTATTAGGCCACCCACAGTGTTGAATTCACAATCTGTACATCCCCAGCAGTTCCCTGGTTGAGAGTTTTAGCTTCTGTCACTGCTGTTTCAATTTGGCTAGCAACTGCAATAGCCCTTGCAAGGGTTAAATCCTGCTCTAGGAGCAGTCTCTCTCTCTAATGCGAGGTGAGTTTTTTTTCCCACTATTTGGTCTCTTAGCATTTCATCTGTTAGATTACCAAATTTACAGGTAACAACCAGCTCTTTCAAAGCTGTTACAAATTGTTCTGTGGATTCGCCATTACGTAGTCCATGTTGGCGGAATTTATATCTTTCAGCAACCACATTTACTCTTGGCATGAAAAAGTTCTTTATAGCAGTAAGAGCAGTTGTAATGTACAGAATATATACGCTGTCCCTCTGCTCCCAGTCAGTGAATAAGTAAAGCACGCTTTCTAGCAGCAGAAATCTCCCCTTGGTCAGCAGCAATAATGTAATTTTCAAACATACGAATCCAAGCAGTAAAAGCTATGGTAGGCTCACCAGGGTTTGGAAGAAAAGGTGCAGGCTGCTACAGAGGTAGAAGAGCCATCCTTGTCGCCATTTGTTATGTTTTGGGTAGCCGAGGAGGAGTAGAGTATAACAGTGCTTTATTAGCAGAGTCATGCAGGCATTATACAACAATAACTTTCACTTTTAAGCTGTACAGAAAGTCCTGTGTATGCACAGTGACACCCGCATGCCATTTGTATAAACACCACAGTATTGCCTGATGCTTTTTAATAACCTTTCTTACCACCATGTTCCTCTATGCGGGGGCTGCCATTTTGCCTGATGCTTTTTAATAACTTTTCTTACCCCCATGTTCCTCTATGCGGGGGCTGCCATATTTGTGCAGTAGTAGTCCATTAGAAACTCTAACTGACAGGTTAAGAAGGGACAGTCAGGTTGGCAAAACAGGTTTAGGAACTTCAAATAACAATTACTTACAAAAGCAGAACTATCAGTGAAAAACGTTCAGCATGACCTATAGGTAACTTTTAATGTAGATTCATACAGTATTTTGAAAAGAACATTTATAGTGTCAGTATTACTTTAAGGGGCATATTTATCAAGGTTTGAATTTAGAGTTTATGGGAGTTCATAAAAACTCCCATAAACTCACGATTCGAAAAAAAAATGATAAAAATCTAAATTTATTAAAAAAAAAATTTAATTTAGGGAATAGGATGAACCCGCAAACTTGAATTGAATTTGAATCTAATAAAATTTGGTTTTTTGCCAAAAAAAGTACATTTTTTTTTCAAAAGTCCACAAAACGACTCCAAATTGATTGTAGGAGGTCCCCATAGGCTAAAACACCAATTTGGCAGGTTTTAGATGACAAATAGCCAAATTTGAATTCTTAAAAATATATGATAAAGGTATATGATAAATTTGGAAATCTGAATTTCGATTTTTTTTTTAAACTTGATTAGAATTTGGACTATTCCCTAGTCGAATTTCACTAAAATTCGAAATTTCAATTCGACCCTTAATAAATCTGCCCCTAAGTGTACAGAATGTCAAATAAAACTTTGAGCAGTAAACAAAAGCATACATTTCAATATTAACATGAGTGAATTTAGAATGTGAATGTAGCACATGTTGCTCATAAATTAAAATGGATGTTCGGCTGCTGTAAGATAAAAGGTCAAGAATTTTATTTTAGACCTTCCTAAGTTCATCCCCTCCAAGGTTAATTCAGAGGAAGCTTAACTCAACTTCAAAAGACATGGGGCAAATTCACTAAGATGCGAAGTTGCGCCAGGCGCAACTTCGCCGCTCTTCGCCGCACTTCGCCAGGCGAATTTTCGCCAGGGCTCCGCAAATTCACTAAAATCCGAAGTTGCGCACAGGGGTAGCGTAAGGTTGCGAAGTTGCGCTAGCATTGTTTCGCTATATAAAGCGAAGTTGCGCTAGCGAAGGCTAATTTGCATACGGCGCGAAATTCAAATTTCAATGGAGGAACACGTATCTGCACTACAAATGTCTAGAAAACCTTCAAATCAGCAAATAAAATTTTTATTTTGCCCTACACATGTGCCCACTGTCTAGGTAAGTTGCCATGAGTCAGGAAAAGTAGGGGGGAGGAAGGGGAGCCCCAAAAAATTTTCGATCTTTTTTAGCCTATCAGCCATCATGTAGAAAACATGCCAGCGTTTTTTGGGACTTAGAAAAAATTTTGACTTTTTTTGAAACAATCCCTATCTACTCTATTGCGCTTCGCCAGGTCTGAGGTGGCGAAGGAAGTCTAGCGTAAAAGGTAGCGTTCGCTACACTGCGCAAGTTAGTGAATTTGCGTAGTTTCGTCGCTAGCGAAGATTCGCCTGGCGTAAGGTTGCGAAGTAACACTAGCGAAACTACGCCAGCGTTCGTTAGTGAATTTGCGCAGTAGCGAAAATGCCAAACGCTAGCGAATTAACGCTAGCGTTCGGCGCTTCGCGCCTTAGTGAATTTGCCCCAAAGTGCCAATTCAGTTTACTCAACAAATTAACTTTTCCTGTTTTACTAGAAAATAATCCACTCATGTTAAACCTCAATAATGAATCACTTCTGTAGGTATGGTATTCCATAACTTTGCTGTTTTTACAAAAAAGACATCTGTTCTATCTCCTTTGTATGTTAGTTTCTGTGGAAGCATTCGTAGGAAATTAGTCACCTGCTCTAGAGGAAGTTAATTGCAGGGCATTGTAATTTTCAATAAAAACAACATCCTTTAGTGAGATGGCAATACTACATTTTATTTTTATCAGTTAGTCAGATTATGGGTCACATTTTCTTAGAACTGAGGCAGCTACTAAACCAGTACAGTGGGGTTTTGTTGATCAGTTAATAATGAAAATTTGTAATTGTCAATCTATCCAAAGTTAGTCCCCATTGATAGCGTTTAAAGTTGAGCAAACTTTTTGGTGCAGCTTTGCCAGCTGTGAATGTTTTCATGAATCTACACTAGAATTTTAGAAAAAAACATTGTTATTATCACCCTAGCTTGCCCTCAACATCAACCGACAGAATTTGAGTCTGATTTAAAGAGTTTTTGGATTAAGCAACTGTTGTGGAGGGGGAGTTTATCTAGATGATACCATATTGATGAAAAAGTCACTGCCACATTTGGAAGAAATGGGCAACAAGGGAGCTTGCAGATTGTAGAACTGCAATGATCAACACAATATAGTTCCCTCTTTTAGTCAAATATCACAAATTATTCTAGATGTAATACAATTGTAATTACATTTTTTAGCTATACTTAAATATTTTTATGATAGGATACTAAACTAGAATTATACCTCCTTGTAAATCAAGGACAAAATCTACGGGAAGCCATTAACTGTACTTTACATAGTTAATGATACATAATGGTAGTAATAAATAATTATTCAAGTAAAACTCTTCTTATTGCATTACAGGCAGTATTAGTAATGGGAAATTTTACTAAGGTCCCTTGTTTAACTGAAATATTTTCTGAATGAGTAGCCAATTGCACATCACTTCTAAACATAGCTAAAATCCCTGTAACATTAGCCATTTGAATTGTATAACATTTATAATAAACGGTTCATTAATAATATGAATTTTCCATACTTAACTACTTTTAAATTGTTGGAGTCACTTTTGGCATAATACATGTTTATATACAGTTAATGTGGCTTTAATAGCTAAAATATACCATTGAAGATATATTCTAAGAAGTGGGCATAGCATATTTTAGAAAGTCAGTAATAATTGATATAGAATCATCCTCTCAATTGAATAGTATGTTTACAAGGTACATACAGACCACAAGCAACAAAGTATAAAATAAAGGCATTTCTGCAGGGATGTGAGATTTAATAATCTATAGAAGTAATGTTGCACCAAGCACCTAAATGTCAGTGAAATGGGGAGAGCCCTGAAAAGCATTTAAAAAGCATAGAAATTCAAATAAAATGTTTGCATAATGTCAACAAAAAGCCCTGCACATTGACAACACTGTACTCTGTACTCTGCACCATATCTTAAATCCATGACGAGGTGCAGAGCACAGCAATACCCTGGACACAAGTGTTGTATTAAGGAGCACTAAAGGATGAAAGCACAATATATTAATTTTACTAAATTTAACTAAATTTTTCTTCTGTGCAATCAATTCCTTCATAGATTTAGAAATTAAACAGTCAGTTTATTAAATATTTTCTGGGTGATTCAGTGTTCAGCAAAATTGAAGATCCATTGCTTTTTCCCTTATACATGAGTGTTTCAGTCCCTGTTCCTGTGATAGATCTCTCTTGCATTCCACCACAGGGGACGTGCACATGTAAGTTGCATTCCACCTTTGTTCAGTACTTGCTTGCACCTGAATGAGTACAGTACTATCTGGAAAAATGGGTTGCATTTCTTCCTGCATTCTCCTGCAGTAGACTGCATGAATAATTAACTGCAGGGGGACACAGGAAGAAATGCATATTTCTTCCTGTGCTCTTAGTTACAGCACCAAATCCTGATGTTTTTCTGACACCTGCTAAAATTATTGTATGGATCTCACTTTTCGCTAAGTCAGATTGCTAGCTAAACTTGTTTCTACTCATACAATTCTAAGTGGAACCTTCTAAGACCAAAATAACTTATACTTACATTTTATTCTTCAGTGTAGCACAGTGTATCACAGTTGTATCCAACCTAAACATGAAGTACATTCTTTCTTCATAATCATTAATTTTGTTTTATGAAAAACATATACTTAGTCTATATTAATGACAGTCGATACACATTGCAACAGCCTCTAAACAAACTTATGACCAACACATCTATAATATTTGGAGCCTTACAAATAGTTTATAGAAAAGTTTCAAAAGGTAAAATATTAAAAGAATGAGAACTTTTCTAAGCAGTTTTTTTCAATTTATATTATTTTCTTCCTGTTTTATAGATGCAGTTCCTGTAACTGTACAAAGACAGTAAAGGAGATGGAAAAGGCACCTAAGACTCTTTTCATGAGAAGAGCAAGATCAGAACACCTTTCTATTTTCTTTCTGAAGGTATATTTCTTTGACTGTATAGGAATTTACTAGCAGGTGGTGTTGTTGCAAAAGTCTGAAACTCATTTTTTAAGGTTTAGTTATCCTTTAAAGATGACCCCATAATTATGATTATTAATGCCAAAATTGATCAATGCACATTTCCTGGTACCCTGTTTCACAACTAATTTAGTATCTTTTTAAGTTCATATAGACCAGCATCGAGTCAGTATTCACCCCCCTGGCAAGATTTGTGAATACAATTATTAGACCATTTGTCACCTCACAGCGATCCTATGTGCAGGATACTAGTGACTTTCTGAATAAAATTTCACCTATCAATTTACCAGTTAAAGAAATATGGCTAGTGACAATTAAGGGGACAGCCATGGGGTCAAACATGGCTCCCTCCTATGCAAACATCTTCATGGGAAAATTTGAGGAGAGGTTTCTCTACAGTAATCATCTTTTTGAAAGACATTGTATAAAATGGCTATGTTATAGAGATGATGTTTTTGTGATATGGGAGGGGCCGCGTTTGTCCTTAGAACATTTTTATAGGGAAATTAATTCAGTGTGCTCACATTATGTGAGCATGGTTGAAAGGAGGAGAAGTGAAGTAAGGTGTTTTTGTCTGTCTCTTTAATGAATAGATCTGTTTGTAGTTTATTTCCAGCCACATATACTTTAGTGTCAGGGAAAGCAATCTCCTGTGGGTCAACATGTATAGTAAACTTGATATGTGAGTCACATATCAAGTTTACTATACATGTTGACCCACAGGAGATTGCTTTCCCTGACACTAAAGTTCATGTGGCTGGAAATAAACTACAAACAGATCTATCCACCTCAGACAAAGAGATCTTTACCAAAATACCAATTTGCCTGTGTAAAACAGACAGTATCTGATGATAAATTATAAATATCACAAATAAGATTGGATGAAATGATAGAGAAGTTTATCTCTCGACATTATCCAAAAACAGTGATACAGAAACAGAGAGGGGAAATAGAGAAGGTGGAAAGGGACAATTTATTTACCAAAAGGGTGAGACAAAATAATCCCAGGATTCCTTTTATTTCAGTATATAATACAGTAAGTGATCATTTTAGCAAAATAATTACAAAACACTGGGATATCTTAAAAGTAAACTTGGGAGAAATATCAGCTTTTCAAGGTCCACCGGTCATGTCTTATAAAAAAGCTGGCACAATTGGTTCCATGCTGGTAAAGGCAGATGTTGGTCATGGGAAGGAAAGTAGACAAACAGTTACCTGTTTGTCTATTACCTTTCCATCCGTGTAATTGCTGCTGTAATATACAAAAAGGTGAAGTAATTTATCATCCTAGAGTGGAATCCCTGTTCCTTTCTCTGACCATTACTCATGCGCAACTATGTTTGTGTTATATGCTATAAAATGCCCATGTGGCTTAGTCTGATTTCATGTATGGCCAGGGACAGGATCAGGGAACACAAATAAGCAATAAAATGTAAAAGACTGGATCAGCCTGTAACCAAACATTTCGTGGAAGCAGGACATACTGTGCAACAACTAAAATTCCAGATTGTGGATGCGGTCCCAAGGATGAGAATGGGTGGAAATTGAGTAAAGCATGAAGCTGTTGTATATGGAAGCATGGTGGATTCGAAAAAAATGGATAGTTTATCTCCTAATGGGTTAAACATGGAATATGACTTGTCTCATGTTTTTAGATAATTTATGTGTTTATGTGTGTAATTTATGTGTTCTTAACTTGGTTTTTTATATTTATCTTTTTCACAGCTTGTTTGAGTTTACATTTGGCTACTTGTGAAATATGGACTTCTAATTGAAACTGTAGCAGATAAGTCAAGTCTTTGTATCACTAATTTATATATTGTATACTACGCTAGAGTAACACCAGGTGCTGCTGTAACAAAGCAGTATAAAAGGGAGGTGTACATTGCTGTGAATGTTGCCCTGCTACTAAAAATTAAAGCTTTTTATCTAAACTCTGGAGTGCTGCCCATTCTGGGTTTCTACAAGTGTTTCTAAGTGTGGAAGGACCCTGAGGGAGGTGCACCCAAACTATCAAGAATTGAACAAGGCGTGTGCTACATGAATTTGTTTGAAGCTCGGCATTGGTTCAGTCAGAGGGCTTAATCTTTAATAGATTGGAATGACACAAATGCAAGAGCACTAAGAGATGCAAGAGCTTACCCCTTAATGCTCATTCAGGAAAGCAATTGCTCCCCTCTGCACTCAGCATCTGATAAAAAAAAAATCATCAGTAATGAGCACAGTGTCAGGATGCAGAGCTGACCCTTTCCTTTACAACTACATTAGGGCAGGCGGTTAGTACAGGTCCCCCACCCATTCCTTTTTGTGTGTTCTCCCCTACATGGAGAAGACCACATGGACATAATGAGTGTCATACATATAATTTCCACATATATGAATCACAGTCCCCACTCCATGAATTACAGAGAACATACATTGCATTAACACAAGATTTACAGTAATACGTCCCATTTTGGGTGATTCCAAGAAGGCAAATCTAGCTTTTTTTGGGGAGCAGTACAGCAGCCTTAACAAATTTATTGTGTAAATTACATGGGGGAATATTTATCAAAGAGTGAATTTAGAGATCGCCACAGTCCTCTAGAGTGAAATTCCTCCATTCTCCATCCATTTTCTATAATAATAGTATAATAGTATTTTTAAAAATTACATTGAAATAAATGGAGAGTGGTGGAATTTCACTCTAGAGTACTGTGGCGATCTCTTTCACTCTTTGATAAATATACCCCAATGTATCTTATATAACACAAATAAAGATTGTTACAACTCTTGCACTTGGGTATATGCTTGATGTAACAAATATTAATGGCTAGACCAATTTTAGTTACCAGACAAAATCCTCTCTCTTTCTTTGTAGATGGGGTGCAGATGACACCTTTGGTGCAGACACCTTATTATGTATGTAAAGGGACAGTTTACCTTGAATTTTTTTAGTATGACTTAGACAAAGTTATTTACTGGTTATTCAGTTATAAAACGGTCTCTATTAATAGCAACTGATATTAAGGTATTTTATTGTTTGGCATGTCAAAATATTGATGTATTATTTAATATTAGTACTGGTACTTTTAAGGAGTGTAATGAATGATTTGGTGAGTATTGCAAAATAATTTCAGAGATGTAGGGTGAGTTGTGAATTGCTTTGAATGTCAGGGTCATTAGATTGAGTTTTTTAATCAATATATAGTAACTGTAGTTAATTTAAACAGGAGATAAGCAAGAAAGCATGAATAAGAATTATGATTGCATCTTGTGTGATAAATTTTAGAGATATTTTAGAGATAAAAGTGGAATTATTTAATTATTGATTGGATATGAGATATGAAAAGAGAGGGCACAATTAAAGATAATCCCAAGGTAATGGATCAGAGTTGTAAATTGGTAATTGACACTTCTGGGATGGGATTTGTTGGGGGGGGGGAAATAACCATTTCTGTTTTAGACAGGCTTGATTTAAGGTAGCATCTGTGTTGAGATTAGGAGAGGAGAGATACATTTGAGTATCATCAGCATAGAGGTGATATAGGAAACCATGTGAAATGATTAACTCAAGGCCGGAATTAGGGGTAGGCACGTGCCTAGGGTGCAAAGGTGGAGGGGCGCCAGGCATAGTACCTCTTTTGCTGCTTTGCCCCTAGTTCAGACCCTTGTTTTCCTACATGTGGCAGCAATCCCTTCTTCCAAGACACGCGTGCTCTTCTGCACATGCTCTTG
This sequence comes from Xenopus laevis, assembly GCF_017654675.1. Lineage (NCBI taxonomy): Eukaryota > Metazoa > Chordata > Amphibia > Anura > Pipidae > Xenopus > Xenopus laevis. The sequence goes on from NC_054381.1 coordinate 72,976,256, forward strand.
CTGAAAGCCCTTTAGAGCTGCTTCTGCAGTTGAAGAACGTTTGGGATGATCATATAGAGCAGTCATTGCTTGAAAGAAAACTTGAGAGTCATTTAAGAGACTACTGTTATGTTCTATAAGGTGATGAGCCCAGGCTTGTGGTTTACCAAAAAGGAGTGAGATCACCACCTCAACTTTGGTCTGTTCAGAAGCACTAGTCTGTGTTTGCAGAGTAAAGTGAAGTCTGCAGCTATTGACAAAAGCCTGAAACTTATGAAAAGAAATAGAAGCCTAAGCTCCTTGCCAGGGTACTGAGGACCCACAAGCAGTAACCATGGATGACAGATTGGGAGGAGTATTTTGACTTTGTAACTGCAATTAAATCTGTAGATAACCAACCTGCAGGTCCCGAATGGTTTGTATTAACGCAGTTATTTGTTATGAAAGGACCTCAATAAGAGAGTAATCCCCCACAGACTCCATTATTAGTAAAGTGATACTGTCACGAGCACTAGCTGTTATTGGAGTTGAGATGAAGAGACATTTCTTCTGCACCTCCCACAATGGAAACAGCAACTGGGGCTGAAGATAGAGCTGACCAAGTGGCAGAAGTTCTATAATAATGAGAGCTCCTCCAAGTCACAGTAGCAGAGGATGAAGATAATTCTTGGTCAGGGACAGGCTGTAGGTCAGAAGGCAGGCAGCGTAGATGCAGGGTCAAGATCAGGCCAAGGTTGAAAGGCAGGCAACGTTGATGTAGGCCAGGTAACAGGCAGAGAGTCAAACCAAGAACAATATTAAAAGGAATCCAGGAGGTAGGCCGAGGCAGAAGGCAGGCAAGAAACAAGTAGTAGCAGGCTCAGTGTCACCTGGGAACAATAATAACTTTGCAATGAGGAAGGGATTTGAACATCTATTTAAACACATTGCTTGTCGATGCACGAACAAACATTCGCCAAACATAGGTGATGACATAAGTGTGGTCGTGCTCCCACACCAGAACTCCAGTACAAGGCTTGCCTCAGAGCTCGTACATTACAAACAGCCCTCTTCCTCTTATCCATTTAAATTTCTAAAAAAAAGAAATCTACTTTTTCTCTTCACAAAGTAATTAAAAAAATTATTTTAGAAGAGTGGGTCAAATCTGGAAGACATCATTAAGAGTGACAGGGGGTAAGAGTGTGTTCTTGCCTCAGGAGAAAAAGTCTTCAAGCAACCAGAAAGTCTCAAGCATTGGCAGTGAATGCCCTCCAGCATGATTGGAGTAAATGCCTCCTATACATCTTTCATCTAATACCTCTGAGGGAAATCAAAACAGACAAAGCTAATGTAATGGCTTTCATTCCAGACTGGTCAATGAGAAGCTGATACTTGTTGCTTAGGTCAGGGCAGATCTGCTGAGCCAGGGTCTGGTGAAGCATCCCAATTTATTCATTATGCCTCACAGCTTAGAGGTTGAAAGTGAAAGGTTAAGCAAGGAAGGCCTGTCAGATCCTATATTAAATACCCTGTTATCTGCCAGAAAGTTCTCAGCAAATAAAATTTATAATAGCATCGGTCAAATATATTTTTACAGAATGACTTGTTTCTTAACAATTGAGTGTAGAAAAGATTACTGCGGCACAGATTGGATTGTCTAGAAGCAGGATTCCAAAAGAACTCTAAAACTCCAGGCCTCAGCTAGCTCAGCCTTAGCTGATGTGCACTGGTCTAAAGATGAAAATACAGTATATCGAAAGTTCATGGCAAGAGTATTGCATCTCAGACCTCCAGTGAGGGTCCATATGTTACATGAGGTCTACCTGTGCTTGTACAGGCTCTTACAGCAAAACCTTTAGAGCCCATAAATGAAATATCAAAAAATTAAAACTGTTTTTCTTCCAGGTGAATCAGTGATTTACAAGCTTTGTCAGTGGATCCACTTCTCACTGTTATCCAGCCTCATCAGGGGATGTTAAAGCTTTTCATGTAAATCATAAATCTATCCTGCCAGCCTTATGTCCAGAACCTGTCTCCGAGCAGGAGAGAGTAGTTGCCATTAGGTACAGCCTAACAGAAGACTTTCTTCTTCTGATGCTCATCTTTAATAGTAGTGATCAATGTGCATGCAATATTTAATTGCAATCAGTAATGCAATACTAATTATATAATATGCATTTATGGTAAACACATTATATATTTTATTAATTATTGCTATATTAAATACTGAAAACTATCTTAGCTCTTAGCTTTGTTATATTTATGGATAGCATTTTAAAACTTGTTACTAGTTATTACTAATACAGCAGTGCATAAAATGTTATACAGCACACCATAGATGGTTCATCACAGTGAGGGCAGTGAGGTTGTGAAATGACCTGCCATCCTTTAACAGGGGCTTGGGTGGCAAGGTTAAAATGACTATAAATCTATAGTTATTAGTATTAAAATTACCATGAAAAAAGCTCCTACAGGGTGTGCAATAAGAGTTGTAATTGATTATTTGGTAGCCCCTATGTGTACTGGCAGAATACAGATGGGTCTGTCAGTACACATGGGGGCGAATTTTCACCAGCGACTGCTTCACCTCACTCTGCGCCATTTTGCCAGGCGCAAATTCGTTATTATTACGCTAATTCACGAATGATGATGAATTTTCACTAACTTTACTTTGGCGGGGCTAGCATTTCTTAGTGAATTTTTGCTAGCGGTCTTGCACTTCGGTTAATTTGCAAAGGGCGGGGTACCTAAAAGAAATATGGACGTCTTTAATAGTAATATTGGTGCACTTTTTCAAACACATGTCCAATGAGCCATAATAAAGACAGAGGAGACCCTCTAATGCCCTAGACATTAGCCCACCCTTAAACAAATGTGGCATGCCCCTCAAATTAGTTTTAAAAAATTCCTCATACATCTTTAATAGTTTTGAAGGCAATCCCGTTTTAAAAAAAAAGAAAAGTCGCCAGCATGCATTTCCGGCATACAGGATATGATGTCATGACATAAGAGGAAGATGTAGCTTTGTTTTATCAGTTTGCCTGGTCTGCGGCTAACTACCAACGAATGATATTGACGGTCTTGTTCACGAACAAATTGATTATGCCTGTTAGTGAATTGGCAATGTCCCTGTGGATGAGATTTCTGATGAATTTTTGCTAGCGTCGGCCACTTCGCCCTTTATTGAACCTGCCCCAAGGACTTTATGCCTCCAAAACTTGCCTCCAAGTCAGAAATCCAAAAAGGAGCACCTGCTTTGAGGCCACTGAAAGATAAATAAGAGGGCTTGGTGGGCAACATGTTGCTTGCAAGCCATTGGTTGGGGGTCACTGTGCCTATAACAACACTAAAAATTACTACAACTCCCATCTTAGAGGAAAGATGCAGTTCTGTTAGGGAATTATGGAAAGATCTATTATCTGGAAAACCCCAGGTCCTGGGTGTTCTAAATAACAGGTCCCATGCCTGTATAAACAACGTGCCCCATATTTTACAACGAGCCCCATATTTAAATACATAGAATTTTGTATACCTTGGTAATTCAGATGTTTGCTTTATTTTTGGTGTGACCTAAAAGTTACATATGCCAGGTTTCGGCAACTATTAATAATAGATAGGTGATGGTGATTTGATGAGACAAAAGAATGATTCTTAGAATTATAAATGAAGAGCGTTGTACTCTACTCCACAAATTAAGTTGACAACATTGTAGTGTGAGCAAGGTGTGTTTTATAGTTAGCAATGGGAATATTGCTGTGTTAAGTGGTGGGAGTAAATATTATTTATTTTATGCAAATAGTTGTTGTTGCTATTCCAGTTACTAGATGGTGCTGCTAGGTAGGGAATACCATTGAGAAAGTTCTATAATAGGTTCACCTCTGTGGTATTTAAGAGGGTTTTTTTTTAGGGAAGCTATATAAGGGGGCGAGTAATAAACAATATACTCTTTGGCTCATGTAATGAAGATAAGAGTGGATGATACTAGAGAGCCTGAGGTACCAAGGCAGTCAAATAATTAGCTGAGCGAGTGGTAGGCTAGATCTGTGTAACTGTTGTGTGTTCCCTAAAGGGTTAATTCAGCTATAATAGATATTAGCACCTACTTTATACAAACTACATGTATGTGGGACATTGCTTTACATAACAAAACTTTTTGGAACAGTGATTCCCAAACTGTGTGGCTGGTCTTACAAAGGGACTTGAAGCAGTTGCAGAGGATGCTTAGACTAAAGGCCAGTTAAGGTGAGATTTTGGGGAGAATGGTCTGTATCAGGAGATTGGCGGCTTCCCTTACCTCCAGGAGCGTCCATCCCACAGCGGATGCATGTTCGGCGCGTGGTCCTGGTCGTCTGACGTTTGCGCGCCTCATGACGTTTTAAAGCATACCATTATTGATTCCTTGTTTTTGATTTCTTGCTGCCTGTCCTGATCTTCTTGCCTAATTTTGAGACTGTGAATTGCCTGATCCTTGTTGGTACCGTTTACAAACTTTCACTCTCCAAAGAGCACCATTCCCTGTTGCTTCCGCAGCAGAAAGCCTGGGGTGTTCGCAGGGGTACTCAGGTGCATCTAGAGTGCCAGCTGCCAATAAGTTCCAGACTGAAGAGACGTTACAGTTAGCTTGGGCCGAAGATGCAACCTTCCCTGGCCGCTGCTTCTTGGAAGTGCTGATTCAATACCTGGAGAATCAAGAGGCTCAGAAAGTCCTCAGCAAGCGCACCTTTCCCAGGTCCTTCAACACATTTTGTCTGCCCTGGAGACTATTTAGGTTTCTGGGGCCACTCCTCACCAACCTTCTCCCAGCCAGAGTCAATGCTCTCCTGCACCTTCCTTGCAGGCCGCTCACTCCACCATTCCCAAAATTCCTGTCCCCAGTCAGCTACAGTGGTGATCCAGAGGCTTGCCGTGGGTTTCTGACGCAGTACAAGATTCAGTTTGAGGTGGCTCCTGAACAATTTTCTTCCGAGACAGCAAAGGTGGCATATATTATTGCTCTTCTTCAAGGGAAGGCCCTTGCTTGGGCTTCTCCTCTATTGGACAGAGATGACCCTTTGGTAAATGACTACTGCCTTTCTCACCACTTTTCCCCAGATCTTCGATGCTCCTGGTCGCAAACTCAAACTTCCGATGCTCATGAAAATACAGCAAGGATCCATTTCAGCCTCCGAATATGCTATTAACTTCCGGGAACCTGGCTGCCGAGGTTTCCTGGAATAATGAGGCCCTTGTGGTAGCCTTCTGGAGGGGGCTAAGTGAGGATATAAATTATGAGCTGATAACTCAGGATCTTCCTACTTTGTTCGAAGAATACGTTTTTTTCATTATCAAGATAGAATAAAGGAAAAATCATCCCTTAAATTCAGAACCTGCTTCCTCTTCTTCTCTTGGAACAGAATTTCCAGGTTCTGTTGCTCCTTCCTTACCTTTTCATGAGGAACCTATGCAAATTGGAGCTACGTGCTTAACAGTCGAAAATACAACACATAGGAGAACTGAAGGACTTTGTATGTATTGTGGCCTCAGTGGGCATCTCATTTGATCTTGTCTAACTAGACCTCAGCGTCAGGGAAATGCCCCAGCCTAGGTGTGGGGGGGGGTCTCCCCTAGGCAAGTGTGCACTCCCAAACATCTCTAATTTTCGGATGTTTCTCCCTTCTTCCCTCTCAACCCTGTCTGGTACGTTTTCCTGCCAAGCCTTTGTAGATTCCGGAGCTGCAGTAAATTTTATTGACAAAACATTTGGGAAAACCTGTGGTTTGATTCCAGAGCCTCTCGAGTTCTCTCTTTCTGCTCATGTTGTGGATGGCAGGCCAATGTCTCCAGGAGTCCTTACTTCTGCTACCTCCCCAGTTCTCATCTGAGTCTCCAAGAAGAGATTTCCTTTCTGATCATTCAGTGTCCTGAAACTCCCATTATTTTGGTGTTACCTTGGCTCCGGCTACATAATCCCTCTTTTGATTGGTCTACAGGGGAACTCACCTCTTGGAGCTCGTTCTGTCATTCAAATTATATTCTTACCTCCGTTATTCCAGTCTCTGCCTCTTCGTTGCTCCCAACCTCTAGTCTCCTTCCAGATGTTTATAAAGACTATGTCTTTGAAAAGAAAAATACTGAGATTCTACCTCACATCGGGCTTACAATTGTCCTGTTGATTTGATACCTGGCGCTATTCCAACCTAGGGGAAGAACATACCCTCTATCCATGCCTGAAACTCTTGCCATGAAGGATATATTCTGGAATTTATCCAATGGCTTTATTAGAAAATATACTTCACCCGCTGGAGCCGGTTTCTTTTTTGTACAAAAAAAAAGATGGCAGTCTCAGGCCTTGTATTGACTATTGTGTTTTGAACACGATAAGGATTAAGAACCGTTACCCCCTTCTGCTTTTTCCAGAACTTTACGATAAGTTAAGGCGAGCCAAAGTCTTTACCAAACTAGACTTACGTGGAGACTACGACCTGATATGTATTCGCCAGGGGAATGAATGGAAAATAGCTTTCAATACCCGGGAAGGCCATTATGAATATTTGGTCATGCACTTTGGCCTTTGCAATGCCCCAGATGTTTTTATAAATGATGTTCTTCGTGATTTTTTGCAGACTTGTGTCATTGTATATCTGGACGATATTTTGGTTTACTCGTCCTCACTTTCAGATCATGTTACCCAAGTAAGACAGGTTTTGGTCAGATTAAGAGAGCCCAGTATTTCTTTTCTGGGGTATATTATTTCCCCCTCAGGTTTTGAGATGGACCCTATCAAGGTCAATGCTGTTTTGAACTCGTCAATTCCTACCAGCTTCAAGTCCATACAATGATTCTTAGGATTCGCCAATTTTATTGTAAGTTCGCAAAGAACTTCTCTCAGACCGTGGCTTCCATTACAGCACTAACAAAGAAACCATACAAGGCTTCATGGACTCCTGAAGAACAAAAGGCTTTCTGTAGACTCAAACAATTGTTCAGTTTGGCTCCTATACTCATTCATCCATATCCTGCTTGTCCATTTATTTTAGAGGTTAATGCCTCCGAGGTGGGTGTAGATGCCAAAAGGGTGGAATTTCAAGGAACCATTCACTCTTGTGCTTACTTTTGTCACAGAAAGAAATTATGATGTGGGCAACCGCAAATTATTGGCGGTTAAACTTGCTCATGAGGAATGGCGTCACTTGTTGGAAGGTGCTAATCAACCTATCATATCACAAAAATTTAGAATATATTTCTTCTGCCAGAAGGCTTAATCCTACTCAAGCTTGGCCTTTTTAATTTCTTAATTTCTTATCGACCAGGTTCCAAAAAATAAGAAAGCGGATGGTCTATCCAGATGGCTCATGTAAAAGGAAGCTAGTCCCTCCCCACCCTGTCCTATTATTCCCCCTGAGTTAGTAGTGGCTCCTAATTCTCTGTGCTTGTCCAAATGTTCCTCTCTGGATTAACCTCCTGAATTTCCTCCTGGGAAGATTTCTATACCTCAACAAATGGTTCCTCAAGTTTTCAAGTGGGCCCATTGTCATCCTGGGGTTAAGAAGACACATTGTGTCAGGATACTGTTGGTGGCCTTCACTTGCCAAAGATGTCAAGCTTTTTGTTTCTGCTTGTTCTGTTCTGCTTGTTCTTTTCTGTGTTGTGCACAACAGAAAATTCCTCGTTCCTTACCTTGTGGTCTTCTTCAACCTTTGCCTATGCCTACTCAACCCTGGCTAGAAACTGCCATGGATTTCAATGTGGAATTGCCTAAATCGTCCGAGATGACTACTATTCTAGTAGTAGTCGATAGTTTCTCCAAGATGGCTCATTTTATTCTTCTGAAGAGACTTCCTTCTGCTGCTATTCTAGCCCAGGTTTTTATCAAGGAGGTTTTTCGTCTGCTATCTATTGTGTCGGATCTATTGTGTCGGACCGTGGAGTTCAGTCTGTCTCCAGTTTCTGGCGATCCTTCTCAAAACTTTTGGGCATCAAATTAAACCTTTTCTCTGCTTACCATCCTCAAAGCAATAGTCAGACAGAAAGGATGAATCAAACTTTGGGACAGTTCTTATGATGTTTTATTTCCCAAAATCAAAACAATTGGGTTGAACTTCTTCCTTGGGCTGAGTTTGCCCATAATAATTTATGACTAGATTCTATGGGTTGTTCGCATTAGTCTGTGACTTTAGGGCCATCGGGTCTCAGGTTCATCAATTTCTTCTTAAAGCCTCTTCATGTCAGAAGGGTGGTGCGGACAAACGTCGTTGTTCCAGTCCTCTCTATCAAGTTGGAGATTCGGTCTGGCTTGCTACCCAACATGCCAAATTTAGCTTGCCGTCTCCCAAGTTTGGACCTTGTTATATTGGTCCTTTCAAGATAAAGGAGGTCATTAATCCTGTATCTGTCAGAATGGCTCTTCCTCCTAGCATGAACATTTCGAATTCTTTTCATGTATCTTTGATCAAACCCCTGGTTTGAAAAGTTTTTTCCTTTGATCAACCTCCTCCTGCTCCTATTTTTCTTGATGATCATCAAGAGTTTCAGGTCCAAGAGATTCTGGATTATCGAAGATTTAAAGGCAATGTTCAATATTTGGTTCACTGGAAGGGATTTGGGTAAAAGCTTTGAATACCCATGCTCCTCGTTTGATCAAAGCTTTTCACAGAAAATTTCCTAACAAGTTATGGTAGTCCCGGAAGGTACTCCTGAAGGAGGGGTACTGTAAGATGCGCCGGGAGATTGGTGGCTTCCCTTACCTCCCTGGGCATCTGTCTTCAGGTCCCACGTTCGCAAGTGTCATGGTGCTCGCGTTTGTCGGGGGGTTATAATGTCATCAGGTTTATATTATTGATTGACTCCTGGTTTTTTACTTATGACTGTCTGACTTTGATTCTTGCTGCCTGCCCTGAATTTCTTGCCTGATTTTGAGACTATGAATTGCCTGATCCTTGTCGGTACTGTTTACCAACTCTCCAAAGAGCACCAATCCCTGTTTGTTCAGCAGCAGAAAGCCCGGGACCCCAAAAGGGCATTGGTGAACACCAGAATTCGCAGGGTACTCAGGTGCATCTAGAGTGCCAGCTGCCAATAGTTTTCAGACTGATGAGAGGTTACATGATCATTTGCTCACCTAGACAAACCTAGACCTCTTGACTTACTGACAAGCTTGGTAGGTTTTAGGTGCCAGGTGAAAAAAAAATCATCAGCAAGCCAAGGTATAAGTGAGTTTTGGAAGTCACGTGTGATTTTAGTACCAGATTGCTCTAGCCCAGAGATTTAAACACCAGTAAATTAGTGTGTAGTGTGTAATTATTAGTAAATTGTAAATTAGTAAATTGATTATAATATAATAATTTTATAAAATATTATGTTTACAAACATTAGTTTATTTTTCCATTTCAGGGTTACTTTTCCAATGCCAGCTGCATACATAGCTGCATACATACAAATACAAATATAACGCTAAATAAGCTCATATGTACCACAAGTCTGATAAAGCCTTAACACATTTTAACAGAATGTTTTGGTAAAGGCTAATAACTTACCATAATGCCCTCTTGTGTGTCTAGAGTGAGAGAAACCCTGGGAGAGAACGAAGGGGCCCATGGAGCCTGAGACAGAGAAAATGTCAAAGCCTGAGAAACAGAAAATGTCAATGGGGCCTGTGACTGTGCATGGAGAAAGGCAGTGTTTGGAGAAAGCACAGTGGTGAAGTAGGCTGGGTGACCTGGCTGAAAGAGAGAAGTTATCTCTAAACTGTAAGTAAGTAAGAGGGTGCTAACCTTGTGGTGGAAGAGGCCCTGACGTAGACGTTTGCAGATGATACTAAATTGTGCAGAACTATAGGTTCCACACAGGATGCTGCCACTTTGAGAAGTGATTTGTCTAAGTTGGGAAACTGGGCAGCAAACGGGAAAATGAGGTTCAATGTTGATAAATGCAAGGTTATACACTTTGGCAAAAATAATATAAAAGCAAGTTATACACTAAATGGCAGTGTGTTTGGAGTTTCCTTAAATGAGAAAGATCTAGGGGCATTGTAGATAACAAGTTGTCTGATTTGCATAAAAAAGGGCATTAACCCAAGGGATGAAAACATAATTATGCCTCTTTATTTGTCCCTGGTAAAGTCTCTTCTGGAATATGCAGTGTAGTTTTGGACTCCAGTCCTTAAGAGGGATATAATGTGCTGGAGAGAGTGCAGAGACGTGCAACTAAACTGGTTAGAAGGATGGAAGACTTAAATTATGAGGGGAGACTGTCAAGGTTGGGGTTGTTTTCTCTGGAAAAAAGGAGCTTGCGAGGGGATATGATTTACAAGTACTTTAGAGGACATTATAGACAAGTAGCAGGGGACCTTTTTACCCATAAAGTGGATCACTGTACCAGAGGCCACCCCTTTAGACTAGAAGAAAAGAAATTTAATTTGAAGCAACGTAGGTGTCAAGCTTACCAGTATAATCCAGTCGTAGAAGGAGCTTGAGCCGTAGATAGTGAACCCACAAGCGCCTCACACAACCGCTACCCACCTGGAGTGGAACAGGGAGCAGGGTTGTGGAGAGTAGCCAATGAGACGATTAGCAAGGTACAAGAGGATTAGGCAGAGTCGTGGTCAGGAGGTCCGAGGTCAAAGGCAGGCAGCAAGGTTCGTAAACGGAGAGACAGGCCGAAGGGTCGAGACAGGCAGCAGAAATCAAAATCCGGGAACAGGCGAAGGTCAACAACAGGAAATCACAAGAGAAGAGATGCTAGGGTTTCAGTTAGATAACCTAATAACCAGGCAATGCATCTCCATCAGAACCAGGTTTAAATAATGTCCATTTGGCGCCAACTGGCGTCATTCCGCCGGCGTCGCCGTGCTGACGTCATGTCCGTCTCAGGCGCTCGCGTCCGCGTCTTTGCGTTGGCGACTGACGCCGGCGCCTCCGCGCCCGCGACCGTCGCCAGCGCCCGGCGTCACGCGCCGACGCGCGCTAACGCGCCCGCGCCTGCGCCGGCAAGAACGCAGACCCGAATCCTCACATTGCCCCCCATCAAGGAGCGGCCTCAGGACGCGACCACCAGAAGGTTTACCAGGATAGGTGCCATGGAATTTTTCCAACAAATCAGAGGCGTGAATGTTAGACACTGGTTCCCACGAATTCTCTTCCGGACCAAAGCCTTTCCACTAGTTAGGTACTGAAGGCGTTTACCTCTCAACCTGGAATCCAGGATCTCTTCAACCTCGAATTCTTCCTGACCATCCACCACGACAGGAAGCGGAGGAGGAGCCGTACGTCCAGGAAATCGAAACGTTGAGGCCGGTTTCAAGAGTGCTGTATGAAATACTGGATGAATGTGCCAGGATGCCGGAAGTTTAAGCTGGAACGCCACAGCATTGATTTGACGAATGATGGGAAAAGGGCCCAAGAACCGTTGACCCAACTTTCTACTGGGACAGGAAAGCTTGAGGTTAACAGTTGACAACCACACCAGGTCACCCACCTTGAATTTTGGATCCCCCCTTCGTCCTCGATCAGCATAAACTTTGAAACCTTGTTGAACCCGCTTCATGTTCTCTTGAAGTTTCTGAAAATTATTAGATAAGAAAGTTAATCGGTCCTTAACTGCAGGAACCAAAATATCAGAAACAATGGCAGAGGGAAAGGTGACTGGATGAAGACCATAGTTTGCGAAGAAAGGGGATTGTCGGATGGAAGAATGATGAGCATTGTTGTAAGCGAACTCCGCAAGAGGAAGCAGATTAACCCAGTCATCTTGGAGGTACAAGGAATAACATCTTAAATACTGCTCCAGGGTCTGGTTGGTTCGCTCGGTCTGGCCATTGGATTGGGGATGAAAAGCGGAAGACAGGGACACCGAAATCTTGAGTGCTCCACAAAAAGATTTCCAAAACTGCGATGTGAAGTGTGGACCTCGATCGGACACCACCTCATCTGGAAGACCATGGAGCCTTACTACTTCCTTAATAAAGGTATCAGCAGTCTCAGAGGCAGAAGGAAGTCTAGGTAAAGCCTTAAAATGAGCCATCTTAGTTAGACGGTCAACAAAAACAGCAATGGTGGAACAATCACATGATGATGGTAACTCTGAAATAAAGTCCAAAGAAACTGACCCCCACGGACGAGAAGGCACTGGTAAAGGTTGAAGAAGGCCAATAGGTCTAGAATGAGAGTCCTTGGATCTGGTGCAAACCTCACATGACGAGACAAACTTGAAACAGTCTTTAGCCATCCCAGGCCACCAAAACAATCTCTTGGCCAGAATGATAGTCTTTTTGACACCTGGATGACCCGCCAGCTTGGAGTCATGAATGTTCTTAAGGACCTCTAGACGCATTTGTTCAGGAACAAAAATCTTGCCTTGATGAAGAAGAAACCCATCCTTGGGAACAAGTGACGATTCGGAAACGTTTAAAGATGCATCTTTAATTCCATCTACCAAAGTAGACTGCAACAAAAGGAAATTATCAGAGCTTAAAATCGTCTCAGGAACCAGAGGAACCTCATCTTCAGGAGAGAACATTCGGGATAAGGCATCTGCTTTAACATTCTTTGACCCTGGTCGATAAGTAAGATGAAAATTAAATTGCATGAAGAACAAAGCCCACCTTGCTTGTCTAAGTCTCAACCTTTTAGCAGAGCGTAGATACTCCAGATTTCTATGATCTGTAAAGATAAGAATCGGATGTTTAGATCCTTCAAGAAGATACCTCCACTCTTCCAGTGCCAGCTTAATAGCAAGTAATTCACGGTCAGCTACATCATAGTTACACTCGCTTTTGGCCAATTTATGGGAAAAAAAAGCAACAGGATGAAGATTGTCTTGAACCCCAGTTCTCTGTGACAGGACAGCACCCACTGCGAGTTCTGAGGCGTCAACTTCCAAGGTGAAAGGAAGAGAAACATCTGGATGGTGAAGAATTGGACCAGAAGTGAAAAGTTTCTTCAGTTTCTCAAACGCCCCCTGAGCCTGAGATGACCAACAAAACTTTTGATTACTACGAGTCAGCTCAGTGATTGGTAGAATGACTTGAGAAAAGTTCTTAATAAATTTCCTGTAAAAATTTGCAAAACCGATGAAACGTTGGACAGCTTTTTTAGATGATGGAATCGGCCAATCAAGAATTGCAGAAATCTTCCTGGAATCCATCTGAATCCCCTGAGGAGAAATGAAGAAACCCAAAAAATCTACAGAGGTTTGTTCAAACACACATTTTTCGATCTTGGCATAAAGCTGATGAGTGCGTAGGCGAGTCAGGACCTTCTTCAAATGTACCCTGTGCTCTTCCAAAGAATTAGAAAAAATGAGAATGTCATCTAAATAAATAATGACGAAAATATCAAGAAAGTCCCTGAAGACATCATTGACGAAGTGCTGAAAAGTTGCAGGGGCGTTACAAAGACCAAAGGGCATGACCAAATATTCAAAATGTCCGTAACGAGTGTGAAAGGCCGTCTTCCATTCATCCCCTTCCCTTATTCTAACTAGATTATATGCACCCCGAAGATCCAATAAATTTTAGCCTCAGCCAGGCGTTGGAAGAGTTCTGGAATGAGAGGAAGTGGGTACCGATTCTTGACTGTAATTTTGTTCAGATCCCGGTAGTCAATACACGGCCTTAAAGAATGATCCTTCTTTTCAACGAAGAAAATTCCAGCTCCTGCTGGAGAAGAAGACTGCCTAATGAATCCTTTAGCCAAATTTTCATCCAAATAAGAACGAAGCTCCGAAAGTTCAGACTCAGATAATGGGTACACTCGTCCGAAAGGAATTTGAGCCCCTGGAAGAAGGTTAATAGGACAATCATAAATACGATGAGGAGGTAACTTGTCGGCCCCTTTTTTATTGAAGACGTCCAAAAATTCCCAATATGCCTGAGGAAGAAGATCTTGGATCTCGGAGACAGGAGATAAAGAGCACACACCATTAGAAGGGAGGATGCATTGGGAACGACAAAAGTTAGAAGGAAAAGTTACTTCACCGGTAGCCCAGTTGATAGACGGATTGTGTTTCTGCAACCACGGTCATCCCAGGATGATAGGGAACAAAGGAGAAGAAACCACATCAAAATTCATGAATTCAGTATGCCCTTTATTTAACAAAACGAAAAGTGAGATAGTCTCTTGCACCACAGGGCCAGAAGTAATCAGAGAACCATCTGCCACACGAAGAGCTATAGGGTTCTTCTTAGACTGGAGCGGGATCTGGAATTGTAACGCCACTCTATTGTCCAAGAAACAACCGCTTGCCCCAGAGTCAAGGATTGCTTGGAGTTCGACCCTCTTGTCTCCCCACTGTAAAGACAAAGAGATAGTCAGGAGAGGCACAGGAACATGACACCCAGAAAAGTCTTTTTCAAGAATCCTCTTACCCGTAGGACGGGTCGGGCAACCACGAAGCAGATGACCAGCTTGTCCGCAATAGAGGCAGAGGTTAAGTCTGCGACATCTAATGCGCTCCTCAGGTGTTAATGCAGACCTGATAGCACCAATCTGCATGGGCTCTGGAACCACGTTGAAGGTGGACGAAGAAGCAACCGGAGAACTTATGGAGGGCATTCGGACAGGAGGAGGAGCGGATGGTAACAACCAAGTCTGAGGAAGAAGACCCGCTTTCTCAGCCTTTTCTTCTTCTCGGCGTTCCCTGAGCCTTCGATCTAGTTGTATGGAGATGAGAATGAGATCTTCCAAGCTATCAGGGATGCCCGTACGAGCTAACTCATTCTTTAGCTCAGAAGAAAGTCCAAAACGGAACTGATTTTTTAAAGCAGCTGGGTTCCACTCCGTATCATCCGCCCATTGCCGGAATTCCAGCGTATAATCTTCCGCAGGACGGTCCCCTTGCTTCAGAGCGCGCAGGGCAGCCTCAGCAGTGGTGGCTCTGTGAGGATCGTCGAAGATAACCGCCATTGCATCAAAAAAGGAATCCACCGAGGTTAGTACAGGACTTTGGCGATCCATGAGGCGGTACGCCCAGGTCTGCGGTTCACCCGTGAGAAAAGAAATGATGACCCCAACCCGGACTTGCTCAGTGGGATACTTTTGGGGTTTAAGATAAAATAATAACTTACAGTTGCTCCTGAAGTTCTGGAACACCTTCCGATCCCCAGCGAACTTTTCCGGAAAGGCAACTTTAGGTTCGGAGATTTCCGAGGTGATCACCTGAACCTCTGTAGGAGCTGGAGGAGGAGCGGCCGTGGTAGGAAGGACAGCTGGCGGATGAGCTCTGATATGCTCCTGCAACTGTGAATAGCCACTTTGCAACTCCCGAACTGCTTGCGTAAGGGAGGACAGCTGCTGGGTCAAAACGGCAAATGGAGACGCTCCCTCAGCTGGATCCATCTTTAGGCCTGGTTATACAGTCAAGCTTACCAGTATAATCCAGTCGTAGAAGGAGCTTGAGCTGTAGATAGTGAACCCACAAGCGCCTCACACAACCGCTACCCACCTGGAGTGGAACAGGGAGCAGGGTTGTGGAGAGTAGCCAATGAGACGATTAGCAAGGTACAAGAGGATTAGGCAGAGTCGTGGTCAGGAGGTCCGAGGTCAAAGGCAGGCAGCAAGGTTCGTAAACGGAGAGACAGGCCGAAGGGTCGAGACAGGCAGCAGAAATCGTAATCCGGGAACAGGCGAAGGTCAACAACAGGAAATCACAAGAGAAGAGATGCTAGGGTTTCAGTTAGATAACCTAATAACCAGGCAATGCATCTCCATCAGAACCAGGTTTAAATAATGTCCATTTGGCGCCAACTGGCGTCATTCCGCCGGCGTCGCCGTGCTGACGTCACGTCCGTCTCAGGCGCTCGTGTCCGCGTCTTTGCGTCGGCTACCGTCGCCAGCGCCCGGCGTCACGCGCCGACGCGCGCTAACGCGCCCGCGCCTGCGCCGGCAAGAACGCAGACCCGAATCCTCACAGTAGGTGGTTCTTCACAGTCAGTACAGTGAGATTAGTGGAAATCACTGGCGGGTGATGTTGTGATGGCTGATTTAGTTAATGCCTTTAAGAATGGCTTGGTTGATTTTTTTGACAGACATAATAACAAAGGCTATTGTGATACTAAACTCTATAGTTAGTATACATATGGGTATATATAATTTATGTGAAAGTTTGGAGGGGGGTGTGTGTATGGATGCTGGGTTTTCATTTGGAGTGGTTGAACTTGATGGACTTTGTCTTTTTTCAACCCGACATAACTACAATCTAATTTTTAAGGCTGTTCTTTATTTTTTTTTATTCCATATGAAGATAAGCTCTGTGTTAATGTGTTTTGAGTAAATTAAATGTTAAATCTTATTTTTCTGCATTGTGTGTGTTCATGTCTCTTTTTTGCATAAGAAACCTGTTTGCCTACCATTTCAAAAGCTATCTTCCCATGTTGTGTATACACAAAGGAATCATTTTTGCACATTTTTTTTATGTGAATTACTTTTATTGCAATTCTTCTTAGGTTCTGCTAGTGCTAATTACTAATGCTCATCCTGTCAATATTTTTCTAGGATGTATTTGCAGACTGTTTATCCAATTATATCATCTGTGCATGAGGCAAGTTTCTTTAATTGACAGTCATTAGGTTAATAACTTGAACCAGGATTAGGCAGTGGTTCAAATCCAACACAGCTGCAACCTTAAATATTGGATGGGGTAAAAATTCCCAAACAAGTATTGTGCAGCTCCACATTACATTCATTAGCATATGTAGTAGCAATAACATTTCTTATTCAAATTCTGTCATTATTGCTATTGAACCATTTCAGTTACCACAAACATTATCTATACTTTGCCTCCTCTCCAGAGGGGTATGTAAGCAACAGTGAATGGTCATTTTAATTCTTTATACCCTGCCTTGCTTTAAAAGTTATTTATACTGTTAAGTGTTGAAACAGTTTATCTTCTTTCCAATAGGATTTATTATTTAATTACATTAAGTTAAACAACTGTAATCCACCCAGTTCAATTCAAGTTCTTGAGTTTGTGGTCACTTCTGCTGAAATAAAAATTCTCACACAAATACAAGATACACCAAAGTATGGACGCTATTCAGACAACAATTTGAAATCTCTTCAAATATAAATAACTTCTTTAATACATTCCATCCTGTAGGTTAGATTTAATATGAGTATCTTTTATGTTGGTGGCTGCAGAAGGAAAATATCTCTGAAGGCCTCTGCTTTGAGCAGGTGAAGTAGTCTGCTTGACAAAAGATGCTTCCCAAACAGATTTTTGGAAAGACAACAAAAGTTTGTCTCCCATCTATAGATCTCATAGCAACTTAGGAGAATCACAAGCTTCTAGTATTTTGCTCTCTTAGCAGATTAGACCAATCAGATTGCTTAGATGTCGTGTCACTCAATTATATTTTCCGCAAGTTTACCCAAGCTATTCCGATGATACCCAAATGTTCTCCATAACATCAGAGAAGAAAGGGTATAGACCTGATGGTTTTTTTTGGACCAAAATGAACTGGTTTCCTCTTCTGATGAAGATGTCAGCATATATATAAACAGGTCAATTTTAGAATCCCTTGAAAGGTATATATATATATATATATATATATATATATATATATATATATATATATATATATATATATATATATATATACTTTTTTATTGTTTTGTGTTTGTCTACTGTAAAACTGGTTACTCTTATGTAAAAGGGGCTAAGGCGAAAGCAAATTTCAGTGACTAGAGATCCACTTTGAATTAATGTTGCTGAATACACTAAGCACTATTAAAATGGCACTGATCCCAAAACATCTATATCCTCTCAAAGATATACCACTACTCCTCAAACCAAAAGAGAAATGGCTCAGAACAGAATTTACCTCTTACATTTGCAATAGCAAAAGGTCAGCTATAGGCCTACAAAACTATGCCAAACCGAGAAAACTATGCCAAACCGAGACCGGTAACATTAACTATACAATTTAGTCAAAGGAGAAATATTTTCTAGCTCAACGCTAGACCAACAACTGATACTGCACATCAATCTGGTTGCTCAACTTCATATGCTATATTACAGCTTGTCAGACGAGACAATACTGTACATAATCCTTTTATCTATGAAGCTTGGAAAACCTGGCGACAAATGAGAGCTAAATTAGGCATTTGAACTACATACTCGTTGGGACTCATTTATAAGCACTGGCCAAATTTTCCCAGTGTTTATAAATGAGCCCCACTCTGTTTCCCTTTTATGGGCAAGCTCAAATTTCATAAAGTTAAAGCTATGTCCGTTTTTCAATGTTGGGACCAAAAATGGCATTAAACGTGTAGGCCAACTACTCTCTACAGTCAGGAAAACATACAACAGTACTCAACAGAGGCAATGCCTTTATTCCCAATGATAAATACACATTTTCTCCTGTTACTAAGCTAGGAGTTATGTGTCTAGTTTGGACTGTGCCCTGGTGGATCTGGTCTGGGAATATGATCTAGATGACTTCCTATTGGCCAAAGACACCACTTTCCAAGCTATTGCAGGAACCTACAGTACATGACAAACTTGACCATAATAATATCTCCAAGGGGTATATTTATCAAAGAGTGAAGTTAATAGTGAAGTTCCACCACTAGAGTGAAATTCCGCCACTCTCCATTCATTTCTATGGGATTTTTATAGGCGTATTTATCAAAGGGTGAACTTTCCCTTTCACCCATTGATAAATACACCTTTCAAAATCCCAGAGAAATTAATTGAGAGCTGCAGAATTTCACTCTAGTGGCGGAACTTCACTCTTTGATAAATTTACCCCCAAGTGTCTATGACAATGGCAAACAAAATTCCTAATCTTGACAATACCTATTATCTTGAAGGCAACATGGGACACAATTTCCTCATTAAAAATTGCTACCTTCATTGAAATTATGCTGAAAAGTATCCATATTGGTTCTCTGTCTCCACAATGTAGACATGTAGGGGGTTATTTACTAAACTGCAAATGTATCTCATTATTTTATTAAAAAAAAACACAACCAAACTCCCATGCACGGTTTGACCTTATTTATTAATTAAAAAACTTGAATTAATGGGATTGGGAATGATAATTGGGAACCTGATAAAATTGACGAAAGCCCTAATAATCCATTTTTTTCCCTTTTACCCCAAATCGCTTGCTTTTTGGTGTTTTTTTGGCGAAACCCCAAAATTATTCAGTTTTTTTAATTACGATTGTAACGCCTGGCTCCCTAAATCCAGAACAGGTGCTAGGCTCCCTTGTTTCGGCTCCACTTCTGCATAGTAGCTGCCTTTCACTTCGGGAGTAGCCCTCCGCTAATTGGATGCCGCCAGGTCTTAATAAGAGAGGATCCAAGCAAAAGTTCTAGACGAGCAAAGGGGCACGGTCGTTATAAAGTCTTTGGATGGAAGGCACAGTTCTTTGAATAGACAAAAGCAGGTAGTCAGACACAGGCGGGCGGAGTTCAGGCTGGGGTCGATACAGGCAGCGTTCAAGGATAGTCAGGCAGGAAAGGGTCAATACCAGTAGAATCAGAATAGTCAGGTAGGCATGGGTCAGGATAATCAGAGTTCAGAATAGTCAGGCAGGCAAGGATCAAAACAGGAATCAAACAAGACTAGAATCGCACCCAGATACTAACAAGTTAGACCTAACAATGGGCAATTAGTTTGTATACAAAGCCCTTTAAATATTCAAAAGTTTGCGCCAAAATGCAATGACATCATGACTCCAGCGACGCTTGCGACGCGTAAAACCCAAAAGTGCGTGCAGCGCACGCCATAAGACAACCAGCGCTTGGAGGAAAAGGATCACTGTGAAGGGCATCCCCGCCAGACCACTAGACCACCAGGATGAGTTTACTTTACAACAATATCTTCAAATTGGAATAGGTGCCTCTCCCATTGACTTATATAGGACCTCAACAAGTCTGAGATTTTCAAATTTGGGCCTGACCAGATAAATTTGAAGTTTAGTAAATAACCTCCTTAATGTATTCAAATGTTAGTTTAGTCTGCAATTAGCAACACCACAGGAGGGCTTTTTCCACTATCTATGCCCAGATAAAAATTTATACAGATAAAAATTGACTGTACAATCTTAATGTTTTAATTTGCTGAATTCATATATATCATGGTTCAATTTAAGAGCACAAATTTACCACTGCACATGACACATTCACATTGTTGAACAATGCCTTGTTCCTTACTGTACTTGAAATAAAAAGACATTTAAAAAAAATAAATTGATTACTTTTCCAGTTACTTTTTTTTGTTAAAAGATTATTGTTGGTTGTTCCTATATGTATTTAAAAAACCATACTACTAAGAAATCATAAGGTGAAAGAAATTATGTTTTTGAACAATTCAGCTACCTGGCTGTGAAGACCATTCGTTTTGAAAAAAAGGATGTATAGCATTATACACATATAACAGTCAGACTCTTGAATATGTGACTATTAATGGATCATTGCTTCAGTATTCATTGGTAGGATTTCACAATTATATTTTACCACCTCCACCTTCGATATTTACCACCAAATGTAATATTTGGCGTTATCGCAGCACGCATTCGCACTTTTGCGAGTATATTTGCGCTAAGCGGAATGCAATATTTTTTGCACAGATATATTACATAAGCACAAAACAGTAACAAACGCAAAAATAAGATGAGTCGCAATGAAAGATGTTTTCACTGGAAAAAAATCTAATAACCATATACCTTTACCACATATAAAAAAAAATGCTGATATATATCTTTACCACATATAGCTTGACCACATTTTTAAATTACATGAAGAATAGTGAAAAAACTTACGCAATGCTAACGGTGGAATTGCTCCACGAATATCTTTCTGCAAAAGTTGTACATACACCTTCTTCTCACAACACTGATAGCAAAGTCACGTGAACACAATTACATTGCGATTAGATTGCGAATAACATTTGCACTGAACAGCGACTACAGACACGACTCGTTAAAAAACCAAGCGCAATATAAGCAATTTGCGATAAGAAGTTTTATTACATTGATAGCGCAACAGCGCAATAGAGCGCAATAACAAAAGTTCGCAAAGTGGAGGGAAACGGCAGAAACAGTCGCAAATGTAGCAGAAAAGTCGCAAAGCGAATTATTGCATACCCACTCTCGCGCGCAAACTACTCGCAATTCGCTTTGCGAACAGTTTATGCGATTGCGCATGATATTACATTCCCCCATTAGTCCCTAATTTAGAGGGACTAAATTTAGAGGGACTAATTTGTAAGCCTCAAAACATACAGACAAGTGAATTGCTTTCTGAATAATACAGTGTGTATGACATGCTAAGACTATAAGCGATAATAAAAATATAGGCTAAATACATATTGTAATAATAATAATAAATATTTTTAATAATAATAATGTTTTACTAAAGTCACTGCAGTCAACACAAGACTCCTGCATGGCAGTTTAACTTTAGTAATTACATCAGCAACAGTCAGAGCAGGTCATTTTATTTGTCATGAACAAGTCACGCAACTATTTCTAAACGACTAGATGGGAGTATGATGTAATCCTGCCTGGTTGTATAGCATGAACTGTCTGCATATCACAGTTAATCTCTAAGTAAAGCACACTTAGTTAAAGATATAAATACGCTGCCAAGCTGTGCTAGTAAAACATTTTAAGCTGTAAGGCTGGCTTACTGAAAACTTATTTTCCATTGATTAAGCATTTTGATTACCAAGATGGTGCTGACTTAAGGACTGTCAAATAAGAACTATGTACAGTATAGAAGATCAAGGGATATAGAAACGTGTTCTTCAGGCACAAATGGCTACATTATTAATGTCTGGTTAAGACTTCACAATATTTTGTGATCTATCAATTCCCCAACTATCTGAAACATATGCAAAACATTAACGGGGGAATGTAATATCACGCGCAATAGCATAAACTGCAAAGCGAATTGCGAGTAATTTGCGTGCGAGAGTGTGTATGTAATAATTCGTTTTGCGACTTTTCTGCTACAATTTGCGACTGTTTCCGCCGTTTCCCTCCACTTTGCGAACTTTCGTTATTGTGCTCTATTGCGCTGTTGCGCTATCGATGTAATAAAACCTTATCGCAAATTGCTTATATTGCGCTTGGTTTTTTAACGAGTCGTGTCTGTAGTCGCTGTTCAGTGCAAATGTTATTCGCAATCTAATCGCAATGTAATTGTGTTCACGTGACTTTGCTATCAGTGTTGTGAGAAGAAGGTGTATGTACAACTTTTGCAGAAAGATATTCGTGGAGCAATTCCACCAACTTTTTTCGCTATTCTTCATGTAATTTAAAAATGTGGTCAAGTTATATGTGGTAAAGATATATGTCAGCATTTTTTTTATATGTGGTAAAGGTACTGTATATGGTTATTAGTTTTTTTCCAGTAAAAACATCTTTCATTGCGACTCATCTTATTCGATAACGCCAAATATTACATTTGGGGGTAAATATATTAAGTAAATCTTGTTGTCTACCTGCATGAATGCTTCCAAAATGACCATGTCTTTTTTAGGGTAGTAAGCAGGTTCATTCTCATTGTCCTAAAAAACATGTTATAGTCAGATATATCACTTCATTATTTTTATGGCATCATCACTAAACAACTTAGCTAACTCCTTCATTGATCTGATGCTGAGACAGCGATACAGTGTCCAAAATGTATGGATGCTGTAATGAATTTGTGTATGTGTTTAGTTTTTTGCAGACATGCATTTCACACATGATAGGATATGTTCTGTTCCTCTTGCAGCTGGCAGTTTTATGATATCCATAGATGAATAAACTTCTCAGAAAAAGGATGCAACATATAATTTGTTTTATTTTGCAACACCGTAAATTCTCTGGGCAGGAAACAAAGTTGCATATTTTATATTTATTCTTACAAAACATTTATTTAGGTTTATGGCACTGTGACTTTTCTAACAGCCAGTTCATTTGCTAACATTTCTATGTTTTAGTTTATGAAGTGTTTAAAGGGGCTGAACTCAATGGATGTTTTTTTTTATCTTTCCTCTTAGGTTTCACCTACCTGCTGAAATTGTGTGTGTGTTTTTCTTCTGTCTATTTATATTCAACTTGTCACGGGGCTAAATCAGCCATTAGCGTGAGAACACTTTAAACACTGAAACCTTTACATAGAAAAAACCTTCCTGTCATGGCCAACATAGCAACCCAAAAGTTTCCTAATTAATGTTTATGTACTACACAGTTGAATGGTCACCTTACTGTGCCAAACAGTAATAAGATTCTGTGTTTATTCTGCTCAAGATGCATTCTACATGGAGTTATCTGCTCCCTGTGTTTATGTAGGGTTACTCTAGTGTCGCCATATAAAAATAAACTGCTTGATTAAAGATCATGATTAAATGTACCATGAACTGTATGAGCAATATTTTATAGTGAAATTACTCTGGAATGTAACAATAGCCATATAAGAAGCATGTGAACAAATATTTTTTTCCTGACTATTAAATATAGGTTTTTAAAACATTGCATTGCCACAACTACCAGCATTTTATAGTATGTCCACCCATATTGTATTTAATCGAACCTTTAAAAAAAACTTTGAGTAGTTCTTAAAAAAATGTTCTTTTCAAAATGTAAACAGGTCTGAATCCCATTAATGGTGTCCCTTTATTTGCCAATACTTTAAATAGCATCATAAAAAATACAAAAAGTGCAAATATAATGAAAATATTAGCAAGTTTAAAAAACAAGGGTGTCCCCTTAATTAAAATGTACCCTCCATGTAGCCAGCATAAATTTGAGTACCCTATAGCAAACAAAAGTTACTAAAATGCTTTTAAACTGTGAGCTATTGCACAATGATACCAACAAGGTGTTCTCAACACTCCTCAGGAGTTCAAATGAGTCCTCCTCTATGCCTTTATATAGGCCTAATTGCTATACAGGCATAATCTTTTCACACAAGTTGTAAATTATAGTTCAGCAGTATGCTTTAAAATAACTCTCCTCCATGACTATGTGCAGTGTAGCCTGTGTAGCCTGCTACACAGGTGTCATCCTTCACACAAGTTGTGAGTTATAGTACAACAGTATGTGTGAAAATTTAGAAAGGTGCCAGCCCAATTTGCAAAGTATTCGACAATGATTTCTCCATTTTGGAAAACGGTAATGATCATTGGTTCAGTAAGTATAAAGCTCATTCAGTTTGATTCTGGAGAGAATATTAAGTTTTGATATTGTGCATATATTGAAGTGCTTTGCTCAAACTAAACACCTTACAGTGTGATTACATTTTTATTATCATTCACTCAAGCATAATTGTCTCTCCCCAAACTTCATATTATTTTATGAAGAAAGTACAATTCCCTTATGCACACTGAAGGACAGGAAAGGATTCTCCACTGTGTGTCTAAATAGCAAACAGGTTACATATCCTTTGTGACATGCTTAACCACAATATTCATTCAATTAATTACACAATAAAATAACACACCTCTCTCCCCAACTGTTGGACCAATTTCTCCATAGGGATAATGCTGCACTTGTAACTTTACACATCATAAGTTCAGATACTAAATTGAGCTTCCATGGTATGTTCCTTACAATCACCACTATCCACGATGACACCCTCAATATGCCATTCCCAGGGGCGATCCTGGCCCCTCCGCCGCCTGAGGCAGCAGCAGTTGCTGCTGCCCCCCCTCCCCCGGAAATTCGCTCTTAAAGTACCAGGAGCAGCATTTTTGCTGCCCCTGGTACCTAGTGGGGCGCTGCTGCCTGAGGCGACAGCCTCAACTTGCCTCATTGGCGAAGCACCCCTGGCCATTCCGTAAATCACAGACCAACGAACATTTCACTGAATTAGCTTCCTCTGGTTCCTAAACATGTTCTTGTTCTCCTGGTATACCTTACAATACCCAGACTACCTAACAAATTTAAAGGTGCAAACACCCACTAATATATAAATCAAACAATTTTACTAAGCACTATATGTAACCTGTGGACCCACATTCAATAACATGCATGTTAAACATTTATCATTCATATTATCCAGCTTATAATGAGAGGTAACCAATCTAGGATTTGAATTGCACAAAAGGGTTTATATGAAATATGACTATGAAGATTTCCATTCATCCAGGTCATGGTATATCTCATATAAGTAATTCTAAAACAACTGTAAAATATAAAATCTTCCACTAATCCAATCACAATGGCACATTGTAACTCTTCAGAGAGGTGACATCTGAAATTCACAGAGGTGTTGATTCTGAGTAGTTACTGTGTCATGCAACTCCTATAAACAAGTGTTACTTGTGAGCGTCTCATGAATGGATGTGTGAAGTGTTCTGAAACTGCCGGGGTACGGATGTAAGAAGAGCATTGTGTATAGCAGACATGAATCTCCTCTTTCACGCCTCTTTCAAACTAGTGGTCTTCTTTATCCAATATTTGGACATTGCTATCTTTAAAGAAGTGTCCCTTGTCTTTTAGGTGTAGAAAGACAGCCGAGTCTTGCTCTGTAGAGTTGGCCCTCTTATGCTGAGCCATTCGCTTGGTGAACATTTGTTTTGTCTCCCCAATAAAGATCAGATCAGTGCACTCTTCACTACACAGTACTGCGTATACCACATTGCTTTGTTTTTCGCTTGGCATTGGATCCTTTGAGTGTACCAGCTTTTGTCTCAGTGTGTTGCTAGGTTTTTAAAAACACAGGGACATGGTGTTTGTTGAAAATCCTCAGACACTCCAGTTACATATGGGATGACTATGTTTCGCCTACTATGTGTCCTTGGCGGTAATTTCTTTTGGTGCTCCTGTTGGGCTTGGGTGCTGCTGTTTTGCAATATGGGGGCCCTAATTAGCCCTCAGGTTCATGGGATAGTGCACGCTGTAACAGTAAGGTAGTTATAGTTAATGGCCTCTGCTGAGGCAGCCCCTGGTAAACTGGCAGGGCCTATACCGCAAGGGCTTGTGGGATTGAAGTCACAGAAGTTTCTAGTACATGGGCATAGCATTGATTGGTTCCTTAAGTTAACATGTGTCTGCCAGTTGATTGGTGGGCAGAGGTTTTTACCCAGCAACAACAAGTTGGCACCAGCTGTTGGGCCTATATAAGGGGGAGCATCAGGGCACGGGTATTAGACAAGTCACAGACCTGCAAGACGGCATGTTGCGACCTGCGAGCAGCGCTGATCCGGCTTCACCTAGACCGAGTTCGGCAATGGACAAATCAGCACGCCTTGAGGAGATCCTCCGCTGGGCACAGTTTGAAGCTGGCGCCGATGACCTCCGCTTATTAAGTCAAGAGTGCCTGCGCCCCTCCTCTCAGAGAATAGCAACCGGGGCTGAGTCTCCGCCTTCTGAAGAAGCGACGTCACCGATACCTCCCACCACCCAATCAAGAGGTCCGGCGAGGTCCACCCCTTTAAAGCGGTACAGTACCCGCAGCTTCAAGGGCCCGGCTAAGAAGAAAAATCCGGTGCCGAATCTTCCAGCCAAGAAAAAGGTTCCCCAGAGCGGCGGACATCCCCGCCCCAGCACTGCTCCTTCGGTGTCTCCTACAGACTGGCCGCCTGCTTCTCCTTCGGCAGCGCAGGGCCGTGCGGCTCCGCCCACCGAAGGTGTGTCCCCAGCAGAACCATCCACATCGCGCATCACAGCCCAGCCGCCTAATCCCGTGCAGATCTGCGGCCCGCCCCTTCTCAACACAGCACCTACTGCAGCCGGTCCAGTCGTCCAGCCTCTTCCTGATTGGCTGCCTTCAACTCCTTTCCCATCTCAGGCTTGTGTGGCTCCGCCCACTGGAGGTGTCGCTCCAGCTTCTTCACAAGTGGCAGCCAGCCCAGCTACTGCTTGGCCGTCGATGTCACCACCAGCAACCCAGGGCCTCCTGGCTCCGCCCATTAGGGAAGGCGACTCCCTGAACACTCAGAGCTGTAACACTTTAATCAACCCAGCCTCTAGTCAAGGAGGCGTGGGCTCCTTTAGAGCAGTTGCTGCAGCAACAGCTCCGGTTCATTCTCCTACCCAGTCTGTGCTTGCTTTACAGGTCCAGCCTCCGCTGAGGGAACCTGCAGGCAGTCTTCATGAGAGCAATACTGCACAAGACATAGGTAATACTGACAATGCTCAATTGTTAAAATCTTTACTTTGTTTGCTTGTCCCTGGCGCGGCGTCCACGCAGTCAAGCGCAGGGGCCCCTGAATCTGCATTTAGAGATTCTATTTTATGTGAAACGACACCCCTTGGTCTACATTTATCTCAGTCTATAAAAGATAAGATAAACAGGGGAGAATATGTAGATTTACTATCTTTATTGCCTTCAGTAAAGGTATTTTTTAAAGGATAAGAAGAGTGAAGCAGAGGAAGACAGGCGTAGGCCAGTAGCTAGAACCTTTACTAACTGGTTGCAGGCATTTTGCATCTATGCTAACATCCTGTGTTCCGGTCACCCACAGTTGGGGGCTAGTTTATTTAAACATGTAGATATAATTCTAGAAGCATACAAATCTTATGGAGGTATTTCGTGGTTTATCTATGAGGACCGGTTTAGGCAGAAGATGGCCGTTCAGACGTCGATTCCTTGGGGCACTAAGGATGTTGACCTTTGGATGGGCATGATGGCTCCTCGCCCAGTTACTAACCCACCGATGTTGCAAAAACCAGGTCAAAAGTACAATACTTGTTGGGCGTATAATGATTCAGCTTGTAAATGGCAAGGTAATTGTAAATTTAAACATGAGTGCTCTCATTGTGGGAGCAACCACCCAGCCTTTCGATGTGTCAAGAAATTCATTACTACTCCCAACAAATTATTGTCAAAGGAAGCAGGAAAGATTGATAACTCCGGTGAAGCTATTAAATATGCTTCCTTACCTAAGGCAGTACCCAAACCGCAGGATGGCGGATTTAATTGAGGAAGGTTTTAGTTATGGATTTTGGATCCCATTCAGGAATAGTAATTCGGTAGTTGTTCCGGATAACCTTAAATCTATCAATGCTAATGTTGAAGTTGTTAGGAAGAAAATTGCTAAGGAGCTAGCAGCTCACAGGATAAGGGGGCCTTTTCAGGAGCCACCATTCGCCGATTTTAGGATCTCTCCTTTAGGACTTGTTCCTAAAAAGGAACCTGGAGCTTATAGAATGATACATCACCTATCATTCCCGGCAGGGAATTCAGTTAATGACGGGATTGACCCTGAATTGTGCACTGTTAATTATGCATCATTTGACCAAGCCATTGAGATTATTAAAAAATGTGGTAAAGGTGCTCTACTTGCTAAAAGCGACATTGAGTCGGCTTTTAGATTGTTGCCTATCCACCCAGATTGTTGGAAGTTACTAGGTTTCCATTTTGAAGGTTTATTTTATTTTGATTGTTGCCTCCCAATGGGATGTTCTTTATCTTGTTATTATTTTGAAGCCTTTGCCACATTCGTGCAATGGGTAGTCCAGTATGAAACTAATTCCAAGTTTATATTGCATTACCTAGACGATTTTTTATTTGTCGGACCACCTCAGTCGGACCACTGTTTTTATCTTTTAAGAATGTTCATTTGGATGGCTAGCAAATTTGGTATCCCTCTTTCAAAGGAGAAAACAGTTTACCCTACTAATGTGATGCAGTTTTTAGGAATAGAAATTGATACTATTAAACAAGAGTTTAGATTACCACAGGATAAATTAATTCAGTTAAAAAGTCTGATTAATTCTGCATTGGCTGCCAAAAAGCTGAAGTTAAAACATATACAATCTCTTGTGGGACATTTGAATTTTACTACAAAAATAATACCAATTGGCAGAGTATTTAACAGACGTTTAATTGCTTTGACTGAGGGAATAACAAATCCTAACTGGCACATTAGGATTCCTCAAGAGGTTAAAGAGGACCTGCTCATTTGGCAACAGTTCTTACATGATTTTAATGGTAAGGCATATTGGCAAGATGATTTTCTGGGAAGTTCAGTGCTGCATCTTTTCACAGATGCCGCGTCTTCATCTGGTTTTGGTGCTATATTCAATAGCCATTGGTGTTCAGATTCTTGGCCTATAAGTTGGCATGAACAAAACCTGACGAAAAACTTAGTGCTATTGGAATTTTTTCCTATTTTGGTTGTACTTGAGATTTGGGGTGCACATTTAGCCAATAAAAGGATCATTTGGCACACTGATAATTTGGGTGTGGTTTATGTAATAAATAATTTGACTTCTAATTCACCGCCGGTTTTAAGGTTGTTAAGACAGGTAGTTTTTAGGGCCTTAAAGTACAATATTTGGATTAGGGCCAAGCATATTCCGGGTTTTAAAAATAATATAGCCGATGCTTTATCTCGGTTTCAAAGCGATTTTGGAGGATTGCAGACAACCCGGATCCATACGGTGCCTCATGTCCAGATTACCTTTGGGGGCTTGTACTGCCAGAGCATGTGAGGTGTTAAAGAATGCCCTAAGTGAGAAAACTTGGAATGAATATGCAACAAGCTGGTGGAATTGGTCTCTTTTCAAAGATAGCAACAATCAAGGAATTTGGCAGGATAGAGACTTAATTCTGTGGTACATACTGGAGCTTTCAGAGGCTCAGTATTCTTATGCAAAAATTGGAAAAAATTTAGCGGGTATCTCGTATTTCCTTAAATTACAGGGCTTACAAGATTTTACAAAGCCTTTTTTAGTTAAACAAATATTAAGAGGTTTAACCAGAGTTAGTCAAACATTTGACAACCGGAAACCAATAACCTTGTTGTTATTGGATAAGTTAGTTCAAAAACTGCCAGAAGTCTGTTTCTCACAATATGAGTTAACTTTATTCAGCTTATTGTTTGTCTTTTCATTTTTTGCGGCCTTAAGAGTTAGTGAGTCGATTTCTAGCAATAAGAAAAAACCAGGAGGCCTTGATGTTTCTGATGTTGTGTTATTGCAAGATAAATTTAGGATTATACTTAAGAAATCCAAAACAGATCCAACAGGGAAAGGCACTCTAATCTGGTTGGGTTCTTTTTCGGTAGAATATCTGTGCCCTATTGCAACCTTTTTAAAATTTATGGCTTTGCGGCCGAATATCCCAGGCCCACTCTTTATTCATGCAGATGGCTCTTTTTTATCTACCTTTCAATATAGACAAGTCCTGAAAAAGACACTTAGTGCGGTGGGTCTTTCATCAAAAGACTATAATACTCATTCGTTTAGGATTGGTGCAGCCACGCAAGCTGCGCTTTTTGGCTTTAGTGAGCAATCCATTATGAAGTTAGGTAGATGGTCCTCTAAGCGCTATCGCTCATATGTTCGGCCAAGTTTGATTGATGACTAATTTATAAATCCAACAAATTTGTTTTACAGGACACCCGCTCATGGTGTGGATTATTGTCCATTCTTTTGTCTTTCGGGCGAAGAAACGAGCTGAAGAACGCACTTATGGTGTCAACCTAGGCATTAAAAATGTAAATATAGTTTGGATGGGCCTGAGAGGTCTTAAATGGGATGATATGTTACCAATTGCGTTGCAAATGTCTACTAGGTGGGGCATTCCTGCTATAATTTTTATTCACTTAGGAGGAAACGATATTGGTTCACTGAGGTCCATTGACCTCATCAGAAATATCAAAAGGGACTTAGCTCAGCTCCGTTTCATTTTCCCAGACAGTTGTATTATTTGGTCGGAAGTGATTCCTAGATTAATTTGGCTACAAGATGCCAATGTACGCCCACTGGAGCGTTGCAGGAGAAAATTAAATTTTTGTTTAGCCAAATTTGCTAAGAGCGTGAACATTTTGGTTCATCGCCATTTTGAATTGGAGTCAGGTGGAGAAGGCCTTTATTGGCGTGACAGGGTACATCTGTCAGATATTGGCAATGACATCTTTAATATGGGCATTCAAGATGCTATTGAAAAAGCAATTAAGTTGTGGGGTTGGCCAAGTCCAATCTAAGGTTTTAGCTGGTCTTGGCATGGCGGGACTAAAGTCTATACAAAGCGAGGCAGCCTGCTGGTGTTTGAGCAGTGGTTGGCTGGGGATAACACATTTTGAACTGCTCTAAAGAGTTATTAAAAGAAATGTTTTGCTGAAAATTAAATAAAGTTTACAGCTGCGGCCTTTCTCCACCTACAATTTCTGTGTGGTTTCTAATTTTTAAAGTTTAAATCATGCGTGTTACTCATCCCATGCAATATGGGGGCCCTAATTAGCCCTCAGGTTCATGGGATAGTGCACGCTGTAACAGTAAGGTAGTTATAGTTAATGGCCTCTGCTGAGGCAGCCCCTGGTAAGCTGGCAGGGCCTATACCGCAAGGGCTTGTGGGATTGAAGTCACAGAAGTTTCTAGTACATGGGCATAGCATTGATTGGTTCCTTAAGTTAACATGTGTCTGCCAGTTGATTGGTGGGCAGAGGTTTTTACCCAGCAACAACAAGTTGGCACCAGCTGTTGGGCCTATATAAGGGGGAGCATCAGGGCACGGGTATTAGACAAGTCACAGACCTGCAAGACGGCATGTTGCCCACCCTCCTACCCAATGTATATTATTATATATGTTAATACATAAAAAAAAAAAAAAAATTTAAATTGCATGGAGTAAATATTGATATTGTCGCAGCTGTTTTGTTAATGTTAATGTTGGCGGGACTAAAGTCTATACAAAGCGAGGCAGCCTGCTGGTGTTTGAGCAGTGGTTGGCTGGGGATAACACATTTTGAACTGCTCTAAAGAGTTATTAAAAGAAATGTTTTGCTGAAAATTAAATAAAGTTTACAGCTGCGGCCTTTCTCCACCTACAATTTCTGTGTGGTTTCTAATTTTTAAAGTTTAAATCATGCGTGTTACTCATCCCATGACAAAGGCCCAGTCTGGGTAGCCACACGCTTTCAAAGCTCCTCTTAGATATTTATGCTCCTTGTCTTTGGACTTTGTATCAGTTGCCACACATTCCGCCCTGTGGTGCTGAGTTCTAATGACACCCAGTTTGTGTCTAGTGGATGGTGGGAATCGAACAACAGATATTGATTCATATGAGTGGGTTTCCTGTATACTTCCGTTTTCAAGTTACCCTCCTCTTGGATGCATATCAAACAGTCCAAAAAGGCAAGTTTGTTCCGTGGACATTTTCCCTTGTGAATTTGATGTTATTGTCCACTGAGTTAATGTGTTCTGTAAAGGCCGCCACTTCATTGGATCTGATTTTAACCCAAGTGTCATCCACATATCTGAACCAGTGACTCAATGTAGTTCCCTGGAATGTAAGTAAGGCCCTCCTTTCCACTTCCTCCATGTACAAGTTACATACAATGGGAAAGACTGGAGAGCTCATTGCACAGCCATGTTTCTGACTATAAAAAAAAGTGCTTGTACTTGAAGTAAGTGGTGTTAAAGCACAAATCTAGCAACAAACATACTTGGTTAGGACTGACCGGGGTTCTGCTGCTGAGGGTGTTATCTTGCTGCAGTTGATTTCTCACAGTCTCAATTGCCTCTGTCATAGGTATACATGTGAACAATGAAGTGGCAACATATGATACCATTGTTTCTTCTGCCTCTAGTGTAACACCATGAATCTTGGTTACAAACTATTTGGCATTCTGGATATGATGTACTGTATTGCCTACCAATGGCGCTAAGATGTTAGCCAATAATTTTGCAATGCTGTATGTATGTGGGGCTCTTTCTTTGTGTATCTTGGGGAGTCCTTATAAGCATGGTGTGGCTTCTCTGGGGTACAGGCGGCGGGATGAAACTCAATTGATGGCTTTCTCCTTTTCAAGTTGTTGTAAACAACCTGTCACCTTTTTCTTGTAACAGCTGGTTGGGTCTTTCCTTAATGGTTCATGGGAGACCCGACCCCATCAGAATAAT
Source organism: Xenopus laevis (assembly GCF_017654675.1). Lineage (NCBI taxonomy): Eukaryota > Metazoa > Chordata > Amphibia > Anura > Pipidae > Xenopus > Xenopus laevis. Next base: position 73,008,981 of record NC_054381.1, read on the forward strand.
CCTGCAGGATTAATTTGTCACAATCTACCCTACCCCATCTGGGGAATTTAACTTTCTGAAGACCCCATGCCTGTAATTCATCAGGATCACCAGGGCAGTGCGGGAACTACCAGGGGTTGCTGGGTCCGCAACTGTACCTGGGTCCGCACCCCCTTGGGGCCCACACGTGAATCCACTGCAAAGAAGGTTTCTGGAGGGGGCGGGGGACCCGGCTGCATGGCCTGCAGCCAGGCCCTGCAATGTGTAGTTACATTACTGTGTATGGGCACTCCAAAAATGCAGTGAGACTGCACTTCTATCATCCTTATTAATAATTGCTTGCCGATGCTCAAATATTCTCTCCACTACTTTACAGATTTTTTCCCAATATAAACCTTGCCTAAATCCTCTGGTTTAACAATTAATTAAGTCACCAGTCACATGTATTTTTCCACCAGAGTCATTGAAGTTCATCATTTTCAGCATATGACTGCAAGATTCGAAATTATCACAAGTAACTGCCTTTAGTCCTCATTTCAACCAACCATGTTTTGGAGTGGCTGCTAAGAAATTTACTTTTAACAAAAAGGCTCTTTTAGCTGTCCGCTGAGGTTCCTCTCCTACCCATTCCTGTAAGGTATCATTCATACATAAGACACCCCAATGTTTTTCACAGTGATACAGTGATGCTGCTGATTATAATACAATGTGATTAACCATACTGCCCACCTCTTACACCATCTCTCTCTAGCCCATATAGGGCATCATCCCACCATGTAGCTTTAGCACTCTTGTATGCTTGTCTAATCCACCTTCTTGGATATTTTCTTTCTTTCAAATGCCTTTCCAGATCACAGGCCATTTATCACAATCCATATCAGGGGAAAAGTTCCTACTCATATGGAGAAACTGCTCCACTGGCAACCCCTTTGGTTCTGAGGGTGCATTCTTTTAGCCCATAAAAAGGAATTAGTGAAGTTAGGTAATCTATATGTCTCAGTTTGAACAATGGATCATTTCAAATGATCTGGTGTGCATTCCCTCAAATTTCTTTCTTCTCTGCTACACAGCAGGGGACGCAAAGGGATCACACCTGGTAATATACTTCTGGACCTTGCCTGCAGGATCTTCTATGAAAATGATATGATCTTCTATGAAACATTGAGTTTGAGCAGTGTCTAATGGTTTTGCATGAGTTTGAAATACACCATCAATTATTTTAATGTATATATATATATATATATATGAATGTATGTATAACTTAATTTGTAAAGTGCCGTTAAGGAGCTGCAGCACCAAACAATGAATAAAAGTACAATATAAATAAAAGTACACACATTGAGGGTGTCAGACAATAAATACAATGAAAATACACAGTACACAGGGTTCATATCTCTACACAGAGCTTAAGTGAAATGTGGTAAGAAACACGGTAGGAAGGAGGTCCCTACCCCATAGAGCTTACAGTCTAAGTGGGTGGGTGGCTAGCATACGGAAAACATGCCCCAAGTAGAGGCATTGTTCAATAAGTACAAGGAGTAGACTAATGTTCTAGTACTCTAAAAGGTAGTTTTTTCTTGAAGAGATTAAGAGAGCACTCCTTACGGAGGAATTCAAAGATGGAATTCTAGAGGTAAAGAGCAACAAAATAGAAGAGTTTGACATGAGAGCTGGCAATGGATGTGGATGGTGTGAAAAGAAGGTGGCTATGAGAGGGGTGGAAAAGACTGCCAGACACATACAGTGAAACAATTTTGTGAGGAGCATGGGCTTTGGAGTGAAGGGCTTTGAATGTTAGCAGAAGTTTTTATATGCTATCCTTTGCTTAAAGGCAAACTCCACAAAAACATAACTTAAGCTTTTTGAAAATAATTTCAAGCACCATTGCAATATACATCAATTAAACAAATATGCATACTTTTCATAGTTTTTAATGGTTTCTGACAGTTCCCTAAGCCTGGCCCCCTGCTCTCCTGCTCTGACTACTTTACTGAGCTGGCTGACTACTGTATTAGCAGCCAGCTGTCCTCAGCTTGCATCCTCCAAACCACACAATTCCCTGCACAAGTGTACGTAAAGCATTTTAGGACATCCTGCTGCGAAATACCCTTCCTTCCTGCAATGTCCTATGCCTTCTGAATGGTGCATCGGGTGCTTTTACCATCACTAATTGTCCAAATCTGCAGTCAAACCTCTGTCCTCACTAATGGGCCACTACCTCGCCCCAGGGTGGGAATGTGACCTCTTGACTCTACTCTGCCCATCCCGGCTGCACCGCCTTCTACTATGGAACTTACTTCCCACTTTCTGCCATAGGTGTGACATGGCTTTTTGGTTAAGCACCGACGTCCGGCCCCGGGTTGGGGGTTTTTTTTTGTTTTTTTTTTCCTTCCCTCCATATATTTTCCTCTCTTCGGTCAATATCTCTGCCCCCATGATGGGGGCCACGCTTGTATTCTGTCACAGGGTAACTGTTCAGCACACCAGTGCGGGCCTCAGCTTTGGGCAATCGTTGGGACTTGTTGCCACCCTAGATCCCGTAGGAGGGACTGTTCTTTAGCAGATATCTAGGGACTGAGCCCCTGTTTAGGTTCTTAAGCGTTATGGGTATTAGACTCGCTCAAGTTTGGGGGGTGAGTAGGGTGGGGTGGGTATGTAGTATTGTTGGGTTTATGTTTCAATGTGTTTCGCAGACTACTCACTGTATGTTGACTGATGTACTATGTATACTGAATGTGCTCGCTATGATTTTCCATTGGCTTTGTGTTACGGGATGGACACTTCGTTTGGCCTGGCATATACCCGTTTCTGTGAGTTATGGCTAGTTTCTCAATCCTCTCGTGGAACATGCGAGGCCTCAATTCTAAATTTAAGAGGAGCCTAATGTTCAACTATCTGAAAAAATACCCCCCGTCTATCCTTCTTCTCCAGGAGACGCACCTTACTGGGCAAAAAATTTTAGCATTGAAAAAGCCATGGGTGGGTTGGCATTTCCACTCTACCTTCTCCTCGCACTCGAAGGGGGTTTCTATATTGATCAGAAAAAGTTTGCCTTTTGAGCTCTTGAAGCTCCACTTAGACCACTATGGCAGATTCCTGATACTCCATGGCCTTATTGCCAACAAACCCATCCTATTAGTTAACATATACAGATGAAGCCACTTGGATTTGTGAGTTAAATGCGTCATGACTCAGGGTTAATTGAATAAACTGTGTTATCTAAAGTCATCTTAACTCATTTAATGCATTTAACCTTTTCATTAGCATACCAAAGCACCATTGTTCACAATGGTGAATGCTTTGATTAGGTGGGATGTTGTGACACAGTTTTCTGTGTTAAATGAGATAAATGGGATATCTGTGTTTAGTTATTCTGTGTCAAACAGATAAACCAAAGTGGCTGCATCTGTATGTGCCGCCGCCATTCGCAGTGTCGATCCTGGACCTAATGATGACTAAGCTTTCTGAATTTCCCCCCAGCCCACTCTGTATCCTTGGGGATTTTAATTGCTGTTTAAATCCTTCTTTGGACAAACTAGGCCCCGACCCCCGCACTCTGACTAACCTTACCTCATGGGCAGAGGCCCTGCACCTAACTGACCCCTGGAGATGGAAACACCCATCTCAAAGAGAATTCTCTTGTCACTCCCCAACCCACAAGACCTTTTCGAGAATTGATCTGGCCCTTGTCTCTGTGGAACTCTTGCCCATTATTGACCAGGTCAAGTATCTACCTCAGGCCCTCTCTGACCATTCCCCGTTACAACTCACTTTACGGTGGAACCCTGCGGCCACTGATAGACTGTGGCGGCTGAGCCCTCTTTGGCTCAAAAACAATACTGTGGCCGATGCTAATGCCCAAGCTTATGGGGATTATTGGACCTGTAATGCGGGTTCTGCCCCCCAACAAACATTATGGGATGCTTCCAAAGCAGTTATGCGTGGTGCTCTCATGGGGGCCATATCACAAGCTAGAAATGCTACTTTAGAACGAGTCTCTGCTGCGAAATACGATCTCCAGCAAGCTCTCTCTATTCACACCAAGGACCCTACCCCTGCTAATTACACTGATCTGTTGAAGGCTCAAAATACCCTTTCTCAGGCCTCTATTTCCCTCACCAGGAAAGCCCTTCTCTATCAGAATCAACGCATTTTTGACCAAAGTGACAAAAATAGTAAACTTCTGGCGTTTCTGGCCAAGCAACACTCTGCACCCTCGGCGGTTTCATGCATCGTACTAGACGATGGCTCAGTGGTCACGGAACCTAGGCTCATAACACAAGAATTCGCTACCTTCTACCGAAATCTCTACACCACCACGGCACTGTATTCCAAAGCCCAACTCCAGCATTTCTTAGATTCCATCCCCATACCATCGCTTTCCCTTACCGATCAAGCTTTTCTAGACGCACCTATCACTCCCCAAGAGGTTAAGGATGCCATTGCCTCACTGCCCCCTAATAAGACGCCAGGGCCGGATGGCCTCCCTCCCGACTGGTACAAAGCCCTTTCAGATCAAATAGTTCCCAAATACCTTGACACTCTTCAATCGGCTTTTGATAGTAACTCATTGCCCCCCTCATTCAATGAAGCCCTTATAGTAGTTATCCCCAAACCAGGTAAAGACACTACCCGATGCTCTTCCTACCGCCCTATTTCCCTGCTTAACACGGATGCCAAAATCTTAGCTAAAATACTTTCCTCCCGCCTTCAATGGTTGGTCCCAGACCTGATCCACCCTGACCAATCTGGCTTTATGCCTGGGCGCTCCACCAACATCAACCTTCGCAGACTCTTTACCAACCTACAAATCACTCATGTGGAGGCAGGCACCAGAGTCGTAGCCTCCTTAGACTCTGCTAAGACTTTTGATTCGGTGGAGTGGGACTTCTTGTGGGAGGTTTTGGCCCGTTTTGGGTTTGGACCCCGATGTTTAACTTGGATCAAGCTCCTTTACAGGAACCCCACGGCGCGAGTTAGAGTTAATGGCCTCATATCGCCCCCTTTTGCATTAACGAGAGGTACGAGACAGGGTTGCCCCCTTTCCCCGGCCCTATTCGCCCTTGCGATTGAACCTCTGGCGATACTGATCAGGCAGTCCCCTCGGATAAAAGGCTTAACCTTCGGCACTATACAAGAAAAAATCTCTCTATTTGCTGATGATCTTCTCATTTACCTGGCCGACCCTAACGACTCCCTTACCGCCCTTTTAGACCTTATCAACCGATTTGGCTCTTTCTCTGGCTTGCGGGTGAATTGGGACAAGTCTGTTCTCTTCCCCATTGACCCTGACCAACCTCGACCTTTGCCAGCCGAGACCCCCCTAGAGTGGCCACTCAGTTCAAATACCTTGGCGTGACAATCCAGGCAGATGTTTCCAAATATGTCTCCCTCAACTTGGACCCCCTTCTCACCAATCTGACCACCACACTAACCCGTTGGACGAAGTTACCTTTATCTCTATGGGGTCGAGTCAATCTTATTAAAATGATTTATCTTCCCAAAATCCTTTACTTGCTCCATAATGCACCCATATACCTCCCTAAACACTACTTCAAGCGCCTCAACCAGATCATGATCCCCTTCCTTTGGAATAATAAAACACCCAGAATTGCTTGGACCCGGTTATGTGCCCCATGTGAGGAGGGGGGCCTGGCTCTCCCCAATTTCTATCTATATTATCTGGCTTCACAACTTTACTACCTGCACTGGTGCTTTCACCCGGACCCGTACAACCCAAACTCGCAGCTACAGGCTCTCCTTGTAGCCTCCTGGGAAGGTCTCCGACATTTTCCATACCGTTCCCTTAGGGATTATAGTCCCCTGACAAATACTTTGACCACCCCTCACAAATCTTGGCAGGTAGCCCTTAAAATTTTGGGCCATGCTCCTCCGTTACTGTCCCCAAACCTACCTTTGTGGGGTAACTCATACCTACCTCACTTCAGATACCTCCCGGATTTCATATTTTGGCCTAACAGGGACATTAAATGCTTACAAGATCTTCTTGATCCCCAGGTGTTTCCCACATATTGTGCTCTTCAGCGTAAGACCCACCCGACGCCACTTTTGTTATTTCAATACCTTCAGCTTCGACATGCTTTTTACTCCCAATTTGGTACCCTTGCCCCCCAACAGTCCTCCCTGGCCATAGAAGAAACCCTCCGTGACCCTAGCCCTTCCAAATTGGTGTCCCGGCTATACCACTGACTTCTACTCTCTGGACCTAAACCCTTTCTGATTACTCAAGAATGGTGGACTAATAAAATTACAGGTCTTACACAGGAGGACTGGGAGGAGGCGATAGATAATGTGTACGCCGGCCTTATCTCTCTTAAAGATAAGTTGGTTCAGTATAAAATTTTACACCATGTGTATATAACCCCAGTACGTCTTAAGCAAATGGGCTGAATCCCCCTTGACATTTGTCCGAGGTGTCAGCAACCAGGCGCAGACTTCTTCCACCTACTATGGGAATGTCGACTGATTTTACACTTCTGGACGCGAGTGGTTAACTTTCTAGCTGATAACCTTGACTTCCCGAGGGTTATCACCCCATCCGTTTGTCTGTTGGGGGTCTTAGAAGACCTGGTCCCGGCCAAATACCCCAGAATTGCCTTTCGTATCCTCCTTTTCTACGCAAAGAAAACCGTTGCAATGCACTGGATGGGTAACCTACCACCTTCTCTTAGAGCGTGGGTGCAGCTAGTTAATAATGTCTTACCCCTTTACAAACTTACCTATGAATCCAGGGGCTCGCCTACGAAATTTGACAACATATGGGGCTCATGGGCTGATATAGATCCGAACCTCCCTGACTGAACGGTAGTTGTGCAGGCCGTCTGGGTCATAATAGTGGTGGTTCCACTCATCCTGTATTCCCGGTGAGGTCCCTCGGGTGTTCGATTATCCCAGAAGTCCGTTATTGTCTCATAGCAATGTTTATTTTATGGTGCTTGTAGTTGACTTGTATGTTCGGCCGATTTTATGTACCTATGTATAATCTATATGAACCGGTCTGCTTGACTGTCTGTTATGTGTGTATGTTTTGTGTTCAAAACAAAATAAAACTTACCTTTTAAAAAAAACCCTCTGTCCTCTACCCTCTCTTCTCAGCCATCAGTCATGCTAACTCCGCCCTCAGCCTTCAGCCCTCAACCCTCAGTCCTCTTCCTTCCGCCCTCAGGACTGAGGACTGAAGGCTGAGGGCTGAACGCTGAGGGCTGAGGGCGGAGTTAGCATGACTGACGGCTGAGAAAAGAGGGTAGAGGACAGAGGTTTGACTGCAGATTTGGACGATGAGTGACGGTAAAAGCACCCGATGCACCATTCAGAAGGAATAGGACATCGCAGGAAGGAAGGGTATTTAGCCACAGGATGTCCTAAAATGAGTTCCGTACACGTGATTTCAATAAGGATAGGAACATCACAGTACAATGCATTGGGGGTTATGTAGTCCCTGCATGCTGTCTGTAAGCTGTGGTGAAGCTGTTACAATTTGTAAAATCAATGTTTTAGTCCCTCCTTCCCTGCCAGGATTTCAAATGATTCAGAAAGAAAAGAACTGTTAACCAGCTGGATTTCAGCATAGAAAATGGTATTTATTCATCATTTTTGAAATAACAGGTAACTGTGATGGGTATATTAAGGGTTTCTGTGTTATGTGGGCCTCTTTATCAAATTTTGGTTTTGAAGCCGGAGTTCCCCTTTAACAGGCAGCCATGCTAAGGATTTTAGTTGGGGTTGGAAAGGTTGAGCAAGCAGGAAGAACCTGGTAGCAGAGTTTAAGATTGATTGGAGGAGAGAGAGATGGGAGTCAGGAAGACCGGTTAATAGGAGATTGCAATAGTCTAAATAGGATAGAATAAGGACATGGACTAGTGTTTTGGCTGTTGTTTGTGAAAGAAAGGGGTATATCTTGGCTACTGTATATTGCAAATGAAGAAACTGCAGGTTTTGGCAGTAGTATTAATATGAAGAGAAGGAGGGAGACGAGAGAAGTAGAGAAACTGGTCAAAGATGACACCCAATCAGCATGCTGAATTAAACGGGTTAATGGTTGTGCCATCAATAGTAATGGTGAAAGGAAATGATAAGCTCAGTTTTGGCCAAGTGGTTCATCCAGGAGGAAAATGAAACAATGTTCCTCCAGGACCATGGTGCTACATGTAAGATTGTGAGGCACTGGCGTAACTATAGAGGAAGTAGACCCCGCAGTCGCAGGGGGGCCCGGGGAAAAGGGGGGCCCGAACTGCAGTGTCTGTTTCCTCTATAATGTTGAAATCCCCCTCCCCGCCCCTTTCTTTTCTTTAAATTGACGTGCTCGCACCTTATCAATTGTGGCGGGGGGAAGAGTGCCTATGCACGCTGGGCCCCCCCGAATATTTTTCGCTGTTGTTATGCCCCTGCATATAAGGTACATATAGTGCACATGTGCAAACATTTTGGACAGTGAAGCATAAGACAATGCAGTATACAGTGCAACACTGACAAGTACACGGTCCTGCTGGGAAATAGAGTGCAGATACTGTAAGTGAATTGTGCAAAGACTTCAGGCAATGTAACCAATAAGTGGTAGTAAACATACATTTAGTGCAAATATTACAGAGGTTAATGCAGTGTCCTTAAATGTGTGTATTCAGTTAAGAGACCAGATGTCTCCTCCATATGCGCTCTGCCGTTCACATACAGGAACGCAGAAATTTTGTCTGAGAGTTCATCCAGGGATTCCCTTCCCGATTGCAAAGTGGGGCATAGGTATTGATAGCAGCATTCAGAACGGAGTTACAGGTATACTATTATTTAAAGGCTTCCAAATCAAAATTTGATAAAGAGGCCCACATAACACAGAAACCCCTAATATAACCATCACAGTTACCTGTTATTTCAAAAATGATGAATAAATACCATTTTCTATGCTGAAATCCAGCTGGTTAACAGTTCTTTTCTTTCTGAATCATTTGAAATCCTGGCAGGGAAGGAGGGACTAAAACACTGATTTTACAAATTGTAACAGCTTCACCACAGCTTACAGACAGCATGCAGGGACTACATAACCCCCAATGCATTGTACACGTGATGTTCTGTTCCTTATTGACATCACGTGTGCAGGGAATTTTGGGGTTTGGAAGATGCAGGCTGAGAACAGCTGGCTGTTGATACAAAGTAACAGTAGTCAGCCAGCTCAGCAAAGTAGTCAGACAGATCAGCAGGAGAGCATGGGGCTAGGCTTAGGGAACTGTCTGAAATCATTAAAAATCATGAAAAGCCTGTATATTTTTTAATTGATGTATATTGCAAAGTTGCTTGAAATAACGTTTACTTTTCAAAAAGCTTAAGTTATGCTTTTGTGGAGTTCCCCTTTAATATCAAAGTAAGTTGATATCTCTCATACACACAAGTAAAGGACAAGTTGAGCACATTCACATTGAGTCTTGCCACAAAGTGATGCAATACTTCCAGTGGACCTGTCCACAGTATCATTAATTCTTCCACAAAATGCAACCATAGGGGTATCCATGCCTCAACCAGACTAGCATGCTTACCCAGGACCACCTGAGTCTCCCATCTACGTAGGTGAATACATGCGTATGTTCGGGTGTTGGTAACCACATGGCAGTTTTGTGCTTCTGCAAAAAATAGCCATTGTCAAATAAAAAAAATTATATTTTCCAATACCAATTGCAAGCACAAACAGAATATTTTTCTGAAACCTATAGCCTCTGGTATTTCAAATTCTCCTCAGTGCCTTCACCCTGCACTCATGGAGAATGGATGAATACAACCTTTCAATATCCAGGGATACTAAATATGTACCAACAACCACATATATAATGTACCCTCTAATCTTCCTAGGGCATCTGAAGTATCTTTCACATATGAGTGAAGACCCTTCATAAATTTGCATAAGATTCGATCCATGTGCTTCACTATTTTCTTCATGGAACATTAACTATTTCTTCTCACAGCCACAACGAGGGCCAGGTATGGAGGTCAGGGGCAATGGCAAATCGCTTCATTCAGGGACGGGTCTGGGGCGGCAGGACCCACAAGGTTTTTCCTGGCGCCCCAATGATCAATGATCCAGTCCAACCCTGCCAACAGCTGCTTTGCTTCAATAACATACTTTAATAATTTTCACTCCAAATCACAACATTGCATCCCTAATCACTTTCCTTTACACACATCTCTTCAGATGCACTAATTAGGGAGACGCAAGCTGCAACAGGACCCTTTTGGCAGGCACTAACAGCAAGGTTGGCCTTTACCTCCTGATGCTGCAGTCTGCTCCTCGCACTGGGTTTTTAATCCAGTGATAGCAGCAGAGTGCCTCAGTCCCTGGGGAGCAAGTACTTGTTATATGATCACTGAGGAGTGCACTTTTATATCATGTACTGCTAGCACACTAGGGAGCAGTGAATAACCCTTATCATTTTTTCCCTTTTGGCCACCTTACAGTTCACTCCCAACAACCTGGAAAGATGAAATTGAAATGATTTAATACTATACTTCCTCCCTATGCTAAAGTAAATAAGGTGTAAGTGCACATTAATAAAATGGTAATTTGCTCTGGAAACATTTTAAAGTCCACAGAAAGTGCTATTCATTTGGATTTTCTAGCATTTCCCAAATATCTCTTGCAGATGTTGGTAAAGTTTGCATGCAGGTGAACAGTATCAGACTGGGATGCCAGGGGCACACCAGAAAACCATAGACAATAGACCCATTTCCTATACTTTTATTCCTCCTCTCCTCACTTTACCTCTTTATTCTCCTAGTCTTTTATCTCTACATACTATATGCTATTCTTCCATAATTAAGACCCTTAAAAGAATAGAGAATAAGCCAAATGTTTAGAAGCAACCACTGACATCTGGGCCCACCTGGAGTTTTCCTGGTATCCCAGTCGGCCAGCCTGACACTGCAGGTGAGCAATGTGAGCACTGACAGTATGACCAATGCAGGGAACTACAGATGTGAAAATTTCAACAATAATGGGGATTATAGTCTTAAATAATGCAGACTTTTTATAGCCTGAATCTGAGGTTTGAACAATGCAGGGGCCAGTTAATCTCAATTCTGATACATTTTAAAGAGGTCAGACTTTAGTGGAGAGTCACACAAGGGGCTGCTAGTTGGACAGCACTGACATAGAAGATTTGACTATACTTTGCATATGAAAAGTCCCTGACTGCTACACAGAATTCTTAGGAAATGCTAGATGATGGCTGTTGTATTCTGATATCTACAATGGCATCACAGCACCCATAAGAAAAGTACCTAGGCTTGTGCATTTTTGGAGAACAGGAGAAACAGCCTGGGGTCAATGTATCGACTATATTCAAAGGGGACTGCCTAACAATTTGGCATCTACCAGTGAATAGTACTCTATTTGTTAATTGTCCATGTTCTTGACCATATTGTCAAAATACAGAGTCCTCTGCAAAATATTTGACAATAACCAACTATATATATATGTTCAACTGAATGTTAACATTTCATTCAGTATATGTCCAAATACAAAACCTGCAAAAGTGCTGGGATTCAACCAAATCTTGAAGCAAATGCTAGAAATGGTGCATCACTGAACCATTTAAAAGAAGGATTTTAGAAAAAAAAATTTTATAACTATAAAATCCAAATTTTTAGTGGAAAAAAACCCTCACATTTTGCGAGATTTACTATACACAGAGGATGGAAAAAGTCAGAATCTGAAAATATGATGGTGTAAATTCAGTCTAATAAACTAACAACATGGGAATGTAATAAAAATTATAACATTAAAAAAATTAGATGGCAAAGATCACTTTGTTGGTAAAGCAGAATATCTCTTATTTTAATAATATACATATATATACTGTATGAAAAATGGTTTGCATCAGCATTGTTTGGTGATCATGAAGGAACCTATAAAAGTTCTTTGAAATGTTAGTTAACATACTTATCTCACAGTTTTACAAAAAGCTAATTGTGTTGGACATTTTCAACTTATTTATACTGCTTTGAAAACACACCATAAAACAGTTGGTTCCATTTTTTTCTATTTTTTTATGTCCCATTTATCATAGTATGTGTGTGGTCTGTGTTTCATGATGTAAAGCTGAGTAGGAGTTCAAAAGATAATAAATGAAAATAAATTAACATTAAATTTCTGGATCTTGTGCATTCATAGTTAAAAACTAGCAGGACAATAAAAACACATAGTGCTTCAATATTTTAATAGCTTGAATGTAGTATAATATGAACTTGATGGTAAAAATAAATTTATATTCAATTCACACAATGGGAGAAAAATGTCACACAAAAGAAAAGTTTTCACATTGCCCGTAATCTGGCAGTTAATTATTTTATACAATCCCCAATTATTTCAAACAATAATAAGCTTCACCATGAGACATATGCATTGTTTATATAGCACATGCAGGCATGGTATTCCTGTGTGTGTGCCAAGTATATAAATCTGTATTTATGGTATGATAAACCCAGACATGAAAGAAGATTTTATTCATAAATATAGTTTATTTTCTCACTTTGTTATCCTTCCACAAAGAAAAGTAAAGAGGCAAAGTTAAGAAGCCTATATGTTAAGCATTCGATTTCAGAAAAAATGTTTGAGCATTGTCAGACTGTCAAGGCCGCCGGGAGCATGGAGAGACGCGTCTGCTCCCGGCGGCGAAGGATCCAAAATGGGCGCGCCCAGTCGGCCCACGTGGACGCTGGGACGCCAGCGCCGCAACGCCGACGCATGCGTAAACACGCATGCGCAAACACGCCAGCGCAAGCGCAAACACGCCGGCGCAAGCACGCCGGCGCAAGCACGCCGGCGCAAGCACGCCAGCGACGTTACTATGGCGCCAAATTCAACTATAAAAGGGAGCCCAGGATGCCAGAAGGGCGCCCAAGAATAGGTTCTGCTACCTTGAACCTGGGTTTCTGTTATCCTGTTATCCTGTTATCCTGTTATCCTGATACCTGCTCCTGCCTTGGTTTTGACCCCTTGCCTGGACTCTTGTTATTTGATCCTGATCTGCCTGCCATTGAACTCTTGCCTGGACTTTGACCTTGTATTTTGCTTAACCCTTTAGATACCACGACCTTGCACCCTCAAGAGGGCTTCCTCCTTGATCCTGACTACCTCCCTGGAGGGAGCTCCCGGCTCCCTGACATTATTCTTGGGCCATGGATCCCACTGAGGAAGCTCAGCCAGATTTCGGCAGGGCCTTTCGAGGTCTGCATACTCGTATGGAGGCGTATGAAGCTCGGCAAAATTATGTTGGACACACGCTGGAGACAATTCTAGAAAAATAATCCCTGCTGACACCGACTTTTCCAACGCCGACAACGCCTACGCCAGTTGCTGCCGACATGGCTACACAGTCCTCCACTTCTGGTCCACGTATTCCTGCACCGCCTCTCTACAGTGGCGACCCTCAAGCCTGTCGTGGTTTTGTGAATCAATGCCAGATTCGGTTCGCCCTGCAACCTGCTGAATTTATCTCTGAGCGAGCTAAGGTTGGTTTCGTGATCACTCGTCTGGCGGGGAAAGTGCTTGAATGGGCATCTCCAGGCTTCCCTGGTTACGCCTGCATAACCCTATCATTGATTAGTCCTCGGGGCAGGTTTCCCGTTGGAGTCCATACTGCCAACAGCACTGCCTTCCTGCTGAACCCATCCAGAGGGTGAATATTTCTACATCTGATTTGAAGACGCTTCCCTCCTTTTACAAGGAATTCTCTGATGTCTTCTGTAAAAAGTCTGCAGAATTTCTCCCTCCTCATCGTCTCTACGATTGTCCAGTTGATCTCCTGCCTGGAACCATGCCTCCTAGAGGTCGCACTTATCCTCTCTCCCCAGGCGAGACCTCTGCCATGAAGGAATATATCCAAGAAAATCTCCAGCGGGGGTTTATTCGCCCTTCTACTTCTCCTGCAGGGGCTGGATTCTTCTTCGTAGAGAAGAAGGATGGAGGCCTACGTCCTTGTATTGACTACCGGGGACTTAATAAAAGAACAGTTAAGAACCGGTATCCATTGCCTCTGATTGCAGAACTTTTCGACCAACTGAAGGGGGCTAAAATCTTCACTAAATTGGATCTCTGTGGGGCGTATAATCTCATCCGCATCCGTGAGAGTGACGAATGTAAGACAGCATTCAACACTCGTGATGGGCACTATGAATACTTTGTGATGCCCTTTGGTCTCTGCAATGCCCCCGCTGTCTTCCAAGAATTTGTGAATAACATTTTCCGGGATCTCTTGGGAAAGTTTGTGGTCGTGTACCTTGATGACATCCTGATTTTCTCCAAGGACCTAGCAAGCCATCGCTCCCAGGTGAAGGAAGTACTCTCTCGTTTGAGGAAGAACTCCCTCTTTGCCAAGTTGGAGAAATGCATGTTTGAAGTGTCCAAGATTCCTTTTCTGGGCTATATCATCTCCCCAGAGGGTTTCGAGATGGATCCTGTGAAAGTGTCTGCAATCCAAGAGTGGCCTCTACTGCTGAGCACCAAGGCAATCCAGAGATTCATTGGTTTTGCCAATTACTACCGGCAATTCATTAAGGGGTTCTCTTCTCGTATTGCACATATCCTGGCCCTCATCCGAAAAGGGGTAAACCCAGCTCATGGCCCCCACCTGCTATTGAAGCTTTTCAATCCTTGAAGGATGCCTTCACTTCTGCTTCGGTTCTCCGCCATCCTGATCCGGAGTCACCTTTCTTCATCGAGGTGGATGCTTCTGAAGTTGGAGCTGGAGCTATCCTGTCCCAAAGACATTCCTCTGATGGAAAGTTGCACCCATGTGCGTATTTCTCTAAGAAGTTCTCTCCTGCCGAACAAAATTATGACGTAGGAAATCGAGAACTCTTGGCCGTCAAGCTTGCCTTAGAAGAGTGGCGTCACCTCCTTGAAGGTTCCTTGATTCCAGTCACGATCTACACAGATCATAAGAATCTTGAGTTCATTCAATCTCTCAAGAGGCTGAATCCCAGACAAGCAAGGTGGGCTCTCTTCTTCTCTCGATTTAACTTTGTCTTGACTTATCGCCCAGGCTCCAAGAATCGGAAAGCCGATGCTCTGTCCCGAAGTTTCACTCCGGTGGATCGTTCTCCTGAAAGACAAGAGCCAATTATCCCTCCTGTCAAGATCATCGCTTCTTTGTACCCTCAATTTGCTGATCAAACCCTGGCCGGACAATCTTCTGCCCCTCCTGAGACCCCCATCGGAATGGCATTTGTACCTCCTGAACTTCGTCTGTCTATCCTGCAACAGACTCATAGCTCCAAGCAAGCTGGACATCCTGGTCCTGCTAAGACTCTTGAACTATTACGGCGTCTAGTCTGGTGGCCGACTATTCGTAAAGATGTCAAAGACTTTGTTGCTGCTTGTACTGTTTGTGCCACTTCCAAGCCTAGCCATTCTCGCCCTAGCGGGTTACTACAGCCATTGCCTGTCCCCTCTCGTCCATGGACTCATTTGGCAATGGACTTCATAGTCGAACTTCCTCCCTTCAGTGGGAACACTGTCATCTGGGTTGTCATTGATCGCTTTAGCAAGATGGCCCACTTCATCCCGTTACGGAAGCTTCCATCTGCGGTGGAATTATCTCAATTGTTCATTCAATTCATTTTCCGTTTGCATGGATTCGCAGCGGAGATAGTCTCTGACAGAGGTTCCTAGTTCACAGCTAAGTTTTGGCGTTCCTTATGTAAGGATTTGGGTATTGCTCTCCAGTTCTCTTCTGCCTATCACCCCCAAACTAATGGGGCAGCAGAACGGGTGAATCAAGCCTTAGAACAATTCCTGAGGAATCATGTCTCCATATGCCAAGATGATTGGTCTGACCTTCTCCCGTGGGCGGAATTTGCCCATAACAACGCCTGTCATTCATCCACTGGAAGATCTCCATTCATGTCTGTGTACGGCCAACATCCTCAAGCCTTTCCGCAAGACTTTGTTTTGTCTGATGTCCCAGCCACTGATGACCATGCGGCCCATATGTCTGCTATTTGGGCTGCAACCAAGTCTAATTTGGAGAAAAGTGCTCTTGTACACAAGACCTTCGCTGATCGAAGACGTAGACCCTCTCCTCTCTACAAGGTTGGTGATAAAGTCTGGTTGTCTTCCAGGAACATTCGATTGAAGGTGCCATCTCCTAAGTTGGGTCCAAAGTTTGTGGGTCCATTCTCCATCTCAGAAGTGATCAATCCTGTAGCTGTCAGACTTCAGCTTCCCCCTGAGATGCGAATTCCCAACGTGTTTCATGTCTCCTTGGTGAAACCCGCTACCTCCAACCGCTTCTCTATGGATCAGTCTCATCCTCCTACTATCTCTGTGGATGGTCAACAAGAATATGAGGTGGAAAGGATCCTTGACTCCAGAATCTCTAGGGGCTCTCTTCAATATCTCATCAAGTGGAAGGGCTTTGGCCCTGAAAAATGCTCCTGGGAAGGACACTCTGATGTTCATGCTCCTCGTCTTGTAAGGGATTTCCATTCCAAGTTTCCCCAGAAGCCAAATCCTGGTGGTCCTGAGGCCCCCCGTGAGGGGGGGTACTGTCAAGGCCGCCGGGAGCATGGAGAGACGCGTCTGCTCCCGGCGGCGAAGGATCCAAAATGGCCGCACCCAGTTGGCCCACGTGGACGCTGGGACGCCAGCACCGCAACGCCGATGCATGCGTAAACACGCATGCGCAAACACGCCGGCGCAAGCACGCTGGCGCAAGCACGCCGGCGACGTCACTATGGCGCCAAATTCAACTATAAAAGGGCACCCAGGACGCCAGAAGGGCGCCCAAGAATAGGTTCTGCTACCTTGAACCTGGGTTTCTGTTATCCTGTTATCCTGTTATCCTGATTCCTGCTCCTGCCTTGGTTTTGACCCCTTGCCTGGACTCTTGTTATTTGATCCTGATCTGCCTGCCATTGAACTCTTGCCTGGACTTTGACCTTGTATTTTGCTTAACCCTTTGGATACCACGACCTTGCACCCTCAAGAGGGCTTCCTCCTTGATCCTGACTACCTCCTTGGAGGGAGCTCCCGGCTCCCTGACACAGACACAGGCAGTTTGGAATTTGAGCTGTCCCTTGGAACAAATGGTAATCAGACCAATCTTCTTCTTATACATAAATATCTTTGTAAAAGCAAAGCTTGGAGGAAACATGATTTTATTTTTTTTGAATGTATTACGTACTGATCATGCCTTTGCGAAGTAGAATGCTTTGTGCCATTTACCCTGAAGCAAGTCCTAAATATTTGGATTGCATCTGCTTTAGATAAGATCTGGGTGTTTTTCCCCTGCTAGTGAGTAGTCAAAGCTGCATCTGAAAAAAGTAAGAATGCAATTCTATCAATGGTTGATGAAGATTGATCAGATGAAGATTCTTCTGAATAGACAAGATGTATTTAATAAGTTGGTGATCCCTATGAAGTTATCGCATTGGTATGCTTTATGATCAAAATAAAAATAGTATTTACTTTTATGCCAACTGTAGGCCCTCAGAGGCATTTATATTTTTTTCTAATTCATTATAATGCATGAAAATGTGATTCTATGTAAGAACCTGTGTCTGCCCTCTTGGCTACTTATGGTTACAAGTGGGAAAGGGTCCTGCTAGATCTGTAACTCACACCTCAAGGTATTTTGATAGATTGCTTTAATAGTATATGTAGTTAGGACTAGCAGGGCATTAATGAAGAGTGGATCAGCAATAGTCAGTTCTCCCCCACATAAATTCCAATTCCAACAATATCTCCATTTTCTGTGACTTTTGAAGAAGGAGGGTTACAGAATGCCATGGAAGAAATTTCATAGAAGGAAAAATCTCTCCCTTGGTCATAATATACACAAGTTCAAAAGAGGAGTGTTTGCCCAGGCTGGTAGATCATAGCAATCAATCAGCAGATTTACAGAGCTTTACTGTTCTAGAACTTTTAGATTTGCCTATAGAATTTTATATTACTTAAATGCCCAAGATAATTTTCCTTTTAACAAATATTTCATGAAGGTTGTATAATCTGTAGCCTGAGAATTATATATCCTTCATTCCATTACATAATTAGACAGATAACATTGAACTGGGTGCCATTATCTGGTGCTGTGAATATACTGTTCAATGTATGGAAAGGTTAGCTCAAAATTGTAAATATTTTTTACTTTAATTAAATGTAATCACCCAGAAAGTTTCAGAAAAGTAACTCTTGTATTGGTTTTATGGTATGTGTTCAATACCATATGCATAATTATGCAACAAATAATTTTAAAAAAAAAAGTCTCTCACTAACGAAAATTTAGTGGATGTCTGGAGGGAAAAACATCCTATTGACAGGGATTATTCATACTACTCCTCCGTCCATGCCTCCTACTCCAGAATTGACTTCATCTTCACTAAATCCACACGTGTGGACTACGTATGTACGGCTACAATTCATGATATTACATGGTCTGATCACGGCATGGTGGAAACTGTTTTCGCCAAATGGGATGAGGTGAGAGGGCATGGATGCTGGAGACTGAATGAATCCCTGCTATTGGACAAAGGGATTTGTGCTGAGGTCTCCACTTCACTGAGGGATTATTTCAACGCGAATACCCTAGAGGATACCTCAGTTGCGGTCAGATGGGATGCCCATAAAGCTGCAATATGGAAAAAAAGTAGGGAGGCGAAAACCCAGCAACTCTCACAGAGGCTGCACGATTTAGCTATCGCCCATAAACAAAATCCAACCCCCAACTCTTACAAGGACATTCAGGACACGAGAACTCAGCTGATTCAAGTCCTCTCAGATAAAGCGGCCTACGCTATGAGAAGGACTAAACACTTGTACTACGAATATGCGAACAAACCACACACGTTGCTAGCCCGCAAACTGAGGTCTCTACACACCTCCCAGGCCATACATGCAATACGTACCCCTACAGGGACGATAACTAGGGATACTAAGCAAATACTCCACACCTTCCGAACTTTTTATACAGACTTATATGCAGCAGATAAAGCTCCTAGGGCGTCCCAGACACTAGAGTCGGATATCGTGAAGCAATGGATCCCCCCCACCATCACAAAAGAGGATAGGGAGCTGCTAGCAGAGCCAATAACCAAGGAGGAGATAGAGAGGGTAATTAAAGACTCCAAATCTGGCAAAGCACCTGGCCCAGACGGTTATACGACTAAGTACTATAAGTCCTTTGTGAATCAGTTGACTCCATTCTTGAAAGAGCTTTTCCAATCTTTCCTTGAAGGCTCTCCCCCGACGCAACACATGCAGACGGCCACCTTAGTTATGATACTAAAACCTGGTAAAGTCCCAGTCAATTGCGACAGCTACAGGCCTATATCGCTTATCAATACCGACATTAAAATGTTTGCGAAAATATTGGCTAACAGATTATCTGTAATTCTTCCCCGCCTTATACACCACGATCAAGTGGGTTTCGTGCCTGGACGCCAAGCAGCAGACAACATTCGTAAAACGATAGACCTGATTTGTCGTGCACCTAAACAGAACGCCTCCTCCCTGCTTTTATCGTTAGATGCACAAAAAGCATATGACAGATTAGACTGGAGATATATGTTTGCGGTGCTCAACAAATTGCAGATTCCAACACCATTCCTCACAGGGATTAAACAGCTTTACACCACGCCTTCAGCTCAAGTCCTTAGTATGGGACTTCTCTCCGACCGCTTTGCCATCAAAGGAGGGACTCGCCAGGGTTGCCCCATGTCTCCCCTGATATTTGCTCTATCCCTAGAACCGTTAGCTCACGCCAATAGACATAATCCCAATATTAAGGGCATCCGAACCGGAGAAATGGAATATAAAATCAGCCTTTTTGCCGATGATATCATCCTTACGTTGACAGCCCCACAAACCACGCTTCCAAACTTATTACAAACTCTAACACAGTTCCAACTCATTTCAGGATACAAAATAAACCCTACCAAATCGCAAGCATTGCCACTTCATATGTCCAAGCCAGAACTTAAATTATTACAACTTAACTTCGACTATAGGTGGGAGACAGACGCTTTGGAGTATTTAGGAGTATACCTTACTCCTTCCTATGACACCCTGTACAAGGCTAATTACCCTAAACTAATTGATAATCTAAAGAGAGACCTGGACAAATGGCGCTCATATCACCTCTCCTGGTTTGGTAGGATGGCGGCTATTAAAATGACACTATTACCTAGGATACTGTACCTCTTTAGAACGTTACCGATACACTTCCCCGAAACAGTAGCTTCCTCACTTCAAAAAGCTGTATCGAACTTCATATGGGAGGGCAAGAAGCCCAGAATTAAGGCTGCTGTCATGACAAAACTGAAATCATTGGGAGGCTTGGGAGTACCCCATCTATATAGATATTACCTTGCTAGTAGGTTGGAAGCAATGGTACATATTCATGCACCAACTGAGGAACCCTGGCAAACCATCGAAAATCATTATTCAGCCCCACTGCAACTCGCCCATTTATTTTGGATCCCTAAGACAGCTAGGAACTCCCCTCCACATCTCCTTCCCCCGTCACAGCAGGCATTAGATCTTTGGGACTCTATAGCGTTCAAGATGAAATTAAGCAACACTACCACAAAATACAGAACTATTTTTAACAATAATGACTTCCCCCCAGGTAGCACTCCCATGGAGTTTCAAATATGGATATCTGCAAATCTGACGACCTTACTAGATTTCGTCACTGGCGGGACAGTTACATCTTTTCAACAACTTAGGGAAGAATATAGTATTCCCCATGCACAATTCTATCGCTACTTGCAGATTAGGCACTACTTGGTCACTGCTTGCAAATCCCAAACGTCTCCCACCCTTACATATTTTGAAAAACTGTGTCGCAACCACTCATACCCAACACACCTTATCTCACTTCTGTATATGAACCTCGCGACTGACAATACAGAAACACGACAGCCTTACATGCAAAAGTGGGAAGAGGATTTAGACCTCACAATTTCTGAAAAGTCCTGGTCAGAAATCTGGGAAACGGCCAAACGAACTTCAATATGTGCAGCCTCTAGTGAGAGAGCTTATAAAATAATATTTCGATGGTACTACACCCCTACACGCATTGCTAAACTAAGCGGTAACCCGGATCACTAACAGTGCTTTAGAGGCTGTGGAGAGAGAGGTTCCTTCCTGCACACCTGGTGGACCTGTACAGTAGCTCAGGAATTTTGGAGGATGGTGGCAACTTTGCTCTCTGAAGTTCTACATTGCGTTATACAGCCCTCCCCACACACTTTTCTCTTGGGAATGAAGATTAGAGCCATACGCTTGAAACAAACACGTATATTAGCTACTCATATCCTGACAGCAGCAAGATCATTATTGGCAGCAAATTGGAAGAGACCTACACTCCCGGGCTTACAAATGCTGATATCAAAGGTGAATTGGATTAGGGTGATGGAATCCATACGCAACAGACTTCAGGATAGAAGTTATGAGGGGGAGCTGGAGTGGTACCCGTGGGCTCAACATCTGGAGACTTTACAACTTCGAGGTACCGTGCAATAATATGACTTTCCTACCTCCCCAGATCTAGTCAGTCCTGTCTACCTTTCTATTTTTCTTCTTTTTCTTTTTCTCTGTCTACCTTTATACTAAACTCCTTTCATTTCCATGAGGATTCATTATTTCGTTATTGCAATATCCATTTTCATGATATGGTACATAAGTGTTGATTGAGCTAATTGTACGGTTCTTTTCTGTTATGAAGCAGCTGATACACTCACTTGAATACTCTCTTGCATTATTGCTGTACCTGTTATCTTTCTTTGGAAATGAAGGTCAATAAAATATTTAATTACAAAAAAAAGAATTTATCTGAATCTGAAAAAAAAAAAAAAAAAAAGTCTCCACAACTGTAATTGCTTAACCTTAGGTTTTATGGTTTATGTTGTTCTTTTTAGCACATAGATTTCCCCTGGAGGTGTCTGGAAAGCACTGCATACTTTATTGCAAACAAGGTCATGGAAAAGATTCTCCCTATTTTAAAGAGAACTGAAATAAATTTCCAGAAAGCCAGGACCACCTTATTTATATACCATATTACAAGTTTTATTTATTTTATGTTAGATTCATAGTTAGACCAAATGACCAAAAGAAAAGATTAAAAAAACATGTTTTGCCTTTAATTTCACCCAGTAAGAGATGTAAGCTCCAGTTAAGGTGTTTTTAAACAGAGGAAACAATTTTGCTGTTAGATCCTGAAACCTGGAGTGTTCTGGAAGGAACAGGCACAAGACTTTCCATTGGTCTGCATATTGGAACAGATTGCCAAAGTAAGGCTGCTACCATCCTAAGGAAGGAACATTCCGAGGGGAACAGAGACAGCATTGGATGTCCCAGCCAGGAATTGCCCCTGAGCACCATTTGTTTATCTTTTAGACATTGTCAATATGTAATAAAACAAAAAAGCAGTAAGTTTTTCCAGGTGCAGTTATCTGCTCATTGGTTTCTATAAGTGACTAGACCTGTTGCAAACTTTATTACATAATCAGAATTTTTATTACAATTGCATATTTAAGAGACTCATACTGTATGTAAACTCATAGAGGCAGGTAATGACTTGTTTCTAATATTTTTTGATAGTCAGTATCATATCATAGATTGGCATTTAAAAGTATATACAGAGTACTTAAATAAAAAAATCATTAAAAATAAAAATCTACATAAAGCATATAAATAAATCTATAAATCTATTAAAAATGCTGGTTATAAAGAAAAAGAGTATTCAAGTTTGAAATTCTTTCAGTGAAGCAAACTTGAAGTTTATTTCAGTCTGCAGTATAAGCCAGGATAAAGACAAGGATCTGTAGTCATATGTGATCATGTCTATTTAAAAAAATTTCCAACTAAATATAATAAGAGAAAAATTGTGATTTCTGTTGTTTTAGCCTCAAGAATTCACATTATAACCATTAACGACTTCTCTGAAACAGAATGAATATGCAAGACCATGTAAATCCCCTTGTTTATTTATAAGCCTGGAAACTGTGTATATCTTGTCCAGGAATATTCAAGCTTTTTCCCATCCATCACAGTTTTCCATAAATTACATCTCTAATGGGTTAAAGTACTTGTTCATTACAGCTATGAAATCATAGTTTCTAAAATATAGCTGGTTTTGCTATTTTTTTTTTTGCAGTGACATTAATTCCTGTTGCTAGTTTCTGGTACTTTGGAAACAGGAGCAATTTACATTTTAATTTACTCTCAAGATAACAGCATTCTGGTTAGTAGGCCAAACAAATACTAGTTATCAGATCAATCGGGACATAGTTTGCTCAAAGTAAAAAAAAAAAGACGATGGTAGCCCATATTGCAGAAAGGGTAAATTATGTAAATGTTATGTGGCGCTATAAGTACTGAATGGTGGTGGTGGACTGTTATTTGTGTGGCATGCTGCTATATTGAGAGATGTATGGACACCAAAAGGAATGGGAAGGGAAGTTCACCCAATGCATATGCAATGCTCAGGGAATTGTATGTACATAATAGTCTACACAGTTTCTATTCAAGTATATATCATTTATTAGTCTATGTAGAAACACTAAAAATTGGGTCATGGAATTCTAGGCCTAACATTTGAAAGGGCCCTGTGTTTGATTATTTCAAAAATAAGAAAGAAAAAAAAAGAAACCCACTTAGTAGGGTATAGAATCCTGTGACTAAAAGGTCATGCAAACAATCTTCTTCTCTGTGCTGTAGACACTTTGAGACTCTGAAATATATACTCTAATACAAACACTTTGATGTTAAAAATATATAGCCCATAGTAAGCTGCAGTATATTTTAGACAAAACAACTTGCCTAATAAAAACTCTTTTTGGTTTGATAGATTTAGGGGCAGATTTACTAAAGCTTGTGTGAATTTTTACTTCGACCTCGAACTTCTTATCAAATTTTCGAAATTTATTATTGGTAACTAGACAGTGGGAGTTGTAGTATTAGATAATCAAAGTGGAAAAATTCGAGTAGCGAAGGTTCGACTTCGCCATCAAAGGATTCGAAATGTATCACTATTTACTCTAAGTTTTTAAAATATTTATTCCCCAACTTAGACCTGCCAAGCTCCAAGTCCCACTTTGAAAATTCAAATATTCGAAGTTTTAAAATTCGAACATTCGATTTAACTATCCTTACCTATCCTTAGGCTTCAGTAAATGGTTAAATTCTCCATGGAATGCTGGGAAACATTGGATTAACAATACAAACCTACAACTGATGCTATTTTACTTTAGAAGAGACTGTCGCCCAGGCTCATTTTGTGAAATGCACAAATACCTAGGTCTGTTGTTTTGGCCTTAATATGTTGGTCTTGTCATGGTGGTTATATGTCAGTTAATGAGGCTTTTGGTCATATTTAACTCCTTCTTCTGTTGTCCAACTTGGAACTGAAGTGTTAACTGTGCAAAAAAGGGGGTTTGATATATTTATACCCTGAAAAATTATGTACCTGCTTTGTTTGTTTAAAATGACATTATGCATGTGTATTGCATTTTTGGAGACCCCCTTAGCAAAAGTTGAAACAGACACAGTTTTTGGTTTTGTGGGTTTACTGACAAAATCTTTTTCAAAATCTCAAACATTTTTATAAGAATAAAAAGTCAATATGGATTTGTGACAAAAAGTTTGTGACATTTTTACAACCAATTCAATATGTAGCCTAGCTGTAACACACAGGAGGAATGTTGTCTCAACATTCATTTCAATAAATAGCAGCCTCATTGACCACTAAAGGGCAGAGCTTTACAAAATGTTAAGTGGGTTACGGGCAACCATTTCTTGCATGAGATTCATAATGCACCCCTGTGTCCACGCTGGGCAAGTTAACATAAATTAAAGAAGACAGAAAAAGTTTGGCATTGAGAGGCCCTGTGTACAAAACAAGAATATAACAATCAATATGATATACAAATGACACTTGTCAATATATGACAATACGGGATGTTTGCAAGTAAAAACACATATAAGGTTAGTGCTGGCCATGTGTTGGAATAGTTGCAAGTGCAAAGTAAAAAGCAATGCTTTGTGCCTTTAAGGCATACCAGATGCCTCTGACTTGCTATTTAAGTACCCCAGGTGGAGGAGGTGGTGGAGGAGGAGGTAGTAGTAGGCATTAGCACATATTATGAGTGCTGAGTAGCCAATGTAGGCCATAGGTAGCCAACATTACTTCATAGTGCAAAGTAAGAACCAACACTTTGTGCCTTTAAGGCATACTACATACCTGTGACTTGCTATTTAAGTACCACAGGTGGAGGAGGTGGAGGAGAAGGAAGATGAGGTAGTAGTAGGCATCAGCACATATTATGAGTGCTGAGTAGCCAATGTAGGCCATAGGTAGCCAACAATACTTCATAGTGCAAAGTAAGAACCAACACTTTGTGCCTTTAATTCATACCATATACCTAGGACTGGCTATTTAAGTACCACAGGTGGATGAGGAGGAAGTAGTAGTAGGCATAAGCACATTTTATGAGTGCTGGGTAGGCAAAGTAAGCCATAGTTAGCCAACAATACTTCATAGCGCAAAGCACAAGGTACACTTTTTCACTTAAATGTGTAGACATTTGCATGGACATAGGCTATTGTTACGTGAATGCACATAACATGTAAAACACATACATACAGAGCTTGATTAGCCCATGTTACCTTTCAGGGTCAAACTGGGGGGCCTGGGCCCACTGGGGCTTCTGCCTCAGGGCCCCCCCTCTGGACTCTAAGGGCTATTGTCTCCTGTCCTGCAACCCTCCCACCCACCGCACGTGTGCACACTCATGCTTGTGCGTCATTGCAATCACTGTTTAGGCGCGGCAAAAAGCTGCGCAAGTGCATGTGCACGCAGGGGAGTTGGCCTCAGGGCCTGGAGGGAAGCCCTGAGGCAGAAGCCCCGTGAAGAAATCCAGGTGGCGGGGCCCACTAGAGCTGGGTTTTTCCAGCATCCTGTCGGCCCAGTCTGACCCTGTTACCTTTGAAGCAACACTGCATTAGTGATAAATATACAATAAAAAATTTAGTCATATGCTTGCAATGATTGCAATTCATTGACCCTTACATGTAACATTTTTGGCCAAGTGAATGTGTTTGGCAACCCTGCTACATCACCATAGAAATATGTTAGAGCAAATGCACTTTTAAATGTTTGTAAGTGCTTTTCCAGATGTTATTGGAAAGGGCGCCAATAAATGTTAGATATGGCAAACCTTGGTGCTGATAACACCATAAGTATATACATATGTTAGAGCAAATGCACTTTGATGTTTTTAAGTGCTTTTCCAGATGTTATTGGAAAGGGTGCCAATAGATGTTAATATGGCACCCCTCAGTGACGAGAATAAAGCATGGTGTAAATAATGGGATGTGTTGTTTGGGAGTCAGTCCCATTGCTGGGTAACGGACAAAGTAACACCTGAAGCATCAATAGGGTAAATTTTGCCAGGAGTAAATAGGCCAGTGTCGGTTGGAAAGTGACACAGACTGGAGCTAGGGACATTTGTCCCCTCAGACAGGACCTTGTCCCCTTCCATGCCCCCTTGCCCTCTGATGTTAAGGAGCTTCAAAAGTGGAGGGGGAGCAGCAGATGGACCAGGGACTTCACCCTCAGCAGAGCCCCCTGGTCGGTGAGGCTGGGCTGCCATCAGGTCCTGGAATCCTTGATGGACGGTCATCTGCATCTCCTGCATTTCTGAATGGATTTGGGCTATCCACCGCCTCATCCAGAGATCCTGGCGGCGCTGTTGATGAAGCAAACCAGCAGCCACCATCGCGTCAATGAGCCCCAGTTGCGCCGCAGGTCGATCACCCAGTTGCCGTCCTTACTCCTGTGGTGTTCCCCCAATTGCTGCAGCTGGAGCAGCGGCTGCAGGAGCAGCAGTGGCACCAGCATGACCTACAAGAAAAATCAAATATAAATATAGATACATATATTGGACATATATTGCATAACCCATAACAAACAAAAGGTTTTGAAGAAAGTTGGCAAAGTTAACATTCCAACTTAAATTGGGGGTGGGTGTTAATATGTTTGGGGAGGAGGCATAAACATGACAACATTAGAGTGGAAATTTCACACCAGTCTTTGAAAATATGGGGGTTTTTTTATACAAAAAAAAAAATGTTTACAGGACATGTAAACCCTCCCCACAAAAAATGTTATCAGTGAACAGCTTCTTCTAATACCTGCCACTCTGGTTGTTAAACGGGTTAACAGTAAAGGCTGCAGCATACCCTTAATCACTTAGAATTCCTTCTCCTCCTCTAACCCCCTCTGCCCCCCTCAGGAATTGACTTTGGCTGTTGGCTCAGTTCTTCTCAGCTCAGATTACTAAACATACCCTCCAGTCTTACAGTCAATGAAGAGATAGCTTAACTGATTCCCATAAAAACTCTGCTCTAGCTGTCTGATCCTATTTTGTTCTCCTAACCACCACTCTTGTGCTCAGCTAAGCTCAGCTTAATCATTACAGTGCTCAACTCCAGCAGAACTTTTTATCAAAGTATGTTGTGCCTGGGTAAACCTGCATTTTGCATTGCATAAACTTTACAGCCTACATGTCTCAATGTTACTGATGTTGTATCAGAGAGAGTCATAATATGCAAAGTATGATGTGTGTTGAGTACCCAAGGAAATGTGTAAAAAGGCATACTTTGCCTTTAATTTGTCCCCAATAGGAGATAAAAACTGCAAAGGAGATGTTACTAAAAAGAGAATGGTTTCTCTGTTTAAAGGATTTTGTTGTTTGGCCCTGGAAGCTAAAGTGTTCTGGAAGGCAAGCCAGACAATCCATTCCAGTGGTCCAGTTCGCATATTGCAATTGTAGTGAAAATGTAAGAAAGGTCTCTGTGAGCAGGCACAGATCAGGAAGCTTATCTGTCTGTTTTAAGAACTCCCACAAAGGCTTAGGGTGCTGCCTGCCACTGCAAGGAGCAGAGGGAGACGTGACCAGGTGACTGAGAGTCTAAAGTGATTGAGGAAAGCCAGAAGGTGAGACAGGCCAAAGGCTGGTAAGATGGTATTCCAGGAGGGGAGAGTCAGCAGGGCTTAGGGAGAAGCCCATAATATTCCAGAGTTTGGAAGTCACCCTGTATGGTGAGAACCCCCAAAGTGGGGAAAAGTTTTGAATGCATGCTGTTGAAACACTTATGAACTGTGTTCCTGTTGCCTTTATGTTGGGAAGAGTTTCCCTGAATAAACCTGTGATTTTGCCTGAAGACATGGTGTCCCTGTCTTTATGCTTTTAATCCTACACTTAACTGCCTACCATAGCTAATTTCCCCCAAAAACTGAATCTACTGGCAGTCAGTTTGTCACAGATGCTACAAAATAATTAACCCCTTTAAAGTTCCAGCAGAATTTTAATTGCACTTAGTGTCAGCCGTTTTGTGCTCTCTCATTTTAGGGGCATTTCATATGGGGGGGGGGTAGATTTTTATTTTACCTAGGAAAATTAAACATAATTTTTTTCAGGAGAACCTGAGCTTTCAAAATCTGAATTTTTGTGTTTTTCCACTTCTAGACCAAGATTTAGAGTTATAAAGAAAAATTTTTAAAAAAATGCTATTTTGCATGGTATATGAATCTATACCAGAAAAATATTTTATGCACAAAAATTCAACTCATTTTGAAAGCCTTGTGTATTTTGAATGTGCTAATACCAGATATGTATAGTTTTATGCAATTTTCTGACTATAGATAAAAAACTCCAGCATTAAATTACTGAATTTTCAAAGCACTACCCAAAATATGGCATACTTTACATTCCAAAGGCAAACAAGTCTGTAACAGAAGGTTTGCCCCAGGAAACGATATAGTTTTGATTAGTACACATTCTGCTGAAGTCAAAATGGGTAACTATGTTTTTGTGCTCCCCTAAATACCAAACATCAAAGCTATTCTGAACGTAGCTGTTTTTTCAAAAATGAAAATTCTGAAAATTCACCTCAAAAGGCTCACTTTGAAGATCGTATCTCCCACAAAGCATAAGGTACCAATAAAATGAATGCCAGGATCCACTAAACAGTTTGATACCCATTGTGCATAGTATTTCCAAAGTATCTGGTACTTAGACCCACCAACATTGCATACAAATTTTATTGCAAGAAAAACATATATTTTCCAAAGGTACACATTCCGACAAATCCAAAATGGGTAAATAAGTCTATCTATGGTAAGCTACTAAACTGCAAGGCCATGCCAAATGGTTTGAAAATTTCTGAATTGTTATGAAATTTCTGAAAATAGTCACAAAGCATTCACTTTACTCCCTTATATACCCCAGATAGCATACCAACATAAAACATGCTAAATAAGCCCGCAGGGGTCTACTGAACACTTTGATGACCAATATGCAAAGATTTACTAAACTATGTGGTGTACGGATACCCCCCCAAATTTTCAATGGGCAAAAACAAAGAACAAGGTAGAATGCAACATATAACTTAGATCCAATAAAACCACTAGAATAAAAAAAAAACCTCACATAGTGTAATCAGCAGGCAGAATCATAGTCTGATTATTTTGGGTTGGCCAAAAAATTGTTATGGACAAAAACAAGCAAACAACACCTACACAGAGTTGAAATGGCAAAAAATGCATAAAATCATCAAAACTGTAATATAATTGCTAAAATAACATTAAAAAGTTATCTGCACTATGTTGTATACACTGCAGAGATTGCTGAACAAAGGAGCAGCACTGTTAATTTAGTTAAAATTAGTTACAACATGATAATGCTAAACTGCAAGATGCATGCACTGTCTACTAACAATGAACAACTGGCTTAAATATAATACCCGTAAAACAGGATAATGAACTACCATGTTGGTCACTATGATGATAGTTATGAAATAAAATTCTGTTAATAATCAGATGTTGCAATGACTATAAATGCGCACAAAAGTTCAAATATGATAATCATGATTGTCAAAAACAGGCAGAAGTCAGGACAGACAGAAAACTAGGAAAGGTAAGGAACAGGCTAGGTAAAGAACAGACAAACAGACTAGAAATGCACCCAGGAACTATTAGAAATAGACCTACATTGGACGATTGGAATTTCATGACGTCATGCGGCGTGCCGAAGTAAAATACCCCAGCATCAATCCCGTGCCTCGCACCCGGATGCGGCAGTGCGCATGGCTGCATGCCAACGAGGAGGTGGCGGGTGTCCACGCAGTGAGAGTGGTGGGCATCCCTGCTGCACTACTAGACCACCAGGTGCCCTCACAACAGGTCACAATAGTGTCTTATTATTGCCTTTGGTTAAACATGGGAAGGTACCAAAACTTGGTTAAATATTCTTTCCAGCATTTTGGCATATGAGTTATGAGTTTTTGGCATACATTAAAGAGATACTGACAACAGAAAATAATCTTTTTTTATATCTATAATAACCTTGCCTTTGAATGCTATTTATAATTTTGCCATAAAAGTATCTGCCTGATGCTTTTACATTACCTTTCTTACCCCCATGTTTCTGTATGAGGGGGCTGCCATATTTGTGCAGCAGTAGTCGGTTAGCATTAGAAACTCTAACTGACAAGTTGAGAAGGGACAGTCAGGTTGGCAAAACAGTCAGGATTATGAACAGTCAGGATTATGAACAAAAGCAGAACGCTCAGTGTGAAAAATGATCAGTATGAACTAAAGATAATGTAGATTAATATTTTAAAAATAATAATTGGATTTACCTGTAGTATGCATGGTAATTTGCATCTTGTTAAGAGAAGAGTCTCTATAACCAACAACATATGCTGTATGCAGGGTACTGATTATGAATATTTTTCTTGCAGGATAGGCTCTGATCATGGATATAATATGCAGTAGGTCTGATGGAGTTATTTATTCAGATATGATAAGCTGCTTTTTTTGGTTGAGAAACACTTGCAGGTTAGCTTTCCTGCAATACACTAATGCTGTCTTTGTAGTATAGTGGCTAAGTGCCTGTGTCAAGGCTAAAGCGAATAAGTTTGCCATCTATCTTAAATCTTTATTTATTATTACCATGTGGTAAATATCAGTACACTAATACTGTGCATATCAATGGTTCTTCAAGCTGATTATCAAGCTTGAAAAATTAACTAAAATGTTCTGAAAGCTTGCTATGAATATATTAGTTAGCCAATAAAGGTATCGCCTTTATACCACTTTTGTTATTTTTTTATTTCAAAAGGGTTGCCCTGTAACATTTTACTGGTTAACACGGTACAGCAACTTTACCTGCATCCAAACAATGTAATGATGTTTTAGAGACTTCAGAGGTAAATTCTATTCTAGCTAGATGCGTTGAATTGTGGTTTAATATCTGCAGCTGGGTAACACACTGGGCATGCTGAGTAAAGGCTATACAAATCAAATTTTAAAAAATGTGTAGGTCACAACACGTGTATTTTAGATATCTTTGAATACCATCTATGACCACAATTTCTAATTGCAGAAAACAGCAGATGGCGCTCAGAGTAAATATTTTTCCTACTTTATAGTTTTAGAAAAAATAAAGCAAAGTGTGTCAGGTATTATTTTTTAGAATATTATACCTGCAGTAAAATAAGTAGAAGGCTGGCTTGTGGAATATGTATTGACACCCTAGCTTACAGTATGATTATATTAAAATGTTGCCTATAGTTTATTCATGTAGAATGAAAAGGTCTAGTGATGCAATAAAAGCAAGCCATTTAATTGATTGTAGTTGTATATGTAGGGATGTGAAAATCTTAGACACCCTTACACATTACAGACAGGCACATCCCTAGTAATATGGATACCTTAGTGGGTCCTTATGGGGACCTTGTGCTTATGTAACCCCTGTAGTTCACACAGTGTACACCAGATGGCACTGTGCCAGAGTATAAAAGGTTTAGGAACCATGTGTTCTGGGTCCATTGCTTTAGCCCAACCAAGCAGGCCGTAGGCGCCTTGGCCCTAGTAATTAGACAGCTATACTCAATTATAGATCACTCTAGGAGTGATAGAGAGGTTATGTAGTTGAGCAGCTCAAGGCTATGCCGAGGAGATTAGAGGGATTAAGATCCCAGGGTATTACTGACCCGGAGTAAGGAACCAAGTGTTGAGATAGGGATGGTAGGAATTCCCCTAGTCTGCCACTGGAAGATATCCTGAAAACTGGGCAATACCCATCACATGCTGTCAACTTACTCTCTGCTGTATATTCCCTAGCCTGTCGGGATTCAGCCTATACGTGCTGTGAGTATATGCTTCCTTTATGCTGCTGTGTATGTTCTATGCTCCATTGTGGATCAATGTGCTGAATGATCTATGTGCTATTGTTCAATAAATACAGTTCTATGTTCAACCGTTAAAGAACTGCCGGCGCCCATTATTGTGCTATTGCACCTAGTTACAGTTACACTACACCCTGCCTCCACCGCGTTGCGAGGGCTTGCCCCTGAGAAAGAGAGCTCATCTGTGGTATCAGCCCACAAAGGAAAGTAGCTAAAACTGCCCTCACGCACGAAGCAGTTTACTATAGCGCTACATATACATTGTGCAATTTAACTAAATCTGGGAAATTAAAGAAAAAAAATAATATACCGTAAATATTCATACAAATTTCAAGGTTAATATCCAATAGCTATGTTTATTTGTGATGTCCCTAGGGATGCATCAAATTTCTTCTATGCAAAAATACACTAACATGCACTAGATTTTGGAGATACTGTATGTTTCTTACTTTCTGAAGTCAGATTTGGCTTTAATGTTCATTGAAAGGGAAAAAAGTTTTTGACAAACCTGGTTACCCAAACAAAGATAAACCCAACAAGGCCTCAAAAGCTGGGCACGGCAGAATATAAGATGGGGCTTCTAGTCCATGGAAGTGGTCTGCCATAGATTCATTCAGCTTCCCAAAAAACCTACTTGGTAAAAATTCCCATCTTTGTGCCTCCTGTAATTACAAACCTTCCTTGTTAATCCTAAATCGCTTGTACAGTAGACAAATGTTACTTAAATTTTGAACCTAGATGGGGGAGATAGCTTTAGTTATAGACTTACACCCCAGTCTGTACTTTGAGCCGTATATTTTTAAACAAAAGATTTTGTTTTCCTTTAAGAGAGCTGTTTTACACTACCAATAATAACACATAGGCATGGAATCTATGAATCTCGATAGTTTCATAGACTCCTCTGTAACATGCCTTCACTAAAATAAGCTTTAATGTACAGCAAGTGCCACTATACTGATAAGAATATACAATCATAAATACATAAATACATCTGCTAGCACAAAACTGTATCTTATATACTATGACCTTTGTTTCTAGAGTTTCCACTGCCAATTACTTGTAAATAGTTATCCCACATTTACTGCATTAACCTGTATTAATTTATGATGTGTTTTGTATCCTTAAAGGAACACCAACAAATGGAAGTGGTTTAAAGTAAATAAAATATAATGTGTGGTGCTCTGCATTGGTGGCTAAACTGGTGTGTTTGCTTTAGAAAGACTACTATAGTTTATATAAAAAATGCTGCTGTGTAGCCATGGGGGGTAGCCATTCCAGGCTAACCATTGTATTCCATTATAGATCCTATTATAGAGCCTATCTATTATCTACTAAGTAACATGTGACTTTTCTCTTTTTTCAGCTTGAATGCCTGCCCCCATGGCTGCACAGCAGCTTTTTTATATAAACTATAGTAGTCTTTCTGAAGCAAACACAGAACTTTTATCAAAGCAGGGCAACAGTACATTATATTTGAATTACTTTAAAACACTTCATTTTTTTATTGTTACTGTTCCTTTAAGAATTATATTAATGAGCTTGAAAGAACACAGAGTTGTGTAACAAATGGAAGAATTAAGATGTGAGGATATCATTCTTTAAATGCATAATATTTGAGGCAGCAGTAATGCCAAGATCTAGAGTTAGTTTAGTACAGGTACGTAGAAAATTGGTATACTTAACACCAAAATTTTCTTTTCCATTAGTCTGTAAGGCAGTACACCAAGGGTTAACCCTTGTGTCTCTCCCGATAGGACAGGTAGCATAAAAAAAATAATTATCAATATTTAAATCCCCCAAGACAACCCCTCCCCCCGTATGTTATTTCCATAGCTCTACCATAAGACAAAAACACCACAACATAATGCTGTAACTTTAAATATGGGACGGATATTTGTGCTACCTTACGGAATAATGGGGAAAAAAAATTCAATGGTAAGTATTACGTCTTACAGGTGTAAATTCCAAGGGAATTTTCTAATTTCCCTAATCATGGTTGGGGCAGAGTAGCTCCAGGAAGCACCGACTGTAGAACTTTGCTGCCAAAGGCTGGACAAGATGTCTAGCTTGTAATGTTTGGCAAATGTATGCCAACTTGACCAAGTAGCTGTCTAGCAGATGTCTTGAGAAGACGCATAACACCTTTCTGCCACAATGTAGCAACTTCCTTGTGGAGTGAGCTCCCACAAATTCAGTTGGCTCCTTATCTTCCAGTTTGTAGGTAAGCTTAATGACCTCCTTAAGCCGTCTTGAAATGAAAGCTTTCAAAACCTTATACCCCTTGCTCTTTCCAGCAAAAAGAATGAACGGATTTCCTGAAACAAAAAGTTCTTCCTGGTAGTCATCAAATCTATTTGTGGGATAGCTGTAGAAAAATTTCTGAAGCCATTATCTTGCACAGAATGTGATCAGTCTCCAGGACCTGTTTCCCCCTTGATGATTCAAGAAACCACATACATTTCTGACTGGGTTATTATATTCTACAGGAGTATCTTTTTGTGAAAACATTTTAATGCTTTCTATACCACCTTCAACTCTCTGTAATTTGAGGGTGCCATCTTCTCCTTCTGTGACCACAACCCCTGTGTCATATAATTGCCTGGGTGGGTTCCCCACCCTTTAACTTATGCATCTGTTGTGATAGTAACTCGAGCAGGATGCAGACATTTCTTTGTTTAGATTCTTTGGCCAAGTCAGCCACTTAGTACTGTTTTCATTCTGGGTGAAACGCTCATATCTCTGTCCATTTCAACCATTCCAGGTTCTCAGGACAATAAGTTGAAAAGATCTTATTTAAGCTTTGGCCTAAGGAACTAAGTCTATGGATGTGATCATGTGACCAAGGACTTTCATAGCTTGATGGATGGAAATAAAGTTTCTCTTACATATAGTCCTTATCTCCTGAATAAGAGTATGCACTTTTTCTTCTGGCAGGAATATTTTCATGTGATGAGAATCTACCATGGATTTACTGAGATGGATGGATGCAGATTGGATTTTCCTCTTTAGACAATCCAGCCATAATATCCCAAAAATCTAGAGTTTGATGTAAATGACTTTCTATTTCTTCCCTGTTGGAGGCTTTCAGCAGCCAATCATCCAAATAAAAAACTATAAAGATGCCCTCTTTCCTTAAAGGACCAGTAACATCAAAAAAAAAATTTCAAAAATTCGTTAGTATACAACAAAAAAATAACACCAAGACAAATTAAAGTTTAAAATAGCAAAGCCTTTATTAAGAAATAACTTACATAAACTCCACTTCCTGTCCTCTTCAGAAACGGCGAAAAGGCGACCATCCATTCTGCGGCGCTTGACTTCTCCTCCCTGGCTATTCACTGACAGCGTGTCCTCTGCAGCCATCTCATTCTCCAGCTCTTCTTCATCCTCCCAGGAGCAGCAGTAGGAATGCAATGTCGGCAGGCTCCCCATTGGATTCACGAGGGGTGCAGGAAAGTAGAGGAGGGCAGTGTGTCCATTCCTGCCTTGTGGTATATTAGCATGGAGTCCAGAAGCGGCCAGGAGAGGGGCCACATGAAGGGGCATGGAGCACTGAGCAGCTAACTCCGGGTTCGTCGCAACACAGCCACCTGGTCGGTTATGTGCAGGTCCGGGAAGAAAGGGATATTCCTGGCCCAGTCCACAGCGCTGAACAGTAACCGGCCGCCAGCTCGCAGATGTTCTAATTTCAATGCCTATGATGTTGATGGGCTGCATGCGTTGGCTTCCATATCGGGACGTGGGGTAGGGTTCGGCCGGCAGCAGCATGTACAAGATTCTTACAAGAATCGATCGAAGCACGAAGTCCGAGTTCCTTCTCTGCGCCAAGTAAAAGCTGATTAGAACATCTGCGATCGGTGATGTCACGGATGACAGCAAGGAACTGGGCGCTAGGCTAGGTGACAGCGAGGGAACGCTATGTGAACGCAGCAACTGACTGGAGAGACGCATCCAAGGAGCAAGATGTCGGGTTTGTTGCTGTTCGTCAGGCGAAATTAGAACATCTGCGAGCTGGCGGCCGGTTACTGTTTAGCGCTGTGGACTGGGCCAGGAACATCCCTTTCTTCCCGGACCTGCACATAACCGACCAGGTGGCTGTGTTGCGACGAACCCGGAGTTAGCTGCTCAGTGCTCCATGCCCCTTCATGTGGCCCCTCTCCTGGCCGCTTCTGGACTCCATGCTAATATACCACAAGGCAGGAATGGACAGACTGCCCTCCTCTACTTTCCTGCACCCCTCGTGAATCCAATGGGGAGCCCGCCAACATTGCATTCCTACTGCTGCTCCTGGGAGGATGAAGAAGAGCTGGAGAATGAGATGGCTGCAGAGGACACGCTGTCAGTGAATAGCCAGGGAGGAGAAGTCAAGCGCCGCAGAATGGATGGTCGCCTTTTCGCCGTTTCTGAAGAGGACAGGAAGTGGAGTTTATGTAAGTTATTTCTCAATAAAGGCTTTGCTATTTTAAACTTTAATTTGTCTTGGTGTTATTTTTTCGATGTATACTAACGAATTTTTGAATTTTTTTTTTTTTATGTTACTGGTCCTTTAATGCCACTGCATGAACAACAATGATTCCGCCACATCAGACTCCGCTTACGTTTCTGTCTACCTCCTATGTGCACAGCTTGTCTGGATCCCCAATTCTCCTAAAACTGAAGTGACTGCTTTACACACTATAGGTAGAATTCAGGCTAAAAATTCTAACAAGGATGATAAGCCCAATGCGTATATAAAATGCATGCATTGCCAGGGGACACCTTCTTCCCTCAGGGGTTAACCCTAAGATAACCCCTCCTCAGAGCTTGGATCTTCAAATTCTTTCTTATCCACATCTTGGCACCACCTTTCCACAGGTAGGACAAATACATGCTGGGGGATCACTTTCAAAACTAATGAACAACAGTTGTACACAAGAAAAAGTAAGTCTTCTTTAAAAAAAAAAAAAAAATTTAGGATTTTGGAAGTAGGTTATTTTGCTTATTTTTAATCCATTTAGAAATTACAATCTCTATAACTCTTTCTTTATTTTATTTTCACTACTTTTATATTCAACTGCTTCTGAAGTATTCTGTAAACAAGACATTATTGTAGTTTTCCTTCCATCATCATTCCTCCATGGCTGCTAGCCTAATGGGCTTGGCAAGCACAAAAGAAAATACTTGTGATGGGAAATAGCTGAAAAAGTGTGAAAGTGACAATGTCAGCCAACTGCCACTGTCTTTATTCAGTGAAACCAGACTGTATGATGGAAGTATAAATGTAAATCTCTTTAAAGTGTCTGTGGCAGAAACACACCATTATATACTCTGTTTACAAGAGTGAATGTGCTGCCATTACATTTTCTACTAGTCTCAGGGAGAGGTGCTATTATACCCAGAATGCTTGCCTACTAACAAACAAATTCTGGTTTTGAGGCTGTTTAGAACTTGCATGAAATTCAAACTTGACATCATACCTTTGGCACAAACTTCAATCCCTTAAATCCTGTTAATGCTTTTGTCAATTTATTGTCTTATGTGATCCTTAGGCCCAGACTGGTGATTGGTGGGTTCTGGCAAATAAGATTTGTTAATTATATTTTCTTGTAAAATTATCAATAAAAAAGCAAAGCAATACAAAATCAGGAGACAAGAGTGCAGTCAAGGTCACAGGCCGGGTCAATAACACCAATATCGCAGTACAGTAACATGATCCAAGAGAGTAGTCAGTAAACAGCAAAAGGCAGGACAGACAGCAAACTAGAAATGGTCAGGGAAAATAGACCTACTGTATGTTGGGTAACTTGAAAAAGGTACATGCGCCTTTCAATATTTGAATTTCGTGCCAAGCACAATTACGTCAGATGCAGATGCTCGCCTCAAAACCCTTAAGTGAAGTAAATATGCATCAAAATAAGAGTAGACGTGCAGAGAAATAGTAATAGGCAAAGGTATTATTATTAAGTAGTAGTCAAGAGTCTTTGTCATTGCTTTTTGTGTTCATAATGATTAGAGAACCAGTCCTGTTTTGCTTTGCTGAAAAATTCATTCCATCTAAAGTATAGTTAGATTGTAAGCTCAAATAAGCAAGGCCCCTCTCATCCTTTTTTAATCCTTTGTTTTAGTATTTGTATGTTGTTTGTACAGGTATGGGACCTGTTATCCAGAATGTTCGGGACCTGGGGTTTTCCGGATGACGGATCTTTCCGTAATTTGGGTCTTCATGCCTTGTCTACTAGAAATTCATTTAAACATTAAATAAACCTAATAGGCTGGTTTTGCTTCCAATAAGGATTAATTATATCTTAGTTGGGATCAAGTACAAGCTACTGTTTTATTATTACAGAGAAAAAAGAAATCATTTTTAAAAATTTGGATTATTTCGATAAAATGGAGTCTATGGGAGCAATTCCGTAATTCTGAGCTTTCTGGATATCGGGTTTCCTTATAAAGGATCCTATACCTGTAGTATACAAACCTTTCTTGTACATGGCTGCAGAATATTTTGATGTTTCATAAATACATAAAGATAATATTCATATGAGTAGAAACAGTCCTGAGTTTGCTGTGGCTCAATCAGTTACTAATTCCAAACTTCTTAAAACTATTTCAGGCACTAAGGGGCAGATTTACTAAAGGGTGAAGTGGGCGTCGCTAGCAAAAATTCGCCAGAAATTCCATCTGCAGGGACATTGCCAATTTACTAAAAAGCTTGAAGGACAATTCGCTAACGAAAGGGACTGTTGCTAGCGTAGTTTCACGCTTTCTATTGCCAGGCGAATTTTCGCTCAAGAGAACCATCATTACTCCGCAAATTCACTAAAGTGAGAATTTTACAGAACGTTACCTATTTAGCCAGAGTTTCCTTCGCCACCTTATAACTTGCGAACTGATAACATGATGCTACATCAATTTTATGTCAGTGACATCATATCCTGTATGCCAAAAAGTCATAAACATTGTAAAAAACGCTGGTGTTTTATCATATTTTAAAGCTGGATTGCCTTCAAAAGTTCTAACTATTAAATATTTTTGTGTTAACATTTTTTTTCCAACCATTTGTGGGGCATGCTACATTTGTTTTAGGGTGGGCTCATGTATAGGGCATTAGAAGATCTCTTTTCTCTTTATTATGCTTCCTTGGCCATTTGTAATAATAAGTGGCCACTTAAAGCATTTGCACCAACATCTGTAATGAAGACGTCTATATGACCTATATGTATCCGTCCTATTCAAATTGACCTAAGCGTAAGAGTACTAAGTTTTGATGGCAGAAACAGACGCTAGGGAAAGTTCGCTATGAAATGCTCGAGCTGACAAATTAACGCTAGCGAAACATTG
Source organism: Xenopus laevis (assembly GCF_017654675.1). Lineage (NCBI taxonomy): Eukaryota > Metazoa > Chordata > Amphibia > Anura > Pipidae > Xenopus > Xenopus laevis. Next base: position 73,048,537 of record NC_054381.1, read on the forward strand.
CATTTTAGTGAACTAGCGTATTGGTACCTGATTAACTCCTGGCGAGGTGTGGCAAAAATTTGCCCTTTAGTGAATTTGCCCCACCAAGTCTCGTGTATTAGGAGCTAGGCACAAGTGCTGATGTTCTAAAGACATCCTTGGAGCCCTATGCACAAAATATTTTCAAGTGGCTTTGCGCTAGATGAAAAATAGACTGCGTAATTGTGTTAATAGGTTTCAATTTGCTGTACTTTTGCTATTAAACCAGTGGTTTTTAATGTATAGTTCTTAAAAAAAGGAGCAATGTGTCTATTTCTTGTGATAAATCCTTAAGAAGGGGTAAGAAACCTTTATTTCCCTCATCCTAACTTTTTCTTCCCTAAAATGTATGTGACATTGACTGCAAGTTTCATGATGATGACAATAATGTGTCTTATACTGTATTACTGCCGTGAAAAAGTAGTTTGCAATAATTCACAGGGAGAAAAGGGTCTGGTGTACTAAAGGGGTTATTTGTCAAAAAATCTAAATTTCTTTGTTTCTTGATTCAAGACAAAAAGTGACAAAACAACACAAATGTAAATACTTCTGCAAGTATTTTTTGATACCTACAATAGTAAAAGAAATTACAAGAATAAACTTGCCAGAATAAACTCAGCAAATATAAGCTGGTGAGGTTTTATAGGGACTGGTCTGGATAGGACTGGATTTATACATAGGTTGCCCTTAGACCGGGACCAGTCATCACCCCCCCCCCCTTTTCTCCCTTCACACTTGTATTTAGTAACAACCCTTTTAAGACACCGTTCAGTTTACTCTATTCATGTTTATTGCTATGCAGCACTGCTAACATTAGAGGGCACTGTCTATAGCAGGCCAGAATATCCTAGACACAATGGTTTTGACACAGCCATGTGGAGCAGAGCTTGCAGCTTTACAGCATGTTAAATAAATCCTACAACTAAAGCTTTCTGTGTGTGTGGGTCAACATTTTACACCACCTCCCTACTTCCCTCCTTCATATATGCACACATGCCAAGTCTTATCTTGTCAAATCTGGAGCATAGGGATTGGTGCACAAGAGATTTAAAGAGCTAGTAAATCTCTCACATGCCTCTCTACAAATCTGGGCCTGGGTCCAGTTGTCATCTTGGGAGTCAGGAAGGAATTTTTCCCCCTCTGTTGCAAGTTAACTTCAGTTGGGGTTCTTTGCCTTTCTCTAGATCAACTAGCAGTTAGACAAGTTATATGTAGACATAAAAGATTGATCTTGATGGATCTATGCCTTCTTTCAACCTAACTTACTATATTGCTATGTATAGAAATCAATGGGAATTGTATTTATTTATTTTTCCAGTTCATTAAAACATTTGAGATTTTCAGCCACATGGAACAATGTAATTCTTACTCGTGTCTGAAGTTTTATACATAGAAAATACAAACTTGACTATTCAGTTTGATTATTTTCTAAAATACACTAGTGGTCAATTAAAAAGGAAAGTGAAAATTCGCTCGCTTTTTATTGAGGATTTTTTTCTCAATCTTGAATTTTGATAAATCAGTGTTCCCATGTTCAAAATTTGGTACGGCAAAGAGTTATTAAAGTGATATCAATTGTGAAAATCAAGTTATTTTCTGACTTGGCAGCTATAAGAATTTCATGTTGTGTGTGTATATAATGAGTTGAGACAAAATGATCGTTCTGAATTGATTAAAATACATTCCCAAAAGGTAAGTAAAATATAATTAGGGTGGCATGTTGTATCATCTGACATATAAAGTATTTGAGAATTAATAGATAATCCCTTCCCAGAATGACAACTATTTTTACAGTTTATCAATGGATATTCTAAAATTGTGTGCTTAAGGACATTTTGTTTTTAATTATAGTCTTTCCACTGCTTGTACTAAACAAACACATGTAGTTTAATTATTTATTTAATTATGTGAGGATTGACACATGTAGTTTAACCCAAATTACCAAAAAGGGATAAATACTAAAATACATGCTAAAAATACATTATATTTATAAAATGTTAAACTACCAAAGTTCATCAACAAGAATAAAATATGCATAACAGTGAAATCCTTTTTCAGATTAAATGCCAGGAATAGAATATCATCGCAGCAGGGTCTGAAGGAGTTGCCTTTTTTCATTGTCTGGAGAGTCAGTAATGAGTTAAACAAACTTAAGGCTTGAGAGCACAGGACCCAGCCCACATCACATAATGATTGGCTTTAGGCACAGTCACTCAAATATAGAAGCCGGCTCAGAATTGTAAAGGAAGAGTTAGGAAAAGCTGCTGCGCTGAAACACATGGGGCTTGGAGAGCATAAAGAAAGGCAGAGGATTCCCCATTCCAGATACCAAGATTGTAACAAGAAAAACTGCTTCAACTTTAAATCCCTGCTGCTACAAAGAAGAATTTTTATATTACAGAGCCAATGCAAATTGCTGTATTGAAGATTTAACTTAATTTTTAAGTGAAGATTGACAGCTTTATGATTACTAATACATATTAAAAATAACTTCTGACTAAGGCAGCAATAACACTGCTAATATGTGTTGGAGCATTTAATATTCTGCTATTACACTATATACACAAACATTTGGAATGCAATTGCAAAATAAATTAGATGGCAGTTTATAGCAGTAGAGAAGATTGTCTGTAGCAAAACTGCAAGATGAATGAAGATATAGATTTAAGAGGTGGCATCTGGTGGTCCCTGCTAGCACTGGCTCTCTACGTGGTGAGTGTGATTACATTTGCTCATTGCTGCATGTGATTGTTCATTAGGATAAGCATATGCATTTTATTCTGTTTTATTCTTTTTATTTTATTTTGAAATGGCAAATCATTCCCAGCATTCACCTGCACTTGGTACTGTAGAGGAAGCAGTAAGAGTTGATAGCCGAAACCCCCTGTCTATGGCACTGCACACTGACATATTATCTTTCACTGAAAATAGCGGTGAGTATCTCAATCTTTATATGTTTTTTTCTAGACAATCAGCTGACTAGTGAAGAGTGAAATAGAGCATGCTGTACCACTGAACTCATGCAAATGCTAATCATAGTATTTTTCTGGAAGTTTCTTTAATTGTAACTGCTGTATCCAGCTAATGCATTGGCTCTTAGCAGCAATGCACACAATACATTAAGATATATTATATAGTTACCATAACAATCATGGAAACAAAGAAACATTATATAATGTGCCCATCACCCAGTTAGATTTACAAGTGACTTAATATAAATAACCTAGATTTCTTAAAATCCGTATTTTATATTAATCAAATGTCAGTTTTGTTGACAAATGGCAATATATTGGTAATTCTTATGTGTATACACAATTGGAAGCAATATAATAAATAGTTTTAAGTTTGATACTTGTCTTGTAACCCATAGAAACAAATCATCAGATAGCATTTACTATTGTGCAGTTTGAAAACAAATATCTGATTGGTTGCTATGGGTTACTAAATGTCAGCAAACGTAAGAATTCACAGACAGGTCAGTGCATTAAGTTGACACCATTCCAGCCTTCCCTGGGTATGGGTTTGATTATCATGATTTGCTTTTCCATCTCTAAAAAACAAAAGTGAATCAACCATTGTATTTAGTGGCCCTTAAGGTGTGGCTAACAATAATAAAACTACCAACTAATGCATGCATAAACATTTGTAGACAAATATTAAAAACACTGCTTTTCTAAAAAGAGTGTCACTAAACAGAGAGATGCAGTTTCTTACTACATCCCCATGCCTTAGATTTCTGGCATTAAACAGCTGTAAAGGGAGGCTGGGAATTGTACAAACAATATGTTTGTAACAAAAACAATATGTGGAGATTATCATATAAAAGTTTGACTTCTACGAGTAATTGCAAATGCAATGTATATCTCATTCCTCATCCTATATTTCTGTATGCTGTACTTTTTTCTCATATTTCTATAGTGGCTTTGTACTTTTGGGAAATCCACAATAACTCTCTAGGTAGCTGTATCTGGCACTGGCACAGGATATTCTTCTCATTTGGTATACCTCACTGAAATCAATGACAACAATTGCACTGTATAGTCAGGGTCATGTAGTCCTTAAGTGTATTTATTTAAGCTATTTCAGCAGAAGGGTATCCCATGCAGATACTACCCTTTCCACAATGTCTAACTTGTACAAGTCAGTGACCTTCAAGTGTTACTGCATATTTATTCAGTTTAATATCTAATGCTAACATCATCTTCTAGTACTCAACTGGTAGATTTTTTCCTCCTAGTTCTTAGTTTTCCTGTGGATCGAGATCTTCTTGTGAAAAGAAGCACAAAAGACTTGTGCTGCCCAAATAATATAGTACACTAGAGGGCACTACACGAATAGAGATAAACTCTAATGAAGTGTTAATATAAATGCTTTAACATTTTTATCTTTAATACTGTATAACAGCACATAATATCAATTTTGCTTAGCTAAGAACCTGTTACAAATATGTTAATAACAAATAAATATGTGTGTTTATTAATATACAGGTATGGGATCTTTTATCCGGAAATCTGGTATCTAGAAAGCTCCAGATTATGCAAAGGTCATCTGCATTAAGCAAATGCTTCTAATTTTTTAAAAATATTTCAGTTGAAAAGAATTGTCTTTTTTAGGGTATACAGTATATTCCTTGTTTTACATTATGTATGTATGTATACATAAATATATTTCAAAATGAACTTAATAATAGAATAACACATTTATAGAGTAACTGCAGCTAAGTAAAACTATGATATTTAGAAACTGTTCCATTATGCGTTGCTATCATGGATACTATATTGTGCATCTAACCAACTACTGTATATCCTGTATATCCTCCTTTAAAACCCAAACAGGTGGCAACATTAATGGACAGTGTGCATACATGATTGTTAAAATAGGCAAACTTATGATTCAAGGAATAGGTAATGCTACACTGAACATAATTGATATGTTCAGTGTAGCATTACCTATTCCTTGAATCATGTTTGCCTATTTTAACAATCATGTAAGCACACTGTCCATTGATGTTGCCACCTGTTTGGGTTTTAAAAGAGAATTAAACCAGATCAATCTTGCAACCCAGCCAAAATGTTTTCTTTCACCCCCTCCTAAAATTACTATAGTTGTAACCTAAATTGCACACTTCTGACCTAGAAATAAGTCACCATGTTGTTCCAGTCAGTGGCGGATTAACACTATGTGAGGCCCCTAGGCTACACTTTCCAGAGGGCCCCACCCCGGCCCTACCCCCGTATACCCCGACATACCCACGACCGCCATTTTGAATAGGCACAGAATGACCAACTCTCTCTCTCTTCTCTCTAACCCTGGGTCTCTCTCTCTCTTTCTTCTCTACACCTGTTTCTCTCTCTCTACTCCTAAATCTCTCTCTCTATTCCTGGGTCTCTCTCTCCCCTGCTGTCTCTCTCTCTCTGTGTGTGTGTCCCACTGTCCTATGGTGTCAGTGAAGCCTCTCTCTCTCTCTCTCTCTCTCTCTCTCTCTCTCTCTCTCTCTCTCTCTCTCTCTCTACCCCCCACCCTACCCCAGGCTCAGGGCTCAGTTACATAGTTACATAGTTAAATTGGGTTGAAAAAAGACAAAGTCCATCAAGTTCAACCCCTCCAAATGAAAACCCAGCATCCATACACACACCCCTCCCTACTTTTAATTAAAATTCTATATACCCATACCTATATTAACTATAGAGTTTAGTATCACAATAGCCTTTAATATTATGTCTGTCCAAAAAATCATCCAAGCCATTCTTAAAGGCATTAACTGAATCAGCCATCACAACATCACCCGGCAGTGCATTCCACAACCTCACTGTCCTGACTGTGAAGAACCCCCTACGTTGCTTCAAATGAAAGTTCTTTTCTTCTAGTCTAAAGGGGTGGCCTCTGGTACGGTGATTCACTTTATGGGTAAAAAGGTCCCCTGCCATTTGTCTATAATGTCCTCTAATGTACTTGTAAAGTGTAATCATGTCCCCTCGCAAGCGCCTTTTTTCCAGAGAAAACAACCCCAACCTTGACAGTCTACCCTCATAATTTAAGTCTTCCGTCCCTCTAACCAATTTAGTTGCACGTCTCTGCACTCTCTCCAGCTCATTTATATCCCTCTTAAGGACTGGAGTCCAAAACTGAACTGCATACTCCAGATGAGGCCTTACCAGGGACCTATAAAGAGGCATAATTATGTTTTCATCCCTTGAGTTAATGCCCTTTTTTATGCAAGACAGAACTTTATTTGCTTTAGTAGCCACAGAATGACACTGCCCAGAATTAGACAACGTGTTATCTACAAAGACCCCTAGATCCTTTTCATTTAAGGAAACTCCCAACACATTGCCATTTAGTGTATAACTTGCATTTATATTATTTTTGCCAAAGTGCATAACCTTGCATTTATCAACATTGAACCTCATTTTCCAGTTTGCTGCCCAGTTTTCCAGTTTAGACAGATCACTTTGCAAAGTGGCAGCATCCTGCATGGAACCTATAGTTCTGCACAATTTAGTATCATCTGCAAAAATAGAAACAGTACTTTCAATGCCCACCTCCAGGTCATTAATAAACAAGTTGAAAAGCAAGGGACCTAGTACAGAGCCCTGCGGTACTCCACTAACAACACTGGTCCAATTAGAAAATGTTCCATTCACCACCACTCTTTGTAGTCTATCTTTTAGCCAGTTCGCTATCCAGGTACAAATACTATGTTCCAGGCCAACATTCCTTAATTTAACCAGTAACCTTTTGTGTGGCACTGTATCAAATGCTTTAGCAAAGTCTAAGTAAATCACATCCACTGCCATCCCAGAATCGAGGTCTCTACTTACATTCTCGTAAAAAGAAATTAAGTTAGTCTGGCAAGATCTATTACGCATAAAACCATGCTGGCACAAACTCATAGTATTATGATTTGCTATGAAGTCCAGTATCTTATCCTTTATTAACCCTTCGAAAAGCTTTCCTAATACTGACGTCAGACTAACTGGCCTATAGTTTTGAGGCTGAGAACGGGATCCTTTTTTGAATAGAGGCACCACATTAGCAATTCGCCAGTCTCTCGGCACAATACCAGATCTCAATGAATCCTGAAAAATTAAGTAAAGAGGTTTGGCAATCACAGAGCTAAGCTCGCTAATTACCCTGGGATGAATACCATCTGGCCCTGGACCTTTGTTAATCTTAACCTGTTCAAGTCTCTTTTGAATTTCTTCTTGTGTGAACCATGCATCATTAGTTGTATTACTAGAATTGGGAGTGTTAAGAAGGAAACCTTCACTTACTGGTTCTTCATTTGTGTAAACAGATGAAAAATACGAGTTCAGAATCTGCGCTTTTATTTTGTTTTCATCAACCAGCTGATCCCCCTCTGATAGTAAGGGTCCCACCCCTTCCTGCTTCATTTTTTTACTATTGACATATTTAAAAAATAATTTTGGATTTTTTTTACTGCTTGCTGCAATATCCTTTTCTATAGCAATTTTAGCTTGCCTTATAGCTTCTTTGCATGATTTATTGGCCTCCTTCTACCTTATAAATGTTTTGGCTGTACCAGCTAACTTGAAAGCCTTAAAAGCACGTCTTTTCTTACCCACCTCAACACCAACGCTTCTATTGAACCAAAAAGGTTTTGCTTTGCAACGACGTTCCTTGCTTACAAGTGGAATATACTGACAAGTATATTTATTAAGCAGCATTTTAAAGACTTCCCATTTTTGTTCTGTGTTTAACCCTGTGAAAAGCATTTCCCACTTAATATGTTGCAGAGATGCCCTTATACTGTCAAAGTTTGCACGCCTGAAATTTAGTGTTTTAGTTACTCCCTTATAGAATTGCTTCTGCAACAGAATCTCAAAGGAGACCATGTTATGATCACTATTCCCTAAATGCTCACCCACACAAATGTTAGAGATGAGTTCAGTATTGTTAGTTATTACAAGGTCCAAAAGAGAGTTATTCCTAGTAGGTTCTTGAACGAGCTGGAATAAAAAGTTGTCATTCAGCATATTTACAAACCTACTAGCTTTTTCTGTCTTAGCAACCCCATTACCCCAGTCAATGTCTGGATAATTGAAGTCACCCATAGCAACAACTTGACCCAGCTGTGAAGCCGCTTGTATCTGCAAGAGTAGCTGGGCTTCATACTCGACACTTATACGAGGTGGTTTATAGCATACACCAATGATAATTCTTTTTGATACCTTTTGCCCAGTCGAAATCTCTACCCAGAGTGATTCTACACCCTCACCAGTGCCAGCTATTTTTATTTCTTTAGCGCATGGCTTTAATTCAGGCTTTACATACAAACCCACTCCTCCACCCTTTTTAATCCCTCTGTCCCTCCTAAAAAGGGTGTAACCATTTAAATTCACAATCCAGTCACATGTTTCATCCCACCAGGTCTCAGTGATACCAATTATATCATAATTTTTAGAGCATGCAATTAATTCTAGGTCTCCCATTTTACCTGACAAACTCCGTGCATTTGCCAGCATACAGCGGAGGTTACTACTTTTACTTTTGAAATGTGCATTACTTAGTGAAGAATTATACGTTGAGTTAGTATTATTCTGTTTTCCTTGTAACAGAGGGACCTCCTTAGCTGGTAAACTGTATGCCCCCCTCACTCCTCCCCCATGACCCCTTACTAACCCCACTACCCCGTCTACACTAGCTTCCCCATAATCCTTTATCTCACCCACCCCCCTCTTGCCTAGTTTAAACACTCCTCCAACCTCTTAGCCATTCTTTCCCCTAGCACCGCGGACCCCCTTCCATTGAGGTGCAAACCGTCACGGCTGTATAGTTTGTACCCCAACGAAAAGTCAGCCCAGTGCTCTAGGAACCCAAACCCTTCCTTCCTGCACCAAGACTTGAGCCACGCATTAAGCTCCCTAATCTCCCGCTGTTTTCCTAAACTTGCACGTGGCACAGGCAAAATTTCAGAAAAGATTACATTGGAAGACCTTTCCTTGATCTTAGAGCCTAGATCCCTGAAATCATTCTTTAAGGTCTTCCATCTACCATTTATTTTGTCATTAGTACCGATATGCACTAAGACAGCTGGGTCGTGCCCAGCCCCACCCAATAATTTGTCTATCCGATCAACCACATGCCGAACCCTGGCACCAGGTAGACAGCAAACTGTTCGGTTGTAGCGATCCGGACGACAAATTACCCTATCCACTTTCCTAATAATTGAGTCCCCTACAACCACAATCTGCTTAGGCCTGACTCTTCTCTCCCCCCCACCACTACTAGAGAAACTGGTCTCCCGGCTGTTAGAGAGATCAGCCCCATCTAGAATTGCCAATCCAGAGTTCATACTCCCATCATCTTCACACAATCTGGCAAATTTGTTGCGATGTATAATCTCCGGATCAGCCTCCATTTTCCTTTTGCCCACCTTAGATTTTCTAACTGTCACCCAGCTAGCTGCCTCAACATCCTGCTGCTGTTCTGTTCCCCCCAAACTATCTGACCCCGCTAGGTCCTGCTCAGTGAGCAAAAGACTCCTTTCAAGATTGTCAATCGACCGCAGTGTTGCAATTTGTTGCTCTAGTGCTCTAACTTGAGCCTCCAAAGTGGCAATTTGCTCACAACCACCACAGAGGTAAGCATTTTGGATCTCTTGTTCCAAATCTGCATACATATGGCAGACTGTGCACTGAGTCAGACCTTCAATCTTGCTAGCACTCATTATATTATAGCAGGGGGGGAGAGAGAGGGTTGTAGGCCGGGGAGACCCATGTGAGAAGCCAGGGTGCTGGTAGTCGGTCGCTACTCACGAAACTGCTGCCGCCCCTCAGACCGAGCAGGGCTTTCCCGGGGCTGCTGTCACATTGCTTAATGCAGGTTCCGTACCTGGAGGAAGCGGCCGGGGGATCGGGCAGTTCGGGCCAGTGGTTGGGATCCTGCCCCATGTTCTCCTCATCTTCCTCCTGCATAGCCGCTCCGCGTTCTCACCTCTCCACCGCTCCCGGTACACACACACATCCTGAGCTCCTGCTGTCAGGCCCAGGGTCCGGCTGCCATGGGAAAGCCTGGCTGCTAGAGAGTCCGGGAGGAGCACAGACCAGGCCCGTAACAGTGCAAAGTCTCATCTCGCAAGACTTGTGACGTCACGGCCACAAAGCACCATTTAAACTTCTGGCAGGTCGCGGTCTACCAGGAATATTACCAGCATCTACTTTTAGCCCACGTCCGCAATCGATGTCCTGGGCTTCCCCGAGCTACAGCCAGATGGTGCAGGCAGTGGACGGTTACATTTTCTTTTTTTAAATTGCAAAAAACCCCATGGGCTCCTGACCACTATGGGCCCCTAAGCTATAGCCTAGGATAGCCTAGGCATTAATCCGCCCCTGGTTCCAGTGGATTCCCATGATCACCTTCTATATAGTTAATTTCTATTTTCCTATTAATAGAAAATGTCTTTAGTTTTATCTATCAAAAAGAAATGCCTGCAAAGCCAATTCTGTGCTTTTATTTGGGTCAGATAAAATGGAAAACAAAAATAAATAAATATATTGCAGAGTAGAATAGTTTGTTGTGTTACTAGTCCTATAAAATGTTTGGCCTCTATCCCAGTATGAGCATTCATGAAATTGCTCATGACTGTTTTGGAATATAAATAGACATTTTGGGAAGATATATATTTTTAATACTACATATGTTCTTGTCATATGTGTTTAGCTTTAACTAGAACTCATTCCCACTGAACCCCATGGTTACATACCTTAATGAAACATCAGGAGTCAGATATGGAGTAAATTGGCCACAGCATTTATTCACATTTTATCAAATAAATGGGACCTTGCCAGCCTCACCAAGGTAATATTCTAAACCCAGAATTCCATAAGAGATCACCAATGTGTTCTGCAGTACCTCACTGAAGACCTGAGTTTCACTACTATAGTTGCCATTTGAGATCAGCACTATGTCATTATATCCACCACTGAGTATTAGGCTGCCTCTACCTACAGAGAAGATGGCCCCAAACTCTGCTACCAGCAGGAGCTGCATCTCCCATCATGAGGGAAGTTCAGCAGTCCTGCTGGTGATCCTGAATCTGCAACGTCTCTAAGATAGGAAAATCAAGCAGGCTGTCACCTAGCACAAGCAGTAGTCACATCTGTGTTCTGTGGTATGTTCTGTACCAATGAGCAGAATATCAGGGGCTACCACTATATGAAGTCCTTAATTCTTACAGGGCCTAAAATGAGAAATATTTATTTTTTAACTAGGTCAAAAACATTCACATTCAGTAATTAATAGATAATATTAGAACATAAAGAAGAAAATGCTTGACATTTTTGCAAAGTATGCAAAAAGGGGAAGGGTGGGATGTTTCTACCTGCTCAGGAGATAAGGAAGGGAACTGCTTCTTCCCTGGACATAGCATCCTTCTCTTTTTCCACCCCAGGTCATATGGAGGCACATTTACCAAAGGTTGCATTTCGAGTTTTTCAAAACTCCCATAACCTCCCATGAGCCTCCCATGAACTTGAAATTCAACCAACATCAAAATGTATTTATTATTTTCAAAACTCAGGTGAATAGGATCAACCCAAAAACTCGAATTAGATTTGAATTGAAAAAAGCAAAAATAAATGAGCAGGTACTTCCAAAGTTCATTCCTCCAGGCAGATTTGTCAAAAAATATGTAACTTTATTCCGGTAAAAAGGTGTCAGCCTTACACGTTTCATATCACACTGATACTTAATCATAGGCATCAGTGTGATCAGTGTGATATGAAACGCGTAAGGCTGACACCTTGTATACCGGAATAAAGTTACATATTTTCTTGACCAATCTGCCTGGAGGAGTGATCTTTAGAAGTGCCTGCTCATTTCATTTGCCATTGTCTGCTCCCCTAAGCTGAGGGTTCAGGGCGGTGCACCTGGACCTCCTCCCACACTTGGTGAGTTGAACAGAGACCAGAAAATAAACCTTTTTTTTGTATACTACTGTCATCTATACCTGTTCATTATTCGTTTGTCGAATTAAAAAAACTCAAATGTCAGGAAGGCTGCAAACAACTCCAAGTTGATCCCAGGACATCTTCCGTCCACTAAAACAGCAATTCAGCGGGTTTTAGGTGGTGAATAGTCAAATTTGAGTTCTTAAAAGGCCAGTGTATGATAAATCTCAAAATTCAAATTTGAATTTTTAAAAAAAACTCGAATCAAATTTTAACAATTCCCTAGTTGAATTTGACAGTTTTGGCCATTAAAAAAACTCAAAAATTTGAATTCGGAATTCGATTTTTCATCTAGACCCTTGATAAATGTGCCCCAGGGTTTCAAATATTTTTTTTCAATTCAGTTAATTTTTTATTTTTTACCATTTTTCAAAAATTGAAGTTTAAAGTTTAATGTTCCTGTCTCTGGCGTTTTAGTCTGGCAGCTCAGTAATCCAGGTACAGATTCTGAACTGTTACAATTTGCTATATAAGTTGATATATTTCCCACCAGCATCTGTGAAATGCTAGCAACTATTGTATCAGTTATACCAACTGCCTGTAATGAAACCTGAGGATTCTGCTCAGTCGGTGCAAAACTTCAAACATTTTAAAGAGTTTTGAAAATTCTATCGGAGATGGCCTTCCCTTAATTAGGAGCTTTTTGGATAAACGGTTTCCGGATAACGAATCCCATACCTGTTATACAATTATTACAGTAACAGAGACCTTAAGTAGTGTGGTGGTCAGTACAATAACAACCAGTTTTGATGCATGTAATTACAGTAAAGGGGGATTTACCACCTGTATTAGAAGAGTTTATTTAAGATGATTGAATTCACCAGCAAATGACATCTTGTTTGTCTTTAATTACAATTATTTAAGGAGCCTATATTTTGTAGATGAAGTTATTAATGTTATCCAGATCCAATATTTCTGTCTGCTCCTCCAACCTAACAGACACCTGTGCAATTTTAACCTTTTAAGACAGACAATAATTTTGGTATGTGCTTTTTAAAAATAAGGCTTTCATTTATATCATATACTCCTGGTCTGCTGGATCCGTACAGTAAAATTTATTTTATTACTTTAACAGAGTATTATATTGTTGAAGCTTATGAGGTTGACAGAAATGGAAAGTTTATCACACATGACATAAGCCACAAACACAGAAAGAAGAGATCAGCTGAAAAAGTAGAGACTGATGCTGTTCATCTCAAACTTCGTGGATTTGGGCAGGATTTACATTTGGAACTAAAGGTTACTGACAGTTTGTTAGCACCTGGATTTAAAATTCAAAGATTTGGAGAAGGAAGGACTAAATCCATAGATTCATTCTCATCACAAGACTTCTGTTTTTACCAAGGCTCTGTAGTGTCCCATGAAAATTCATCAGTAGCTCTTTCAACTTGCAATGGCTTGGTAAGTAAATTACACCATTATAAGTGACATTGTTACTGATACATACTGGGTATCAATTTTGTATAATATTTTTTTTCTGTTACATTTTTTGTAAAAATAACCAACTTTCATACAATGCAATTTGTTTGTTACTAGATACACAACTGTTGATATATGCAATAAATTGAGTTTACAAAGATGAACCATTGGCCAACCCTTATGTAGAGTACTTTCTTTATGTTCTCTTGTGTTCTGCGGTATGTTCTGTACCAATGAGCAGAACATCAAGGGCTACCACTATATGAAGTTCTTAATTCCAACAGGGCCTAAAATGAGAAATATTTATTTTTTAAGAAGGTCAAAAGGAGCCCCTAATGCACCTGTCACTGAAACAGAAGAAATATATATATTTAATTAAAATGACAATACAATACAATTTTTATTATCATAATTTAAATATATTATAATATTATGTTTAAATACAATTTTTAAAACCAGCTTGTTTTGTTAAAGGCTTGCTGCAATTCTGCTTGCAAACAAAGAAAATTGGGCATCAGCACTCCTTAAATTCTCTAACCATAGGATAAAACTTAGTTGTGATGTAGCCTTTCTAAACTGTGTTGTAATCATGATGCAGATGAATGATGAAATGATTTTTAATCCATCAAGATCATGATTCTTCTTACCACTTGAGCTGTGTAAAATTTAATAATGAATACAATTTAACTCTATCTGCATGATTATATATAGTGCAACAGAAATTTGCCCTGATGTTATAATGTCATTTACAGGGTACTGGGTTGTAATACGTGCAAATAATCCATAGCAATTAGCTGAGCTGTGAACTGCTATTTTATAAGGACAAAAGTGAATTGTGAGTGCAATCATTTGTCCTTAATTTGGTATATTCTACAGGCATGTTATTACAGGGGACACCATTTGTTCTTCTTTTTCCTTTGGATCTATCTACTAGAACTTTTAAAATACATATTTTATATACAGTTTTTTAGCACACTTAAAAAATAACATAAAATTACTATGATTCATATGCATGCAATAGTATAATGCTCAATGCAATGCAATGAGCTGATGTAAGGTTTGAAACATTGGCATATTAGTCAATGCAGTAATTGCCATACACTACATACAATGGATAATATGTTTCTTTTGAAACTATTTATGAATTTGCAGAAGAATGTCTAGGATATTTGTAAACAGAATGCTATTCTACAAATAACGAAGTAGGATAGGAAAACTATTCTAACCCCCATATGTAATAAAAGGCACTACGTTTGCCCCAGAAGCAGTTACCCAAAGCAACCAATAAGATGTTTGTGTTTAAACAGATGACAGTAAATGCTACATGCTGTTTGGTTGCTATGGGTTACTCCCCCATGAAATGCTGCTAGCATCGCTCCCTCTGTATGTTGGTTCGCCTGACTTTGGTTTTAATACATGAAACTTTAGTACATTCATCCCATCCATACCTGATAAATAAATATTGGACAAAAATAACAAGAGTCAGTACAAATCACTCCTTAAAATGTATAAAACGCCTAAATAACTAAGTGCACAAAAAGTTGCAACGGGTGACATATCTTCATGTTTTATGTGCCTTGCCCCACAACTAGCAGCACTGTATTCAAATGCACAAGCTAGGGAGCAGTTATGGGTTCAAAGTACAGTGGGGCCCTCTACTAGCAGGCATTCAGGGCTGTGTTGTGCTCACAGCGCTATGTTATTCCCTTTGTGCCAGATTCAGCATGAAGTACAAAGCACAGGCTGCAAAAATTCTAATTGGTGGGATTTGTAAACTAGACCCATAGTGCAGGCTAAGATAAGGGTTTTTGTGTTATGCTGTTTGCATGCATCCTTCATTACGTGAGGCACATGTAGGTAAGATCAGCAGGCCTCTGGCACAGGTTTGCATACATTCCTCTGGAGGTATACCATTGGTGACCTTCCATTTTTCATTTTATTTTTATGAAACTGCCACGGTAAAATTGTTAGAATAGCCTTTTTTTATGCTTGGTTCAAATTAGCCGTCTTCTCTGTCCAAAATGTGAACATTGCTATTTTCAAAGAAGTGTCCCTTGTATTTTAGTGGTAGGAAGACAGCTATGTCTTGCCCTGTAGAGTTTGCCCTCCCATGCCGAGCCATTCACTTGGAGAGCAGTTGTTTCATCTCCCCAATGTATACATCTGTGCACGCTTTGCTACACTGCACTGTGTATACCATGTTGCTTTGTTTTTCTTTTGGTGTTTGAGCCTTCTAGTTTTTTGTCTCAGTGTGTTGCTAGGTTTGAAAAACAAAGGGTTGTGGTGTTTGTTGAAAATCCTTCTGAGTTTCGCTTCATTCCAGTTACAAATGGACTATGTTGCACCTACTCTATGTCTCAGGGCGGTTATTTCTTTTTGTGTTCTTGCTGCGCTTAGTTGCTGTTTTGAAGAAGGCCTGGTCTTGGTAGCTACAAGCTTTCAATACTCCTCTGAGATGTTTTTCCTCTCAGTTATCATACTTTCAGCCCTGTGGTGCAGAGCTGTAATGACACCTAGTTAGGTATCCCAGCAGAGGATAGGAATCGAAAAGCAGATATTGATCCATTTGAGTGGGTTTCCTGTATACTTCTGTTTTCAGGTTTCCCTCCTCCAGTCCAAAAAGTCAAGTTTGTTCTCATCCTCCCTTGTTACTGTAAACTGAGTTAATGCGTTCCGTAAAGGTTGCCACTTCATGAGCTCTGATTTTGACCCAAATGTTATCTACATACATGAACCAGTGACTTGGTGTAGTTAATTTGAATGTATGTAAGGCCCTCCTTTCCACTTCTTCCATGTACGCGTTTGCCACAATGGGAGATACTGGCGAACTCATTGCACACCCATGTTTCTGTCTGTAAAAGTGATACTTGGTATTTGATATAAGTGTATGTGGTGTGGGCTAGCCAAGTATTTTGCAATGTTGTAAGTCACCGAGTTGATGCTGCTGACTATAGGCCTCAGTGGTGTTTCTTCCTTGTGTATCTTGAGGAGCCCGTATAGGCATGGGATGGCTTCTCTGGGGTACAGGCAGTGGTTTAAGACTCGATCAATGACTTTTTTTAAACAATCTATCACCTTCTTGTTACTGCTTGTTTTGTTTGGTCTCTCCTTAAA
Source organism: Xenopus laevis (assembly GCF_017654675.1). NCBI lineage: Eukaryota > Metazoa > Chordata > Amphibia > Anura > Pipidae > Xenopus > Xenopus laevis. Next base: position 73,065,060 of record NC_054381.1, read on the forward strand.
AGGTTGTTCAACTTTAAATTAATTTTAGTATGATATAGAGATGAATATTATAAGACAATTTGCAATTGTTTTTCATTTTTATTATTTGAGGTTTTTTTAGTTATTTAGCTTTTTATTCAGCAGTCCTCCAGTTTGCAATTTCATCATATAACCCTAGCAACTATTCATTTATTTGTATAAGAGACTGGAATATGAATAGGAGAGGGCCAGAATAGAAAGATGAGTAATAACAATTATCAACAAACAATAAATCTTACAGAGCATTTATTTATTAGATGGGGTCGGTGACCCCCATTTGAAAGCTGGAAATAGCCAGAAGAAGAAAACAAATAATTCAAAAACTATAAAAAAGAAAAATTGAAGGTGAAGTGAAAAGTTACTTAGAATACTTAAAGTTAACTGAAAGGTGAACCACCCCTTTAAACTGAGTAGCGTGTTCATTTTGTTTTGTTCAACACAACATTGCATCGCCCTTTATCTGCTAGTAGGATAGTGATGTTTGGGTCCTTACTAAGAGATGTGAGAGTCCTCCTCTCGTTTGTAGTAAGGTTAGAGAGTGGTATTTTAGCACTCGACAAGGCAGCTGAAACTTTCAGTCGGGTTGTTCGGCCCGCTCCATTGGCAAATGATTGTTCTTGATGGAAGACATATTGGCAGTTATTTTGGAGAGAATACCTCAGTGGTTTCAAGCCACTTATACTAGATATACCATGATCTGGACATTTTATTTTTATGTTTCCTACTTTCTGTGAGCTATTGCTCACTCACCTTGACAATTTATGCTATGGCTAAGGAGCGACTCAGGCTGACTGGCAAGAAAGCTTCATCTAACCTCCCATAGCCTTTTAATACTCTTATATTCACCTAGCAAAAAGCTTAGCATAAACTATATCAGTGGGACATGGATGGCTGAACAGAATTGAATATAAAATTGACTATACCGCAACTGGTATGCTTCTTTTAGCCTGTAAAGAATTATTCATTATTCATTATTCAACTATAGTTGCTTAAGATATTTATATTTACTAAGAAAATTGTATTTTAATAATTTTTTAAACAGTGAGCCAGATTCAAATCAATGAAAAATTTTATTATATGAAGCAAGATTTAGGGGATAAGCCTCATCAAATTAAACTTATCATAGGATGGGCGTTATGGGCATGTTGAGTGAGATTCAGGAGATAAGCCTTATAAAAATTTAATCTGGACCATAGTTGGGTATAAAGGGAATTACTCAATAATTTGTTATAGTCACTTCACAAGGACCCTCCATAACACTCCCTATTTCAATTCCAAGAGGTTTTAAATAATATACTTATCAAGCTGTGTAAAAAGTAGAGATATAATACACCACACTTCACCACTTACTCAATTCTTCACTTTATAAGTATAATGATGTTCTTTTTTTAAAGCTGTGTCCAATTGTACCACTTTTTATATATGGTAGTCTTATGCAAAATTATACAAATTAACAGAAGTACGAACCTCGATAATGGTGTAAATTTCTGGAGCTAATCAAAACACACACATTTATAAATATCACCACTATAAAATTGGATTCCTTCCGCTGATTTTAAAAATGGTGATGAGCAGTGTTAAATCACAAGTAATGAAAATAACACAACTTGATAAATAGAACTGCTATTCAACATCACTTTTTACACCGTCTACCTGGTTTAAAACATTTTACACAATTTGATAATGCCTACTTCTGGTATGTGCCTCAAGGTCTCTGTGTAATGATAAGATGGGCTGGGGCCAGGAGATGGTTCCACGAATAATAATAAATAAAATAATATGGGAGATATTGAAAGGTAGTAGAAAAACGGCAAGCACAAGATGCAAAACAAAAGTCTTGGTAACTGAAAAAAATGTATTAGGAAACCATAAGGGGCAGATGTATGAAGGGTCGAATATCGAGGGTTAATTAACCCTCGATATTCGACTAGGAACTAAAATCGTTCGACCTTGAATATCGAAGTCGAACGATTTAGCGCAAATCCTGCGATCGAACGATCGAAGGATTATTTCTTCGATCGAACGATTAAATCCTTCGAATCGAACGATTCGAAGGATTTTAATCCAACGATCGAAGGAATATCCTTCGATCAAAAAATCTCAGGCAAGCCTATGCGGACCTTCCCCATAGGCTAACATTGACTTCGGTAGCTTTTAGCTGCCGAAGTAGGGGGTCAAAGTTTTTCTTAAAGAGACAGTACTTCGACTATCGAATGGTCGAATAGTCGAACGATTTTTAGTTCGAATCATTCGATTCGTAGTCGAAGGTCGAAGTAGCCCATTCGATGGTCGAAGTAGCCCAAAAAACACTTCGAAATTCGAAGTTTTTTTAATTCGAATCCTTCACTCGAGCTTCATGAATCGGCCCCTAAATGTTTGGTATTTTACATTACATTATTAAATACAAAAAAAAGTTTTGCTGTTTTTTTTAACAGACTTGTTTGGTTTGAATTTCTGGCCAAGAAACAAGTGCAAATGAAAATGCAATCTGCACAAGTATACAACTGTACTTACAGTTAAGCCATATACAAGAAACACCTTAAATAAATGAAATAAACAAACATCAATAATACAGTTAAAACATTAAAAAAAAATTTAAATATGTTAAAGGGTTCCACATTTTGGAAAGTATGTGCCCATTACTTTGTCATACTAAGAATCATTTTCATTGGTCAGCCTCTATGAAATGCTTTTGGTATTTGCAGAATTCTAGCGATGCTGTAAGTAGCACTGTAACAAACAATGGCCATTTCATTCTACTATGTAATAGGATTTTAGAAGACAGAAGTTGAAAATTGTTTTAAGATGGTGATCTGGGAGAGTTATATTTTAGGGGAAATAAAAGAAAAGTTTCTTTCCCCTGCCAATAAAACTATCTATAAGCTACTAGTAACTTGAGAAACTAGTTTACTGATTTTATTTGATACTCACGGCAGATTCTCAATAACATGAAGACTAATTAACGTTTCTAAAGTATGAAATATTTTTTTCACAAAGGATTTAAGTGTTGATCTTTTACCATCTTAGTGCAATTACAGCCTTAGTTAACATTCTTTGGATAATTTTGGTATGCTCTTAATAAGTGACCCAAATTAAATGGCCATATTAACTTCAAAGAAAGCATCAAGGGTTGCTAACCAGTTGCTGGAATTTAGAATCATTGCACTGCTGTGAAAGCACACAAGTTAAATGGTGCTAATCAATTCATACTTTCGAAGCCAAATGTAAAAAGGAAAGTTAATTAAGTACCTCAGAAAAATAATTGTGCTCAAGGATATGAATCGCTGAAAAACAAAAATGTTAAAGCATGTTTCATTCATAATGTAAATATAAAGTCAGAGAAATTATATTCCAGTAGACATTTGCCAGAAACTATATAACTGCCCTTATTCTAAAGTGAGAATCACTGGAGCAAAATGATTGAGAGGGAAAAGGGTTAGAGTATGAAGAATGTTAGTTTGTCTACTGTTTTCTCATCTACAGAAATAATTGTTTGTACTACTAACTATCATTGCTTGCTGTTTTATTCTTGCATTATAAAGGCATATAGGTTTAATGGAAAATTTGATTTGCAGTCTAGACACACATACTCACTAGTTCTTAAACTGTGGGGCTCACAGCCTTAATTGTGGTAACCACTTAGGGACATAGAATGCCTCATTTATTTATTGGAGTCTGCTGGAAGACTATACTGTATTTAAAGTCCAGTACACCTAGAATCCTTAATGGAAGAGGAGATTGAATTGAATACATTTAATTTTATTAATGTATCAATATTTTTGAGCTGCTGCACTGCTATAAATGATTTAATGGCATAATTGCATATATTTAATAGGTTTATACAAAATAGGGGAGGAATTTATTAGCTAACCACAATGTATTGAATGGTTTCAGGTAAAATGTTGATGTAATACAAAGATTTTAGTTGCCAAAGTCCTCATGAATTGGACAAGCAGTTTGAAGATTTCCTTTGCTGAACTGTCATATTTAGACAGAACCCCAGAAAAGCCTTAGAGTTAATTCTCCACTCTAATGATTATGACAAGGTTTTTTTTTATATATTTGTGGGAGTCTTTGCTTCCACTTATTTATACTTTTTAACAAAAAAAGGATAAACTAACTTTATAATGACATACCATGACATGCAATATGTAGCCAGTGTATGGCCTAGGTGGGGAGAGTGATGTTTATTTTAAAATCCCTTTGCAAATATTTATAGTCAATAAGGTTCTAAACACCCATATTTCTTACTGTGACTATACAGGAAGATATGTGTTGAGAACTCCAACAACATTGCACAATGCATGTTTACTGATTAACAGACCTGTGAAGAAAGAGAATCACAGAATGCAGAGGATTGTGAGAATTGGAGTCTTGATTGGAGGAGAGTTTGCTACTATCTGGGAGAAGTGCTATCAATGACACATGTAGTCTGGGAGAAGTGCTATCAATGGCAAATGTAGTCAGAATGAGCAGTGGAGAAATAGCAATGGACAAAAACTGCTTTCAATAGAAATTACATTTACAAATAACTCCACCCAAAAAATGTTTTTAATAAATAAAAGAAAATGTAATTTTAAGCAACGTTTAAATAAACATGAAGCACAACATCGTTAGTTTTAGTTGTTTCTAAAGGTAATTGCAATTTAAAGCAGTAGTTTTATATTTTGGGTGAGGGAGATGTGCCTAACTTAAATACATGGTAGGAGAATGTACAGTTACAGTCCTTTAGAAAAAATATATCACCTTAGTGACTTGAGCTCCTTCAGTTAGACTTATGTAAAAAAAAGTCTATAAAAACAATGTAACTATAAATGTATGCTTGCAGTGACCAAGCATGGGATCAGCCTGACAGCATACACACACAGAGATTAGATTTCATAAAAAATGCATAATGGGGAGGCACATTTATCAAGGGTTGAATTTCAAATTCAAATGAGTTTTTTTAAACTCCCTTAAATCCGAATATATTCAAAATTCGACTGGGGGTTATTTAATAAAAAAAAATTGAATATCTAAAACTCTGACAAATTCTACCAACCCAAAAACTTGAATCAAATTCGATTTGAATTCGACCAAACTCCATTCAAGTCTTTCTCTGAAAAAAACTTTAATGTCAGGATGGCTACAAATATCTCCAAATTGGTCACTGGAGCTCTCCCATTGACTTATACAGTAATTCGGCAGGTTTCAGTTGGTGAATAATCAAATTCGAATTCTTAAAGGGCCAGAGTTTGATAAATCTTGAAAATCAAATTCACACTTTTTTAAAAGCTCAAATCAAGTTTGCATAATTCCCTAGTCAAATTTGACAGTTATAACCATAAAAAAATGAGAAAATTCAAATTTGAATTTTCAATTCGACCCTTAGAAACAAACTGTAGCCTTAGGTTCACAATGCCATGCAAGCCCTCCCACACTTTGTTCCATTGTGAAGAGATAGATTATAGGATTAAAGTCCCTCTGCTTTCCGGGGAGACTGTGTGCCACCCACTATGGAAAGCAACTTCTGGGAATGCCACACGGCTACATTCTCCCTTGTTATTTCTTGGACAGTTTCTTAAAAGTTTCTTTAACAAAAAAAAAAATAGAGCACTCTGCAACCAAAACCAAAATTATTAAGCATTTTATACATTGCTCCATACATTGTTGTCACTATAGTTTCAAAGCAATATTTATTACTGTACTATACATATAGTAAGTTTATTTTTGCTGAAATGTTAAAATGTATATGAAATATAGCAAACAGAACTTTTGAATTTTTGAAACATGGTTTTATATTTTAGACATGGTACATAGTTCATATGGGGGTCTCTTGTTCCATCCTACAATGATGTAATGTCTCAACATAATGTATCTTAGAACAGCTGCTATGGCTGCAATTTAGTAACCTAGAAATGCTTTTGCAATATTTAAAGAAACACATTTTGCCTTATATATACGAGGGCTACATATTATTTGGCAATGAACTACCTGTTTTTTTTGAGCACTAAATAAGAGTAAGGTCTGCTAACATAATTTCTGATATATTGTGCTTGAACTGTGAATGTAAAGTATAGTCTCATAAATAGTGCATAGTAAAATATAAGGATATTAGAAGTCCCAATTGTGGCCATAAGGACTTTTAATACCATTATGTGTTGTGGGGTACTACATTCTCTATATTGAACAGCATGTCTATCCCTCTTCTTTTAGCCACTACCATGTTTGTACCTGTTTTTTTATTGCCTGTCATGTCCACTATCTCTACCTTTTTTCTATTGTTGTAAGTCATAGTTGATCAGGATGTTTCCTTTGTTCTTTCTGCCCCGTCTGTCATTTTCCTTGTCTGAGAACCTTGTTCTCTCCTCACTTTCTGCCCTTATTTGTTTATCCCTTATTTCTCAGCTTTTGGCCCATATTTTTTACATAGGAATTTTGTACAGGGCACCAATGGAAAAGAAGTTAGCCATTCTCTGCTTGCCTTTCACCTTTTTATTTTCTTATGTACTCTACTGAGTTTCACCTCTTTAATGACTATAGTACACTGGGTGATGACATCGCTTGACATGATCTTTTTATTGTCTTAAAAATAACACTTTTCATGCTAAGTTTATTTATGAAGCATAGGCAGTGGCAAATACAGTTACCTCAAACTGAGAAGAGAGAGAAATTGTTAATGCTTGTTCATACTTGTGCCTAGAATAGTATTATGCTTAACCCTGTCATTAGAATTGATCATTATACTGCTCAGTTTAGACTAGCTATAGAGTTAATCAGATAATGGGATTATTTTCACTACAGCTATTTCGTACAAACAATTACCCAAATATGCTATTGCAGCTGTAAGATCATGTAGACTGATTTAATTTAGAACTAGTGGGAAAATTAACTTTTTAAATGATACACAAGTGGTTTCTTATTCAGAAAAGAGACAAAATGCAGAAAAATAGCACTTTGTCTTTGCTTTATTCACTCAAAAAACACAGCACCCAAAATATGTTTCTCTCTCACACCTGACAATATAGTTTTCTGACTAGCCCAGGGCTTCTCCTAGACACTGGACCACCATAAGGTTAGTACTCTGTTACTCACAGTTGAGAGATCAAGTTCTCTCTTTCAGTCAGGCCACACTACCTACAACAAAATTATCTCAGGTACTCTCTCCAAAACTCCCAGGTATTGGTGTACAGCCCTTTTACCTCTACAGGCAGCTCCACTCTCAGTTGTCACCTAATTACCAGATTGAGATGGAATATTAACCCTTCCTCCAATAAGTACCCTCTGCAGCCTGTATCATGCACAGTAAATATGCACTTCCCTGTACATTTTCATGCCTGACAGGAGTGTTTTCCAAACACACTGTCACAGACTGTCACAAATTTGACTTTACACTTATAGAACTGACACTACATTACTAACATACATTATTAAACTGAGATAATATTTAAAAGGGTGGTTCATCTTTAAGTTCACTTTTAGTATGTTATAGAATGGCCAATTCTAAGTAACTTTTCAATTGACCTTCATTTTCACCTAGTTTTTTAGTTATTTTATTTACTCGTCTGACTCTATCCATCTTTCAAATGACCCCATCTAAAAACAAACGCACTAGAAGGCTACATATTTATTGTTATTGCTACATTTACTTACAATTACTTGTCTTTCTATTCAGATCCTCTGCTATTCATACACTGAACTATTCTTTTAAAGGTAAACAACCCCTTTAATGGAACTATGATTTAAAAAAAAAAAAGAATTGCTCAATGTCTGATCATATTAAATATAAAATTCCCTGGTTATATTACTGAATGGACAGGCTTCATATATCATAAAAAGGGAAATGTATTAAAATACATTCTGAGATGTATACATGACAGAAATTAACTGACTGGTAAGATAAATATATAAATTTTGGTTTTGAACGGATTTGTGAGATCTTCACAAGTCTAGTTACATGTATGTTTGTTGCCAAACTATGGCACTAATGTTATGACAGAAATTAACTGCCTGGTAAGATAAATGTAAAAAATGTGGTTTTGAACGGATTTGCTGTTATCTTCACAAGTCTAGTTACATGTATGTTTGTTGCCAAACTATGGCACTAATGTCACTAATACATCATTGTTTCCCCATAGCTTGATACATGCTATGATATACAAACAAAATGTACAGTATTTTTATGAAACACTCATTTTCTTGAACATAAGGTCAGTTGAAATTATAAATTAAACCATCTGCTAAATTCAACTTCTGTCTTTTTATAGATCATTTGTTTTTAAACTGTCTGGCATTGGCACAATGAATGAACTCATACCTCCAGCTACCTTGTACAGGAAAGTTGGCGCTTGAAGAATGTCTAATAATACTGAATGACTGTAAGCGTAACTACAGAAAATGACATCACTTTTTAGGCACTTTGCCCTAATGTAACATTTTTACAGCACAATTAATGGGTTTCATTATTTGAAAAGTGAATTCTATAAGGCATCCCATCCTAATGTGTTATGTTCCCAAAACAGTGGATGGTGCTCTCTGTATTGATAACAATGCTTTGGCTGAAGGTTTATTATTATATAAAAGTGTTTATGGTGCACTTTTACTAAACTTGAGGCCATGACCCCTTGGTTTAGGGAATTTTCTGAAAACAAAGAGCTATGTACCATTTAAAAGCCATAGCTGATTAATAACATTTGCTTCAGGAAACTCCTGTATTCATTGTCACAATGCAAAATACATTTACAATGAAGATAATTCAGAAAAGGTCAAAGTCTGATCACCCTTATAAAAAAGTTGCATTTGTTAACAATGTGTATTATTGTCTGTCCCCATATTTACTGCCAGTGTTTGTGTTCTGCATGCCAAAGTGTAAGCCTTTGCAAATTGCAAGTCTCACCAATAGTTTTGGTGGAATATCCTGGCATTATTATATACCAGGATTATTATTATTTATTTTTTATTATTTATGTTTTTAATGGTGTATCTTCACCTCTTACCATTTCTTTGGCCACCTGATTAGAACATTTCCTGACATGCGTCAAGTGTGCACTGACCTCAAAACTTTCATGTACAGTATATACATAGTTTATGGGTTCCATACTCCTAAAGCTGGGAACCTTGCTGTCTGTTCTAATATTTACTGCATACTAGAGATAGATCACCATCCATTATTTGTCTTTTTCATTATTTTATACTCACTGTGGGTAATGCAATACCAGAGAGTTTAACTAAGCTGTCACCTGAAAAAAGTGATTTAACTAGCTATAGTACTCACCTCTACATTAGCTTTACTAATTTTATTTTACTACAGAAGATGTGTATTGTTTAATTTTAACACAAGTTAATGTGTGTATAAGTGACTGATTATATTCAGAAAATAAATACTAAGTCTTTGGTAAATAAATTATTGTTAGTGTAGTGGTACACAGGGCACAATCCACCTTAAGTTTCTTTCCATTGAAAGGAATGGAAAATGGCGAGTGTAAGACTGGGGTGTGTGCGGCCCACCCCAGTCACAAGATCCCCCCAGATGCAAGCTCCAGCAAAAGATTATCCTACAAGCCAGGCAACCCAAAGAAAAATTCACCTTTAAACAAACTTGGTTGTATGTTGTATATCCACCTGTTATAAACCCCTTTTGCTCTTCAGATTTAAAATCATTTCTATTGTGACTTTGATCCAATTTTATTATGTAACCCTTGTTTGCTCTGGCAAGATCTGTTGCTTTAAATAATTGTAAAATGCTGCATAACTTGCTGGCATAATATTGATTTCGTTGAGTGGGATGTGCGTCATATATTATCACTTCCCAGTGAAACTGGGTTTTCTTGTTCTTTAAGTTAAGTCTATTTATTAACTTGATCATATGCTATATTCCCACATGCTGATGTTTGTTAACAGCCAAGAGCAGAATAAAATATTATTGTACAATAAAGCAGCCTTTTCTCCCTGCTTGAACTCTGTGCACTAGTATGATGCGTCAGCTTACATTGTTGTAGATATTTCATCCACATACAGGATTTACAGCATTAAAAGGCAATTTAAAGAGTATTAAGAATGCTTTCTGAGTAAATTATTGCTGCTCAGATAAAAGAAGCCTATGTAATTTCAAGTATGCAGTCATGTGACATGTTGAAGATCCTACCCTGAGCTAGTGCTAATCTGGAGATATCAACATAATTTCAAAAGAACTGACACATGAACCCTTTTGTGGAGATCTACATTTTCAGTCTCAACTCTGAATTACTTGTAATGACATACAACCCTTGTTTGCAATCTCCTGATGTTATCATCCTTTCTAAATAAGTGCATGGATCAAGTTTCAAGTAATTATATACTGTAACAAGTTTCCTATCTATTTATGCCATCAAATCCTTTCTTTATCTTCCAAAGATGTATATAAATGGTATGAAATAGCACTCACTTGATTTTTTGCAAAAAAAAAATATAAAAAGTGCAATCCTGTCATGAAAAAGCTATTATTAGTTAAGAAGCATTTCACTCCGTATATGCTGCAGTTAACTGAGGATAATTGAACACACATCTGCTTCCTTACATTGCATTCAGATATTACAAAATCCTATTAAAAACTTCAGATTGTAAGATATATTGGGTGTCCTTCCTCTTGTCTCTTAACATTTAGCACTTGAATTCGATTTCCATTCCATAAGTAATGCCCCACCTCTTGACAGACTACAATGGTGTTGAGGAACTAGTGACCAGGGATCCCTGAGTTGTACTGTTAATGGTTTAGTACTACAATAATTGGTAAGAAATCCTGAAAGCAAAACGTTTTGTGTGTGAGGTATAGGGTTTTGTGAATGAGTAATGATAGCTTGATTACCTGGTTCCTTAGATAAGCCAAAGCCATAATATAATAATTTGACAAGATTCTGGATGATTATAATGCCTTTAGAACTTAAGGCCTACAAAGAAAAAAGACCTCACCCAGCAAAGATGGCAAGACTGGAAACAAAACAAAATGTATCCTAAAATATCAATTGCAGCTGAAAGCAGCAGTACCCCATAAGCAGAATGGACAATAAATAACCCCCTCTTCGCCCTCGGAACCTCATCTTCTACTATCTTCTATTTTTCTCCTCCTTTATGTCAGGCAATGTTTTCATGTTGATTGTCTGAATTCTTGAAATCTGTAAAACTAAACAAAAATCTAAGTTGAAAACAAACAAAAAAGAAATGAATGCAAGGAAATAAAACTGTGGATATTATGGGGTTATTTATTAAAGTCTGAATGCTACCAACCAAAAAAAAAATCGAGTTTTTTTACTATAAAATGCGATTTTTTTAGTGGAAAATAAAACTTGATTTTTTTTAACATTATACCCCAAGGCTGCAAAAAGTCTCAATCCGAAAATACTTCATCTTCAACTTGTCGAGGTCCTGTAAAAGTCAATGGCAATTTGAAGATATTATTGTCTGTGCTGGATTTACGGTAATCCGAACATTTTGGGCTTTTCCGACGATTTCACAAATAATTCTGACCTTTTTGATCATGAAATCGGAAAAATTCAGTTTTTTCGCACGACAATCCAAAAAAGTTGGGGGTTTCATGCGATAATCTGAAAAAGTTGCGTTTTTGTTGATCAGATTTTTTTGCCATTTTTAATTCATAAATAAGGGTAAAATGTGGATTCTAGTTTGTTCTGACCTTTTTTTTATTTAAAAAATCAGAAACATTTTGATTTTGATAAATAACCCCCTATATATACTATTCCTTTTTATAGCATGTGATGTGCTAGTGCACTTTATGACAGTGACTGTGTACTACAACATAACTTTATGCCTGTATGGAGGAATCCTGTTCCTAGTAAACATAATATGAATATTTCTGTTTTCTTTCTGGCAAGTAATTTTGATACAGTTTCAGCCAAAAATATTTTTGCTTTTGCAATCTTCCAAATAAACAAGCAGGCAGGCAGACACTATTTTGTGAACACCGTTATTAAGGCAAGTTTTTTATCACCCCAAAATATTGTGTATGTGCCAGAATAGGGGACATAATGTCTATGCCTAAGCACAGGCTAAAAACATATAGACCATTAGGAGGGAGAGGAATGCGAAGAGTATAGTCACATTTAAAAAGTGCTTAATGGAAACTAAATTCAAAGTGAAAGTAATTGCCTGTCCCGCCTCTATGTCTTAAAGGTAAAAGTTAGAGGTTGGGCAGGCAATATGTTTTATGTTTAGTTTGCAATGTATTTTTCTTATACAGTTTTTTTTGTGTGGGTGACAGGTCCCTTTTAAGCTACATAGTTACATAGTTACATAGTTAAATTGGGTTGAAAAAAGACAAAGTCCATCAAGTTCAACCCCTCCAAATGAAAACCCATCATCCATACACACACCCCTCCCTACTTTTAATTAAAATTCTATATACCCATACCTATACTAACTATAGAGTTTAGTATCACAATAGCCTTGGATATTATGTCTGTCCAAAATGGAGAGAATTTTTTCCATTCAGAACATAGCCCTTCAGATATGAAATAAAACAATTGACACCCTTGATGGATTAATATTTTGTAAAATGCCCTTTGGAAAGAATAACTGAGTGCTCCCTATAGCCATGAATGAGCTTTCTACATGTCTCTACTCACAGTCTGGACTGCTATACCCCTATATGAAAAGACACATATTGTAATCTTTATTAAGGCTATTCAGCCAAAGGGGCAAATTCACTAACGGCCGAATTTTTGCCAGGCACAAATTCATTACCACCTCAGCAGCCAAGCGCTGGCAAATTTTTGTGAATTTTTCAAATTTCACTAGCACTCTTGCAATTAAGTTAATTTGAATATGGCAGGTACATAAAAGTACATTTAATAGTAATGTTGGTGCAAATGTTTGAAGTGGCCACTTTTTAAAACAAATGTCCAATAAGCTATAATAAAGACAGAAGAGATCCTCTAATGCCCTAGACATGAGTCCAGCCTTATATAAATGTGGCATGCCCCTCAAATTAGTTTAACACATAAGTATTTAATAGTTTGGACATTTGAAGGCAACCCCGCTTTAAAAAATAGTGGCGATAGAGTGTAAATGACCGCTAGTAACCGCTCGTTCGCTAGCTAATTGTCCTCTATGCATGTTAGTGAATTGGCGATATCCCTGCAGATGGGATTTCTGATAAATTGACGTTAGCATTGGCCACTTCGCCCTTCAGTAAATCTGCCCCAAAGCGTTTTGTTAATGCAAAAGGCTTCCTTTTCAAAGCACAAGTATGATACCTGTTATCCAGAATTCATGGGACCTGGGGTTTTCCTGATAAAGGATCTTTTCATAATTTGTATCTTCATACCTTAAAGGAACAGTTCAGCGTAAAAATAAAAACTAGATAAACAGATAAACAATAAAAATGTTTCTAATATAGTTAGTTAGCCAAACATGTATTCTATTAAGGCTGGAGTGAGCAGATGTTTAACATAACAGAACACTTCCAGCTTGCCAGCTCTCTAACTCTGAGTTAGTCAGCGACTTTATGGGGGGCTTTTTGAAGGGATATTAAGGGATAAGATATCTGACTTCATTGCAAATAATAATAATGTGAATTTGTGCCAGCATGACATAACTTGCCCATGAATACCTTTCAATGATCTAACAGTATATATGTTGTGCCTTTCCAGCATTCATTTGTATTTGCCTGACAATGGGGCCTTGGTGCTCTGAAAGCTTGCAATGCATTTTTTATTGTTAGCCAATATAGGTATCACTTCTACAATACTTTTTGTAATTGTTTGTTTTTTTTATTTGTTTTCAGCCTCAAAACTATAGGCCGGTTAGTCTAACATCAGTGGTCGGAAAGCTTTTTGAAGGGGTATTAAGGGATAAGATATCTGACTTGATTGCAAATAATAATAATGGGAATTTGTGCCAGCATGGTTTTATGAGTATTTGATATTGCCAGGCTAATTTGATTTCTTTTTATGAAAAGGTGAGCAGAGCATTCCACTCTGGGGTGGCAGTGGATGTAATCTATTTGCTAGAGCATTTGATACAGTATCACACAGAAGGTTACTGGTTAAATAAGGAATGTTGGCCTAGTATTTTGTACTTGGATAGAGAACTGGCTAAAAAATATATCACAGAGAATGGTGATAAATGCAATATTTTGAATTGGATCAGTGTGGTTAGTGGAGTACCACAGGGCTCTGTACTTGGTCCTTTGCTTTTCAACTTGTTTATTAATGACTTGGAGGTATTGTTTCTATTTTTGTTGATTATACTAAATTGTGCAGAACTAAGTTCCATGCAGGATGCTGCCACTTTGCAGAGTGATTTGACTAGATTAGAAAACTGGGCAGCAAACTGGAAAATGAGGTTCAATGTTGATAAATGCAAGGTTATGCACTTTGGCAGAAATAATCTAAATACAAGTTATACACTAAATGGCAATGTGTTGGGGGTTCCCTTATTTGAGAAGGATCTAGAGGTTTTTGTAGATAACAAGTTGTCTTATTTCAGTCAGTATTATTCTGTGGCTACTAAAGTAAATAAAGTACTATCTTGCATTAAAACTAAACATAAACTCAAGGGATGAGAACATAAGGCCATCCCTTTGGACTAGAGGAAAATAACTTTAATTTGAAGCAGCATAGGTAGTTATTCACAGTGTGGCCAGTGAGGTTGTGGAATTCACTGCTAGATGATGTTGTGATGGATTATGTTAAAGGAGAACTAAAGCTTAACTAAAGAAGTAGGCTAGAGATGTTGTACATTATGTTTTTGGCTTCTGTACCAACCCCAGGCAATCATATCCCTTTAAGCAGTAAAGATCTGTGCCTGTAAAATGCCCCGGGAGCTCCCCATCTTCTTTTCTGCTGATTCACTACACATGCTCTGTGCTGCTGTCACTTACTGAGCTTAGGGGAGAAGTCCGGACCAAGGAGAAAGCTTAGGGTTAAAGTCCAAGTTTGCGGTATCCAAAAGGGTCAGGTGTTATCATAGTCGAGTTCAGGCAAAGTATTGAATAAGACAGGCAGCAAGGATCAAAGGTCAAAGCAGCAGTCAGGAATCCAAGAAACAGCAGAATAGGAATTTAGGGAACCTTTTATTCGGGCATCGAAACCATGACCTGGAAGTCCTTTTATCTCAAAATTCACACCGGCGCGTGACGTCATCGGGCGCTCCTGACAGTACCCCCTCCCCCAGGAGGGGCCACTGGACTTCGGAAACTGTTTGAAGAATTTCTTTACCAGTCGAGGAGCGTGGACATCAGACTGTTTTATCCAAGAGCATTCTTCGGGACTGAAGCCCTTTGGATCAGGAATTGTATAGACCCTCTGGAGATTCTTGAGTCTAGGATCTTCTCCACTTCGTATTCTTGTTGGCCAGCCACGGAGACAGAAGCAGGAGGAGATTGTTCTGAAGAGAAGTGATTAAGGATTACCAGTTTCACCAGGGATATGTGAAACACATTAGAGATTTGCATCTCAGGGGGAAGCTGAAGTCTGACAGCCACGGGATTAACAATCTCCACAATGGAGTATGGACCAACAAATTTTGGACCCAACTTGGGGGAAGGAACCTTGAGGCGAATATTTCTTGTTGAAAGCTACACTTTATCCCCAACTTTATATAAAGGAGCAGAATTCTTGTGGGACAATGAACTTTTCCCCAAGTTGGCTGCAGTAGCCGAACAAATGGCTGACATGTGGGCTGCATGATCATTGGCTGCTGGAACATCAGACAAGAGGAAGTCTTGAGGGAAAGCTTGGGGATGTTATACATAAACTGTCAAGAAGGGCGATCCACCAGTGGAGGCATGACAAGCGTTGTTATGAAAAACACTGCCCAGGAAAGGAGATGGCCTAGTCATCCTGACAGAGGGATACATGACTTCTCAAAAACTGTTCCAGCGCTTGGTTTAACCTCTCCGCTGCTCCATTGGACTGAGGGTGAAAGGCAGAGGAGACTTGGAGGACAATACCCAGATTCTTACACAATGATCTCCAAACTTGGACACAAACTGGGAACCTCGGTCAGATACAATCTCTGCTGGAAATCCAAGGAGGAAGTTTACGAAGAGGAGTAAAGTGTGCCATTTTACTGAAGCGATCAATAACTACTCATATTACAGTGTTGCCCTTGGACAGTGGTAGTCCAATAATAAAGTCCATAGCTAAATGAGTCCAAGGCAAGGGAGGGAATAGGTAGAGGCTGCAATAGCCCACTAGGGTGAGAATGACTAGATTTTGAAAAGGCACAAATGGCACAGGCCGCCACAAAGTGTTTTACATCCTTCTGAAGGGTTGGCCACCAAAGGAGACGATTAATAAGTTCAAAGGTCTTTTGGACACCCGGATGTCCCACTTGTTTGGAACAGTGGCTTTGCTGAAGGATGGCTGTACAGAATTCGAGTGGCTGAGCTGAAGACTGGACAGAAAGAATCTAGCTGGCCAGTTGCGGGAATAGGGAAGCAATGATCTTTGTGGGGGGAACAATTGGTTCCTGATCTTCACTGATGCGACCCTCAGGTACAATTCTTTGAGATAGGGCATCTGCCTTCTGATTCCTGAATCCAGGGCGGTATATCAGAACAAAGTTGAATTGTGAGAAGAAGAGTGCCCACCGATTCTGTCTCTTGAGAGTCTGGATGAATTCCAAGTTTTTGTGATCACTGTAAATGGTAACTGGGTGAGGTGCTCCTTCCAGGAAGTGTCACCAACTCCTAGAGTTCGATTTTAACTGCCAAAAGCTCACGATTCCCAACGTCGTAATTTTGCTCAGCAGGAGAGAATTTCTTGAAAAAATAGACACAATGATGTAGTTTCCCATCTGCGACTTGTCTCTGAGAGAGGACAGCTCCAGCTCCAAAGTCAGACGTGTCTACTTAAATGAAGAAGGGTTGTAGGAGGCCAGGAGGTTTCAGGACAGAAGCAGAAACAAATGAGTCTTTCATGGACTGGAAGGACTCCAGGGCATGAGGGGCCAGGCATTAGGTTTTCCTCCCTTCCGAATGAGAGCCAAGACAGGAGCGATAAGGGAGGAAAATCCCTTGATAAATTGTCAGTTGTTATTAGTGAAACCGACAAATCTTTGTATGGCCTGGGTGCTTGTGGGCAGAGGCCAATCTCGGATTGCAGTAACTCTAGAAGGATCCATCTCGAATCCCTCATGAGAGATGATGTAACCCAGGAAGGGGTTCTCGAAGACACACTTCTCCAGCTTGGCAAAAAAGGAGTTTTCTCTCAGACAGGAGAGAAGCTCTTTCAACCGGTTCGGTGAATTTGGAGAAGATTAAAATGTCATCCAAGTACATGACTACGGATTGCCAAAATGACCTCTAAAGATGTCATTCACAAATTCTCAAGAAAAACAGATACATCGATAGTCCTATCAGGCAGCCGAATCTGCAATGGCAAAAGGAATCAATGAATTCTTAGGGGGTGCAGGTTCAATGCCACCCAGGTAAAATTCCCCAGTTCTACCTGAGTTCTGAGATCCTCCCAGCTTGGCAAAATGGGCTTTTCCACCACAATATAGACATGGACCAGCCAAACGTCATCCGACCAATCTGCATAGGTTCCTCCGAGGGAGTTACAGGAAGTGGATTACAGGATAGGAAGGATGGGTCTCAGACCAGGCAGGGATTTTTTGTTTCGCTCTTTATTGGACGGGTGCTCACCTTTATGGTGGTCTTCCAAAATTTCAGGATGATCCCTGGAGACTAAGTCATCCTTGAGTCTAGTCGACAAGCCTTGATAGAAGACTGCTGCATAAGCCTCATTGTTCCAGCTAGTTTCAGCCATCAAAGTTCTGAAATCAATGGTGTACTCACGGACACTGTGGTTTCCTTGCTGGATCTGTAGCAGTCAGGAAGAGTCATTAGCGACACAACCAGGGGCGTCAAAAAATGTACAGAAGGCTTGGAGGAAGGCCTTGGCATCAAAGGTCAAAGGAGAATGGAGGTGGTACCCATTCTAGCATTTCCCCCACCAAACAAGACATCACATACCCCACCTTGGCGCGTTCACTGGAGTACTGTGAGGGTTGAAACTCAAACTAGGTCAGACACTGCGTGACAAATCCTCTACAGGCTTGAGGATCCCCATTATAGCGAGGCAGTGGAGAAATGAGCGGCTCACCAGCCGAGGAGGTCGCAGAAGGAGGAGCAACCGCAGCGGCAGGATTTGCCACGACCGAAGAGGCAAATGGCATCTGGGAAAGGAGAGTGTCCAGTACTTGACCAATGCAGACCTGTTGAGCTTCATAAGCTTCCATGCAGGATGTTGATCCCCGGAGTGCTCTTCTGACATCGGCGTAGCTTCCTCAGTGGGGTCCATTGCTCGCATATACTGTCAGGGGCCTATTGGGAGAAGTACGGACCAAGGAGGAATCTTAGGGTTAAAGTTCAAATTCGCAGGTATCCAAAAGGGATAGGCGTTATCGTAGTCAAGGTTCAGGCAAAGTATTCAATAAGGTAGGCAGCAAGGATCAGAATCAAGGTCAGCAGGAGTCAGGAATCCAGGAAATAGCAGAATAGGACACCGACATCGATCCACGTGGAACATGGGCGCCACCATCTTGCCTTGGACGTCCCTGGAGACGGGAGCGCCAACGGGCATGTGAGTGCTGCAGACACTTTACAAGATTGTGACTCCCTTTGACAGGTTTGAAATCCTGGATCATTGCTGCTATTGAGAAGCTGAAACTTTAGGCTAATGCAATAAGGTTATTTTATAAAATATAGCATTTTCAGTCATATTTATTTTTAGGGGGGTTAGTTCTCCTAAAAAATGCTTTTAAAGGAGCAGTTCAAAAATGAAAAATGTTTTCAATATAGTTAGTTAGCCAAAAATGCAATGTATAAAGGCTGGAGTGACTGGATGTGTAACATAACAGAACACAACTTCTTGCTTTTCAGCTCTCTAACTCTGAGTTAGTCAGTGAAGGGGGGGCCACCTGGGACATAATTGTTCAGTAAGTTTGCAATTGATCCTCAGCATGCAGCTCAGATTCAAAAGCAGACAGTTATGAATAATTTAGCTCCCCCTCAAGTCACTAATTGGTTACTGCCTGGTAACCAATCAGTGGAAACCAAGAGAGATGAAAAGCAGAAAGTAGTGTTCTGGCTATTATGTTACACATCCAGTCACTCCAGCCTTTGTACATTACATTTTTAGTTTAACTAACTATACTAGAAACATTTTTTATTTTGCATCTATCTTTACGTCGTATTTATCTTTATACTGAACAATTCCTTAGGGGCTTAGATGTTTTCTTGGACAAGCATAATATTCTAGGCCACTGCCCTCATTGTACCTGCATGAGAAGGGTTTTATATATTCTGATTCTGAGTTTATTTTGTTCTGCAGTACACAGCAGAGTCCCCTCCCCTTTCTTACAATTCTGATTTATAAAACATTACTTATGAGCTCTTGGATGCTAAAGTTTAATACTCACATATTTGGAAAACCCAAACAGGATTCGCCTTTTTCAGCAGGATTTGGATTTGGCCGAATCCTTCTGCCCGGCCGAACTGAATCTGAATCTTAATTTGCATATGCAAATTAGGGTCAGGGAGAGAAATCTCGTGACTTTTTATCACAAAACAAGAAAGTTAAAAATGCAAATTAGGATTCGGTTCAGTATTCGGCCAAATCTTTCGAAAAGGATTTGGGGGTTCGGCCGAATCCAAAATAGTGGATTCGGTGCATCACTAGATATTTCTAAATGTTGATGCACAACAGACCACAAACCATAATGTAAACTCTAATTACACAGCTTTGTAAGTACATGCAAATAAATTTAAGATCTCAGTTACTACCTTCAGAGTTTTTTGGATCCTAAAACTAAGGGAAGTTGGAAAAGTCACATTTTTGCTAAAACAAGTATGCAGGATGTTTCACTTTTTAGGCCTTTTAACTCAATTTAAAAAAAAAGGGCCTTGAGAAAATGTAAGTACACTCTTCAGTTTCCCTACAAATTTCAGTGGAGTTTTTCTCATCACAGTGAATGTCAGAAAATTTATGAAGACACAGCTTGGTTTGATATAAATCAAACACTTACAATTTTTTTTTCACATGTTGGCAGAGAAAGCAAATAATATAATAAAAATGTTGGGAAGATATTTTTTGGCAGTGTGAAAATATTTAGCATATATTATAAGGCCAGACCAACTGATGTGATAAAAGATAGGAAACCAGAGCAAAAGGTTAATTAATTTTCAACAGTCAAGCTTTAATACAAAATGTTCTCATATGCTAGCAGCATGAGACCTGCAGCTAGTCCACTGAATAGAGCAGTGTCTGCATTAGGCAGTGGTCTATCCTAAAGGGGTGTCTGTGTCAGACATACAAGTAGATGGTGGTAGTAGGCACAGGCCACAACGGGACCCTGTCCATAATGTCTGCCCTATGGCAGCCTCCTGAAGCTGTGCTCTGCTCCTTGCATCAGATTTGTTACCCACTGCAATGATCAGAGGGCAGCTTTCCCCAGGGCCCTCTTGCACCCCTTAGTGCTCACAGCCCAAGGTAATATAAATTACCCCTTTTGGGTAATGGTGAAAATCATTGTGTTAAAAAGGATCTGTCAACCTAAGAAATAATTTGAATTCCTTTTTTATTGTGTTAGTAAAGCAAAATAACTTTACACACACAATATAAATTATTTAAATGGTGTTCCTTCAGTCTGGGAATTAACAATCACAGCAAGCAGTCAGGTGCCATTTTGTAGACACTGTTATTAAGACAAGCTTTGCATCATCATCCCCAAATCTTTTTTATGCTCTAGAATGGGGCACATGATGCCCATTACATTCACTGGCTACACAGTTTTAGATGGTGAGGAGGGAGGAGGAAAGTAAGTAGTTCATCTAGAAAGTGTAGAATAGATAGTGAAAGTTGTTGGCTCTGCACCATAGGTATGAACGTTTTGATAAAAAAAAGAATTTGGTTTCATGTTTAATTTGTTTAATTAATTTTTTTAAATGTATTTTACAGCTTTATATGCCTGCATGACAGGTACAGTTTAAAAAAGAATCCATTAATACAGATAAAGTACTGTAATACACATGGCCATGGACTAAACAGATAAATCAGACCATAGCTGATGCTGGTCCTGCCCTAAAGACTCACCCACAGTGCACATGCACTCTTGTGTTATGGTACTGAGCTCACAGATGTTCTGCAGAGATGTCCCTGATATGGATGTGCCTTGCGCACGTTTATCTTCATCTCTTCCCTCTCTTACTAGTAATTTTGATGTCTAGGTCTACCTATAATTTATTTTCAACATGTCATTCACTTAAATTAAATGCACTTGTTGTTGCACAGAATGCTGGCACATAGAAATAACTTAGTACATTAAAAATGTATTAATTATAAATATATTTTGACCCTTATCATACATTATTATGTTTCTGATTAGATTGAGTTTTTTATTAATAAAAAAAGCTAAAATCAGGCATGGAAGTTTGGTCACACTATTTTTATTAACATTATGAGATAAATTCTTATTTTAGTAAATAACCCCCACAAACACTTGGTATATAACCTGGAAGCGAAGGTGAATATTTGTGTGTACTCTAGACAAAAAGAAGCAGCAACCTTAGTTTGGTAACCTAGTTTCCAAATTTTGGAAGATTCACATTGTACATATAATGATATGCCAAGGTTCTTTTCTCTGTGCCTTTCAGCATAATTGTCCTCCTGTTGTCTAGGTTGCCTTGGAACCCAGCCCAAATCACACACTAAAGAATTAAAATTGGTTTGCAACAGCTGTGAATACATTGCTATGCATTACAAATACTTAGGAGACAAACTTTTGTGCATGATGTTTGAAGAGTCTACAGAGGATGGTTTTGTAAAGCTTAATAAAAGTGGTGAAAGGGCCTTTGCTGAAACAAAGAAAGACAAGCTAAGATAAATTACAATACTGACACAATAAGGGGCCTGGAAAAAAATTAAGTGCTAAGTCCTGTCAATGAAACAATTTGAATTGTTTCTTTGGAAATGCACCATAAAGGACATTTACCCTTCATGTGGCCAAAATGTAAAATACACACATGTATTGGAAGCATTAGGAAGACTCAAAAATAATTATTAATGGTAATATCACATAAAGGCTCAACTAAGAGCTTAATAAAATAGTTTTACAGGGGTGTTTAATACTACAGGGGTGTTTAAGGATTTGTTAAATTTCATTTAAATACCTAAATACAAGTTATTTGTAAAAAAAAAAGAATAATAAAAAAAAAAACACTGTGTTTATTAAAATTTGTATTTTTTGAAAATTTAGCTTGGTATTTTTTTTATAGTTTTTAAATATACTCTGCATTTGACCATATGTTAAAGTTGCTAAAAAATCTGTGCACCAAGGCAAAATGTTAACATTGCCCATATTTTTTCTGTTAACAAAGTTAAACAGATTAAACAGGACAAATAGATGTAAATATTTAGATGATTAAATAACCAGAATCTTTGGTGTCACTACACTATGTAAAAAGTATAGCTAAGCAAATACAGTGTCTAAACAAGTGGACTTTGTTATTACACAGAAATATTGAATGCAGTTCCAATTTCAAACTGAGATTAACAATTTACAGCAGGGGTCCTCAACCTTTTTTTTACTGGTGAGCCACATTTAAATATAAAAACAGTTGGAGAGCAACACAACCATGAAAATGTCCATGGGGATGTCAAATAATGGCTGTGATTGGCTATTTGGTAGCCTCTATATGCACTGGTAGCCTACAGAAGGTTCAATTTGGCAGTAAACCTGTTTTCTTGCCTCCAAGCCAGGAATTCAAAAATAAGCACCTGCGTTGAGGCCACTGGGAGCAACATCCAAGGGGTTGGAGAGCAACATGTTGCTCATGAGCTACTGTTTGAGGACTACTGATTTACAGGGATATGTGTTTCTTATTAAAAAAAATCACAATCTTGCATATTTTTAAATTTGCTAGTATTTGGAATTTATTAAGCAAAAAACTTTAATATAAAAGCTGGTGACTTTCTGTAGAAGGCAATGGAATGTAAAAAAAGGCACAACTATAGCCAAAGACTTAACCCCTAGATGACCATTTGTAATTGTTCATAGTGAGTAATGAAAACCATTCAATAAATAAAAGGCATTCTTTTTTTCCCAACTCTGCCAGTATAACTAAAATACCTAACCCATAAAAACATAGGCCTTGCCATTCAAGGAGGGTCCCTCACATTTGCAATTCAACACTAAGTGGCAGATTTATCAAAGGTCAAATTGAATTTTCGAATTTAAAAATGTAAAAAGTAATTTTTGGGTACTTCGACCATCGAATAGGCCAAATTCAACTTGCTGAATTGCTATGTTAGCCTATGGGGGCCTCCTAGAACCTATAGCCAGTATTTGGCTAAGCTTTGAGAAGTCGAAGGTCTTTATAATCCTTTGACTTCAACTTCGAATGTCGGACTACCCTATTCGATGGTCGAATTTCTACGTTTTTTTTCACTTCGAAATTCGACCCTTGATAAATCTGCCCCCAAGTAACACTATATAGATACAATTGGTTGTAGTACACACTGTAGTGGCCATATATACAATTTTAATGGCAATGGTAAACATACATCAGATGACTGAGTAGCAGATTTATCAAAGGTCGAATTGAATTTTCGAATTTAAAAACTTAAAAAGTAATTTTTGGGTACTTCGACCATCGAATAGGCCAAATTCGACTTGCTGAATTGCTATGTTAGCCTATGGGGGCCTCCTAGAACCTATAGCCAGTATTTGGCTAAGCTTTGAGAAGTCGAAGGTCTTAAAAATCCTTTGACTTCAACTTCGAATGTCGGACTACCCTATTCGATGGTCGAATTTCTAAGTTTTTTTTCACTTCGAAATTCGACCCTTGATAAATCTGCCCCCAAGTAACACTATATAGATACAATTGGTTGTAGTACACACTGTAGTGGCCATATATACAATTTTAATGGCAATGGTAAACATACATCAGATGACTGATAGTGTATGTAAATAGGTATTATCATTTGAAATGTATTGATCATTACAGTGATTGTTACTTGACCATGGTCCTGCATTTCATTTGTGACATATATTTTTTTCTCTAGTCAGGTTTAATAAGGACACAAGAAGTGGAATATTTTTTGAAGCCAATGCCTAGGCATGTAGCACTCAAACACAATTACTCTACATCAAATGGCCACCAACATCATGTTCTCTATAAAAGATCTCTTGACAACCACCTGTACAAGGACCATGATATTAATATGGTTCAAATGCAGCAAGAATTGAGAAATCAGAAATGGCAACACTTGGATACTCTTTCTCCTCCTAACAGTCAGCAGGAAGTGGACCAAAAATATGAAAGGCCTGAAAAACAGCACTATTGTGGAAAGCGCAAGAAATGTATGTAAGGACATTTTCTTTATTTACAAAAAGGATATCAAAAATATACTTGGTTTAATTAGTTAAGGTTTTGATTGGTTTTAAATTAAACTGACTTATGTGTATTTACTAGTGCATATTCAGGCAATGTAACACATAAACCAGCTTAATGCATCAGTATGCAGTAAGGGTAACACATTTGGCATTTGTAATTTCTGTATTTTGAATTGTTTAAGGCACACAGGGTAATTAGACTGACCAACTTGGCAAACTCATTAAGAGCCTCAAATTTTGCAAGTGCACAAGTTACTGTCTGGATTGTTGACCCATGATCAAGCATTGTCTAACCTATGTAAATATTAGCATTTCCGCATATGTTCTGGGAAAAGTATACATGTTGGGTCAGTTTTATCAGTGTTTAATTACAAAGGGAAAGACGTGGGGCAGTCTTCAGACACTCAAATGTATACTGCCCTTCATACAAGTTATGTTATAGCTGCAATTTAATATTAGATACTTTTAAAATTATAGGAAAACATAAAAATAACTGAACAGTTTGTTATGCAGTATTACATATTAAAATATCTGTACTAGTATAGGACTTGCTAAACAGTTATAGAAATAGCAACCACCTTACAAACATTTATTAATATAATTATTTATGTAAACTTACTAATAGGAAATTATGTAACACAATCTTTATACAAGCATGGAGGAGCTTAATCTAAGGTTACTAGATTGTTGAAAAATGACATTCATTTTTGTGAATCATGAGGTTAATATAGAATTTTGGTGTATTTGTTTAAACATTGAAACATTATCAATATACTCTTTAAACAAGATTTGATATCATATTGTTAACAATTTCAAAGTTATCTGTGTACTTCTTTTGTACACCAATATTCTCTCTACAACACCCCATTACCTCTCTTGGATACCATACTCTCAAAGATCTGTTTTTACTTAATTTAAATGATCTATTTTTTCTAAACATGATTGCTGAGTAAAAGTTGTTTGTTGTGTTATTCTTTCTGTGATTTCATCTCCAATCTCCAACTAAAGCCTTAAGTGTTTTTTTTTTAAGTTCTATTGCCTTATAGAGATGTCGCGAACTGTTCGCCGGCGAACTTGTTCGCGCGAACATCGGGTGTTCGCGCTCGCCGGAAGTTCGCGAACGTCGCGCGACGTTCGCCATTTTGGGTTCGCCATTGTTGGCGCTTTTTTTTGCCCTCTCACCCCAGACCAGCAGGTACATGGCAGCCAATCAGGAAGCTCTCCCCTGGACCACTCCCCTTCCCTATAAAAACCGAAGCCCTGCAGCGTTTTTTCACTCTGCCTGTGTGTGCTGAAGAGATAGTGTAGGGAGAGAGCTGCTGCCTGTTAGTGATTTCAGGGACAGTTGAAAGTTTGCTGGCTAGTAATCGTTTTGATACTGCTCTGTTATTGGAGGGACAGAAGTCTGCAGGGGTTTGAGGGACATTTTAGCTTAGGTAGCTTTGCTGGCTAGTAATCTACCTTCTACTGCAGTGCTCTGTATGTAGCTGCAGTGGGCAGCTGTCCTGCTTCTGATCTCATCTGCTGACTGCTGCAATAACAGTAGTCCTTGTAAGGACTGCTTTTATTTATTTTTTTGTTGTTTTACTACTACTACTACTACTACTACTATAAGAGCCCAGTGCTATTAGTCTAGCAGTGTTGGGGAGTGGGACTGGTGTGCTAATCTGCTGCTCCTAGTAGTTCAGCAGCACCAACTTTAATTTTTTTTTTTAATATTCATTTTTTTTTTATTTTACTTTTTTTTATTTTACTACCGCTGTAGTAGTGTATAAGTTGACCTTTTAGGCATTATTTGCCCTGTAGGCATTATTTGCACACTGTTTTCTTCAACCCGCCATCGAGCTGTGTGACCTTGTTCCCATTCTGTCTAAATATCCATAATATTACCGTCTCCAGAAAAAACACCGGAGTCACTTTTTTCAAGCAGCATTCATATATTTTACGTAATCCGTATCCACCGCTGTAGTAGTGTATACGTTGGCCTTGTAGGCATTATTTGCACACTGTTTTCTTCAACCCGCCATCGAGCTGTGTGACCTTGTTCCCATTCTGTCTAAATATCCATAATATTACCGTCTCCAGAAAAAACACCGGAGTCACTTTTTTCAAGCAGCATTCACATATTTTACGTAATCCGTATCCACCGCTGTAGTAGTGTATACGTTGGCCTTGTAGGCATTATTTGCACACTGTTTTCTTCAACCCGCCATCGAGCTGTGTGACCTTGTTCCCATTCTGTCTAAATATCCATAATATTACCGTCTCCAGAAAAAACACCGGAGTCACTTTTTTCAAGCAGCCATAATATATTTTACGTAATCCGTATCCACCGCTGTAGTAGTGTATACGTTGGCCTTGTAGGCATTATTTGCACACTGTTTTCTTCAACCCGCCATCGAGCTGTGTGACCTTGTTCCCATTCTGTCTAAATATCCATAATATTACCGTCTCCAGAAAAAACACCGGAGTCACTTTTTTCAAGCAGCCATAATATATTTTACGTAATCCGTATCCACCGCTGTAGTAGTGTATACGTTGGCCTTGTAGGCATTATTTGCACACTGTTTTCTTCAACCCGCCATCGAGCTGTGTGACCTTGTTCCCATTCTGTCTAAATATCCATAATATTACCGTCTCCAGAAAAAACACCGGAGTCACTTTTTTCAAGCAGCATTCATATATTTTACGTAATCCGTATCCACCGCTGTAGTAGTGTATACGTTGGCCTTGTAGGCATTATTTGCACACTGTTTTCTTCAACCCGCCATCGAGCTGTGTGACCTTGTTCCCATTCTGTCTAAATATCCATAATATTACCGTCTCCAGAAAAAACACCGGAGTCACTTTTTTCAAGCAGCCATAATATATTTTACGTAATCCGTATCCACCGCTGTAGTAGTGTATACGTTGGCCTTGTAGGCATTATTTGCACACTGTTTTCTTCAACCCGCCATCGAGCTGTGTGACCTTGTTCCCATTCTGTCTAAATATCCATAATATTACCGTCTCCAGAAAAAACACCGGAGTCACTTTTTTCAAGCAGCATTCATATATTTTACGTAATCCGTATCCACCGCTGTAGTAGTGTATACGTTGGCCTTGTAGGCATTATTTGCACACTGTTTTCTTCAACCCGCCATCGAGCTGTGTGACCTTGTTCCCATTCTGTCTAAATATCCATAATATTACCGTCTCCAGAAAAAACACCGGAGTCACTTTTTTCAAGCAGCATTCATATATTTTACGTAATCCGTATCCACCGCTGTAGTAGTGTATACGTTGGCCTTGTAGGCATTATTTGCACACTGTTTTCTTCAACCCGCCATCGAGCTGTGTGACCTTGTTCCCATTCTGTCTAAATATCCATAATATTACCGTCTCCAGAAAAAACACCGGAGTCACTTTTTTCAAGCAGCATTCATATATTTTACGTAATCCGTATCCACCGCTGTAGTAGTGTATACGTTGGCCTTGTAGGCATTATTTGCACACTGTTTTCTTCAACCCGCCATCGAGCTGTGTGACCTTGTTCCCATTCTGTCTAAATATCCATAATATTACCGTCTCCAGAAAAAACACCGGAGTCACTTTTTTCAAGCAGCATTCATATATTTTACGTAATCCGTATCCACCGCTGTAGTAGTGTATACGTTGGCCTTGTAGGCATTATTTGCACACTGTTTTCTTCAACCCGCCATCGAGCTGTGTGAGCTTGTTCACATTTTGTCTAAATATTGATAATATTATCGTCTCTAGAAAAACCACTTGAGTTACTTTTTTTCAAGCAGCATTCATATATTTTACGTAATCCGTATCCACCGCTGTAGTAGTGTATACGTTGACCTTGTAGGCATTATTTGCACACTGTTTTCTTCAACCCGCCATCGAGCTGTGTGACCTTGTTCACATTTTGTCTAAATATTGATAATATTATCGTCTCTAGAAAAACCACTTGAGTTACTTTTTTTCAAGCAGCATTCATATATTTTACGTAATCCGTATCCACCGCTGTAGTAGTGTATACGTTGACCTTGTAGGCATTATTTGCACACTGTTTTCTTCAACCCGCCATCGAGCTGTGTGACCTTGTTCACATTTTGTCTAAATATTGATAATATTATCGTCTCTAGAAAAACCACTTGAGTTACTTTTTTTTCAAGCAGCATTCATATATTTTACGTAATCCGTATCCACCGCTGTAGTAGTGTATACGTTGACTTTGTAGGCATTATTTGCACAGTGTTTTCTTCAACCCGCCATCTAGCTGTGTGTATTATCGTTTCCAGAAAAACCAACTGAGTTTTTGTTGTTGTTGTTGTTTTTTTAAAAATAATGCCAGGCAAAGGCAGGCCGCCACGCAGAGGCCGTGCTAGGGGCCGTGCTGCTATGCAATCCTGTGGCCCTAGCAAATTGCCCAGTTTTAAAAAGCCAATGACCCTGAACTCCCAAAATGCTGAAGAGGTAGTTGACTGGCTTACACAGCACACCCCATCCTCTACCGTTTCTAACTTTACCACAACATCCTCCTCATCCTCCACTGCTATGGCCACCCCACGTAACACTTCCTCCACCACCGGTGCCCCTTCTTCACTGGGGTCAGAGGAGTTATTTTCCAATGAGTTTCTTGAACTGAGTAATGCGCAACCATTATTGCCAGAAGAAGATGAAGGAGATGAGGACCTTACACCAGATTTAATTCTGGCAGAGAACACGATAGAGATGGACATAATGAGTGATGAGGAGGAGGTCCCCGCTGCTGCTTCCTTCTGTGATGTGTCAGAAGAAATTGATGCATCTGAGGAGAATGATGATGAGGAGATTGATGTTTTGTGGGTGCCTAGTAGAAGAGAGCAAGAGGAGGGTAGTTCAGATGGAGAGACGGAGAGTCAGAGAGGCAGTAGGAGAATAAGACTTAGAAGAAGCAGGGAGGACAGCCCGCAGGGATCAGTAGGGCAACAACATGTATCGGCACCTGTGTTCAGCCGGCCAACGCACCCGCCATTGCCGCCAATACCGCCAACTCCGCCAACTTCTACTGTTACCGCCAGATCGCACACTTCCAAAAAGTCAGCAGTGTGGGATTTTTTTAATGTGTGTGCCTCTGACAAAAGCATTGTAATTTGCAATGAGTGCAGTCAGAAACTGAGCCTTGGTAAGCCCAACAGCCACATAGGTACAACTTCTATGCGAAGGCACATGAGCGGCAAGCACAAAGCACTTTGGGAGCAACACCTCAAAGGCAACAGGCAAACTAAAAGCCACACTCCTTCTGGTCCAGCATCTTACTGCTCTACCTCTGCTCTCCTTGACCCGTCTGAACCACCCTCCACTCCGCCTTCCACCTTGACCACCTGTTCCCATTCCCAGTCATCTGCCACCAGCCAAGTTTCTGTGAAGGCCATGTTTGAGCGTAAGAAGCCAATGTCTGACTGTCACCCCCTTGCCCGGCGTCTGACAGCTGGCTTGTCTGCACTCTTAGCCCGCCAGCTTTTACCATACCAGCTGGTGGACTCTGAGGCCTTCCGCAAATTTGTAGCAATTGGGACACCGCAGTGGAAGGTACCCAGCCGCAATTTTTTTTCTAAAAAGGGAATACCACACCTGTACCAACATGTGCAGAGCCAAGTTACCGCATCTCTGTCACTTAGTGTTGGGCCAAAGGTCCATATGACTACTGACGCATGGTCCTCCAAGCATGGTCAGGGCAGGTATGTCACCTACACTGCCCACTGGGTGAACTTGGTAATGGCTGGGAAGCAGGGAATGGGTAGCTCAACAACAACAGTGGAGTTGGTGTCACCGCCACGGATTGCACGCGGTTCTGCCACCACCTCTACTCCTCCATCGCTCTCTACCTCGTCTTCTTCTTCTTCTTACTCTGCTGCTGGGTCCTCCTTCTCCTCCTCCACACCTGTGCACCCCCAGCTCCCCCTAGGCTATTCGACGTGCCAGGTACGCCGTTGTCACGCTGTCTTGGGGATGACGTGCCTGGAAAGCAAAAACCATACCGGATCTGTACTCCTGTCATCTCTGCAGTCACAGGCCGATCGGTGGCTGACCCCACACCAACTGCAGATCGGAAAAGTGGTGTGTGACAATGGAAGCAATCTGTTGGCAGCGTTGAGACTAGGCAATTTAACACATGTGCCCTGCATGGCACATGTGTTAAATTTAATAGTCCAACGTTTTGTCTCCAAGTACCCAGGATTCCAGGACGTTCTCACCCAGTCCAGAAAGGTGTCGGCCCATTTCAGACGTTCCTACACAGCCATGGCACGCCTTGCTGACATTCAGCAGCGCTACAACATGCCAGTCAGGCGTTTGATTTCTGACAGCCAGACTCGCTGGAATTCAACGCTCCTTATGTTGGAACGTCTGCTGCAACAACAAAGGGCCGTCAACGAGTACCTTTTTGAACTGGGTGGTAGGACTGGATCTGCACAGCTGGGGATTTTTTTCCCCCGTTACTGGGTGCTTATGCGCGATGCCTGCAGGCTCATGCGACCTTTTGAAGAGGTGACAAATAT
Source organism: Xenopus laevis (assembly GCF_017654675.1). Classification (NCBI taxonomy): domain Eukaryota; kingdom Metazoa; phylum Chordata; class Amphibia; order Anura; family Pipidae; genus Xenopus; species Xenopus laevis. The sequence goes on from NC_054381.1 coordinate 73,095,983, forward strand.
GGTCAGTCGCACCGAAGGCACCATCAGCGACCTAATACCCTTCGCTTTCTTCCTGGAGCGTGCCGTGCGACGAGTGACAGATGAGGCTGTAGACCAGCGTGACGAGGAGCTGGAAGCGCACGATTTCTGGTCGGAATCACCAGAACGAACCCAGGCACCTGCTGCAACGCAGGGAGAGGTGCCAGAAGTGGAGTCAGAGGAGGAAGGTGGCTTTGTGGAGGAGGAGGAGGAGGACCAACAGGAGCAGGCTTCCCAGGGGGCTAGTGGTGACCTTTTGGGGACCCCTGGTCTTGTACGTGGCTGGGGGGAGGAGACCGTGGATGATGCAGTCCTTGATAATGAGGAAGCGGAGATGGATAGCTCTGCATCCAACCTTGTGAGAATGGGGTCTTTCATGCTGTCATGCCTGTTGAAGGACCCCCGTATCAAGAGGCTTAAGGAGAAGGACCTGTACTGGGTCGCAACGCTACTAGACCCTCGGTACAAGCATAAAGTGTCAGAAATGTTACCAACATACCACAAGTCCGAAAAGATGCGGCATTTACAAACCAGCCTGCAAAACATGTTGTACAATGCTTTTAAGGGTGATGTCACTTCAGGAACTCATCAACATTCCAGGGGCAGAGGTGCCAGTAATCCTGCCACGAGCACACCTGCAAGGACAAAGCCCTTTGGCCAGTCTGTAACGTCAGACATGCAAATGTTTTTCTGTCCAAGGCAGCGCCACAACCCTTCTGGATCCACCCTCAAAGAACGCCTCGACCGGCAGGTAGCGGACTACCTGGCATTAACTGCAGATATCGACACTCTGAGGAGCGATGAACCCCTGGACTACTGGGTGCGCAGGCTTGATCTGTGGCCAGAGCTGTCACAATTTGCCATGAACCTCTTGTCTTGCCCAGCCTCAAGTGTGCTCTCAGAAAGGACCTTCAGTGCAGCAGGAGGGATTGTAACTGAGAAGAGAACTCGCCTAGGTCACAAAAGTGTCGATTACCTGACCTTTATTAAAATGAATGAGGGGTGGATCTCGGAGGGTTACTGCACGCCGGAAGACTTGTTCTGACTTCTATGCAGCTGTCCTTCTCTTCAAGCCTCATGACTCCACACACAGCTGTCCTTTAGCGTCCTCCTCCTCCCTCTGCCACCGTTACAAACTAGGGTGCAAACCCTACTGGTTTAATTTTTTCTGGCCTCTGTGCTTCAGTGGCTGCAACCAAAAAAATGCATATTTTCTGCATTTATATGGCATAATTTTTCTGGCCTCTGTGCTTCAGTGGCTGCAACCAAAAAAATTTATATTTTCAGCATTTATATGGCATAATTTTTCTGTCAACTGTGCTTCAGTGGCTGCGACCAAAAAAATGCATATTTTCTGCATTTATATGGCATAATTTTTCTGGCCTCTGTGCTTCAGTGGCTGCAACCAAAAAAATTTATATTTTCAGCATTTATATGGCATAATTTTTCTGGCAACTGTGCTTCAGTGGCTGCGACCAAAAAAATGACTATTTTCAGCATTTATATGGCATATTTTTTCTGGCCTCTGTGCTTCAGTGGCTGTGGCCAAAAAAACTGGGCAAACAATGCCTACAAGGTCAACGACGTTGACCTTGTAGGCATTGTTTGCCCAGTTTTTTTGGCCACAGCCACTGAAGCACAGAGGCCAGAAAAAATATGCCATATAAATGCTGAAAATAGTCATTTTTTGCCATACGTTGACTCAACGTATATGGCAAAAAATGACTATTTTCAGCATTTACGTGACATATTTTTTCTGGCAACTGTGCTTCAGTGGCTGCAACCAAAAAAACTGGGCAAACAATGTCTACAAGGTCAACGTATGGCGAAAAATTACTATTTTCAGCATTTATATGGCATATTTTTTCTGGCAACTGTGCTTCAGTGGCTGCGTCCAAAAAAACTGGGCAAACAATGTCTACAAGGTCAACGTATGGCGAAAAATTACTATTTTCAGCATTTATATGGCATATTTTTTCTGGCAACTGTGCTTCAGTGGCTGCGTCCAAAAAAACTGGGCAAACAATGCCTACAAGGTCAACGTATGGCAGTTGTTTAAAGAGAACAGTAGATTACTAGCCAGCAAAGCTACCTAAGCTAAAATGTCCCTCAAATCCCTGCAGACTTCTGTCCCTCCAATACAGAGCAGTATCAAGCAGATTACTAGCCAGCAAACTTACTATCATCTGTCCCTGAAATCACTAACAGCTCTCCCCCTACACTATCTCTTCCAAGCACACACAGGCAGATTTTTCAGATACATTTTTGCCCTTGATCCCCCTCTGGCATGCCACTGTCCAGGTCGTTGCACCCTTTAAACAACTTTAAAATCATTTTTCTGGCCAGAAATGTCTTTTCTAGATGTTAAAGTTCGCCTTCCCATTGAAGTCTATGGGGTTCGCGAACCGTTCGCGAACCGCTCGCATTTTTGCGCAAGTTCGCGAATATGTTCGCGAACTTTTTTTCCGACGTTCGCTACATCCCTATTGCCTTATTCCTTAATCATCTCTTACGTTAAATCAAGACAAAATACCTCCTGCAAGAACCATATTTATTCTGTATAACTGAATGCTTAAGTTATCCAAGTGCTGACTTGATATTATTTATTATTTACCAAGGGAGAATGAAGGCAACAAAACAAACCGGAAAAAACCCAATAGATACCAATGCTGTCAATCTGCTGGATTGCATCATAACTCATAATATTATATATTGAGTTTGGTATTTTTTGATGAGTAATTGGTAATTTTTCAGTGTGTAAAAAAGCTAATATAAATGTTTATTATTATTCAAGACTTGGGGGAAGATTTATATATGGTCGAATATCGAGGGTTAATTAACCCTCGATATTCGACTGCCGAGTAAATCCTTCGACTTCGAATATCAAAGTCGAAGGATTTACCGCAAATAGTTCAATCGAACGAAGGATTTTAATCCATCGATCAAATGATTTTTCTTCAACCAAAAAATTGTTACAAAGCCTATGGGAACTTTCCTCATAGGCTAACTTTGCACCTTGGTAGGTTTTAGGTGGCGAAGTAGGGGGTCGAAGTTTTTTTGGTCGAATATTCGAACGATTTTTAGTTTGAATTGTTCCATTCGAAGTCGAAGTCGTAGTCGAAGGTCGAAGTAGCCAATTCGATGGACGAAGTAGCCAAAAAAACATTCGAAATTCGAAGGTTTTTTTATTCTATTCCTTCACTCGAGCAAAGTAAATGGGCCCCTTGATGTTGTTTTTTTGTCATAAACAATATATAACAATTAACACATGACTAACAGGAAATGCACTACCTTATTTGCTGCCCAAAAGTACAAATAAATGATGTGCTCTTCTTTCTGCTGATATTTTTAAATGTTTAATGTTAACAGATATGCCAAAACCTCCAAAAGAAGATATGTATATTTTTCCAGATGAATATTGCTACCAAGGAAGAAAGAAGCGATCACTTAATAAGTTATCAAAAAATAAACAACTAAATGTGGAAACTCTTGTGGTGGTTGACAAGAAGATGATGCAGAATCATGGCCATGAAAACATTACTACCTATGTGTTGACAATACTCAATATGGTACGAAAGCACTACTTATTGAGGTATATTGGGAAATTATCTTTACATTGTTATTCTATGTAAAGGGGTATTACGCTAAACAATGATGGTATTAGAAGTCAGTAAATATTGCGCCATTTCATCTTTTTTAATCCTCAGATTAAGTGCTCAGATTCCCCCTCTTAATGCAGTGATAATGCTTTTGATTTGATATTGCCAGATTCTGTTCAGCCTTCAACTATACTAACATAGCTTCAGTGTGCACAGTGCTAAATGGAATGTATAATGCCGCATCTCACACCTTGCCAACTCTTGCCCATCCCCACCTTATGTCACATATCCCTCCTCCATTTAGAATAGAATATCTTTTGGGCAGAGTCCCTTTACCTCTTGTATTGACTTTTGCTTGTTTTGTATATAATCTTGTTCAAGTGTATATAACTATTTATTTTTACAGTGCAGTGGAATAGGTGGTGCTTTGTGCATATGTGTTATTAATAACAGTAATAATAACCATAACAGGTGACATTGCCCTAAGGGTAAGTGCGCATTTGGTAATGCTACATGTAGAAACAGTCTAAGTGCCCACAATACCCACAGATCTCTTCAAATAAACATAAATAGACAGAAGTCTAGGTTCATTCTACACACATACAGTATAGCCACAATTTTGGGTGGCACTTTTGGGTAAAACTCAACTATGTACCACTGCCAAGATTAGCCATTCATGGACTTAAGCAGATACATAAGTCTTGCAGTCAGTTACTGTAAATTTGATTCTTCGCTGACTTGTTAGCATCTACAGTATCTACTTTGAGAAGAGTTATCTGTATTTGTCTGTTTTTATCATACATATTTTTTTTACTGTTATAGAACAGTCTGTAGAAGCAATAAACAGTGCAGAAAATGAAAAAAAAAATAACTATTTCCAAGCCTCAAAAGTAATTTATTTATTTGAGGCTGAAAATAATTGTTGTTCTTCAGATACTTAGACGTGTATGGAATCTATAACCCGATATTCAGAAAACTCTTGGAAGTTTATAGGAAGGCCAATCCTTTGTTCAATCCTCAGAATTACGGAAAGGACGTCTCCCATAGACTTCATTTTATCCAAATAGTCCACATTTTTAAAAATTATTATGTTTTTCTCTGTAATAATAAAACAGTACCTTGTACTTGAGCCAAACTAAGATATAATTAATCTTCACTGGCAGCAAAACCAACCTATTGGGTTTGTTTAATGTTTAATTGATTGAAAGGGGTGGTTCACCTTTAAGGGAACTTTTATTATGTTATAGAATGGCCAATTCTAGGCAACCTTTCAATTGGTCTTCATTACCTATTTTTAATAGTTTTATAGTTATTTGCCTTTTTTTCTGACTCTTTGCAGCTTTCAAATGGGTGTTGCTAACCCCTTCTAAAAAACAAATCCTCTGTAACGCTACATTGTTATTTCTACTTTTTATTCATCATCTTTCTATTCAGGCCTCTCCTATTCATATTCCAGTCTCTTATTCACATCAGTGCATGGTTGTTAGGGTAATTTGGCCCCTAGCTACCTGAATGCTTAAAATGCACATTGAAGAGCTGCTGAATAAAAAGCTAAATAACTCCTTAAATAATAAAAAATGAAAACCAAATACAAATTGTCTCAGAATATCATTCTCTACATCATACTGAAAGTTATCTCAAAGGTCTCAAAGGTAAACAACCCCTTTAAGGTATCAAGATCCGAATTGCAGAAAGATACATTATCCAGAAAACGCTAGGTCCTAAGCATTCTGGATAACAGGTCCCATACCTGTATTTACAGTTATCATGCACCCTTGAATGCTTCTGTCTACCTTTCTGGTATGCTTAGTTAATGTGTGACCTGTTCCTATTTATAGCATTACTACCAGGTCAACACTGCTCTAGATCCTGGCATACATATTTTAATTAAGCTACTGGAGCTTTCTTTTTTTATTTTAAGAAAAATCTATTGCAAAACTGACTGAAATGTTAGGCAGGCTACTGCTGCAAACAAAGAGTCAGCTCCACTGTTTTAAGTTTTTAGATCACGGATTACTCAATGCATGATCCTGCTGATTGAAATTTCAGCAGTGCACTTAAAGGGTTAAATGTTTGTTGTCAATTGGTCTATATCATTTTGCCAGTACAGGTTCTCTGCTCCTTTTCACAATTAAGTGAACTCAAACTAATTGTGTTTTATTTCTTTTTTCTTTTTTTTCTATTAACCTTGCATAGGTATCTGCTTTATTCAAAGATGGATCAATAGGAAGGAATATTAATATTGCCATTGTCGGTCTAATTCTTCTGGAAGATGACCAGGTATGAGAAAGATCTATAAGAAATGCTTACAAACATTAGAAATGTTTAATATTTTGTGACCCCTCCCAAAATGCCTTTAATTGTCTTTAACTAGACTTAAAGGGGTTGTTCACCTTCAAACAACTAGTTGTTATCAGATAGATCACCAGAAATAATGACTTTTTCCAATGACTTTCTATTTTCTATGTGTGACGGTTTTTCTAATATTGTAGTGTAACGTGTCATTTCTCTCCTTCTGAATCAGCTCTGGGATCCTGTAAACTGTTCTAAATGGATACATTTAGTTGATACATTTCTTATCTTTGTCCCTGCTGAGCAGAATCTCTGGGTTTCATTACAGGCAGCTGTTAGAATTGATACAATTATTGCAAATACTCCAGAGATGCTGCTGAGAAATGTATCAACTCAATGTTGCAAAATTGTAACAGTTTAGAGTCTGCTCCTGAATTACTGAGCTGCCAGACTGAAACACCAGAGACACGGTGTGAACATTCAACTTTAAACTTAGATTTCGGAAAAAACATAAAAAATAAATAATGGAAAGTAATTGAAAAAAGTCTTTATTTCTGGGGAACAATCTAAAAACAACTGATTGAAAAAAGTGTTTGGAAGGTGAACAACCCCTTTAATTATTCAGAGGTATTTAGCTGCACTTCCTGGGGCATATACGTTATTTTTTAACAGATATGATTCAATAGGTCATATTTTTAAAGTATAAAACTAGTGCTTACCAGTCTGTTGGAGTGAATTTTTTCTGCACTTATTCACTTACATGTGAAATTAAAAGGCATATTTTTTATCCATTGATAAATATGCATCCAAAAACCCCATAGAAGTGAATAGAGAGTGTTGGAATTTTAGCTCCAGTCTTTGCTTCCTCAGCAGCCTGATCCCCACTCCATGTAGGCTTAATCCTTATCCACCCAATACCCAACCCGATTTGCTGAATCCCAAGCCCTTTTATTTCATCACCCCCTTCCTTTACAAAGGGTAAGGAGGCAACCCTAATGTACATCTGTGTTGTCTGGAAGACAGCAGGAGGACCACTGGCATAAAAAAAGGATTCAAGGCAGAGTCAACACAGGAAGTATGGAAGGTTTCCCTGGAAGCTGCAGAAAAATGCTCATGCAGTAGTAACCTGGTTGTCCTGCTACTGTTTGTGATCAATCTTGTCCTGGCATAGCTGCCTCTGCTCATTCATTGCACAGTAAGTGGTTCATTTATCATGCTGTGTAAAAAATAAATTGAAACATTATGTTCATAGCAACCAATTATATCAACCAATCAGACTTTTGAAATCCAATTGCTGATTGCTCTGGGCAACATTATCAGTAATGCGTCACTCCATTTTTTATACAGCATGATAAATGGGCACTTAGTATGAAAGGGGCCTATTGAAATATTTGGACAAAGTGCTTGCATGCATGGCTGGATTTACCTTACTTGCCCCTCTAGGCCCAGCTGCTGTGCCACCCCCTATCTGTCAAGCTTTATTAAATCACAATAAAAATGTCTTTATATCTAATCCAACATAGGCAGAGAAACAGTGTATTTGTCTGGCTGCCCGCAAAGTCATGTCCTGACTTGTACACGCCAGCGTGGTTACGCGATTATTTCGAATCAGATTAGGAGATTAATCATACAATGCAGCCTGCTTGCCTCCTCTAACATCTCGTCACCCTAGGACCATGCATTTGTGATTTTTCCACAAATCCGGGCCTGCTTGCATACATTAACCCAACAACTTGCAATGCATTGTGTATAAAAACATGACAATTTGCATCCAAAAATGTCACTTTACACATTGTGCTGCTTTCATAGATGAGCATTTATTTATTTTTCCTATTTCATATCTAAACCACAAAATTCATAGCCAAATGTATGCCTGACCTTAAACTCTCCAACTGGAGAGGACATGGACTTACAGTATATACAGAGGGCTTATATACAGTGTGTTACTTTTAAACCGTCCAATCCTTTTATCAGATTAGTAGCTCTTCTTTGGACTTTGTCTATTTCATTAATATCCTTTTTCAATGATTGGAACCCAAAACTGCACTGCATATGTTAGTTCAGATCTTACCTGTGCTTTGTAAAGAGGGAGGATGACCCCTTCCTCCCTTAAATCTTTACCCCTTTTCACACAGGGAAAAACCTTGCTGTCCCTTCCTGCTGCTGATTTGCTGCTGCTGACTGGCATTTTTTTCGCTAGAACTAAGTTTATAATCCACAAGTAATTTAGAGTATAAATGACTTTCATCTGCTACTTAGCTGTCCACTCTGCCAGTGATCTCTATTATGATCTACACTTCATAAAGCAATGTTGGTTATTATTTTTAATTCCATTTTCAATAACATACATGATCCCTTAAAAACCTTCAAATAAATAGCTTGCCCACAACAAATGTCACACTTCCAGATCAGTATTTACCTGTATTCAGATCCTTGAAGTATATAAACGTCCCTGCATGCATTTTTCAAAGCACAACTGACAACCGACAAGTTATCAAATAGCAGACAAACTATTCTATATATATAACAAAAAGAAAAAGAAAATTGTTAGGTTGAATAATAATTAAATTAATTAATTAAAATGTAAAGAGAAATAAAAACAAATACACAATACATAGTAACATAGTGAGCTAGGTTGAAAAAAGACACATGTCCATCAAGTTCAACCCTTTAAGTCTACAATGAAAAAGGTTTATTTTTTTTTACTTTTTATGAACTGCTCCCACTTCCATGCAGGACTTCAATCTAAAAATTGTCTTCAAACAATTCCACATTGTATAATGCACATTTTGTAAGTATGTTTGCTGATGACATTAAACTATGTAGAATAGTTACCTTTAATGGCAAATTCTCTGTATACGCTGACAAAATTGAAATAGTAAAAGTGGCAAAAGTACTAAATGCAATGCTAGAAATAGAGAGTACCTTGAGAAAGGCAACTGAGTTAATAAAAGCAAAAGAGGATATAATTTATGAAGAAAGGTAAACAAACTGGCATTGTTCACGTGGGATAAGAGATATTTAACCCCCTTCACTGACCGCTGATTTGGCACTTTTCTAACAGTTTTTGAACATTCTGTGCTCTTTCACTGTAGGGGCATCTCCTGGAGGAAGTTTTAGTTTTTCTAGGAAAACTATACATTGTTTTTTTCCAGGGCAACCTAAGCTTTCACAATATGCTAGAAATTTTGTGTTATACCACTTCTGTAACAACATACCTCCAAAACATTTTGAAAGTACATAGAACATAGAACAGCTAAATTGACCACGCCCCTTTCCGTGGAAACACTCCCTAATTACTAGGGATGTATCGAACGTCGGAAAAAAAGTTCGCGAACATATTCGCGAACTTGCGCAAAAACGCGAGCGGTTCGCGAACGGTTCGCGAACCCCATAGACTTCAATGGGAAGGCGAACTTTAACATCTAAAAAAAAAATTTCTGGCCAGAAAAATGATTTTAAAGTTGTTTAAAGGGTGCAACGACCTGGACAGTGGCATGCCAGAGGGGGATCAAGGGCAAAAATGTATCTGAAAAATCTGCCTGTGTGTGCTTGGAAGAGATAGTGTAGGGGGAGAGCTGTTAGTGATTTCAGGGACAGATGATAGTAAGTTTGCTGGCTAGTAATCTGCTTGATACTGCTCTGTATTGGAGGGACAGAAGTCTGCAGGGATTTGAGGGACATTTTAGCTTAGGTAGCTTTGCTGGCTAGTAATCTACTGTTCTCTTTAAACAACTGCCATACGTTGACCTTGTAGGCATTGTTTGCCCAGTTTTTTTGGACGCAGCCACTGAAGCACAGTTGCCAGAAAAAATATGCCATATAAATGCTGAAAATAGTCATTTTTCGCCATACGTTGACCTTGTAGACATTGTTTGCCCAGTTTTTTTGGTTGCAGCCACTGAAGCACAGTTGCCAGAAAAAATATGCCATATAAATGCTGAAAATAGTCATTTTTCGCCATACGTTGACCTTGTAGACATTGTTTGCCCAGTTTTTTTGGTTGCAGCCACTGAAGCACAGTTGCCAGAAAAAATATGCCATATAAATGCTGAAAATAGTCATTTTTTGCCATACGTTGACCTTGTAGGCATTGTTTGCCCAGTTTTTTTGGTCGCAGCCACTGAAGCACAGTTGCCAGAAAAAATATGCCATATAAATGCTGAAAATAGTAATTTTTTGCCATATACGTTGAGTCAACGTATGGCAAAAAATGACTATTTTCAGCATTTATATGGCATATTTTTTCTGGCCTCTGTGCTTCAGTGGCTGCGGCCAAAAAAACTGGGCAAACAATGCCTACAAGGTCAACGTCGTTGACCTTGTAGGCATTGTTTGCCCAGTTTTTTTGGCCGCAGCCACTGAAGCACAGAGGCCAGAAAAAATATGCCATATAAATGCTGAAAATAGTCATTTTTTGCCATACGTTGACTCAACGTATATGGCAAAAAATGACTATTTTCAGCATTTATATGGCATATTTTTTCTGGCCTCTGTGCTTCAGTGGCTGCGGCCAAAAAAACTGGGCAAACAATGCCTACAAGGTCAACGTCGTTGACCTTGTAGGCATTGTTTGCCCAGTTTTTTTGGCCGCAGCCACTGAAGCACAGAGGCCAGAAAAAATATGCCATATAAATGCTGAAAATAGTCATTTTTTTGGTCGCAGCCACTGAAGCACAGTTGCCAGAAAAATTATGCCATATAAATGCTGAAAATATGCATTTTTTTGGTTGCAGCCACTGAAGCACAGAGGCCAGAAAAATTATGCCATATAAATGCTGAAAATATGCATTTTTTTGGTTGCAGCCACTGAAGCACAGAGGCCAGAAAAATTATGCCATATAAATGCTGAAAATATAAATTTTTTTGGTTGCAGCCACTGAAGCACAGAGGCCAGAAAAATTATGCCATATAAATGCTGAAAATATGCATTTTTTTGGTTGCAGCCACTGAAGCACAGAGGCCAGAAAAATTATGCCATATAAATGCAGAAAATATGCATTTTTTGGACGCAGCCACTGAAGCACAGTTGCCAGAAAAAATATGCCATATAAATGCTGAAAATAGTCATTTTTTGCCATACGTTGACCTTGTAGACATTGTTTGCCCAGTTTTTTTGGTTGCAGCCACTGAAGCACAGAGGCCAGAAAAAATTAAACCAGTAGGGTTTGCACCCTAGTTTGTAACGGTGGCGGAGGGAGGAGGAGGACGCTAAAGGACAGCTGTGTGTGGAGTCATGAGGCTTGAAGAGAAGGACAGCTGCATAGAAGTCAGAACAAGTCTTCCGGCGTGCAGTAACCCTCCGAGATCCACCCCTCATTCATTTTAATAAAGGTCAGGTAATCGACACTTTTGTGACCTAGGCGAGTTCTCTTCTCAGTTACAATCCCTCCTGCTGCACTGAAGGTCCTTTCTGAGAGCACACTTGAGGCTGGGCAAGACAAGAGGTTCATGGCAAATTGTGACAGCTCTGGCCACAGATCAAGCCTGCGCACCCAGTAGTCCAGGGGTTCATCGCTCCTCAGAGTGTCGATATCTGCAGTTAATGCCAGGTAGTCCGCTACCTGCCGGTCGAGGCGTTCTTTGAGGGTGGATCCAGAAGGGTTGTGGCGCTGCCTTGGACAGAAAAACATTTGCATGTCTGACGTTACAGACTGGCCAAAGGGCTTTGTCCTTGCAGGTGTGCTCGTGGCAGGATTACTGGCACCTCTGCCCCTGGAATGTTGATGAGTTCCTGAAGTGACATCACCCTTAAAAGCATTGTACAACATGTTTTGCAGGCTGGTTTGTAAATGCCGCATCTTTTCGGACTTGTGGTATGTTGGTAACATTTCTGACACTTTATGCTTGTACCGAGGGTCTAGTAGCGTTGCGACCCAGTACAGGTCCTTCTCCTTAAGCCTCTTGATACGGGGGTCCTTCAACAGGCATGACAGCATGAAAGACCCCATTCTCACAAGGTTGGATGCAGAGCTATCCATCTCCGCTTCCTCATTATCAAGGACTGCATCATCCACGGTCTCCTCCCCCAGCCACGTACAAGACCAGGGGTCCCCAAAAGGTCACCACTAGCCCCCTGGGAAGCCTGCTCCTGTTGGTCCTCCTCCTCCACAAAGCCACCTTCCTCCTCTGACTCCACTTCTGGCACCTCTCCCTGCGTTGCAGCAGGTGCCTGGGTTCGTTCTGGTGATTCCGACCAGAAATCGTGCGCTTCCAGCTCCTCGTCACGCTGGTCTACAGCCTCATCTGTCACTCGTCGCACGGCACGCTCCAGGAATAAAGCGAAGGGTATTAGGTCGCTGATGGTGCCTTCGGTGCGACTGACCATATTTGTCACCTCTTCAAAAGGTCGCATGAGCCTGCAGGCATCGCGCATAAGCACCCAGTAACGGGGGAAAAAAATCCCCAGCTGTGCAGATCCAGTCCTACCACCCAGTTCAAAAAGGTACTCGTTGACGGCCCTTTGTTGTTGCAGCAGACGTTCCAACATAAGGAGCGTTGAATTCCAGCGAGTCTGGCTGTCAGAAATCAAACGCCTGACTGGCATGTTGTAGCACTGCTGAATGTCAGCAAGGCGTACCATGGCTGTGTAGGAACGTCTGAAATGGGCCGACACCTTTCTGGACTGGGTGAGAACGTCCTGGAATCCTGGGTACTTGGAGACAAAACGTTGGACTATTAAATTTAACACATGTGCCATGCAGGGCACATGTGTTAAATTGCCTAGTCTCAACGCTGCCAACAGATTGCTTCCATTGTCACACACCACTTTTCCGATCTGCAGTTGGTGTGGGGTCAGCCACCGATCGGCCTGTGACTGCAGAGATGACAGGAGTACAGATCCGGTATGGTTTTTGCTTTCCAGGCACGTCATCCCCAAGACAGCGTGACAACGGCGTACCTGGCACGTCGAATAGCCTAGGGGGAGCTGGGGGTGCACAGGTGTGGAGGAGGAGAAGGAGGACCCAGCAGCAGAGTAAGAAGAAGAAGAAGACGAGGTAGAGAGCGATGGAGGAGTAGAGGTGGTGGCAGAACCGCGTGCAATCCGTGGCGGTGACACCAACTCCACTGTTGTTGTTGAGCTACCCATTCCCTGCTTCCCAGCCATTACCAAGTTCACCCAGTGGGCAGTGTAGGTGACATACCTGCCCTGACCATGCTTGGAGGACCATGCGTCAGTAGTCATATGGACCTTTGGCCCAACACTAAGTGACAGAGATGCGGTAACTTGGCTCTGCACATGTTGGTACAGGTGTGGTATTCCCTTTTTAGAAAAAAAATTGCGGCTGGGTACCTTCCACTGCGGTGTCCCAATTGCTACAAATTTGCGGAAGGCCTCAGAGTCCACCAGCTGGTATGGTAAAAGCTGGCGGGCTAAGAGTGCAGACAAGCCAGCTGTCAGACGCCGGGCAAGGGGGTGACAGTCAGACATTGGCTTCTTACGCTCAAACATGGCCTTCACAGAAACTTGGCTGGTGGCAGATGACTGGGAATGGGAACAGGTGGTCAAGGTGGAAGGCGGAGTGGAGGGTGGTTCAGACGGGTCAAGGAGAGCAGAGGTAGAGCAGTAAGATGCTGGACCAGAAGGAGTGTGGCTTTTAGTTTGCCTGTTGCCTTTGAGGTGTTGCTCCCAAAGTGCTTTGTGCTTGCCGCTCATGTGCCTTCGCATAGAAGTTGTACCTATGTGGCTGTTGGGCTTACCAAGGCTCAGTTTCTGACTGCACTCATTGCAAATTACAATGCTTTTGTCAGAGGCACACACATTAAAAAAATCCCACACTGCTGACTTTTTGGAAGTGTGCGATCTGGCGGTAACAGTAGAAGTTGGCGGCAATGGCGGGTGCGTTGGCCGGCTGAACACAGGTGCCGATACATGTTGTTGCCCTACTGATCCCTGCGGGCTGTCCTCCCTGCTTCTTCTAAGTCTTATTCTCCTACTGCCTCTCTGACTCTCCGTCTCTCCATCTGAACTACCCTCCTCTTGCTCTCTTCTACTAGGCACCCACAAAACATCAATCTCCTCATCATCATTCTCCTCAGATGCATCAATTTCTTCTGACACATCACAGAAGGAAGCAGCAGCGGGGACCTCCTCCTCATCACTCATTATGTCCATCTCTGTCGTGTTCTCTGCCAGAATTAAATCTGGTGTAAGGTCCTCATCTCCTTCATCTTCTTCTGGCAATAATGGTTGCGCATTACTCAGTTCAAGAAACTCATGGGAAAATAACTCCTCTGACCCCAGTGAAGAAGGGGCACCGGTGGTGGAGGAAGTGTTACGTGGGGTGGCCATAGCAGTGGAGGATGAGGAGGATGTTGTGGTAAAGTTAGAAACGGTAGAGGATGGGGTGTGCTGTGTAAGCCAGTCAACTACCTCTTCAGCATTTTGGGAGTTCAGGGTCATTGGCTTTTTAAAACTGGGCAATTTGCTAGGGCCACAGGATTGCATAGCAGCACGGCCCCTAGCACGGCCTCTGCGTGGCGGCCTGCCTTTGCCTGGCATTATTTTTTAAAAAACAACAACAACAACAAAAACTCAGTTGGTTTTTCTGGAAACGATAATACACACAGCTAGATGGCGGGTTGAAGAAAACAGTGTGCAAATAATGCCTACAAGGTCAACGTATACACTACTACAGCGGTGGATACGGATTACGTAAAATATATTATGGCTGCTTGAAAAAAGTCACTCCGGTGTTTTTTCTGGAGACGGTAATATTATGGATATTTAGACAGAATGTGAACAAGGTCACACAGCTAGATGGCGGGTTGAAGAAAACAGTGTGCAAATAATGCCTACAAGGTCAACGTATACACTACTACAGCGGTGGATACGGATTACGTAAAATATATTATGGCTGCTTGAAAAAAGTCACTCCGGTGTTTTTTCTGGAGACGGTAATATTATGGATATTTAGACAGAATGTGAACAAGGTCACACAGCTAGATGGCGGGTTGAAGAAAACACTGTGCAAATAATGCCTACAAGGTCAACGTATACACTACTACAGCGGTGGATACGGATTACGTAAAATATATTATGGCTGCTTGAAAAAAGTCACTCCGGTGTTTTTTCTGGAGACGGTAATATTATGGATATTTAGACAGAATGTGAACAAGGTCACACAGCTAGATGGGCGGGTTGAAGAAAACACTGTGCAAATAATGCCTACAAGGTCAACGTATACACTACTACAGCGGTGGATACGGATTACATAAAATATATTATGGCTGCTTGAAAAAAGTCACTCCGGTGTTTTTTCTGGAGACGGTAATATTATGGATATTTAGACAGAATGTGAACAAGGTCACACAGCTAGATGGCGGGTTGAAGAAAACAGTGTGCAAATAATGCCTACAAGGTCAACGTATACACTACTACAGCGGTGGATACGGATTACGTAAAATATATGAATGCTGCTTGAAAAAAGTGACTCCGGTGTTTTTTCTGGAGACGGTAATATTATGGATATTTAGACAGAATGTGAACAAGGTCACACAGCTAGATGGCGGGTTGAAGAAAACACTGTGCAAATAATGCCTACAAGGTCAACGTATACACTACTACAGCGGTGGATACGGATTACGTAAAATATATTATGGCTGCTTGAAAAAAGTCACTCCGGTGTTTTTTCTGGAGACGGTAATATTATGGATATTTAGACAGAATGTGAACAAGGTCACACAGCTAGATGGCGGGTTGAAGAAAACACTGTGCAAATAATGCCTACAAGGTCAACGTATACACTACTACAGCGGTGGATACGGATTACGTAAAATATATTATGGCTGCTTGAAAAAAGTCACTCCGGTGTTTTTTCTGGAGACGGTAATATTATGGATATTTAGACAGAATGTGAACAAGGTCACACAGCTAGATGGCGGGTTGAAGAAAACAGTGTGCAAATAATGCCTACAAGGTCAACGTATACACTACTACAGCGGTGGATACGGATTACGTAAAATATATTATGGCTGCTTGAAAAAAGTCACTCCGGTGTTTTTTCTGGAGACGGTAATATTATGGATATTTAGACAGAATGTGAACAAGGTCACACAGCTAGATGGCGGGTTGAAGAAAACAGTGTGCAAATAATGCCTACAAGGTCAACGTATACACTACTACAGCGGTGGATACGGATTACGTAAAATATATTATGGCTGCTTGAAAAAAGTCACTCCGGTGTTTTTTCTGGAGACGGTAATATTATGGATATTTAGACAGAATGTGAACAAGGTCACACAGCTAGATGGCGGGTTGAAGAAAACACTGTGCAAATAATGCCTACAAGGTCAACGTATACACTACTACAGCGGTGGATACGGATTACGTAAAATATATTATGGCTGCTTGAAAAAAGTCACTCCGGTGTTTTTTCTGGAGACGGTAATATTATGGATATTTAGACAGAATGTGAACAAGGTCACACAGCTAGATGGCGGGTTGAAGAAAACACTGTGCAAATAATGCCTACAGGGCAAATAATGCCTAAAAGGTCAACTTATACACTACTACAGCGGTAGTAAAATAAAAAAAAGTAAAATAAAAAAAAATGAATATTAAAAAAAAAAAATTAAAGTTGGTGCTGCTGAACTACTAGGAGCAGCAGATTAGCACACCAGTCCCACTCCCCAACACTGCTAGACTAATAGCACTGGGCTCTTATAGTAGTAGTAGTAGTAGTAGTAAAACAACAAAAAAATAAATAAAAGCAGTCCTTACAAGGACTACTGTTATTGCAGCAGTCAGCAGATGAGATCAGAAGCAGGACAGCTGCCCACTGCAGCTACATACAGAGCACTGCAGTAGAAGGTAGATTACTAGCCAGCAAAGCTACCTAAGCTAAAATGTCCCTCAAACCCCTGCAGACTTCTGTCCCTCCAATAACAGAGCAGTATCAAAACGATTACTAGCCAGCAAACTTTCAACTGTCCCTGAAATCACTAACAGGCAGCAGCTCTCTCCCTACACTATCTCTTCAGCACACACAGGCAGAGTGAAAAAACGCTGCAGGGCTTCGGTTTTTATAGGGAAGGGGAGTGGTCCAGGGGAGAGCTTCCTGATTGGCTGCCATGTACCTGCTGGTCTGGGGTGAGAGGGCAAAAAAAAGCGCCAACAATGGCGAACCCAAAATGGCGAACGTCGCGCGACGTTCGCGAACTTCCGGCGAGCGCGAACACCCGATGTTCGCGCGAACAAGTTCGCCGGCGAACAGTTCGCGACATCTCTACTAATTACCATGTTCATTTTGGCAGGTTATGAAAGTTTGAAAAATATTTCTCCTTACCTAAACTGTTTTTTTGTGTCTCAAAATTGTTACAAAGTATCTTATTTGCACCTGTTAGGTGTTCAGTGCTCTCTGCTAAAAGCCAATTAAGTGAGAAACTTTGTTTCTTTTTCTGGCTGTTCAGTGCATATAAAATAGGGACTTTCTACTACAAATGAGGGACAGCAGGTTGAGCTGTCAAAAGAGGGACTGTCCCTCCGATAAAGGGACAGTTGGGAGGTATGGAACAGTTATAGTTTTCTAAATGTTTAAAAAATCCTTAATATAAACACAAAAAATGCAGAAACAAAGTTTATTTTATGCACAAAAATACTTGCCACTAAGATCAATGCAGAAATGTCCATAAGAAATCCATATTTGCCAGTAAGATCCCTGCAAAAATGTCCAATAACCACTCCATTAATTGCAGGCTTGCCAATAAAATCACTTCCGACATGGCCATGAGAACTTCATTAACCTAACCTGAGACTTGCAAGTAAGATCACTACAGAAATGACAACTCTATTAACCCCAGACTTGCCAGTAATATCACTGCTGAAATGGCCATAAGTATGCTATTAGCCACATACTTACCAGTAATATCAAATGCTGTTTCTCTTCTCTCTCTATATAGCTGTAATACGAGTAAAAAAACAAACAACGGTGCCCATGTGTTCCAAAGTGGAACACATGGCCATCTTTGATGTATTCAAGTAAAAAAAAATGTGCAGTGCAATGTGGGATAGACTGGGAGAGGGTGTGGTGCTGACCTTGGGAATGTTACCCCACAACAACCCAGCCCACGTGCTATGCCCAGTGTGGGCCAGCATCAACTGCAGCAACAGGCAGCATTGGGTTGCAGTGAGTAACCTGGCACACTCATGTGTGAAATTAGAGCTCACCACAGAAAAACTCACCTGCTTTCTATGGGATTTTTAGAATCATTTACCAGTTTAACATTTGATAAATAAGCTAATAAAAATCCCATATAAAGAATAGAAAGTGAGTGAAAGTTTCTATGGTTAACTCTAATTTCACACTTTTATAAATCTGCACCTCTTCTATGTGGTTGCACATATGCAGAGATCTGTTCCATCAAAGACCAGGAAGATTATTTTCCTATTATATTTTTTTTATTATGCGCCCCTTGGGCTGTTTATTATATACAGCATATTTCTTAAAGTAAAACAACGTTTATCTACTATGTTTGGAGTTTTTTCATATAACTACTGAGATGGTACTTAAAGTTGGATTTTTAACATAAATATGACTATTCTCAATGTCAATAATGTAACATTAGTAGTAATGGGGTTTCACTAACTTTCTTTATTAAATTGTCTCGTAAAACTACAGTACACACAAGGATAAAATTGATTGTTTAAAAAAAGAAGAGAAGAGACAAAGAACCTTGTTTGTGACTGCGACTTCGCAGTCACAAACAAGGTTCTTTGTCTCTTCTCTTCTTTTTTTAAACAATAATGTAACATTAGACTACACCATATTTCAGATTCAATATACTTACACATAATAGCATGGATCATTCATTTTAATGGTTGGGATACAAAGCACCCAGACATTATCTGTTGGTGGTCAGATTTATTAGTTGTATTTTATTAGTGTGTGTTTTTTAAAAAAAAGTTAAATATATGATATAGATGGTCAGGGTTGGACTAGGGGACCCTGACCATCGATTTTTGAATTTTATCATGTACTGTCCCTTTAAGAATTAAAATTTGACTGTTTGTCATCTAAATCCTGCCAAAGTGGTGTTTTAGCCTATGGGGTATGTCCTACAATCAATCTGGAGTAATTTGGTGGACTCCTGAAAATGTAATTTCAATGCTATTCAACCGAATTTAAAAAAAACATTTTTTTTTTGATAAATTTTGTAAAATTAGTCAGTTCAGTTTAGTTCATGGGAGTTTTTAGGATCTCCCATGAACTCGAAATTTGACCCTTGATAAATCTGCCCCTTAGTATGTTATGGAATGACTAATTGTAAGCAACTTTTCAATTGGTCTTCATTTTTTCTTTTTTTTTTAATTATTTGCCGCCTTCTTTTGACTCTTTCCTGCTTTAAAATAGAGGTCACTAAATCCATCTAAAAAACAAATGCTCTGTAATGTATATGTATCATATACTTTAATGTGTTTCACAAATTTTTCAACATAATGGGACATATTCACTCATACCTAATGCCTATTTTAGCTACTAGTACTGTGACTAATGATCGTAATTGAGCTCTCTTATTTTTGTAATACAGGCATATCTTTGTATTTACAAAACTGCAAATTTTTACATATTCCTTTGAAATCTGTGAAATTTAAAGCTGTACATTAGCTTTAAAAGAATATCATCTTTTTTTATCTGTAAGTGGAGTCTGACCGTTCTGTTATTACCTTTACCTCAGTCTATGTTCTAAAATGATCCCTGTTTCTTTGCCAGTTTAATTATTTTCCATTTAAAACCACTTCTTTACCCCTTGAATAGAGTCCAGTCTCCAAACAATGTGAGATCTTTATCTTTTGATCGTACACCTGTGTTAAATGTAGTTAATGTGATTTTTTTTTGCCCCTGAAATTACCCAGTAAATAATTTAAGGTATGTTGAATAGAATAATAGTCCTGTCTGTTTTAGAATCTCTAGTTATTTGAACAATAAGACTAATCTGTGAGATGTAACCAGCTGTCACATGTTTCTACAGCAGCTACATAAATTGACCACTTGCTGACTTGCTATACTACAGAATATTCGTTTTGGTCACTTGCAAACAGGAAGCCAAAATTATCATTAACATTTCACTTTTCTTCTGTGCAGCCTGGCCTTGTTATTAATCACCATGCTGACCACACACTGAGTAGTTTCTGTCAGTGGCAGTCTGGCCTTGTGGGAAAGGATGGCAGCCGGCATGATCATGCAATTCTGCTTACTGGTTTGGATATATGTTCTTGGAAGAATGAACCATGTGACACTTTAGGTAGGATTTTATTTTTTTTTCAAATAACGATATTTGGTAAAAAATATTTAGAGAAAATAATGACTTGTTAAATTATATCTGCCCCATTATGTCATAAATTAGATGCTCCACACAAACTGAAACAATCAAAACTACATTCCGAAATTATTGGGGTTATAATTTCCTGGTGTTTCTGAATACTGTATTTCATTAGATTCTTACATGTTAATAATACACTTAATCAATGCTTCTAGGAACATGGTGCAAATGGCATAATATTAATTTCATTAGGGAGAAGGTTGGAGTTGTGTGAACAGTTTAGTATGGTATATATATATAGCATGCTGCACTAAGGTTACAGCTTTTGAGTCATGTTGCAGTACTGAAACATTGTTATTATTCAGATAACTAGAGAGAGAAAGGGAGAGAGAGAAAGAGAGAATGAGAAAAAGAGAAAGACATTTTACTCTGTATAGTTTATAGAGTTTTGTTTCAATTTTGTTAATTTCTATTAAATGAGTCCTTGTGATTTTATTTGGTGAGTTGGTTATTCATTTTAGCATGGGTATAGTTATTTTATAAATTAGTATGGTTTACTATTTAGGGTTTAACATATTGTGAGCATTAGTATATATTTTACAAGCATTTAATCTGTCTCTCTGCGTATATTTTGCTTGCAATAAGAAAATTTTGAAGAGTAATGAGAAACCACAAGTAATTCTATATATAGCAATTAATAATAAAAGGGAGTGAAACATCTAAATTTGTTTTTAGGATTTGCTCCAATAAGTGGCATGTGCAGCAAATATCGCAGCTGTACAGTTAATGAGGATACAGGGCTGGGATTGGCTTTTACCATTGCTCATGAGTCTGGTCACAAGTAAGTATTACTTGTAATACATGAAAAAATAAAAATTTTTATAGTATACAGTAGTCAATAGTTGGATGTCACTTATGAAACATTACAGGAAACATATGAAACATTACAGGTAATATATAACATTCTAATATACATAACTATCCCCCATATGTAATAAAAGGCACAAAGTTTGCTTAAGTGCAGTAACTAACCACAACCAATACGATTTTTTATTTTTAAACATCAGTAGCAGGAAGAGTAATACCAAGAATATATTATACATGCAATTAAACATGCACTGATAAAAATGGTTTGTTTGTTTCAGAAACACTAATATAGTTTTTATTAATAAACTGTTGGGTAGTCATGAGGGCAGCCATTCCAGGTTTCATTGTATATAACATATAAGTTCTATAGAATACAATGGGTTTAGTTCTTACACATGAAGGTAAGCAGGAGTCAAATGTCATGCATGGTTGTCTACAGGACTATGTAACTAATAATTGTCCGATATAAAATAAGATGATTGTTCCTAGAAACAGTTTATTTGTAAATGCAGTAAACTTTAAAGAAAATATTTTGGGGGAAATGTAATAAAATTCACAAAGAGAACAAACTTGTAAATACAAACCTGCATGTCACAATGTAATATTCTTCATTAGGCCTTTATTGCATTACAAATCTTTATTGTGCATTGCAAACCTTTAACACCTGCTCGAAGGTGGTGTAAACTTTTGGTGCAAACGTAACAACTTTTCCATTAAGACGTTTTATTACATACACTGCGCACTCGCTATCCTACTGTTGCGTGAGGGGAAAAGTATTTGCAAAGGCAAAATTGATCCCTTTTCAAATATTTATTTGCATTGCAAACGAACTGTGAACAAATTTTGCATTAGCGACCAATATTATATTCCCCTATTTGACGTTACTGGTCCTGTAAGATATAGAGACTGATATATCAACTTAGAAATTGTACCAAATGTAAAACTGATAGAACTTGGCTTCACTGACCGTCAATACAATTTAAATTCACTTTTAGTATTAGTTATTGTTTTTGGAAAACTAAAGATTAGAGCAGAATTCTAGTTTCCCACTACACAATAAAGAACACAGAGCATTTACAGGTGTCTGGAATTCCTATCCAAACTAGATATACAGGACTTTCTATAAAAGATTTATTTAGGCTGAACTACATAACCCTGTAATATTACATGACTTGTCTTCACATTATGATTTTTAGATACTCCTACGGCATGCAAGAAAACTTTTTAAATTAAGTTATTATTATAATTAATTACTATATAAGCAACACTTTGCAGAGAATGGTTAATACGTTAATACACATGAGTCCTTTTCCCAATTAAGCCAATGAATCCCAATGAAGAAAGTTCTGTCATACTTAATGTAATTTCTCTTTCAGACTCCAGAGACACCAATAATTAATCAATGCCCCAGTTGGTTAGGATCTTCTCCCTACTTATTCCTAATAAGAAATGCATATAAGAAACCCCCTTCACATGAGCAGCCTTCTAGTTTCCAAGAATGACCCAGAAGGGGTAGGGCATGGTGTCTGCTGTTTCTCTGGAGTCTAGGAAATTACTGCAGTAAGTGATAGAATTTCCATCATCATTGTACTCCCAAAACAGCATAAACCATTATACTTACCTCAGCTAGCCTGGAGAATGGCCTGAAATTAAGAAAAAGTGAGACACGTAATTTTGCAAAAAGGTTACAGCATTCATTTTTAAAAGAGAGATCAGTTCTCTTGAAACTCCACTGAGCCAAATTGGATTAAAGATGATCCCCTTATCCTAGGGATGAAGCACCTACCAATAATTCTTCTTGGCTAGATCTTCTGGATTTTTTTTCCACTAGTTTGTCTGTCTGAGTAGAAGGGTATCTTAAAACTATGATGAAGGTTTTCCTTGTTCTGAATGAATCATCTCTGGAGTGTTCTTGAATGCCACTAGGTGCAGAACTAGGTGCAGGGTGCCATAAATTCAAGGATTCTCATAATCCCTCTGATGGCTGATGGATGTGAAGTCTCTAGAATCTCTACAAATGCTGAAATGTAACTGTCAGATAGAATGCTTGGCCATACTATTGGTTTAAACATAGGCTGAGAAACAGGCAATCTGCTCTCCTCTGCTTGGTGAAGTTTCTGCATCTTCAAGTCTTGCATTGACATTCTCTACACACAGGCCAACACTATGTCTGTAGATAAACTAAGCAGAGGAGAGTGGGATGGTTGTTTCTCGGCCTTCATTTAAAAATGAACAGGCTGACCAGATCTGCCTTGCTTTGCTTTGCTTTGCTTTATCTTGCAGTGCAGCAGTAAAAAGAGAGAGAATCTTATTTGAGCATAAATCAACAGGCTGAGAGAACTTGGGAATGAAAATGGACTCTTGTCAAACTTTAAAGTAAAATATAATGAAATACATTTTTTGAAAATTTTAGCAGGATTCTGCTTCAGGAGTTTAAGGATAAGCGTCTCTGAATCACCTTGTTTTGTATATACAGCAAAACAATGAGTGGCAGTGAGAACATTATGCATTATATACGAGAGGCAATGAGTCCTGACAACCCTAACTTTCCTTACCCTTTGAAAAAACAGGTTGCCTAAAGGCAAGAACAGATTTCTGCAGGTCAACTGTAGCTAAGAATTGGTCTGCATTGTTGAAAATGCTCCCATGCTCCAGTCATAGGTACGAGCATAGATGGCTGCCCACACACCACTGTTAAAACATTAAAATGGCATTTAGTAAAAACTATACCATAAAAATCATGACAGTGTCTACGATAAAGGTTGCCGACCAAAAAGTCTTTGATGATATTTAAGCTGTCAATGTGTCCAAAGAATTACCAAAATTCATTGCAAATATTCTCCCATTGCTTATAGCCCTTAAGGAAAACTATACCTCGCAAACAATGTAGGTCTCTATAAAAATACTGTATATACCATAAAACAGCTTATATGTAAAACTCTACTTCATGTAAATTAACTATTTTCATAATAATATACTTTTTTAGTAGTATGTGCCATTGGGTAATCCTAAATAGAAAATTGCCATTTTAAAAAAAAGGGCCACTCCCTGGGATCACAGGATTCATGGTGCACACAACCAAATCAAACTAGCCAATTAATAGACAGAGTTCTGTCTATTGCTTCCCACATTTCTTCCTGTTACAGTTAGAGCTCCGGTATTTCTGGTCAGGTGATATCTGAGGTAAAACACAGACCATCATGAAATGGTTCAAGGTAAGAGATGTAAAAGGACAATATTTACTTAAATATATCTGTTGCTTAAATATTCGTTTTGGGGGTAAAGTTTTCCTTTAAGTAATAAATATAAAACATTATTATGCAGTATTTTTTGTTGCTGAGGCATATTATTTTACCAAAGATTTAGCTATAGCTCATAATGCTGTGTTAATTTCTAGTTTTGGCATGGTTCATGATGGAGAGGGTAATATTTGCAAGAAATCTGAAGGTAACATAATGTCGCCAACATTAGCAGGACACAATGGCATCTTCTCGTGGTCATTTTGTAGCAGACAATATTTATACAAATTTTTAAGGTAAGTATTTATTTTCTATGTAAAAACTATCCTTTACTTTGAACTGCAAAATAACCACACAACAAAAGTTAACAAGCACAAGTCAGGTACAGGTTGCAAAGTCTCTTGGTAGGGTGTGAAGGTAGAGGGCCCAAAGTGTAGTACAGACAAGTTGCTATTGTTTTACCTACAAACAGGGCACCATGGTAGGTTTCACTTGTTTTTTTCCTTTGTATCCTGCCCTGCAGGAAGTTATTGACTTATTACAAAGTTCCTGTTAGTTGCCAGATATCGTATATACGTATGTTCTTCCCATAAAAACTAGTTTTTAGTAAGAATGATTTTAATATAAGC
The DNA here is from genome assembly GCF_017654675.1 of Xenopus laevis. Taxonomy (NCBI): domain Eukaryota; kingdom Metazoa; phylum Chordata; class Amphibia; order Anura; family Pipidae; genus Xenopus; species Xenopus laevis. The sequence continues at coordinate 73,120,889 of NC_054381.1, forward strand.
CCTTGGAATATTGCAACACAATAATTAATTACTGTACCTTCTACTGTCTGCATGAACTAAGGAAATATAAGTCCTGTTTTATAACAAATGCTGTCCACTAACAATATACATCTGGCTAACTTCATTATTCCAGTTCTCATTGAATAATACACAATACCTAAATATAAAACAAGTATTGCAAAAAAGAATGCACTCCTGAACTTTATAATGCAGTAAAAAAAGTGAAACATTTAGGGGGTTTTCTTATTAAATTCAGAATGCCAAAAACGTTTGTTTTTTTTATATGAAATCCAAATTTTTTTGTGAAAAAAAAACCTAGATTCTTTTTTGAGATTTATTATACCCTGAGGATGGATAAAGTCAGAATCCGAAAATCCGTCATCTCAGACCTGCCAAGGTTGTATATAAGTCAATGGGAGAGGTCCCTACCCTATTTGGTAGTTTCCGTGGTCTGCGCTGAAATTAGCCAGAAATTCCTACTATTTTAAACTTTTTATGCAATAATCCAAAAAACTGGAAGTTTTTCAGCAAAAAACGCTGAAAAAATCGTATGATACAGGTTTTCACTCAATTTTATCGAGTTTGTCCCCGATCTGATTAAATCATACTTTTTTAATAACAAATAAGGCCCAAGCGTGGATTCTAGTTTGGTTTTACCTTTTTATATAAATACACGGATTTTGATAAATAAGGCCCTTTTTGTCAACGTTTCAGTCCCTATTGGAACCTTTCTCAAGACTTAGAATAAAAACATATATTTTATTAATCAGTGTTAAAAAATGTAGATCCCACCCTAATACCAATATTGTAGAATTGTAGGAGGGGCCCCTCCTGTGTATGGGAAATACATTATTTATATCATATAAAGCTGCATGTTGTTTAGAGTATAAAAGACTGTAAATCACAGTTACAACTAAGCACAACAATAACACACTTATAAATGAGGACAACAACCAGTCGCATACTGTGTGCACTGGGTTAACTTGCTAGAATTTATTTTAATATTTCAATGAATACATATGCAATCTTCACATTAAGGCACTAAAAATATACAACACAGTAAAATTACATTCTACGAATTTTCAATGACTCTAATTAGCTTTTAGATGCTGAATTTTTACATTTGTTTTTTGTTTTTGTGCTTTATAAATCTTGAACATTTGAATTTCTGAAACTCCAATTTGAGTTTGGGAACGTTAGCATAAAAAACTTGAATTGTGGTAAAAACTCAGAAAATCATGATGACACAAGTAAAACCAATATGTGTTTAAATATTAAAAACCTGGTGATCCCAATATTTACCAGCAATGGAATTCTAAATGTTTCACAAGACCAGGGGCGTAACTACAGAGGAAGTGGACACTGTGATTGCAGGGGGGCCAGGAATTTAGGGGGTCCAGTAAAGACAAAACTAATGAGCAATTTCAAAAAATCTTGGTAAAATAGGTAAATTTATCAATGCTGGGATCCAAAATGGAATTTGCTTTGGGGCCCAGTAGCATCTAGTTTTACCACTGCACAACAAGACTGATATAAAAGTACACTTCAAGTTTTCAAGCATAGTAACATAGTAAGTTAGGTTGAAAAAAGACAAACATCCATCAAGTTCAATCTTTTAACTTTTTTTAACCTGCCTAACTGCTAGTTGATCCAGAGGAATGCAAAAAAAACCCCATCTGAAGCCTCTTCAATTTTCCTCAGAGGGGGAAAAAATTCCTTCCTAACTCCAAAATGCCAATCGGACTAGTCCCTGGATGAACTTGTACTCCATAACCCTGTATTCTCTCACTTGCTAAAAAGCCATCCAACCCCTTTATAAAGCTATCTAATGTATCAGCCTTTACAACTGATTCAGCTCTTCACTGTAAAAAAAACCCTTTGAAATATTTAGTCTGAACTTTTCCTCTAATCGGAATGGGTGACCTTGTGTCAGCTGGAAAGACCTACTGGTATATAAAGTAATAGAGAGATTATTATATTTCCCCTTATATATTTATACGTAGTTATCATATCACCCTTTAAGCGCCTCTTCTCCAGCGTGAACATCCCCAATTTAGCCAGTCTTTCCTCATAGCTAAGATTTTCCAAACCTTTTATCAGCTTAGTTACCCTTCTCTGTACCCTCTCTAATACAATAATGTCCTGCTTGAGCACTGGAGACCAAAACTCTATGGAATATACTAGATGGGGTCTTATCAGTGCTTTATAAAGTGGAAGAATGACCCCTTCCTCCCTTGAATCTATGCCCCTTTTAATACAGCTCAGCTCAAGACCTTATTTGCCCTTAATGCTGCTGACTGGCATTGCTTGCTACAGCCAAGGTTATCATCTACAAGGACTTCAATGTCCTTTTCCATAATGCATTCACTAGTGCAGTCCCATTAAGGGTATAAGTGGCTTGGATATTTTTACATCCCAGGTGCATGACTTTACATTTATCAACATTGAATCTCATTTGCCACTTAGCTGCCCAGATTGCCAGTTTGTCAAGATCATGTTGCAAGGATGCCGCATCCTGGATGGAATTAATTTGGATGGATAGTTTTGTGTCATCTGCAAACACTGATACATTACTTACAATACCCTCCCCTAAGTCATTAATGAACAAGTTAAATAAAAGTGGACCCAATACCGAGCCCTGAGGGACCCCACTAAGAACCTTACTCCAAGCAGAGAATGCACCATTAACAACCTCCCTCTGTACCCTATCATGTAGCCCATTTCCTATCCATGTGCAAACAACTTCATTAAGCCCAACAGACCTTTGTTTTGAAAGCAGTCATTTGTAGGGCACGGTATCAAACGCTTTGGCAAAATCCAAATAGATCACATCTACTGCCCCCCCACTGTTCAGCATCTTACTTACTTCATCATAAAAAGCAATCATATTTGTCTGACATGACCTATCCTTCATAAAGATATGCTGATTGCTGCTCATAATGGCATTCACTAGGACAAAATTTTGAATGTGATTCCATAGCAATCCTACAAATAATTTGCCCACCTCAGATGTCAAACGTACTGGCCTATAATTACCAGGCTGAGATCATAATCCCTTTTTAAATATTGAAATTACATCAGCTTTTCTCCAATCCATAGGTACCATACTAGATGAAAGCGAATATGGAAAAATCAGAAATAGGGGCTGGACTAAAACTAAACTAAGCTCTCTTAGAATCCGGGGGGGGGGGGATGCCATCAGGCCCTGGAGCCTTGTTTACATACATTTTTATTAAAGGTTTATGAATCATATCCTGAGTCAGCCACTGACTAGATTGAGTTGAGCCATCAGTGCAGCTATGAAGTGAGCCTGAGAACTCCTCTATTGTATACACTGAAGAAAAGAACTGATTTAGCAGATATGCCTTTTTTGTATCGGTTACAACCATAGCCTCAGCTGCAATGCACTCTTCATTTCCTTTCTTTGCCTTCCAGATTGCTGATTTACAAAATTTATCATAGTGTTGATATTCATTAAATGCAGCTTCTGTCCCAGCAGACTTGAAGTTTTTAAATGCCGTTCTCTTCTTTTCTATTAACTTCTTTACTTTTATATTAAGCCACAGAGGGTGATTCTTAGTGCTTCTACATTTACTCCTTAAGGCAAGGGTCCGCAACCTTTTTTGCCTGTAAGCAACATTGAAATGTAAAAAGAGTTGAGGAGCAACACAAGCATAAAAAAGTCCCTTGGGGTGCCAAATAAGGACTATGATTGGCTATTTGGTAGGCCCTATGTGCACTGGCAGCCTACAAGAGGCTCTGCTTAGCACTATACTTAGTTTTATGCAATTAAAACTTGCTTTCAAGCTTGTAATTCAAAAATAAGCACCTGCTTTGAGGACCCTGAGAGCAACATCCAAGGGGTTGGAGAGCAACATGTTGCTCACGAGCTACTGGTTGGGGATCACTGCCTTAAGGGAATAAATTGAGAACCGTAACAATTTAATATAATTTTAAATGACAACCATTCCTGTTTTGTGTTTTTAGCTGAAAACATAATGCCCCAATCAATGCTATGAATGGCAGCCCTCAAGTCACTAAAATTAGCTTTTCTGAAATTCATGGTTTTTGTTGCCCCACTGTATATTTGTTTTCTCCAACAGACATTGAATGATATAGCATTATGGTCACTAGGGATTCAATGACTTGCACATTTGCTATAAGTTCTGGGTCATTTGAGATCACTAGATCCAGAATAGCATTTTTTCTGGTTGGCTCCTCAACAACCTGTGCCATAAAATTGTCATGCAACAAGTTCATAAACTTGTTCCCATTAACTGATCTGGCAGTACTGTTGCTCCAGTCAGTATCTGGGTAATTAAAATCCCCATTATCATAACTTTACCGAAACTAGCAGCCTTTTCTATTTGCATCAGGAGCTTAGCCTCCTCCTCACTTACATTAGGGGGTCTATAGCATACCCCTACAATTAATTTGCTGGACTCTTTACAATTGGTGAAGAACTCCATCCATAAGACTTCCCCCTCATTTTCTAACATTCCTCCTTTACATAAGCGTTTAAATCCTGCCTAACAAACAGACCTTCCTCCTTTTCTATTGCCTCTCTCCCTCCAAAACAAAATATGGCTGCTGATATTAACTGCCTAGTCATGCGACTCATTCAGCCATGATTTGGCCACACCAATCACATCATATTTTCCCTCCATCACCTCCAGCTCTCCCATTTTACCAGTCAGGCTCCTTTCATTTGCAAACATACATTTAATACTGGTACCATGTTGAGCAAATGGCATGTGGTCCTCCCTGTCCTTAACAGTACCCCCACGCCTAGTTTAAAATCTCCTCCGACCTTCTACCCATCTTCTCCCCCAAAACAGCTGCACCATCATTATTGAGGTGCAGCCCATCCCTAGCAAATAGCCTGTAGCCAACTGAGAAATCAGCCCAGTTTGCCAAAAACCCAAACCCCTCCTCCCTTCACCAATCTCTCAGCCACACATTAATCACCCTAAGCTCCCGCTGTTTTCTTAGCATTGCTCAAGGCAAGGTTAATATCTCTGAGAAAATTACCTTAAAGCATTGCTTTAATCTGTAGTATATACTAGAGTATAAGCCAAGTTTTTCAGCATCCAGAATGTGCTAAAAAAGTCTACCTCGGCTTATACTCGGGTCAGCGGGCAGTAGCTGAGATTGCAGTCACTTTTAATCATTCCTATACCAACAGTTCGCTTGGGGAGAGACTGCAATATCACACAGCGCCCTCGGTTGGTTGTATGAAAGAATAACAGTGACTGCAATATCACACAGCGCCATCTGTTGGTTATATGAAAGAATAACAGTGCGCCCTCTGTTGGTTATATGAAAGATTAAAAGTGACTGCAATATCACACAGTGCCCTCTGTTGGTTATATGAAAGAATAACAGTGACTGCAATATCACACAGCGCCCTCTGTTGGTTATATGAAAGATTAACAGTGATGGCAATATCACACAGCGCCCTCTGTTGGTTATATGAAGGATTAACAGTGATGGCAATATCACACAGCGCCCTCTGTTGGTTCTACAAAAGATTAACAGTGATGGCAATATCACACAGCACCCTCTGCACATGGTAGTGGGACAATGCACACAGTAATCCGTTTGGCAATTCTCTCTCACCATCAACTTTGCAAAGAAGTCCGGTTGATCGCTGGGGGGGTCGCTTTGGCAGAATGGCTGGGAGACAGGGCTGTAGTTGTGTCTAGGCTTATACTAGAGTCAATAAGTTTTCCCAGTTTTCATAGGTAAAATTAGGTACCTCGGCTTATACTCGGGTCGGATTATACTAGAGTATATACGGTAAGAATTTTGAGTCCCATGGAATTGTTATTAAAAAAAATTCTCTTGTTCTTGTTTTCATTACATGAAACAAAGTTTTTTTCCGTTATTAAAATTAATTTTTGGAATAATTATTATTGCCCAGTAATTCCATATGCAAGCAGTTTATTGAATGAGATCAGTTATTAAATCTTCTATTAAAAATTACACCGTTTTTGCCCAACCACTAAGCTAAATAATTTCAGATTCTATACATGCATCGTTTTTACATATTACAGGCTGGATGGATATTCTAGAAACAGAGAAAACATTCATTTAACAATTCTGACCCCTTAGAAACCTTCAACTACGTTTCCTCATAGAAATACATTATATTGTAACAATGTAGACAGCAAAAATTCTTGTGCATCTGTCTTTTTTAAAATATATAAACTATTTCATAGCAGCTTGACATATATTTAAAACCTAGCACACTAAACTTTAGTTACCTAGCTGTCCAAGGATTGCTTGTGTTTCAGTCCTGGCCAGTATCCATGTAATTAATGAATTCTCTACCTGTAATTTGATAAGGTTCACACAACGATAAAAGTCTAAATGAAACATAGCAAATGTAATGCATCAACATTTATTTCAAGTAGAAATGGTCAGATTTAAGTTCATATTTACTGCAGTCTGCAAATGGGTTACATTTTAACCCATGCCTACAAATTTCTAAAGTTTTTAATAAATAAAAGCTGTTAGGGGGCTGATTTACTTAAACTCAAATTAATCTTAGTTTTTTATGTAAACAAAGTTGACCAAACCACAAATTAAAGTAATTTATCAATAATTGTACTATTATAAAAAATTGAAGCAACAAAACATTGCAACAAAATAAAGTGTTAATTTGTATAGTGCGATTGACACTCCGAAAACTGACGAAAACCCCTACTAGTGATGGGCGAATTTCGCTTAATTTAAAAATTTGCGAATTTCCAGCGAAATTCGCAAAACGGCAAAAAATTGCGAAACGGCGCCTGCATCTCGTTTTTGACGCCGGCGCAAATTCCATTTATTTTTTACGACGGCAAATCGCCCATCACTAACCCCTACTTTTTCGGATTATCCGGTGCAGATGACGATGTCAAGAAACAACTTCTAGGATATATGCCCCAGACTACATGGCCTCAACAGATTTGAGATTTCGGAATTTTCGGATTCGGATTTTCAGCAGTTTTGGGGTATGATCTCTAAAAATTCAAGCACAAATCGACTTATTTTTGGGACCTTGCCAAACAAGCAGATCTTCATGTGCATGGCCGTCTAAAGCCTCCTTCATAATTTTTTTATTCTTTCAGTTTGACTGAAAACTTTTAACCGCTCTTGTCCTCACAATCACAACTTTCTCCTTTTGATCTTTAGTTTTTTCTTTATATAATGTGCCCTTACTCTAGCTTTTGCACTTATGCTTGATTTTTCCTTGTCTTGTAATTTGTATCTCTTTATTCAGACTTGCCTGTGCCATGCCTATTCTCAAAAAGGCCATACTTGAGTTATCCTATCTTTATAACAACTGCCCCATGTCACTTCTACTATTAAGCTATTGACATTGTGGCCTTGTTTTTTTTTGTTTAACTTTCTTCACACCATATGCCTTCTGGTTTTAGAACTGCATACCTGTGGCAGTCTTTTTTAGTTACAAATCATCTCCAGATTGCAAAAGTCAAAAGGCACTTATCTATTCTCATACTTCTGGATTTATCTACTGCCCTTGATAGCACTGACCATTCATTTCTAATGCAATACCCAATATCAATAACACTTCGATTTACTGATTCCTGGTTCTTTTAACTTTTTGTGATACATAAGAGGTTAAACAAGTGAATAATTAAGTTTAGGAATGTGTCAAATGTTCATGCATTTTAACAAGTTTTACAAAGGTCAAATAAGTGTTGTAATTTTAAGACATGACCAATGTGAAATGTTGTCATTATAATTTTAGTTGGTTTTGTTGTTTTTTCGTTGTAGTTCTGCTCAAGCAGTTTGTCTTGCTGATAATCCTAAACCTGGGAAAGAATATAAATATCCTGAAAAGCTACCAGGAGTGTTATATGATGCTAACACACAGTGCAAATGGCAGTTTGGAGAAAAGGCCAAACTCTGCATGTTGGACTTTAAAAAGGTAAAGGATCACCAACAATAATTTAAGTTGTCTGATATCTCATTACTAAGGAACATTTTAAATCTAAAGACATATAAGACTGCCTTTTTTGTGGGGAAGCTACAGTTATTCAATGGGGGGGATATATCACAATTCATGATTGTTGTCTCCTAGCTTATATCTGGGCTTATTACTCACAACAGTATGCTTTATCACTCACTCCCACTAGCCAGGTTGATTACATTTGGAGGCCCATTTATCAAAGGTCAATTTTGAATTCATGTGATTTTTTTTTACTCTAATAAATTCTAATATACTCACAATTCAACTGGTTATTTAAGAAAAAATGTGTATGTCTAATATGCGATCTAATAGTTCTGACCTAAAAATTCAGGTCGTATTTGAACCAAGTTTTTCTCCAAAAAAGGCTTGCATGTCAGGAAGGCTATTAAGATCTCCAAATGGCTCAACAAAGCTCTGCCATTGACTTGTACATGAACTTGGTAGGTTTTAGGTGGCGAATATTCGAATTAGGACTCTTTCCATGGTTGAGGAAATTTACATTCGAATAGGGGATTAAAATTAGAATTGGTGGAAAAAAAAAATTTAAAATTTGAATTTACTATTTGACCCTTAATAAATCTGCCGCTTGAAGTCATGGTTCTGTTGTCACTGGGAAATGGATTGTCCATATAGTATGTTATTTAGGACAAATGAGTAGCAATGCATCATGAGTTTTTCTGCCCTATTGTGAGTGTTTGCTTGATATAATAATAATCTAGAAACATACCTCACTATTTAGGGGCTTTATGCTATGTTTCTTTATACTCCTATTTGGTATCCTTATATGTATCCATATAGCAACATACCACAGTCCCCAGTGGTGGTAACTGAGACAGATATCCATGAAGATGTGGCTTCAAATAAGTAGTTCCTGAGCCAAATATTACTGAACTGCCCACAAGTAGCATTTATCAGGTTTCAGACATTTTTGCATTATGTGTGGCTTTTAAACATGCTGTGTTTTTCCCTAGGATATATGTAAGGCACTTTGGTGCCACAGAGTTGGAAGAAAATGTGAAACAAAGTTTATGCCAGCAGCTGAAGGCACCATATGTGGGCACGACATGGTAATATTTTGATTACATGAACAGTACTGTACATCAGTTTGCTGTTTTTCTTAGCTTTTTTTTAGCTGTAGGAGATGTGATTTTATTGAAAAAAAAACATGAATCAATTCACATCAACAATTTGTTTTGCATTTAATCAATATTTATATTTGGCATTTTTCCTAAGTTAATGACTGCATAGTTATCACTTGTCCTGGGTTATGTTCTACTTTACTGTACTGCTCAGAGCACTCTACCTAAAGTGATTGCAAGCACAAGATCATCTATATAGTTGTATAGAGTTTAGGGTATAAAATGGATTGACTCAAATGTTCATATAATTTATCTTACTATCACCTCTGAAACTAGGGGGCAGATGTAATAAAGAGCGAATTGTCACCAGCGACCACTTCGGCAGGCACAAATTCATTACCATTACGCTAAATCACTAAAATGTGAAGTTGCATCCTGGGCATCGTACGCTGGCGGCTTTCCGCTAGCGATACTTCTTCATGGCGAGCATTTCATAGCAAAGATCCGCTAGCATTCATTTATGCCTCACTAGTGATCTTACGCTTAGGTCAATTTGTATAGGGTGGGTACATCAAAGTTGTATGGACATCTTTATTAGAGATGTTGGTGCAAATGCTTGAAGTGGCCACTTTTTATTACAAATGTCCAATGAACCTTAATAAAGACAAAAGAGATCAAATAATGCCCTAGACATGAGACCACTTAAAAATTAATGTTCCATGGCCCTCAAATGTCTGTGGAAAAATGTTAACCCAAAAAAGTTTGTTAGGATGTGCAAACAATCCCGCTTAAAAAAAGGAAAAGTTGCCATCGTTTTTCAACTTTAATGCATTTTCGCCAGACAAGATATGATTTAAGTGACATAAGATTGAGGAAGATCTAGATTCATTTTAGCAGTTCACCTGGTATGAGGTTGCAAAGTCAACTCTGAAAAAAAGAGGTAACGTTCAGTAAAATTCGCACTTTGGTGAATTTGCGGATGTCCCTGCCGATGCGATTTCTGGCGAAAAGTCGCTAGCGTTAGCCACTTCGCCCTTTAGTAAATGTGCCCCTAAGAATTTTTCATCAAGAATTTATTCCTGCATGCCTTAAGCAATAAGCTCAAGGAGGAGATACCCAAATGGGAAAAATCCAATCAAAATTGGAAAAACTGCTTAAATCAGATTATAATTTACCTAATTATGAATTAACAAAAGTCACTATTGCTTTATTTGCAAAATATATAAATCAGCATATGATTTAATTTGCCCAGTGTTTGTGCATGAGCAACATCTGGTACTGTTATGAACAATGATAGTTGTATCAATTTTTTTCATCCATCCCAAAGAAAATAACATGCTTTTATCCATATCCTGCATTCTGAGTGTCAAAATTGGTTGGAGCAAAATAAGCACATTCCTTAGATCACATTGGAAGTTGCATTTCAATTGTTAACATAGTTTTACTATAGGTCTGTGATAAATTTTCATTCACAAAAAGGTGAATGTTCTCTCCAGTTCTTCCAGAACTTCCATTCAATGGATGAGAGTGCAAGAGGGCAATTACAAAATTTGGGTCCATCCGTGAGTGGGGGGTCACCAGTCACCTTCAAATTTGTATGTGACCCATGATGTAGCAACTTTTTTCCTGCATCAAAGGTGACCCTCAATTTCCGGCAAGCAGGGGGTCCAGAAAGGGGGCTTAACATTACACAACTGGTCCCAACCAAGTCACCATTGCCTTGCCTCCAAGTGGTCTCAGACAAAGTTGTCACTGCAGTGCAACCCAAAACACTGTTTTTGATGTTTCTTATCCTGAAAAATGTGACTTTTAAAAAAAAAAATTGGCTTGTCTGGCTGTAGTCTGGGATTTCCTGGAAACGTTTGCCAAGCTGTGAAATGGGTAAATGTAAAAAAATAAATTAATGAAAAATATTTTGCATGAACAATTTTTCATTTGTGTGAAGGTAATATAGTTTTTTTGTATTTGTAACGTATTTAACAATCCCAAATACAAGTGAACCATCACACCCATCAAGTTTTATTTATTTAAGTATTATTATTCCCAGAAGAAACTGATCATATAGTGAAGGCACAGGAGTGTCCAGTAGCAAGGTACTTAGCAAGAGATTGTATTATGAATAGGGGACACTGAACAGTTGAAGGACGTGTAAACATTTCTTAGTTACAAATGTAAGTGCTTTTTGTTCTTTGCATTTACATTTTGGCAAATATGGGAAACAATCCCCTGAACATATGCAAGCTATCAACTTTGAATAGCACAGAAGAAAACTCTTAAATGTGCATGCAACAGTAGGCAATGAAAGAGATGAGGATATGAGTTTCCACATAACATTCACTAACTGTGCTCTCTAAAATGTGATATTTGTAGTATAAAATACACATTTGTTCAGATTAAACTTTTGGCACCATTTTATGCATATATTAACATACTACAAGCAAGTAAAAGTAACAATAAGTAAGCAAATAAATAAGAATCCATGAATGCTGAAAGTGCACATACAAAAGTGCTGATTTGATTGAAAAAGGTTGTGTTCCAGCTGGCCCCCGCAAAAAAGTATTAGGCAGAGAGTTGGTAAGTTAATGAGGATGTGATCAGAGGTCAGTGGGTGTATAGATGTGTCTCCAAAAATGCACACATATTGTGTGTACAAGTGGACTTTGATAAGTATAATGAGAAGACAAAGCTCACATTCTCAACTTAACTTTTCTTCTCTTTTCTTTTCTCGCTACAAAAAGTAAAGTAAGTTGTACAGTTCAAACAAAGCATTAACCATAGAAACAAACTACTATCACTCATCGACAACATCTACCTGACATCATACATTGTTTAGCCAAGAGTTCATATGACGTTAAAAAAATAAAGGTTTGCAGACATGCCTTCATATTCTGGGGTAATTTTTAGTTAAAAAGCAAGGTGTAGGCAGGCAGTACGTATAGATCCCAGTCTGGACACTTGGAGAATGCTGCACCTGACACTAGAGGGCCAATTCACTAGAATTCAGACTTCCATTATTTGATCATAGTTTTCCTCTAAAAATTTGTGGGTTTTTATGTCTCTAAAATTTGAAAAAATTGAGAGTTGTTAAGTGTAAAAACTACAAAAAACTCTAATACAAAACTTCTCCAAGTTAAAGCATTCTGTTGGACTTTTTTTAACCATTTAGACTTTTTGAGGTTTTGAGATTTTTTTCACTTATAATTGACTGAAAAATTATAGTTATTCTGATTTTTTTCAGATCTTTCAGAGCTTTTTCTCTGTTCATACTTTTTATATTTGGATATTTTAATAACTTTCATGGCATTCATGGTTTTAGAGAAATAAAGTTTAATTGTGGTTATCAAAAAGCTCTAATACCACTAAAATTTGACCTTTAATAAATGAGTTTCCACATTGACACTGCTCACCCATGTAAATCGCCTATAAATGCGCATGTTAATCTAAAAGTAGTACATCACAGAACAGTATATTGCACAACATTAGCAAGCACGCTAAGAAGCATCATGCTTCTTGCATGATAGACAACCTGAAAAGTGATATTCTGAGAATGCAAAATAGAAAATGCATGGTGTTTTGCCATTTTACTTTCCACAGGAATATGTCAACTGCAGTTTTGGCAAACTCCCAGCATTTACCAGGAGTTTTCAGATCCTAAATTCAAAAACCAAATCCCTATCTCACTTCTGTGCAAATTAAGACAGAATACATTAATGAACTAGATGGTGTCGTTTCTGAAGAAACCACAAGATGTTGGCTTTGAAACGCAAGAGGTGTTGGGGCCAGTCGCCCCTGGTGCATAGAGAGTACACAAAGTTGGTAGAATTTGGTTTAAAACGGTGAAAATTGAAGCAGATCAAATTGTACCATTAAAATCAATCCAAAAACCTGATTGGCTGTTTTTGGCTCCACCAATTTTTAAAATTTGAATCCCAGTCCCCCTGTGACCGACTGTGCCAAGTTTGATGTCCCTGCCATTAACTGTGAAAGAATGGCAGCAACTTATATATTGACATTGATTAGCAATAGGTAACATTTGATTGGCTGTTTTAAGCTCCACCCAGTTTTCCGAATTTTAACCCCAGTCACCCAGTCATGGTCTGTACCAAGTTTGGGGCCTCTGGCTTTAAAACTGTGAGAATGGCAGTATTTAAAACTTTTACATTGAAGTCAATAGGTAAAATCTGATTGGCTGTTATTGGCCCCGCCCACTTTTCCTAAATTTTGACCACAGTCACCCAGTGAGTAATTGTGCTGAGTTTGGGACACTTGGCATGGACGCCGTAATAATAGCAGCAATTTGGCGTTTTTCATTAAGGTCAATGGCTGAAATCCGATTGGCTGTTGTTGCCCCGCCCCCTTTTTTCCTAATTCTGAACCAGAGTCACCAAGTGACTAACACTTTAAGGTTTCGGAATCATGACATTTAACGTAAAAATGGCAGCAATTTTATGTTTTTTTATTGAAAATCAATGAATGACATTTGATTGGTTGTTGGTGGCTCCACCCACTTTTCCTAACTTTGAAGTGCAAACACCCAGTGACCAAATTTGTGATATTCGAGGTCCATGACATCAATAACGTGCAAGTGGCAGCAATTTTAATTTTTCCCATTTAAATCATCAAAGAAATCTGATTGGTTGTTTTTGGCTCCACCCACTTTTCCAGATTTTGATCCCGGTCAATCTAATGAACAATCTAAGAGCGGCGACAGTTTTAACTTTTCCCATTTAAACAAATGGCTAATATTTGATTGGCTGTGGTAGACTCCACCCACTTTTCAAAATTTTAACCCCAGTGACCCATGGTGCCAAGTTTTGGGTCTCTGGCTTTAACACTGTGGGAATGACAGTGTTTGACATTTTCTCATTGAAGTCAATAGGGAAAATCTGATTGGCTGTTTGTTGCTCCGCCCACTTTTTGGAGTCCCCAAAATGTGACAGAACTTTTCAGGTTGACCCCATGACTAAGTGACCCAAGTTTGGTGAGTGTAACTTTAATGCTGTACGAGTGGCAAAAGTTTCACATTTTCCAATGAAAGTCTATGGGAACAAATGGGGTCTTTGGGGGGCCGCCACAGGGCCACAGAGGGTGGGATTGCTTAACAGAGCACAAGCAACCTATTCGGGTATGAGCCGAACAAGTGTGCAAAGTTTCATAATTGTACTCCTAAAACTCTGGGAGGAGTAGCGTTTAGAAAAATTTTCATTGGCTGTTGGTAGCTCTGCCCACTTTGGGGTGCCCCCCCAAAATACATATTTTTATTCGGGGTGGCACCAACAATATGCGGTCCGAGTTTGGGGAGTGTAGCTTCAAAACTGTACGAGTGGCAGCGATTTGAAAATTTTCCCTGTCAAAGTCAATACGAAAAAAGGCGTCTTCAGTGGTCCGCGGCACGGGCGCAGTGGGTGGGATCGCTTAATAAAGCACAAGCAACGTACTTTGCTATAAGGCGAAAAGGTTTGGAAAGTTTGGCGCTTGTACCCCTAAAAGTGTAGGAGGAGTAGCGTTTAGAAAATGGGGGGCGCTAAGAAGAAGAAGAAGAAGAAGAAGAAGAAGAAGAAGAAGAAGAAGAAGAAGAAGAAGAAGAAGAAGAAGAAGAAGAAGAAGAAGAAGAAGAAGAAGAAGAAGAAGAAGAAGAAGAAGAAGAAGAAGAAGAAGAAGAAGAAGAAGAACAAGCTAAACTAGTAGAACAGTATGTTGGCTTCTTCAAAGCCAACATAATAATACTATTTTCCTTTACAAAAACAAAAATAGTTAACTTACAAAAATGTATTGCTACCATATTTTGTAGGCATTATTTTAACCAAAGTATATTGACATTAAGGGGCAGATTTATCAAGGGTCGAATTTCAAAGTGTAAAATACTTCGAAATTCGACCATCGAATTAAAATACTTCGAATTCGAATAAGGAAGTCGAAGTATTTTTCACCGAATTTGGCCATCGAATGATCGAAGTAAAATTGTTTGATCGAAGGGTTAAATTATTTGATTCGAATGATTTTAGCGTACGATCGAACGATTTTACTTCGATGTGTAAAGACTTAGAAAATGATTGTAGAAGGTCCCCATAGGCTAACATAGCACTTCGGCAGGTTTAATTTGGCGAAGTATTGAAGTCAAAGTTTTTTTAAAGAAACAGTACTTTGATTATCAAATGGTCGAATATTCGAACTATTTTTACTTCTAATCGAATTCAAAGTAAATTCAAAGTCGTAGTATCCTACTTTATGGTTGAAGTATCCAAAAAATTACTTAGAATTTTCAAAGAATACTTCGAAAATTCCCTCGAATTCACTTCGACCCTTGATAAATCTGCCCCTAATTATGGACTGTAGTACCAGAACTGATCTGAAAATTATTTTTCTATAGCTGCCATTCTTGTAAAAATTCTTAGTTGCGTAAGTGAAATGTATGCTGAAATGCTGCCCATGAAAGTCTGACATAGCCTTGAGAGATAGAGAAAATTGCACTATAACAAAAGAGCCATGAGACCACATTCCCTGAAACCTCTCCCATCTCATAAGCTGCCAAGGTAATAAAGTGCCAACTATGTCAATGTCAGGATGTAAGCAAGCATTAATTGTTTGCTTAGAAGAGAGGAAAAGGAGAACTGTTTTTCTTTTTCAGAGAGTCATTTCAAGAACTGTGCACCAACTGCTCCCAGCATTTAAACCTTCCTGCAGAGATTAGTCTATTGGAAAAACTAAAGGAATTTAAGTATTACACTTGTGAAGACTTTATATGAGGCAATTCAGTTTACATACCAAGGAACTAATTTTAACACTTTAGTGTTGTGATTAAACCTTTATAACTAATTCTATGTATGTGCCTCATATACATAGGCGGACAGACTACTGTATCTTCAGATTTGCCATTTAATTACCCCAAAATATTTGTTGACTATAAATTACTTTTTTACTTCCATATGAACTCATTTTAAAACTTAGGGGGACATGTATTTAAAGTTGTTATTGGAAAAATAAAATTAAAAAAAAATTAGCTTTTCACCATGTAATATTCTTCGTTAGACTGTTATTGCATTACAAATTTTAATTATTAATTGCACACTTTTAAGGCATGCTTGAAGGTGGCTGAATATTTTTGGAGCAAACATTACTTTCTCAGTAAGAAGTTCTATTACGTACACTGCACACTGGGGCAAATTACAAAATATACAAGCTATGCAAGCTACATATTAAATTTGGGCAAAGGAAAATTTGTTCACACAAAGGCATACATTTATGCATTGCAAATATTTTTCCATTACTGTCTTTAATTACATTCCCTTGGTAGAAACTGAAAACTAGTAAATTGAATGGTATGATTATCTACTAGTTAGCATTGCAGCATATATTAACACTCTGGGAGGCACATTTTGAATTCATGTGAATTTTTTTAAACTCCCTTAAATGCAAATGAATTCGAAATTTGACTGGCCAAAATGTATTACTAAAATTGAATTTTTAAAACTCAAAGAATTTAAACAACCTCTGGCTCAGGGTCCCCCCTGCCACGCATGTGCACAAGCGCAGAATCGTGTGCAAAATCGCATGCACTGTTTCTCCTGTGACTGTCAAAGAGGAAGAGATGCGTGAAAGCTCGCATATGCACAATGTTTTTCCATGACCGCCAGCAGGGCCCACAAGGACCGCAAGCCCATCGGGTTTATTCCCAGTGTCCCGCCAATCCAGCCCGACCCTGAGCCTACACCAGGAAAAATGATGAATGATTTCAGGAAGAGTCAGACAGTTGGGTGACTAAGATGTACCCACCTTTAGTACCACTCAGAGTCTAATATACCCTTAAAGGGATTCTGTCATGATTTTTATGATGTAAATTTTATTTCTATATTACAGTGTTTAAACTGCAAATAATTCACTCTACCACATCAAATTTCATTCCTGAACCAGCAAGTGTATTTTTTTCAAGTTGTAATACTGGTATTTAGGCATCCATCTCAGGTCATTTTGCCTAGTCATGTGTTTTTAGAAAGAGCCAGCACTTTAGGATGTAACTGCTTTCTGGCAGGCTGTTGTTTCTCCTACTCCTACTACAGTGTAACTGAATGTGTTGCAGTGGGACCTGGATTTAACTATTGAGTGCTGTTATTAGCAGCTGCTAAGGGAGGGGGTGATATCACTCAGACTTGCAGTACAGCATTAAAGAGTGACTAAAGTTTATCAGAGCACAAGTCACGTGACTGGGGGCAGCTGGGAAACTGACAATATGTCTAGCCCCATGTCAGAGTTCAAAATGAAATATAAAAAATTTTTGCACTTTTCAGAAATGGATTTCAGTGCAGATTTTTCTGCTGGAGTAGCATTATTAACTGAAAAAAATTCAAAAACGTCCACATAAACTAGGAAGAAAGTACAATAGGCAGGATATTGTATGTCATAGAATAATGCCGGTTAAAATGTTTAAACTTGACATTCTAAGAACTTCTGGTTTGCTCACAAACTATGTTAGAAAAGGTGAGGTATGCTGCTATTATTAGAAGATGCTTAACAAATTCCTTTCATGTTTTAACATCCCTTACATAGTTAAATCGGGTTTAAAAAAAGATGGATTTCTTTGAACACATCAGTTTAGATTCAAATGTAAATCCCAGTCTTCCATTTGATCAAGGCCTTGGTATAGGGCAAAGTTCAGGTGTACTAATGGTCTTCTCACTGACTGACTTACAGTATTTATGGAAAATACACTGATTTTGTGTTTCTGTTTTTTTTTATAATCTACTTACCTCAAAGTTAAGTAATGAGCATTTCTTGTCTTATGAACCCAAATAGCATATAAGGTTATGTTTAAACCCACTCAACGCTAGCCAGATTTTGTGGAGAAATAACAAACAATTTAGACAATTTAGGGCTGATTGTGATGTTCCCAAGCAGCTTTCAAGACAGCAACTATTGAGGTCAGTAAATAACCATTGCAGCTGTGAACTTAGAAAAAATCTATCTAATATTTCTAATAAAACTATACTTGCATACTCCAATATCAGTCAAACTGCAAACCAAGAAAATTTGGCTAGAAACGTCTTGTCTGGAGTAGATGTACTGATTTTCTCCTGAGACAATCAAGCTAAACAGTAAAATTCAAGAGGCATATTTAACAAAATGTGAAATAGAGCTTCCCACAGATCCCCAGTGTAATTTCTGCCACATTCTATTCATCAGTATGGGATTTTTAGGGGTATATACAGAATTTCAATGGGTAAATGTAAGGGTATTGCCTTTTTTAAATATGTTTGTCCCAAAAAATGTAGGTGGCCATTGGGGACCTATATAACTGAGCACAGGTGTGTGTGACATTACTTCTGTACTTTGGGGTGCTGTTAGGTCCGTTGACTAGGCACCAGACCTAAATACAGCCCTGGTTACATAGTTAAGTTGGGTTGAAAAAAGACCAAAGTCCATTAAGTTCAACCCCTCCAAATCAATCCCAGTGCACATATATACACATTTATATAGACCTATATATACATATACAACTATATAAAAGAAAATTGTTACTATAATTACCCTCATTTTCTTTTCATGGCCATCTCCAGTAGTAGCATTTAGAAAACATGCAGGTATCTCCTTCTCCCAAAGGTCATTGATGACTGGAAGGAAATTAACAAATATAAAGAGCCCTCTCCCACTCCTTTCTATGTATTTGTCACTAGCTTCTGGAATACAAAAATAAAATATTAATTTATTAGTAGAATTGTGAAATGCGACTATGGGAGTTGGCCAAGAAAAAAAATTACAGTAAATGTGGTAACAATTTTCTCTTTTCCTGGCCATCCTCTCATTGCATCTAGAAAACATGTGGTTTATTACCATAGCAATCAACAGGGAATAAAAACAGCAAGTAACAATGCTGCTTAAAGGAACAGTAACATAAAAAAATAAAAGGGTTTTAAAGTAATAAAAATATAATGTAGTATTGCCCTGCACTGGTAAAACTGCTGTGTTTTCTTCAGAAACACTACTGTTTATATAAATAAGCTGCTTTGTAGCAATGGGGGCAGCTATTCAAAGGAGAAAGGCCTCAGATTACACAGCAGATAGCAGATAAACTCTGTAGAACATAATGGTGTTATCTGTTTTCCACTATTTAACCTGTGCCATATAGCCTTTTTTTCAGTTTCCGCCATTACTACACAGCGGCTTGTTAATATGAACTATAATAGTGTTTTTGAAGCAAACAGATCAGTTTTACCAGGGCCACAGTACATTATATTTTAATTACTTTAAAACACTTTTATTATTTTGGTGTTACTGCTGCATTGAAATGGCCTGCAAAACTTTTTGACCAAAACAAGACTCATTACAAGATGTCCATTCATTTTGTAGTGTCTGAAAAAAGTATTCAAGTAGATCAAGTAGTTGCTCTGCAAGTGCCATCTTGAGGTTCCTGTGTTTCTGCTGCCCAAGAAGTTTTTCGGAAGGACTTGTCCTTGCTCCTTATATACTGAAGTAGTTATGTTATGTTTTGGGTAGCCGAGGATGAGTAGAGTATAACAGTGCTTTATTAGCCATGGAGTCATGCAGGACTTACACAACAGTAAGCTTTCACTTTTAAGCTACCAGGAAGTATGCACAGTATAAGTATGAGCACAGTGACATCTACAGGCCATTTGTATAAACACCACAAGTTACAATGACAATCCAATGCCCACTAGTTCTGACTAAAGCTGCTTTCCGCTTATATACTCCTGCAGGTATAATTAAAAGGTGCTTGATAGACGATGTCTTGAGGATGCAGATTTCTAGGCTATTACGGACAGCCAAACTGGACCACAGAGTTCCTTTGGACAGCTAGATATCTGGGCTAAAAGAAGATGGGTTCATTCAGATGGAAGCTGGAGACAGCTTTAAGTAGAAAGTCTAACATGTTTGTAAGAACAACCTTTTCAGGACAGAAAACGGTAAAGGGTGGCTCAGATGATAAGGCTCTTAGCTCTCTAACACTTCTCGCTGAGGTGAGAGTAACAAGTAAAACTGTTTTAAAGAGATACTGACAGCAGAAATTAAACTTTTTACATTTATCATAGTATTGTCTTTGCATACTATCTATAATTTTGGCAAAAAAATTAAATTATTTGCAGATGATTTTACATTAACCATCTGATCCCCCATGTTCCTCTGTAAAGGTGCTGCCATATTTGAGCTTCAATAGTCTGTTAGCATTAGAAATTCTAATTGAAAAACTGAGAAGGGACAGTCTGGTTGGCAAAACAGTCAGGTTTAGGAACTTCAAGAAACATTTACTTTTATAAAAGCAGACCTATTGGTGAAAAACATGAGCTATAGGTAAATATTAAGCACATTAACATTTTGTAAAATCATTTTTTAAGTGTCAGTATCATGTGTAAGGTGCCACAAGTAGATGTCCTCCACTGGAGTAACAGGCTGTAAAGATAGAGATCTGTGAACCAGAGGAAGATCCCACCGTGGTGCATGGGACTGCATGGGTGGACACACCCTTTTAGCTCCAGAAAGGAGATGAACTATAAACGGATGATCTTCTCGATTTGTGGTTGTTATCGCTGACAGGGCAGAAATGTGTACCCTTGAATAACTCCATGATAATCTGCTGTCTAGACCTGTCTGAAGAAATTCTAAGATTTAACTGCAGATGGGTCCAAAGGATTCAAATAGTTTTGTTCTAAACAGTTCTGGAAACAATCCCATAACTGTAGGGGAAATTTATGGGAATTGAGGGACCGAGGGAGGAGAATGAGCTCTGTGACAGTGTAGGGTTGGTTAAAAGAGATTGTTTAGTGTCAGGGAGGGGTGATAAGGGATCTTTTCATAATTTGGAACCCCATACCTTAAGTTTAGTAAAAAAAATAAGAAGGTTTTCCATACCTTAAGTCTGCAAAAAAATAGTATTGTTTTGCCACCAATATGGACTCATGCGGAATAGTTTGGATCAAGTTCAAGGTACTGTTGTATTATTGCAGAGAATAAAAAATCTTTCTGCATAACGAATTTCTGCATAAGGGATCACATAGCTTTATCACCTTTATCTATCTATTTATTTATTTATATATTATAGTCTTGAAATAAAGATGAAATATACTGTATGTATGTTGAAAAAGTCAGAAATCAACCATATGAACAGATGAGTAGTTTTGATACAATGGGATAGCTGTACGGTATCTCAAAACTCAGAACAAACCCCAAGGTCCTGGTCTCAGCTCATGCTTCTGCCTATAACAACCACCTTTCACTTGGGGAGGAGCCCTCCACTAATCGGATGCCACCAGGTCTTAAAGTGAGAGGAAAAAGTTGAGAGAACAAACCCCAAGGTCCTGGTCTCAGCTCATGCTTCTGCCTATAATTACCACCTTTCACTTGGGGAGGAGCCCTCCACTACTCGGATGCCACCAGGTCTTAAAGTGAGAGGAACAAGTTCTGAGCAGACAAGGGGAATCGTAACATATACTGGATGGCAGGGAACAGAGAGCATAGTCAAAGGTCAGGCTGAGGTTGATACCAATCAGGCACTGCAGTACAGAATTGGGGACCAGGAGCATAGTCAGGATACAGGCCGGGAACCAAACAGAAACAAAGTACAAAGTCAGGAACTGAGAGAATGGTAAGGGTCAAAGAACAGATAATCGGCTATGAATCACACCCAGGAACTATCAGGAAATAAACCTTTGGGCAATGAGTAATTGGCACCCACAGCTCTCAAAAAGTAAAACGGTGCACACATGTGCGCGCACATCAAACTCAGAACCGGCTTGCATCAGCACAAAGAGGAGGCAATGGCTGTTGCCGACCCCCAGGGAGTGTGACAGGCGTCACCACAGCCCTACTAGACCACTAGGTATACTCACAATAACAAAATGACAGCTGTGTAGGCCTGTGATTTTGGGGTTAACGGATATCATATAGAAGCTGAGCACCTTTGTAAAATCTTTTTTGCATTTGTCTTACAGCATGGAATAACAAAATATTATTGGTCAGATAGATTGGTGGGCCATTGAAGCTAGGAAATGATGTGTGAACAAAAAATTGTTGTTCGAATGACCCTGAAATGTTATTGGTAATATGATATAAAATTGAAGACAAAAAAATAATAACTTCTTTCCTGGTAAGAGGATGGTCCCTAAGAGATTTTTTTCTTTTTTATTTGGCTGACTATTGTGCCAGTTGAGCCACCCTTGGTTTTTAAGTGAAATTTTAAACAGAAATTAAGTGGGAAATATTAACAGCTACAGTTTTATTGAACAAAGGGAAAGATTAATCAAAATTTGAGATTAGAGTTTACCACTGAAAAAATCACCCATTTTATATTTATTCCTATGGGATTTTTAGAAGCGCATTTAGAAAATGGTGAACTCTAGTAATTAATAGAAAGTGGGTGAGTTTTCAGAGGTAAACTCTAATTTCACATTTTGATAAATCTGCCACAAAGTATTTTTTCTGCTTAAAAATGCACAGGGGAATATTTCATTGTGGAGTTTTTCTTAAAAAAGCTAGTATTCAAGAATAAAGTTGCACATGGTTTTTTTTTTACTTCCACATTTTTTTGATGAACTTGAATTTTGATTAATCTGACCCTTTGAGTATGTCAAATGTTCATTGAAAATCTTGTTTTAATGTTTTAATAAACTGGAAAAATTAATAAAGTTGTTAGAAAATATTCCCATTGACTTCTATACAACCTCACCAGCTTTACTTAAAAACGTTTTTATGGTGACTTTTTTTTAACTATTCAAGGTTTCAAAAATACATTTCTTTGTGGTCCGAGTTTTTCTCAAATGAAGAAAAATAATCAAATTGGATTAGCCTCATATTTCAATTGGCAGCTCAAATACTTGCATGCTGAGAAAAAAACAAAGAATAGTAAAATCCAGATATTAGCAAAAACAATAAGCCTCACTTACCCCATATGTAAAAAATAGCACTAAGTTTGCCTTAGCAACCAATAAGATGTTTGCTTTTAAACAGGTGACCAGTAAATGCTTCCTGATGATTTGGTTGCTTGGGTTACTGCTCCTGGACAAACTTAGAGGGTTATTTACTAAAACATCTCATTATCTCATATTTTTATTAAACCAAGCTCGACCAAACTCTCTTCCACGATTTTATCTTATTTATCAATAAAATAACTAGAAAAAGTCAGGTCGGGAAAACAACTCAATAAAATTGTTCGGATTTGACTCCCTAATTGCTCGATTATTGCCCAAAGAACCCACTTCTTCAGATTATCGGACGAAACTCAGCACAGATCATTATATCTTCAAATTGTAAAAGGACATCTCCCATTGACTCATACATGACCTCCACAGGTTTGAGATGGCGGATCCATAGATGCCCAGATTTGCCTTGGCAGTTTGGTCAATTTCAACCATGTCTTCTAACAATCTGGGCAAGTATAGTCAGTCAGAGGGCCATTCAGAATGAAAATCCTCCAATCCTAGTGAAGTGGAGCAGCAACTCTGTAGCTTCTCTTTACTTCCTGCTTTTCCTGCTGATCAGTGGAAAGGTGACTGTACACATGTATGGTCCCTTGGCCCAAGGGCTGATTATTTAGATACCATGCCTGGTTGACCCATGTGTGGTTACATTTCCTCAAGTAGTTTTATTCTCACATTGATGTCTTTAACGTCTGGAAACTACTAAACAAAAGTGCTCATTTCATTTCTTTTTAAGGGAAAATGTTCTAAAATTTTAGAAATTGGCAAAGGTAGAATCTCACATGTATCTTATCAACACGATTTAGATGACATTTGATATGTCTCTTTTTTTCTTATCCTTAAATTGCTCTTTACTTAAAGATTTAAGCAAGCTAATAATTTAGTTCTCTGACATCCAGGTGTTTTTGGAATGAAGAATGAAGGCAGTGACCTGTAATTACAAGGTGTTGAGCTAAAGGTTTATAGTTACTTCACTTTACATGGGAATAAACGGGTCTTCAACTTTTAAAGATATATCATTAAATATTTGCAGTTCTTTAGCTGTAATTTACATCCCCCCATAACTGCATTATTCTGTTTGATAGAGCTAGGCCAAAACTCGTATAATTATAGTATATTGCCTACTAATTAAATACTGATGGCAGTTTAGATAAAAGAGCCAAGAGTTTTAAAATGTAACATATTTTTAGCTAATAATGGCATTATAAGATACAATTTGAAGCTTCAATGATCCAAAGAGACACTTTTGTTCCACGTCTTTTTTTCAGAATATGACACACATCACTAGGTTTTGTAACCATAACCAATTATCCTGTTATTTGCCTGTGCATTCTCTCTTTCAAGTCAGTTAACTTATTCATATATTTATTTTTCAGTTTGTTTATTTATAATTCAAAAAGTATATCATAAAAGTATACCACATTGTATTGGGTAAAAATAGTTTGTGTTATTCTTACAGTGGTGCCGAAGAGGCCAGTGTGTGAAACATGGAGATGAAGGTCCCAGACCCACAGATGGCCAGTGGTCAGAGTGGTCATCATGGTCACCTTGCTCAAGAACATGTGGGGGAGGAGTATCATACAAAGAACGTCATTGTACTAACCCAAGGTAACTAATTCTATTTTAAAATTTAAGTGTGTTCAAGCAGAGTACAGGTATCTCCAAAAAATGCTAAAGAGACTTTAGAGACTTGTCATCTAACTTGGAACAGGTACCATAGGGCTTTTTATCATGTCAGACTCATTCAAGACTTTGCAAGAACTGTACCCTTTCTCTAACATTCCTTACCACATTCCATATACCTTTCTCTCAATCACTCTGCCTTTGAACAAGCTCTTAAAGGAGAACTAAAGCCCGAAAGAACCTTAAGTATGAGAATCACAAGGTGCCATTCATTGAACTTATGTTGAAAAGGGGGTATACTGTCCATTAAATTAATTACAAAATTTAACCTAGTCTTCAATGGAATTATTATGTGATAACCATGAGATACATAGTAACATAGTAAGTTAGGTTAAAAAAAGACACACGTCCATCAAGTTCACTTTTGACTTTATTTTAACCTGCCTAACTGCTAGTTGATCCAGAGGGGGAAAAATCCTTCCTGACTCCAAAATGACTAGTCTAGTCTCCTGGATCAACTTGTACTGTGAGCTATCTTCCATAACCCTGTATTCCCTCACTTGCTAAAAAGCTATCCAACCCCTTTGTTGCCATTCTGCTTAAGGGATGGGATATCTTAACACCCTTCTTAAAGCTATCTAATGTTTCAGCCTGTATGACTGATTGTTGGAGAGACTTTCACATCTTCACAGCTCTCACTGTAAAAAAAACCCTTACGAATATTTAGACTGAACCTCCTTTCTTTTAATCGGAATGGGTGACCTTGTGTCAGCTGAACTGACTGGTAAATAAAGTATTAGAGCGATTATTATATGTTCCCCTTATATATTTATACATAGTTATCATATTATCCCTTAAGCGCCTTTTCTCCAGTGTGAACAACCCCAATTTGTCCAGTCTTTTCACATAGCTAAGATTTTCCATACCTTTCACCATCTTAGTTGCCCTTCTCTGTTCCCTCTCTAATTCAATTATGTCCTGTTTGAGCCACCGGAGACCAAAAGTGTACGGCATATTCTAGATAGGGCCTTACCAGTGCTTTATACAGTGGAAGAATGGCTCCCTCTCCTGTGAATCAATTCCCCTTTTAATAAAGCTCAAGACCTTATTTACCCTTGAAGCTGCTGACTGGCATTGCTTGTTGCAACCAAGTTTATTATCTACAAGGACTCAAAGGTCCTTTTCCATTCTGTATTTGCCTAGCGCAGTCCCAAGGGTATAAGTGGCTTGAATATTTTTACATCCCAGGTGCATGACTTATCAACATTGAATCATATTTGCTACTTAGCTGCCCAGATTGCCAGTTTGTCAAACTTCCTTTGCAAGGATGCTGCATCCTGAATGGAATTAATTGGGCTGGATAGTTTTGTGTCATCTGCAAACACTGATACATTACTTACAATACACTCCCCTAAGTCATTAATGAACAAGTTAAAAAAAAGTGGACCCAATACCAAGCCCTCAGGAACCCCACCAAGTAGAGAATGTACCATTAACATTCACCCTCTTTATCCAATCCTGTAGCCAGTTTCCAATCCATGTGCAAACAACTTTATTAAGCCCAACAGACCTTAGTTTAGAAGGCAGTCGTTTGTGGGGCACGGTAGCAAAGCTTTGGCAAAATCCAAATAGATCACATCTACTGCTCTCCCACTGCCCAGCATCTTACTTACCTCGTCATAAAAAGCAATCAGATTTGTCTTACATGAACTATATTTCATGAAGCCATGCTGATTGCTGCTCATAATGCCATTCACAAGGACAAAATTTTTAATGTGATCTCATAACAAGTATTCAACTAATTTGCCCACCATAGATGTCAAATGTACTGGCCTATAATTGCCAGGCTGATATCGTCATCCCTTTTTAGAAATTGGAATGACTTCAGATTTTCTCCAATCCATTGGTACCATACCAGATGAAAGCAAGTTTGAGAAAATCAGAAAAAGGGGCTGGTCTAAAACTAAACTAAGCTCTCTTAGAACCCGGGGGTGTATGCCATCTGGTCCTGGCGCCTTGTTTACATTAATTTTTATTAAAGCTTTATGAATCATATCCTGAGTCAGCCACTGACTAGATTTAGCTGAGCCAACAGTGCAGCTATGAAGTGAGCCTGGGAACTCTGAATCCTCTATTGTATACACTGAAGAAAAGAACTGATTTAGCGCATTTACAACCATACTGGTACCATTATTTAAAAGAGCAACAATCTCAACCCGCATCTTTTTACTATTTATATACTTAAAAATCTTTTTAGGGTTAGACTTCACCTAAACTGCAATGCTCTCCTCATTACCTATCTTTAAATGCCTTTCTCTTCTTTCCTATTAACTGTTTTAATTCTATATTAAGCCACATAGTGTGATTCTTAGTGATTCTTACTTTTTTCTTTTTGAACTGAATCTGACCCTTTCTCTCCAAACTTTCTCTCCAACCTGAAATGTGCTTCTCCCAAGGCAATTTATTCTATAATCAACTATTGCCCCATAACTCTCTCCATACGTTCTCTTTAGGTACCACTTCCTTCTCTTTCTGTTATCATTGATTGGCTCATTTAGCATATTCCTTCCCGTATTTCCATCTTATTTAGTAGTTGAATTTTTGTTTATCTCTTCCCTTCTTTTTCCCTTATTCTCCAATAAATGTTGAATAATAATCATTTGCTACCAGAAGAAAAAACACAGAATATATATGGTAGCAATTCTTACTTGAAGGAAACACTGCAACATTTAAACAGACTGTAACATATCCACTTAATGTTTGAATACTTTATATCTTTAAAAGTTGACATACCCCCTAAGACTTGACTCTCTTAAGAGCAGCACATTAAAGGAACACAAAGTTACAAAGTTACAAAGGAACACAAAGTTGCAAAAAATGCACACACAAAGTTAAGGAACTGGAATAACTGTTACATAAGGCATTTGCTATTATGGAAGAGCATGTGCAAAAAAAGAGCATCTACTTTGTCATGTGCACAAGCTGAGCTGTGTATAAAATCAATCAAACAGTACAGAGTTTTAGCATCATTCTTGTTTTCATAATTATACTTTTTATTTGGTTCGCATTATAGGCCTTCTCATGGTGGTAAATTCTGTGAAGGTTCCTCACGATTACATAAATTATGCAGCAATCAAAGTTGTCCCAAAAACAGCACGGATTTTAGAGCCCAGCAGTGTGCAGAGTATAACAGCAAGCCGTTTAGAGGCTGGTACTACAATTGGAAGCCCTACACACGAGTGGAAGGTAGAAATTTTAATCTTTTTTTTTTTTCAAAGCAAACAAAAGCATTTTGCAAAAGTAAATATATTGCTTTTTTTCTTCACAATTCATTAATTGTTTAATCTGAAATATGTAAGGCCCTACATTATATTGAAAACACTAGATTAAACATATATTGAAGCTGGAGCTGAAATTGCACTTGTAGTATACACATCCCCCATATGTAATATGCACTTAGTTTGCCCAAGAGCAGTAACCCATAGCAACCAATGAGATGTTTACTTTTAAACAAGTGACCAGTAAATTCTATCTGCTGATTGGTTGGTATGGGTAACTGCTCCTGGGCAAACTTAGTGCCTTTAATTACATAACCCCCATTATGTACACTGTAGTAGCTATAAAGTTAACTAAAGGTTTATTTAATACCTGTCAGTTCATGTTGGAAGTATCATGGTATCATATTATTTACTCCAGCACTTAATTCCAGTTTTTCAATAACCACTTCTCATTGCATCCAGTGGAAGAAATGGGGAAACGGTATGATATACCTGTGCCACAGATTAGCAAGGGATCCAGGAGACTAGCGCTTTTTAAAGGCATTACAATGAGCCAATGAACACAGCAATATGGCTCTAAAACATTTAATCCTAAAAAAAAGCTGCTATGCATTCATGTTTTCACAGATGATTCTTCATCAGCACCATTTCTGTTTTAAAGACCAGATACCAGGAAATCAAGATTTTTAACAAATGTCACTTTATGTGCAATTTACCACTTACTAAATGGTATTTGTGTTTGATAATATATTTAGTTTTTCTGGAATCCCTATTTCCTGAACCCTATTCTAATACATTTCTAAATATTAATTATATTTTTTTCTGTAGAACAGGATTACTGTAAACTCTATTGTATTGCTGAAGGATTTGACTTCTTCTTTTCCCTATCGAACAAAGTAAAGGACGGAACAACATGTTCTGAGCACAGCAATAATGTGTGCATTGATGGGGTTTGTGAGGTAATGAAAACAAAGTACATATTTTGGCTACATATAGACTCTTCAGTAAATGTTAACAAGTTAATATTTAAACATCGCTGTATATAATGTTAAAAGTACTGGTATAAGATTTTGAAATGTTCAAATTGGTATTTCCATGTCCCACTTTTTCCTCAGTCTACAACTAAAGGTAATAATTTCCTAAGCAAACATTATATAGACTGTAATAAAAGGCACTAAGTTTGCACAGGAGCAATA
Source organism: Xenopus laevis (assembly GCF_017654675.1). Taxonomy (NCBI): domain Eukaryota; kingdom Metazoa; phylum Chordata; class Amphibia; order Anura; family Pipidae; genus Xenopus; species Xenopus laevis. The sequence goes on from NC_054381.1 coordinate 73,149,968, forward strand.
ACCCACAGCAACCAAAAAGATTTTTGCGTTTAACATATGACCAGTAAAATCTATCTGCTGATTGGTTACTATAAGTTAATGCTTCTGGGCAAACTTAGTGCTTTTTATATCATAACTCTTTAATGCCAAAAGCAGCGTTTTTCTGGCTTTAGAGAAAACGGTGATTTGACCGTTGACCTTTGTATGTGTGCAGTAAAGAAATGCATCCACCTTACCTTACACACAGGTAGATTTTGAATCAAAAATGGAGGCTGTCAGGGTGAGGAAAATCTAACATCAGTGGGCTCCATACACAGGTCAATATGCTGCCAACTTGGTTTGGAAGGACCATGTCTGCAGCTTTATCTATATCCACCATTACTCTATTGGTTTCAAATTTTGGTTTCTGCATCCTTAAAATTTCGATCAAAACTGGTTATTTGCCAATGCCACTGTCTTTTTTTTGTTAAAATATGATGTCCTGATATGTCCTACAGGGCTAAACAGAAAAAAAGTCCGAAAAATTTGTATGATTCAAGTTTTCTCTTTATTTTATCAAGTTTTTTCCTGACCTGACTTTTATGAGTTCTTTTAATGATAAATAAGGAGAAATCGTGGATGGGAGTTTGGTCGAGCTTTTTTATAAAAAAAAAACTGAGAAAAAATCAGATTTTATTTTCGTTCTTAATTGTCCCAATTGCAGTAATACCACTTATGATGTATGGTTCACTCAAGAGGAAATTCAAAAGAGACTAGAACATGTTAAGATAAGCAAATGTCCAGGGCCAGATGGTATTCATCCCAGGGTACTTAATGAGCTTAGCTCTGTGATTGCCAAACCTCTTTACTTAATTTTTCAGGATTCATTGAGGTCTGGCATAGTGCCAAGAGACTGGCGTATTGCTAATGTGGTGCCTCTATTAAAAAAGGGATCCAGTTTTTGGCCTCAATAGGCCTGTTAGTTTTACGTCAGTGGTAGGAAAGCTTTTTGAAGGGGTATTAGTTTGTGCCAGCATGGTTTTATGCACAACAGATCTTGCCAGACTAATTCCATTGCCTTTTATGAGGAGTTAAGCAGGAACCTCGACTCTAGGATAGCAGTGGATGTAGCCTACTTGGACTTTGCTAAAGCTTTTTATACAGTATCACACAAAATGAATGGTTAGATTAAGGAATATTGGTCTGGAACATAGTATTTATACTTGAATACAACTTCTGTGTGAACAATAGCTTGGTTGCTTTATAGAACTCTGCATAAACACTTCAGCATAACATGTCTGCAACAGGAACTTTTCATACAGAGCATACACAGGAAGAGGAAGAAGAAGATCACACAAGGTTACAGGTCAAACATGACATCACATTGCTAAGTAACAATAGACCCTCCCTGCATTAAGTAACATGCACTGGAACAATCTCTGTCTGTTGTTTTCTAACAAGTGGTAGGAAAGCTTTTTGAAGGGGTATTAAGGTATAATGGCTTTGAGAATACTGTGAGTTTGTACCAGCAATGGTTTTATGCATAATAGATCTTGCCAGACTAATTTAATTTATTTTTATGAGAAGGTGAGTAGTGACCTTAACTCTGGGGTGGCAGTGGATGTAATCTACTTCTAAAGCATTTGATACAGTACCACACAGAAGGTTACTGGTTAAGTTAAGGAATTTTTGCCTGAAACACAGTATTTGTACTTGGACAGAGAACTGGCTGAAGGATATATATATAAATGGAATATATTCTATTTGGACCAGTGTTGTTAGTGGAGTACCACAGAGCTTTGTAATTTGTCCTTTGCTTTTCAACCTTTTAATTAATGACCTGGAGGTGGACATTGAAAGAAATGTTTCTATTTTTGCTGATGATGCTAAATTGTGCAGAACTATATGTTCCATGTAGGATGTTGCCTCTTTGCAGAGTAATTTGACTAGATTGGAAAACTGGGCTGCAAGCTAGAAAATGAGGTTCAATGTTGATAAATGCAAGGTTGCACTTTGGCAGAAGTAATATAAATGTGAGTTATACACTACATGGCAGTGTGTTTTAGGTTTCCTTAATTGAGAAGGATCTAGGGGTTTTGTAGATAATAAGTTGTCTAATTCCAGACAGTGTCTTTCTGTAGCTACTAAAGCAAATGAAGCACTGCCTTGCATAAAAAAAGCCATTAACTCAAGGGATGAAAATATCATTTTGCCTCTTTATAGGTCCCTGGTAAGGCCTCATCTACATTAAGGTATTTTTAGTACCCAGACCTCGTTTATAAAGCAAAACTCAGAGAGAAGGCTATTCAAATAAGTGAGGTCATTTATTAGACAAAGACAACCAAGTTTTTTGTCTAGGAAGTTGTCACAATCACACCACAGTGTAGTACTTAAGTGTGACAGGAGAACTTCACAAAAACACTCCTCTTACAACAAGCTTTTATACCTTTTACAGAGCATTTACCATAAATAAGAGCAAATGGTACACGGATATACCATACATGGTCAAAGCCCTCATTCTATATTGGAAGGCATGTAAGCTTACTATAGTAAATATTGCAATACCTATTGCACCATTTTATGGTTCCTTGATTCCAACATACACAAATCATAAAATCTATGTCTGCTACTTTGAGTCAGGATGGGCGTCTGAAGTTCTGAAGCAACACTTCTGTATCTAACTGCTGTTTGACTTCTGTCTGCAGAGTCTTGACCTTTGGTCAGCATGCCATTGTATGTTTACCTGAGACCACTATCTACCTGGGGCCATCATCAGCCTTTCCTTCTCCCCTATCTGTCTTAGGTCTGGCCTCTGTAGGTACCAGGACGAGGGGTCTTGATCTTTAATTTATATTAGTAGTCCTGAATACCAGCCATTAACCATCATGGAATAGGGTGTTTCTCATTGTTCTATTGTCAATATCATTATTTTATTGTCAGTATGCAGTGCAGTTTTGGGCTCCAGTCCTTTAAGGAGACCAATCATCCTAAGAAATATTTCTATTTTTTTTCTATAGTGTTTGTTAGGTAAAATAAACTTTACTTACACTATTTCAATTATTAAATCTCTGTTACATTCTCAATTATATCATATCACAATCATATCAAGTAGGCAGCAGCCATTTTGTGGACACTGTTATTAAAGCAAGCTTTAGATCATGTCAACATCTTGTTTATGTGGGACTTGATGCCCATGCCCATGCACTAACTACACAATAAGATGGTGAGGAGAGAGGGGGAATGCGAGGAGGGCAGTGACATCTAGGAAATGCAGATTGGTAAGTGAAAATAATTGCTGCCCAGCCTCTATGCCTTATTGACAGCTGAGATTTTTAACAGGAATGGATGTTTTAATAAAAAAAACATAATACAGCTTGTTATCTCTGGGTGACAGGTCCACTTTAAGAAGGGTATGAATGAAATAATGAAGGTAGATTGTCAAGATTGCAGAGGTTCTCTGGGAAAAAGACACTTGCAAGGGGACATGATTATGCTTTATAAGTACATTAGAGGACATGAGAGAGAGAGAGAGAGAGAGAGAGAGAGAGAGAGAGAGAGAGAGAGAGAGAGAGAGAGAGAGAGAGAGAGAGAGAGAGAGAGAGAGAGAGAGAGAGAGAGAGAGAGAGAGAGAGAGAGAGAGAGAGAGAGAGAGAGAGAGAGAGAGAGAGAGAGAGATTCTTTTTTTCCATAAAAGGGATCACCACACTAGAGGCCACCCATTTTCAGATTAGAGGAAAAAAACTTAGTTTGAAACCATGTAGGTGGTTCTTCACAGGGAACACAGTGAGGTTGTGATGGCTGATTCTATTAATGCCTTTAAGAGTGGCTTGGATGATTTATTGGAAAGGGTATATCCAAGGCTATAGTGATACTAAAATATACAATAACATAGATATTGGTATATATAGTTTATGAAGGGGTCAGTGTGTGTCAGGGGCCTGTCGGCTCCTAGCAGGAAAGTCCGGACCAAGGAGGAAGCCTCAGGTTAAAGTCCAAGTTCGCCGTAACCAGAAAGGGATCAGGAGAAATCGTAGACAAGTACAGGCACAAGTTCAAAAGGGAGGCAGAGCAGGATCGTCATCAGTGTCAAAACAGAGGTCAAAGTCCAGGAAACAATCAGGATCACAATATAGAATACCCAGGAACACCAGCAAATGGAACCTATTATAAGGCATTGAACCAGCGTCTTCCGCATCCTTATATTTCATATTTGTCAAAATGTGGCGTCATGATCGCCAGAATCTGGATTTAAATTGGGAACCCTGGTCTGAAACAATCTCTGCAGGAAGACCATGTAGCCGAAAAATAAATTGAATAAATAGCTGGGAGAGCTCCACCGCAAAGGAAAGTTTCCAGAGGGGAATAAAGTGTGCTATCTTACTGAAGCAGTCAATAACTTTCCAAATGACGGTGTTCCCTTTTGAGGGTGGTAACTCCATGATAAAGTCCATGGCTAAGTGGGTCCATGGATGGGAGGGAATGGGTAAAGGTTGTAACAGACCACTGGGACGGGAATGGAGGAGCAGAGGACTGACCGGACAAGATTTGATTGGCGAAGTGAGGGAACAAGGAGGTGATGACTTTGATTGCTTGGACTAATCACCTCCCTCAGCAGTTGGGCTCTGGACTTCCTGACTGACAGACCTCAGTCAGTCAGGATTGGAAACATCATCTCCAGAACCACCACACTGAGTATCGGAGCCCCTCAAGTCTACTGTTCACTCTGCTGACGCATGACTGTGCAGCCATGCACAGCACAAATCACATCATAAAGTCTGCTGATGACACGACCGTGGTGGGTCTCATCAGCACTAATGATGAGTCACCATAAAGAGAGGAGGTGCAGCGGTTAACAGACTGGCGCAGAGTCAACAACTTGTCTCTAAATGTAGAAAAACAAAGGAGATGGTTGTTGACTAGGACTAGGAGTGACCACCTTTCACTGTACATCAACAGCTCTAATGTGGAGATCGTCAAAAGCACCAAATTCCTTGGTATCCACCTGGCAGAGAACCTCACCTGGTCCCACAACATCAGCTACTTAGCCAAGAAAACCTTCTACAGAGGGACTATCGAGAGCGGAGATTTACACAACTTGATGCAACCGTAAAGCCACCAGCATTGTGGCTGATCCAACACACCCCTCACACTCACTGTTCACACTCCTGCCATCTGGAAAAAGATACCGAAGCATTAGGGCCCTCACTACCAGACATTTTCTTTGCCCAAGCCATAAGGCTCCTGAATACTCACACACTTCATCTGACCTTACTATACTATATATATGTTACACAGCCACTGTATGCCATTGTTTAAATAAAGCCATTGGATACAGTTGCTCTCTATGAGCACATCTGCACTTTATCATGTTCTTTATCATGTTCTTACTACTATCATATCACAATGATACACCCATCATGTCTGACATTTAGCATTATTTACTTAACATATTACATCTGCTGAGTGTGCACTGTCTTGTCCTGTCCCTGCACTTTGCTGGCCTGTCTTGCAGGAGTTGCATATTTTTGCAATTGCACTTTTTGTCTGTTGTCCGGTACTTCTATGTTGTGTGTAGCACCATGGTCCTACAGGAACGTTGTTTCGTTTTACTGTGTACTGTACAAACGTATATGGATGAAATGAGAATAAACTCAGTCTTGACTCTTGGTGGGAGTATCAAGAACCTCGATATGGCAATCTCCAGGGGTAAAACTTCTGGAAAAATTTGTCTGCTTTCCGGTTCTTGGAGCCAGGGCAATAGGTCAGAACAAAGTTGAAGCAGGAAAAGAAGAGAGCCCATCTCACCTGCCAGGGATTCAGTCTTTTGAGAGTCTGTATAAATTCCAGATTCTTATGGTCAGTGTAAATAGTGACTGGATGAGGGGCACCCTCCAAGAGATGACGCCACTCATTCAAGAGCAAGCCTCACTGCCAAGTGATTCCCAAAATAGTAATTCTGCTCCGCCGGGGAGAATTTCTTGGAAAAATATGCACACGGGTGTAACTTTCCATCGGCAGAGTGTCTTTGGGACAGAATAGCACCAGCCCCAACATCAGAAGCATCCACCTCGATGAAGAAGGTTAACAGAGGATCAGGATGATCAGGACTGAAGAAGAACTAAATGGGATTCAATCTTTCAGGGATTGAAAGGTTTCCACGGCAAGAGGGGGCCATGAATTAGGTCTACCTCCCTTTCGAATAAGAGCGTGGATAGGGCTATGCGAGAGGAGAACCCCTTGATGAACTGCCGTTCACTGTAGTTTGCAAAGTCGATAAATCTCTGTATGGTCTTGGTGCTCAAGGGAAGGGGCCACTTCTGGATTGCAGAGACCTTGGCTGGATTCATCTTAAATCCTTTTGGGGAGATAACATAGGAAGGGAATCTTGGGCACCTCAAAGACGCATTTCTCCAACTTGGCATAGAGGGAGTTTTCCCTTAATCGAGAGAGTACCTCCCTTACCTGGGAGCGATGGCTTTCCAAATCTTTAGAGAAGATCAAGATGTCGTCTAGGTACATCACCACCGATTTCCTCAGAGGTCTCAGAAAATGTCAATCACAAATTCCTGGGGCATTACAGAGGCCAAAGAGCATTATTAGATAGTCGTAATGCCCATGCCGGGTGTTGAAAGCCTTCTTCCATTCATCCCCTTTATGAATGCGGATTCAATTATACACCCCATGGAGATCCAGCTTGGGGACAATCTTAACCCCCCTCAATTAAATAAACAGTTCAGAAAATAGGGGTACCAGTCCTTAATTGTAATTTTATTAAGACCCCGGTAGTCTATGCAGGGCCGTAGCCCTCCATCCTTTTTTCTTCACAAGGAAGAAGCCAGCCCCGGCTGGAGAGGTAGAGGGACAAATGAATCCCTGCTGAAGATTCTCCTGAATATAATCTTTCATGGCAGATGTCTCGGCAGGGGATAATGGATATGTACAACCTCTGGGTGGCATTGTGCCGGGAAGAAGATCTATAGGATCTATATACAGTAGTAAGGATGAGGGGGTAGGAATTCCACAGACCTTTTGCAGAAGATTCAAAATCCTGGTAAACTGCGGCAGAAGTAGAAGATCGGTAAAGGATACCCAGTGGATGGGAGTGACAAGCAGGCAATGATGAAGACCAGTCAATGGAGGGGTTGTGCAGACAAAGCCAGGGTAATCCCAACAGTTAATAATCAGGAATGATAGTTTTTCTGTATGTAAAGTCCCAACCTGCAAATTAAACCTGCAGATTCTTTCAGACATTAACGGTCTGTCATAAATTGCCAGGACCAGCAGGAGAGTAGACAAAGGGTACAGAGGAACACCCATCTGTTTGGCAAAGGCATCGTCCATGAAATTCCCTGCAGCCCCGGAGTCAAGGAAGGCAGAGCTCTCTTAGCAGCACGACAAATCTGCAAAGGCAGGAGAAACCCCTTGGGGTACAGGTGCAATGCCCACCACATGTGACACCCTAGTTTTACCTGGGTGAGAGGAACCTCTCAGCTTTAAGGGGCAAAAGTTGGTGAAATGAGCTTGGCCACCACAGTACAGGCACAGGCCGGAGAAATAGCAGAAGACTGCTGGGGTGGAGAAGGCAATAGATGTCGTTGGTAGCATGGCCCTAATGTTGGCTGAAATCTCTTGCTGCACTCCTTGTCAGATTGATGTTCCCTTAGCCGCCACCTTGATGGCAAGAGCAATCAAAGCTTCTACTTGTTCGGGAAGATCCCTGGAGACCAGATCATCTTTAAGTTGACTAGACAGACCTTGGTAGAAGACAGCTCCATAAGCCTCGTCATTCCCATTAGTTTCTGCCATTAAACTTCTATATTCAAAAGCATACTCACAGGCACTGCGATTCCCCTGTCAGATTTGCAGGAGCCGGAAAGATGCACAAACGACTCGCCCCGGGGCATCAAACACAGTTTGGAATGACTGGAGGAAAGCTTTGACATCATCGATCAGAGGAGAATTCTTTTCCCACAGGGGGATTGCCCACTCAAGTGGTTTGCCTTCCAGCTCGGTCATTATATACCCCACCTTCGCCCGCTCAGAAGTATATTGCGAGGGTTGAAATTCAAACTGTATGAGTCACTGGTTAAAAAAGACTCTGCAGGTGAGAGGATCCTCAATATAGCGAGGCAGTGGAGGAATGCGGGGCTCTCCATTTGGAGCGTAGAAGGATCACCGGCACACAGGAATTTAGTTAAGCAGGGCAAGCACTTGCAATTTTATTGAATGCAGTGCAACGTTTCGGGGCATGCCCTTTTGTCAAGCATAATGTGGACGTAGTGCAGGCATTATTTAAATAGTGTTCAATTAGCATACAATTAACAACCATGTGGTAAAAAAGTATAAGATTTCATATAAATAAATACATACAAAAACATTTCAGACCCATGTCCCCTTGGAAGATTATTCACAAAGTCCTTTGTAGTGAACTAGTGCAGTGCGAAAAAAGCTATTTTGACTGTGAAACATAGTAACCGAAAACAAAATAAAAACCACAACAGTGGCAACAATTTCAGTAATAGTAAAAACAGTATCCACCACTTGGAAGATAAAATTCCTACCAGATAAGGAAAAGAAACATTACCTGTTACTGGGGGGTAATCAAACAAAGCTTGTTATCTGAAAGGGAGAGGAGTTGAAATTAACAATTACTTAAAAAGATAAATTGTATCAAAAGAGCTGGAGGCCGGATAAACCTTAAATACTACAAAGATCTAAATGTTGCAAACCAGGTCCCCGAGGGGCCAGATCCAAAACATTCTCTCTGTGAGAGAACCCTTTTAAGATCCTGCCCTTGTTTGCCAGGTATTCTCTCTAGTATCTGCCAGCGGAGTTGCGCAACCCTATGATTATGTGTAAAAAAATGTTTTGCTACCAAAGTTTCACGTTTTATATTCACCAATTCTTTTTCATTTTTTACCCCTTTCAGTTGTGCTTGGTGCAAGGATGCTGCTGGTAATTTCTTATTGCCGATTTATGCTCATACAACCTAGTCTTGGCGGATCTGGTTGTTTGGCCCACATAGGCCAAACCACACGGGCATTTTAAACAGTAAATGACGTTACTAGTATCGCAAGTAAAAAAAACCTTTTATGGGATATCTAGAGCCCTGTAGTGGGTGTGTAACATAATCTCCAGCAATAATCCCATTACAATGCCCGCAATTACGGCAGGGAAAGGTACCCTGTGATCTACTAGGGACCCCACTCCCCTCTTGGCCCTTAGGTTTACGTTTCACCAGATCCCCAACTCTCATCCACCCGCACCAGCCACTGGTATTTATGCCACTGGCAGCTTCTTTAGTTAGGGAGGATGAGCAGAACGGTTAGAACAGAGAAGGGCTCAGTGTAATGAGAAATTACAGCAGTGAAATTAAAGAGAAGCATGATCCCTTGTCAATATGGGGCAAAAGCTCACTAAATTCCCTAATAAAAATTATTCTGCACCCCCTCAAAACAGGAATACTGCCTGCCAACTGACCTCCCCCCCCCCTCAATTGCGCCCAAGGTGCCATCTCTAAAAGCCAAAATGGATGTGTCACTCAAACTGGGATTTTGGGAAATGCCTCCACCCCCAGGATCAGGCAAAAGTTTCCTTGTACTTATTATTCCTGAGATGGGGCAACCCTTAGACCCCTCCTTGCCTGGCTGCTTGAAAGCTACACTTGTATATGCATGGAGATAGTGCGGCTCCTGATTCTGCTCTTACTTTCCCACTGCCATAAACTCACCAGCTCTAGGGCAGTCACTTCCGCTCTCATGAGCAGTAGGGGAGGAAAGGAGATAACTTATGCGCAGCATCATTTTTGTAAAGCAACTTACTCACGCGCTGCCTGTAATCATTAGAGAACAGTGTGAGAACAGAGAGCAGTGGGAGGGACACAGCCAAGGTGGGAGATAGCATGGAGGAGCGGTTCTAGAGTCCTCCTGATGGATTAAAGCTTCAGAGGCAATCAATGCCCCTCCTCTCTGGTCGGTCGTGGTCTACCAGAAACATTACTGGGATCTTCTGGTAGACTGTGATCCACTTCCTGGGCACCCTGATCCTATTTTGTACTGGAATCAGTGATACATGTAAGCATTTTGTTTGTACTGGAGTCAGTTACAGTATTTGAGTGAGCTCTAATTCATCTGCTATGGAAGGAAGCTCCCCTATAAGATACATTGGATCTAACTATGAATGAATATCTGACACCCAACTGCTGCATGAAGACAGAATGAAGAGAAACAGATACTGGGAGTAGTATAGGGAATATAAACTTGATTATTTCAAAAATGATGCAGAATTTGTAATTGATTGTATTTACAAAGTTTATTATTTCAGTATGCTGGAGCTTATATGAAATTTTCATTTTCACGATAATTCACAATTAAAAACATAGAAGAAAACTATTATAACATTGATTTAAAGTATATTTATAAAATATTCACTACTCTTTGATATTTCTTTTCTCTCTTTGATGGTTCTCCTTTAAGTTATAGAGCAGTACCTATGTTTTCTCTCTGGCAGACTGTTGGATGTGACCACCTTCTTGGCTCTAATGCAGTTCCAGATATCTGTGGTGTGTGCAAAGGGGATAATTCTACATGCAAGATTTATAGAAATCAATACACAAAACAACACTACTCTAACCGTGAGTACATACCTTTAACAAATAGAATAAAAAAACATAGAATCTGCTATCTGTAATTATTGAGATCTGTAGGATTCTAACCTTTCCATAATATGGAACATTATGCCTCAAGTTTACTAAAAATACTTAAACATTAAAGGAGAAGGAAAGCTACCAAAGCAGTGTATTGCCAATAGATTAGCCACAATAGTGCAAGTTATTAGACTATATTTATTCCACAGAATGCTTTACCATACATGAGTAAACAGCTCTAGAATCTCTCTCTCTATTTCTTTAGGATAGCAGCTGCCATATTAGCTTGTTGTGACATAATTTCCTGCCTGAGTCTCTCTCTGCTCACTCATAGCTCTGGGCTCAGATTACAACAGAGAGGGAAGGAGGTAGGGCGGAAAAAGAAGGGTGAGAGGAGCAAACTGCTCAAGCCCTAGTCCTGGAGATGTATGCTGAAAACAGGAAGATGCAGAAGCCCATGTGTACACAATACAAGGGGAAAAATGCTGTGTTTTTTTTGACAGAGCAGCATTACTTTGAGGGTTTACTAGTATTTATATAGACCTTTCTCCCAGCCTCATCTATTTCAATCCTCATCTTGTTCACAAATGTATTTTGATTCCACTAACATCCAAAATTTTTCTAAACTATAGAGTATTACTGGATAGTCACCATTCCTGCTGGAGCACGCAGTATACGCATTAATGAAATGAACATCTCTACCTCCTATATTTCCATAAAGAATAGTCAGAAAAATTACTACCTCAATGGACACTGGACTATAGACTGGCCTGGACAATATAAATTTGCAGGCTCAGTGTTTGACTACAAGAGACCGTTTAATAATCCAGAAAGTCTGAATACAGCTGGACCCATAAATGAAACACTAGTAGTTGAGGTAAGTACTTAATATATATAAATTGGAATATAAAAAGTTCATTTAAGGGGTTGTCCTTGAGTTGTTTTCAGATTGTTCATCAGAAATAAATTGAAGATTGTATGTTTTAATCATATTTAGTTAGCACTAAATGTATGTACAGATCTTTTTGTTTGAAATGCATTATACTTATAGTATTTTGCCCAACTTGAAATCGGGCCATATTTGTCAAGCTCAGATTCTGCAGGACCAAACAGACTAGATTACCACGTTCCCATTTTCAGGATAGAAGGCACAGAAGGCCAATTTCCATAATTTTGTTTTTGCTGTATTTTCACTGTATCCTCCCCTACAATTCCCCCTTTTCTTCTATTTCCACAGTAGTGTCATCTCACGTGCTTTCCTAATATTTTTAACCAAATCCATTTTTTTCTCTAATTGTCCTCCATTTTACATTCTGGTTTTTCCACTTCTCTTAATCTCCCTAATTAATTTTATTATCTTGTTCTCGTCCAGCCTTCTTTTCTACCACTCTTCTCCACCTTTTCTTCTTTCATCCCACTTTAATACTGTTCCCTTATTATATGTAATTTACCCTTGACTTGTATTTCCCTTCCTAATATTCCATTCATTCACCCACTAACCCCTTTGCACATCATGCTCTTTACAATTTCAATTTCTGCACATGCACTTACATGAGTTACTGGGCAGAAGTGCTTACCTCCTCTAGTGGCTGCAAGGATAATCTATATTGAAGAAATGCAGCCAGTAAGGGAACACAAGTTCCTTCTATGTGACTTTACTTTCTTTCTTTGGTAGTTCAAAGAAAAAAGTTCTACCTACTGTATAACAGTAATACAGTGGCACTAGGACTGGTCCTTGAGTGGCAATAAGCAGTGGCAGAGCTGAAACATTTACAAGAGAAAGCCTGCAAGCAGTAACTTGGGAAAGGATTATTACCAGAGCCAGATTTGTGGATGAGGTACCCCTAGGCCTGTCTATCACTCATAAATATCAGTCACTTTAAGAATATGTTAGTCAAAATAATGGAGCCATTACCTGTAGTCTAGCAGATACTTACTGAAGTGTACTAAAGGGTGACCTTGAGATAGAATCATGCGCAATAATAGAAATCAGTATATAGATAACATTTGACATAAGAAAGAATACTGTATATGTTTTAATGCTTTGATTTATCTCCTATTAGATACTGCTTCAAGGTAAAAACCCAGGAATTGTGTGGGAATACTCAATGCCAAAGCCAGAAAGTAACAAAAAGCCAGCTATAAAGCACAATTATACATGGGCCATAATTAAATCAGAGTGTTCTGTCTCTTGTGGAGGAGGTAAGGTATACCAGAAACACTGGTAAAGTTATAACGTTTATATTTATTTGAAAAATGGTTGTATTGCCCATGTTTTTGACTGAAAGCTAAAATATTGTACTGCTGTGCCAGTCTTTCCGTTTATTGCAAATTCACATTGTGCACAAATTTTCACAAATGGCTCACAAATGAGACGGATGTTTGCATGAGTGCAGCCATTTTGCAAGGTTTTTGTGTAGACAGTACATTAAATTCACAATTTGCAAAACTGTTTTGCAAACATTTTCTCCCCCTCCAAAGTCATGGCATTACTCAAATACAATGTGTGCACATAACTATTCGCATTTTATGATTTTTACCATATTTAAAAACCTCTTATGGACATTCAAAATGCAAAAAGGAAATCACAATTCTGTTTGCACATTAAATACACCACTCTTCTCTACACCAGCTTTATAAATGCAATCATGTGCAAGAAATATATTCACTGTGTGAACCATTCTGCCCTTCACAAAGTTTATAAATGAGTCTCACAGTCTATTGTATGTCACATTATAAGCTATTTTAAGTTTTTAAATGTAAAGTTCTGCTGTATGTAGTTGAAAGTCATATAGTGGCAAATGATAAAATTTGTCTTCTTAACACAAGGTAACAGGAATTGCTTTTTTTATAGTTAACATGTCAATTTACCTTAGAATTTTGTTGCATTATTTAATTATGTAAGGTTAAAGGAACATTTCACTTTTAGTATGTTTATGTAACCTCTTTGTGGTTTGTATGTTATTTTGTTTGTTACAGTTTATTTTAATACTATATTGTAATATAGCTCTCCAGTATTGACTTTAGACTGTTATCTGATTGCTGGGGTCCAACCTTTCCAAGCAGTGACTTGAATTGGTGACTGGAAAATGAATAGGAGAGGATCTGAATAAAAAAAATAAATGTTAAAAAATATTCATAACAACAACAAAAAATAGAGTAGCAGCTAGATCAATAATTTTTTTGGCTATTCTGTCAGTAACCCTGGAAAACAGGCAACATTTTGAATGTCAAGGTGTAGAAAATAAAGAATAGATAGTAACTGACAGAAATCACTGTCTACATCACAAAAAAGAGTGTGTTAAATGTTTTCCTGACATTTGAGTCTCCAACCATGGTTTATTGTTAAAACACAGATAAATAAATTAGTGGACATGAAAAGAATTTACATCCAGATATCAATAAATGAATGCATTAATTCATCTGGCATACAATTATTAACGTACAGTATTTTAGCATTTTGTGTACATGCATATGGGTACATTGTTCAATATGTTAACACACCATAGTTTTTCTTACTGCATAGCAATAAAATGACTTGGAAATCCATTACCTTACAGCATGCATGTCGTAGAGCTCTGACATACCACAGAGACATCTAAGGGCTATTAAATTAATGTCTGTATTACTTTCCCAACAGTGCTGTTATGGTTGCCAAAATAAAAGATTGTATGGTTACCATGACAATCTAGTTAAAGGAGTTGATAGTTTTATGGTTTTTACAGGGTATCACAAGTGGTGTGGAGTGGACATAGTAAAATAAAATAATGGACAGATTCCAGGACGGATGAAAATGTCTCAGTGAAGTCAAACATTTTAAGTGCAGTATTAGTTAATGAGATAACTGCTTGGCAATAAAATAACGATTATTATAATTTATGCACTTATATCTAAGAAAGAAACGTTTTTAAAAATGTATATGTAGGATATGTTGTCCAAGAAAAGATAATGTATTTATAGTAATATATTTTCAGTCAATATATCCAGATTCTCGAAGACCTGACTTGTTTTTGATAATGAAGAGTGATAAAGCTGAAAGCAAGCAACAGATACAGAACGAGGGCAAGAAAAACAGAGAAAGGATGATAAATAGGAGAGAAAACAAAAAGTATAAAGGAAAAAACAGTAATTCCAGTATGACACATTATTTTTTAGGATATGAACTAATGCAAAGTTACTGAAATCAACACTTAGCTGATCCAAGGACTGTTCTATTTGTCTTTTTGGTGTCAGAGATTGTGTTTTTCTCAAATATTAAGAGCTAAGGGGCAGATTTTTCAAGGGTTGAATTTCGCGTTTCTAAAAACTCCCATAAACTCGAAATTATAAAAAAAAATGACCAATCGAAATTTATTTAAAAAATCTATTTATATTTAGGTGAATAGGATCGAGCTGCAAACTCGAATCAAATTCGATTCAAATTTTTTCACCAAAAAAAAAAAATTAAACAAAAAATTCAAAAAAAAAAGTTTTTTTTCAAAAGTCCACCAATCCAAATTGATTGTAGGAGGTCCTCCATAGGCTAAACCACCAATTCGGCAGGTTTTAGATGGCGATTAGTCGTATTTGAATTCTTAAAGCGGACAGTAAATTTTTTTAAACTCAAATCAAATTTGGACTATTCCCTAGTCGAATTACACTAAAATAAACTCGAAATTTGAAATTAAAAATTCAAATTTTCAATTCGACCCTTGATAAATTTGCCCCTAAGTGTCAAAGAGACAAGCAAAAGGAGGCCCCCATTCTGGTGCACAAACAAGATTCTGAGATGATACAAGGCTTGCCTTAATAACATTGTCCACAAAATGGCTGCTGCCTACTTGCTATAATTTTGAAATCCCAGACTGAAGGAATCAAGATTCAAATTTATATAGTGTAATTAAAGTTCATTTTGCTTGATTAATGTGATAAAATAGGATTTTGAATATTCTACTATGGAACTTTATGGCAAACTGAGGCTTACTTTGAAGGAGGTGGCTAATGTGGACTGGATTGAAGAGCCACTAGTTAGTTAGTGAAATAATCTGTTCTGCATGTACGGTTTTAAGATATGAGACTCGGGTATATATTACCTGTATATAATAGTATTATTAGTATAGTATAGTATTAAAGTATAGTATTAGTATTATTAATTTGTATTATATAATATATATAATATTATATAATAGTAATTTGCTTTCTGATAGGCTCTGGCAGCCTATCAGATTATTTATCAGAGTCCTGGGAAAGGCAGACAAAATAAACTGCATCTGTTTGTAATATTAACTAATTTACTTAACTAATGTGCTGTCATTTTCTTTGGCTATAGTGTGCCATACTACTCTATATTTGTTTAGGCAGTTTGGCCAGTTCTGCCCATACTGTCTGACCATAACAGGATGTATGTACCTTGGAACAGTTTTAACAGAATGTGTTGTGATTCTATCAGATTGCAGTTGATTTGTCCAAACTGAAGGAAATCTTTAGGAAATTTCTAAATCTATGACTGAGATAACAAACGAAAGGCTCCTTAGTGATGTGAATTACAACCCAAAGGCATCAGGCTAAGGCAGACAAAAGTCGTCATTTACAACAGCTGGAGTCCCAAAAGTTTTTCATGGCTAATTTATGAAGCTCAAATTACTCCTTAACAGCTGGATATGTAAGCTTCTCAAATTGTCCATTAGGTTTCTAATGTTACTAGGACAGCTTGTGTTCAGCATGTAACCAGTACAGATCCTGCATATTGGAAAATTGGCTCTTTGTGGAGTAAAGCACACAAGGGAATGCCAGGGGAAATGCATATGGGTAAATATTCTTGGGGTCACTCAACTTCAACCTCAAAAATTATCCATTCAAAGATACAAATTGCACACAAAGAAACAGTATTCTATAGAGCAATATTTATATTTACAATTCATTTGGCTACCCCCTGCTAGCCCAGTTCTGTACAAAGCAAGAACATAGGGAGCAGGTGCTCCAGCAAAAGGAAAATTGTCAGGTCCAGTACCATGAATATTGTTTCTAACCACCATATTATTTACCTCTATACTACACATGTAAACACATTTTCCTTGGAAAGCAGTCTTGTATTTTTATCTGCTCTGTTGTGCTTAGCCAGTTTTTATTTAATGCCTGAACAAATCTTCATTTAGTTTATTGTGCTCAATATGTGAAGGTATTTTACAAAGAAATAGTTTTTATAGAAATGTGGCAAAGTCTCAACGGTGTAGACTAAAGTGAAAATTATATGTAAATAGGGGGTTTTTTTGCATTTTGAAACACCTGAAAGTCTTAAAACATTTCTGTTTGCTCTAAATAAAATAAAATGTGTCACTAATAACTGTATATGTTTCTGAGTCACCAAAATGACTCTGTCTTGTGTATGCTTGGTTAATGCTGAAAGAGTATAAACTAGCCCAAATACTCTACGTTTGCTAAAGTATTTTTCTTTTGGTAACTGCTAAACAGTTTGAAGAGAGTATATAAGTAATTCTAAACAACTATACTTGCTGAGTAATCATTGAAAACCTTTCACTACTCATCCTAGCAGCTTCTTCAGTTTGCTGCTCGGATGAGTAGTGAAACGTCAATGATTACTTATCAAGTCCAGTTGTTTTAGAATTACTTATACTAGATATACCATGACCTGGATGACTAAAAATCTTCATAGTTTGTAGGGAGGTGTATTTTCCCTAGATTCATCTCTTGCTCCTATATGTACGGCAGTTCTAAGGGCGTTAATTCCCAAGGAAGTCTCACCTCGGGAATAATTAGCAGGCTAGATCAGCCAGAGAGAGGGAGTCTTAGATTGAGCTAGGCGCAGAGAGAGGGATCTGCCTTTTTGTGTTTTTGCCTAAAGAAGAGCACTTTAAATGACACAGCCTCTGTGAGGCTATATTTTGTTGTGTTCAACCTCAAATCCCAGTAGGGGACCGGTGTTAATCTGGCCAAAGACGCAAAGATCCGATCGTACGAATCAACGTACGATCAGACTTCCCCATCTCCCGACCTGCCAATAACCATTTCGATCAAATAAAGTACAAAAGAACAGATCAGCAGATGTTCTGCCCCTGACAGCAATCATACGAAAATTATGTTCGACCAAAGCTAGTGACAGTCTCCCTCTGAAAATCGTACAATTGGCAATACATGCAGAGATATTACCCGCAGCCGACAGAAATCTTTTAACCTGTCCGATCGACCAAACACCGATCTCCTCCGGATGAAAAATGTCGGGACTCTCCACACACGGTCTGAAAATCGTACGAATATGGCCAGCTTTAGAGTGAGAAGATACCCTATGTATTAGTTAGAATTAGTTAGAACCCAAGTCTGGCAATGTGAATAATAAATAGACTTTAACTTGCTAAAGAACTATTTTATTTTTTGATATTGCTCAAACTATTTACTGCATTCCCATGTAAATCTGTGTTCTGACATTTTGGTAAAGTTTATACTCATGACTGAACAGTTTGAGGCTGGCAGCTAGAACTTGTCTCTAAGGCTGTATCTGGAGAGTATCTACTATCTGGAAGAGTTGAATGCTCCAAAATCCATGCTTTGTTTTTATAACCTTCATAAAATCTATGGGGCTAATGTATCAAAATATGAGATTACAGCTCACCAGAGAAAATCTCACACACTTTCTATTTATTTCTATGGGATTTTTAGAATTGTATCTATTAAATAGTGAACTCTAATGTTCACCCATTAATAAATATGATTCTAAAAATCCCATACCATTGAATAGCAAGTGAGTTTTTCTGTGATAAACCTACCCCATTAAAGGACCAGTAACATCAAAAACATATTTTAAAAATGTTGTTGGTATACCACGGAAAAAATACAAAAAGACAAATTAAACTTTAAAATCGCACAGTCTTTATTAAGAAATAACTTACTGAAACTCTGCTTGCGCTCCTCTTCAGAAAAGGCCATCTGGCGATCCATCGTGTGGTGCACGATTTCTCCTCCCTGCCTTCCTTATAGGAGATAGCAAGGGAGGAAGGAGAAATCAAGCGCCGCACGATGGATCGTCACCGTGTCGCCTTTTCTGAAGAGGAGCGCAAGCGGAGTTTCGGTAAGTTATTTCTTAATAAAGGCTGTGCGATTTTAAAGTTTAATTAGTCTTGGTGTTTTGGTTTTTTTCGTGGTATAATAACAAATTTCTTTTAAAGAAAAATTTATGTTACTGGTCCTTTAAGACTGAGGAAAATCAACAGAATACAAAAGGCGCTGATTTATAATGTACAAGAGTAAAAAAAAATAACTCAACTTAAAGTTAATGTAGATCAAGTAGCAAGAATTACCTTTCTTTAACAAACACCAAAAGCCAAAAGGTATTCCTGTCATGATCTGTATTAATTAGGACCAACTGTCACACAATCATGCCAAAGTTATAACACAATTGTCTTCTATATTATGTAATCATATTGTAACAGCCAGACATATCTCTGAGGGGTTTAGTTCACCTTTAATAACAGCCCCTCAACTCCTATCAATCTGACCCATTTACATCTCCCTACCCAAACAGTATATTACCTATATTAGCGCTCCTATTGGGAATCCTGAGTGCAAGAAGCAGAGTAGCGAAGTGTGGTCCCTCGGCGCCATCTTCTGTCCATTCATATCTACTTTTGGGTAGCCAACATGTGCCTGCAGGCTCAGTGACTGCGAATAGACCCAAAGTGGATATGAATGGACAGAAGATGGTGCAGAGGGAACCCTCGATGCTGCTTTGCTTCTTACATCCAGGATTACCAATACAGGTATGGGACCTGTTATCCAGAATGTTTGGGACCTCCGGATAACAGACCTTTCTGTAATTTGGATATTTATACCTTAAGTCTACTAGAAAATTATTTGCAGTCATATGAAAAAGTTTGGGAACCCCTCTCAGCCTGCATAATACGTTACTCCACAACAAAAAAAGATAACAGTGAAATTAAATCAAATGTGAAAAACTGGCTGTGCAAAAATTTGGTACCCTTGTAATTTTGCTAATTTGAATGCATGTAAATGCTCAATACTGATTACTGCCTTGAACTTCATAGGCAGGTGTGTCCAATCATGAGAAAAGATATTTAAGATGGCCAATTGCAAGTTGTGCTTCTGTTTGACTCTCCTCTGAAGAGTGACAGCATGGGATCCTCAAAGCAACTCTCAAAAGATCTGAAAACAAAGATTGTTCAGTATCATGGTTTAGGGGAAGGCTACAAAAAGGTATCTCAGAGGTTTAAACTGTCAGTTTCAACTGTAAGGAATGTAATCAGGAAATGGAAGGCCACAGGCACAGTCGCTGTAAAACCCAGGTCTGGCAAGCCAAGAAAAATACAGGAGCGGCATATGCGGAGGATTGTGAGAATGATTACAGACAACCCAAAGATCACCTCCAAAGACCTGTAAGAAAATCTTGCTGCAGATGGTGTATCTGTACATCGTTCTACAATTCACGGCAAACTTTTTCATATGACTGTATACGTTAAATAAACCCAATAAGTATTTATTATATCGTAGTTGGGATCAAGTACAAGGTACTGTTTTATTATTACAGAGAAAAAGGAAATCACTTTAAAAAATGTGGATTTTATGGATAAAATGGAGTCTATCGCATATGGCCTTTTATGAATAAAATGGATTCTATCAGAGATGACCTTTCCATAATTCGGAGCCTTCTCAATAACGGGTTTCCAGATAACGAATCCCATACCTGTAGTAGCGCTAATATATGTAATATATTGTGCGGGGAGACAGAGTTAAAGAGGGCAGTTGATGGAGCTGTTATATCTTGGGGGCTTTAGTTCTCCTCTAAGGGACAGGTTTATCAAAATGTGAGGTTAGAACTCACCACAGAAAAACTCACACACTTCCCAAATATTCCTATCGGATTTTTAGAAGCAACTTTTTCAAATGGTAAACTCTAACTTTCATCCTATAGAAATTAGAAGAAAGCGGGTGAGTTTTTCTGTGGTAAACGCTAATATAACATTTTGATAAATCTGCCCCTTAGGGTAAGGGTACACTAGGCAAAGAGGAGCTGGCAATACGCCTAGGGGGCACATTTACTTAGCTCGAGTGAAGGATTAGAATGATAATACTTCGAATTTCGAAGTTTTTTTTGGCTACTTCGACCATCGAATTGGTTACTTCGACCTTCGACTACGACTTCGAATTGAACGATTCGAACTAAAAATCATTTGATTATTCGAAGTACTGTCTCTTTAAAAGAAACTTTGACTACCTACTTTGCCACCTAAAACCTACCGAGCACCAATGTTAGCCTATGGGGACCTTCCCCATAAGCTTTCTAAGCTTTTTTTGATTGAAAATCCTTTGATCGATCGATCGTTCGATTCGAAGGATTTAATCGTTCGATCAAACAATTTTTCCTTCAATCGTTCGATCAAAGCATTTGCGGTAAATCCTTTCGACTTCGAGGGATTTTACTTTGAGGGTCGAAAATCGAAGGTGTGAAATTAGAGCTCACCACAGTAACATTTCACCACTCTCTATTCATTTCAATAGCATTTTTTTTAAAATGGTGCACGCTCACCCATTGATAAATGCACCTCTAAAAATTTCACACTTTGAGAAATCGGCCCCTAAAAGTAAACTAAGAAAAACATATTTATCTTATGTAGCACAATTGCCCTGCAAATTGCATTTTTAATTAAGAATAATGTAATGTAAGAATAATGCATTAATGCTCATACAGTTTGATATATTAAATAATCATAAACAACCAATTATTTGTTTGCTCGCAAATATCTGATCTTTAAATGCTAACTGTTGGCTTGTTGCTGTTGGTTACTAGAATTGTGCAAAGCTATTTTAAATTATCCACAAGGTTTTCATTTTTTTCAGGTACCACACTATTATGAAATAATAATGCTTTAATAAGTTTAAACATAATACCAGTTGAAATTGTAGTATGGCACCGTATGCTGGTATAAAGTTTTTTTTTTTTCATTACATTATATAGTTAGCTAAAGATTTTGATCAATCATGTTGCCTTGTAATACCATCAAGAAAATATATTTTCCACTATACTGTATAAACAGGTAGAAAAATATGGGAATATGCAAAGTGTTGTTGTGTTCACAGTAATGTTACATGATGTGGTACAGGCTATAAAGAAGAATTATGTGTCTCCTCTCCAGTATCTATAAAATGTTGCACTGGAGTTGGAACATTGCCAACTGATCTTGCTATTTCACTAAACTCTGTAGGTGCCAGAGGTCTTATCCACTATCAACTCCTTCTGTTTTGGAGACTTTTTTTTACTGTCTGAAACGAAATTAGCATTTGTCAAAAAAATGTTGTATGTAAGGGATATGTTATTCATGACTTATTTAAGTCTGGTTGCACCCCTCTGGTTGCACCCTCTCTGTAAACTTTCTTTTGGCTCCTGGCACCTTCCTAGACAGAAACTGTACCTGATACTGCAAAGCAAATTTTGCTGAACCTTAAAGAGCCGAAGGTACATCCCAATGTGGAGGTCTGTCTAAGTATAAAAATGGGGGAAAACAAGGTGCTTAATTAAAGGCAAATTGAAACTGTTATGATATATACTAAATACCATTGTAAGTATCCAGTATTGATAAATCTATTTCATATGGTTATATAAAAAGAAGAATGCAACAATTTAGTAACAATTAAGCCCTAAAGGGTCCAAAAACAATACTGCCACTTGAACAATAGGTAAGGCAGAATGGACAATGAGAGAGATATGTTACACTCTCTGCAGAGTGGCAATGTCAATCTCCCCACCATAAAAAAATTCTATGTTGACAATAAAAAAAATCACATCATAGGTACCACATAAGTGTTGTACCTATATGTCATTTACTCTTACAGGGTTCTTTCATAAAGACTGCAACATTTTTTATTATGTCAGTTCATAAGATTACTATTTTACATGTTCTTAAATTAATAAAGCCACACTATAGAAAAAAATAACAAGCCACAAGTATGCCATGGAGAATATTACAACCCGTGTAATTCACGATGATACTTATGCTTTACATAAAACTCTTTATAATTAGGATTTAGGAATACTTCGCTGCCCTTATAATGGAATCCCATGATTCATTTTTCATATAAATAAGTTTTTTCATTTGTGCCTGTACTTGCATGGGAAAGTTATAACTAAACTGGAGAAAGAACCATATACTGTACAACCAAATGCAGGGCCTGGATGAGGTTATGCTAGAGACAAGACCTAAGCCGTGATGTAACTATCACACAGCAGACCCCACAACTGCAGGGGAGGCCAGGGAAGATGGGTGGCCTGGACAGTGCAGGGTCTGCTCTATGGTTCAACCTTGCCCTGTCCTTTGTCTTTCACCACAGCAGGCACACGTGGGGTTAGTTCATGCAGCCAAGGACATGACAGGAATGTACAGCTTGATAGATAAGATTAAGGCTTGATAAAGAGCCCAGCAGAGGCCCAAACGTTGCTGCTTTGTTTTGTGAGCTGAATAAACACTGATCACTGAATCAATCGCATCAGCTGTGCCACAGGTTTCTTGTTTGCTATGACAGGAATGTACAGCTGGTACATAGGGGTCCACTCAAATAAAGTTACATAACAGGGCATTACTTTTTCCCAGAGTCCATAAACATTTGTAAAATAATGCTAGGCTCTCCAGGTTATGAAAATGTAATGTTTTCAGTGTTTCTCTATGCAATTCTAGAGAGGCTCTATATTTGCTAAGAGCAGATGCTAAAAGGGCCAAAAAGCTCTTCTCTTTTTGCACTGAAACGAGGTTCCAGGTCATCTATTCTATGTGTTTATAGCGTTAACTATGGACCAGTGTAATAGAGTAACCTTTGCAGAACTGTAACCCTAACTGTAATTTCAGTAGTGATGTTAAAAATAGGCATGGTCTAAATGTTGTCTATGAGAAACTTGTGAGGTTTTCCTTTAAAAATTGTTTTTAGTGGGGTCATTATTCTAGATTGCAAGCATGGCTGCACACTTTAATACTTATTCTCTTATTGCAGGCCACATGAACACTAAGGAAGGGTGTTACAAAGACATGCGTGTTCAAGTTAATACTTCTTTCTGCAGTGCTAAGAATCGACCAGTTACTGGACCTCTGCCATGCAATCTACAAGCCTGTCTGCCTAGGTACAATTCAACATAAAACTGCAAAATTACAAATGCATCATTAAGCTACAAACTGTTATTCTGTTGCCGGGTTAAAGGTAGTGCTATAGGTGAAGACCTTAGTCTTATTGACCTTAAAAGAACAGTAACACCAAAAACGAAATGTACAGGTATGGGACCTGTTATCCAGAATGCTCAGAACCTGGGGGTTTTCTGGATAATAGATCTTTCCATAATTTGGATCTTCATACCTTAAAAGTCTAAAGTAAATATTAAACCCAATAGGTTGCTTTTGCTTCCAGTAAGGATGAATTATATCTTAGTTTGGATCAAGGTACTTTTTTATTATTAAAGAAAAAAAGGAAATAATTTTTTTGTTCAAAATTTGGATTATTTAGATAAAATAGAGTCTAGGGGGCAGATTCACTAAAGGGCGAAGTGACTAACGCTGGCGCAAATTCGCCAGCATGACATCATTTCGTTACTTAGCCGATTTACTAACAGGCGCTGGCGTAAATTCGCTAGCGAAGTGGACCTACTCTAACGCTACTTCGCACCCTTACGCAAGGCGAAGTTGCGCTATGGCGAAGGGACGTAACTACGCTATTTCACTAACTTGCGGATTTTCATGAACGTTAACTCTTGCGCCAGACTTGCCTTCGCCAACTGAGACCAGGCGAAGTGCAATAGAGTAGATAGGGCTTGCTTCAAAAAAAGTTGTAATTTTTGTCCCAAAAAACGCTGGCGTCTTTTCCTTTTTTAAGGGTGATAGGCTGAAAAAGATCGTACTTTTTTTGGGGGTACCCTTTTTCCCCCCTACATTTCCTAACATATGGCACCTAAACTATACAGTGGGCACATGTGTAGGGCAAAATAACAACTCTATTTTATTTTATGAAGGTTTCCCAGGCTTGTGTAGTGTAATGTATTTGCTGCTACATATATGTCCATTCAACTTTAACTTGGCGCAGTATGCAAATTAGGCATCGCTAGCGTAACTTCGCTTTGCTTGACGAATTAACGCTAGCACAAATTCGCTACCATTCGCCTCCCTGAGCGCAACTTCGGATAACTGGTTTCTGGATTATGAATCCCATACCTGTATATGTTGAAGTAATTAAATATATTGTAGTGTTGCCCTGCACTGGTAAAAATCATGTGATTGCTGTAGACACACATCTATAATTTACATAAAAAAGCTGCTGTGTAGCCATTAGGGCAGCCATTCAAAGAAGAATGATAGTAAAAAGTCTATTTATAGCTACCGTATATACTCAAGTATAAGCCGAGTTTTTCAGCCCCCAAAATATGCTGAAAAACTCTACCTCGGCTTATACTTGGGTCAAGCGCAAAAACGGTCGCCTAAGAATAGTCGCCGGCGTCCAAGAATAGTCTCCAAGAATATTCGCCGGCGTCCAAGAATGGTCCAAAAACGAGACCCCGGCACCTCCAATGGGAGCAGAAACCCTCAATTTTTTGATTGAAACTTACCAGAAGCTGCTGCATTTCTCACCCTCGGTTTATACTCGAGTCAATAAGCTTTCCCAGTTTTTGGAGGTAAAATATATATACTCGAGTATATACGGTATATTGTTAATCTGGGTTGAAAAAATCCATCAAGCTCAGCCCCTCTAAATAAATACAACTGGCCCACTAATCATGTTCCTGCATTAAGGCAGGCCAAATCTGACAATACCTAACCTTTTGGCTGGCTCTTTAAAAGAATAACCTGGACATTTGCATGTCTATGCCCACCAGAAGTTGAGTCTAGTAGCATAACTTGATGTTACTGGGCCCCACAGCTAATTCAATTAAGGTCCCTAAAACATAAATCACCTCCTGTTGCAAAATATGAGTATATTAGAAGTCACCCCGGAGTTCATCTTCCTTGTCATCCATGTTATAAGCCATTATTTCAAAGATATGAGGTGGGACCATAAGCTAAAGAAAGAAGATGCTAAAATCAGCTAGAAGATCTTTTTTCTCATGTCTTTTACTGCAAACATTGTTGTATAATATGCTTCAATATGCCCAGTTTTTAAGCATAAAGAGCAGAATAATCACTTCATATCTGATAAGTTTATAAAATTTACCATCAAAATTGCTATCTAAATTTTGAATAGAAGATCATGGTTTGCTTTTTATTGCTTTTAGGGGATCCAGACTGAGATTTAAACACTTGGGCAGGACAGAATGCCTTATTTATTGAACTACCAAATATATAGATAATAATCTTGCTGGCACCAAATCTCTGCAGGGTTCAGAATTTTTAATGTTTATGAGATCTCTTGAATAAAACACAGATTAAAATGATGAGCAGAGGAAAGTATCTTATCTAAATGAATCACTGTAGTCAGCAGTTCTGAGGAAATAAGCTATGAGTTTTTACTTTATTCAATATCTCACTACTAGTGCATATTCTTAGGATAAATGTAAAAGAGTAATTATTCAATATGACGGTTCTGTTGCTTTGTAAAAAGTTAAAGAACTGCCACAGATCTTAAAATCATTGGTGCCAGATGTCCAGGACCATACAGAACTTAAAAATGTACATCTTTCTGGTTACATATTGATCTATGCCATGCTGCATGGTAATACACAGTATTACACATGCAGAAATATATCACTTCAAACTTTAGGCAATCACAAATACTTGTAAAGTACCAATAGCTGTTGTTTATAAATTATATATGAGATTAGTTCCATTTAAAAGTTTTTCATAACAAAAATTAAGCGAGTGGTAGACCCCATGGTAAAGTAATCTAACTAATACTGTTTCAACAACTGTAAGTGTGCGTGGCCTTATGTTCAACCATACGCCTAAAACAAAGGGCTAACCAAAATCAGAAACATATGGATCAAGAACAGCAACTTTGAATCTATCCTGCTCTACATGCTGCATTAAGCCCTATCTGTCAGTAGACATGATGCTATGATGGCCTATTCAGTAAGGAAGAAACCATACCACAAGCCTATGCTTGGTATTGCTAAATTCATTCTCACTACAGGATTAAAAAGTGAGCATATAATATATCACACATGAGTCCCATACAAGCCTTTTGCTAAGCTTTTCCATTGCTATTCTCATCATGTCTATTTGCCATGAAGAAGAAGTCCATCAGACCTGCTACTTCCACAGAGTCAGTTGACAAAAAGAACAGTAATCCCTTCTTTAAGTTGATTGATTGTTTATTTTTTCTCTTGTTCGGACAAAATCACAATATGTTGTTGAATAAAAGAAAAATACTTTTATCTTCAGATTTTTATTAAAGAAAAATTATACCACTGAACAATATAGGCCTCTATAAACATATATTGCATAAAACAGTTCATATGTAAAACCCTGCTTCATCTAACTAAACCATTTTCAGAAAATTATATTTTTTAGTCGTATGTGCCATTGGCTTATCCTAAATAGACAATTCCCATTTTAAGAACTAATGACCGCACCCTGGGATCATATGATTCACAAACCAAACATACATACATGTTTGGTCACATGAGCTAATTAATGGACAAAGTTCTGTTTTTTACCCTTACACTTCTTCCTGTTACAGTTGCATTATTTCTGGTCAGGTGATGAGCACAGAGAATATCACAAAATGATTACTCAAGGTAAAATATTAAAAACTGATATCTATATTCCAGTTTGGAAATATTCATTAATAGTTCACTTAAAATTATATAAATTATCTCTTTGTTAAGTATTATTTGTAGTGAATATAGTTTTCCTTTAATTGGTATATAAAGTAGTAAGAGGAATTTCTGCAGCAGGTTAACCAGAAAATGTAGCAATAATGACCATAAATATTAAAAATAATATATTAGTTACTCACCCATTAAATGTATTGCTGTTGCAATGCTGAAAATATGTAATGGCCACAGTGGCAGTTTTTGGAAACTACAGATAAATACCTAACGTGCTAATCATAATTCAGCTCTTGAGGCTGGAAACCAATGGGGATTCTTCTGAAAGTAAGTCTGCAATAGATATATTCTGTCAATCAAGCATCTGCTAGTTTCCTTTTCATACACCAGACACAGTAGAGCTTTGGAAATTGGACAGACATGCAGTATTTTTGCTAGCTGTTTTACACAACATAACTTTACAATCCACCTGAGGCAGATATATTTGTAATTTTTAAATAAATCCAACAGATGTCATAATCCTACAACTGTGCAGTTGAGATGTCTAAACTTTATAAAAAACAGCTAAAGCAGAAATGGATATGAATATCCTTGCCTCATCATTCCCCATAGCTCCTATCACAATTTCTGAAGTTTCACATTTATTGACCTACCTCATTCTAAACATTTGCAAACAAAAGTAGGTTGATTTTGTATGTCTAAATAATTTTAGACAGACTACACCCAAAAGTATTCTTTTACATTTTAATACAATTTATGGTTCAAGTTGTGTTTTCCACAAAAATTTTAGTTTTTGAGTTGTTTTTTTTGGATTTATTATACCCAGACCCTGGAAATACCTGGAATCTGAAATTAAAATAATCTAAAAGTC
Organism: Xenopus laevis; assembly: GCF_017654675.1. NCBI lineage: Eukaryota > Metazoa > Chordata > Amphibia > Anura > Pipidae > Xenopus > Xenopus laevis. The sequence goes on from NC_054381.1 coordinate 73,178,183, forward strand.
AAAGGCAAAGGTTCCTTGAACCATATGAAGATGTTAAAGCTCAATCAATTTGAGTTTTGGGGTTTCGGGACTTGAACTCCCAGAATTGGGTTTTTGCCATTCAAGTTTTTTCTTAAATAAGATACCATTTAAGTTGTGAGTTCATCCGAGGTATACAAAACTCTAACACTTAGGGGCAGATGCATCAAGGGTCGAATATCGAGGGTTAATTAACCCTCGATATTCGACTGGGAATGAAAATCCTTCGACTTCGAATATCGAAGTCGAAGGATTTTGCGCAAATAGTTCGATCGAACGATCGAAGGAATAATCGTTCGATCGAACAATTAAAGCCTTCGAATCGAACGGTTCGAAGGTTTTTAATCCAACGAGCGAAGGATTATCCTTCGACCAAAAAAACTTAGCCAAGCCTATGGGGACCTTCCCCATAGGCTAACATTGGGTTCGGTAGCTTTTAGGTGGCAAACTAGGGGGACGAAGTTTTTTCTTAAAGAGACAGTACTTCGACTATCGAATGGTCGAATAGTCGTAGTCGAAGGTCGAAGTAGCCAAAAAAAACTTCTAAATTCAAAGTTTTTTTTTCTTCTATTCCTTCACTCGAAGTTAATGAATTGGCCCCTTAACCTCTGATAAATAATCCCCGTGATGTTTACAAAATATGTTTGGTAGTTATAGTTGCCCATTGTGCAAAGCAGTGCTAAATAAATAGTTTCCCACATTTAACAGAAGAAATGCCTGAGCATTACCTTGTGTTGAACTGTTCCAGCAAGGTTAAAATGGGCTTTTTTAACTTTTGGAATTCAGGTCCTTTATGCTGATACGGTGTGGTATTAATTTGCATCTTAAAGCATATTCACTGGCTTTACCTTGTAACTCTGATACAATTAATAACTAACAAGTTACCTTAGTTTGAAAACATAAATCAAACAGATGATAAGCCACTCCTCTAGTATAGAATATAAGAGGAAATTTTTCAACAAGCAGTTCAAATAACTTTATGTGGGTGGCACAGTGGTGCAATGATTAGCAATGCTGTTGTGCAGTGCAGGTGTGAAATGTTCAGTTTCTGCCAGGGTATTGGCTGCCAGAAGTTTATGTTTGGACCATGCCCCACCCCAATGCTTGTGTGGGCTTTCTCCACACACCAAAGCATATAGGCAGATTATAAAACTGAAAATCGTGTGTGTAAATATGCAAGAGACCCACTGGAGCATATAATATAAGTATAATCCCTGTAAAGTTCTAGATGCATACTGTAAGAGATAATAAATTATTAGCAACAATGATATTATAAGTTGTTAGCAACAGCTATAATATGGCGTGCAGTACCCTTCATGGCCATGGTCTATTCAGAGATTACTACAGGTATGGGACATGTTATCAAGAATTCTCAGCACCTGAGGTTTTCCGGACATTAATTCAACCCAGTAGGATTGTTTTACCTCTAGTAATAGCGGATCCCATATCTGTAATAAGGTTCATATAAACCCCAGCAAAAATTTCAGTGATTTTCATGAAAGGCTGGAAGACCAGTAGGGGAGGGCCTGAAGACAAGATTTAAGATGGCCATAGACGCAAAGATCCGATCGTACGAATCGTGGATTCGTATGATTTTCGGACCATGTGTGGAGAGTCCCGACATTTTTCGTCCGTCGGAGATCGGTCGTTTGGTCGATCGGACAGGTTAGAAAATTTCTGTCGCCTGCCGATAATATCTCTGCGTGTATTGCCGATCGTACGATTTTCAGTGGGAGACTGTCACTAGTGTTGTCAGACATAAGTATCGTACGATTGCTGTCAGGGGCAGAACATTGGGTGATCTGTTCTTATGTAATCGGAATGGTAAAGACTTTGATCTGAATGGTTAGTGGAGGGTCGGGAGATGGGAAAGTCCGATCGTACGTTGATTCGTACGATCGGATCTTTGCGTCTATGGCCAGCTTTAGAGGAATATTGTAACAATAGCCAAAAACAAATATAATTTTGTCACTTATCACATGCAAGCATAAAATACAGTACTAATGAACATTACCATTTTTTACTTTTCTTTCCTTTTTTTTTTTTCTAAACTTGCAAAAGGCTCCAGTAGTTTAAGGCAGAAGGGGAGCATCTAGCATTAGTATAACCACATATTTTACTCAAATTGCATTTTTAAATAAGTTAAAATAATAAATATATTGTTTATTATTACTATATTTGTGATATTATGAAGGCTGTTGCAGTCTCTCAGCCACCACGAGGCAGCAACACCATCAAGAAAAAAAAAGCAGAGAATTGTTTATTCATATATCTACAGTCTGGTCATTTCCCTATGGGACCAGACTGTAAATTACTGTATATCCTTATAAACGGCACGTTCTTGCGTCAGAACGCGCCGTTTATAACTTAATGTGCTGAACTTTCCACACAGCTTTCACTCCAGCGCCCTTGCGTCTGACTTCCCCCACTTCCTTTTTGCAATGGCGCGCTCTCTCGCTCCTCCTACTCCAGTCACGATCCCTTTTACCCTCTCAAGTCTTGATTTTTCTAACGCCCCCTGTCCCTCTGAGGTCCTGCTTCATCTTCCACTCCCACCCGACATCCATTTCCGTCTCACTCACTCTGTGCCTCTCTGATATCACCTGCTGCCCTCACCATCCATGAATCAATCTCCTGGCCGCATGTATAGCTCTTCACTTCTCCGCATTGCAACTGTAACGATCTTCTCTCTCAGCCCTCCTCCCTCATTCTTAACCCGTCACCTCTCCTACAATGGTTTCTGCGTCCCCCCCACCATAAATTTCTGGTGTTGCTCCCACCCATCGGTCCTGCGCTCCTTTCTTCCTTCACCACTCTCAGTCTGCAGCATTATGCCATGGTGAATCAATGAAGCCAGTAAAAAAGGTACATATTGAAGGGACTACAGGGAGACACAAAAATGAAAGTGGAACTAAAGGGAAACAGACTAAATGTTGGCACTGTGCATATTAAAATAGAGCAAGGCAGACACTGCATGTACACAGAAACACTGTAGATTATAATGAATAATGCACCCCCTACTGTAATTTATAAATATATTTAAAGTCACCTCAGAGTTACATGACCTGTATTAAAGCACTCGGCCTGCGGCCTCGTGCTTTTATATGGTCATGTAACTCCTCGGTGACTTCTAATATCTGTATAAATTACAGTAGGGGGTGCATTATCCACTATAAATATAAAGGGTAATGAAGAAATATAGTCAAAGTCTTAACAGTGATATAGTATCTCATAATAACTTTTAGTCAAATTATAATGAAATACAAAAGTAAAACACTGTGTTTGTGTGTGTGTTTATGTCAAAAGGAGATTGTTTTGCATACACTAAGCACTTATGTGCCATTTCATAACAAACATTATGGGGCAGATTTACTTAGGGTCGAATATCGAGGGTTAATTAACCCTCGATATTCGACTGTCGAAGTTAAATCCTTCGACTTCGAATATCGAATTCGAAGGATTTAGCGCTATTCATTCGATCGAAAAATCGATTAATCGAACAATTAAATCGTTCGAATCGCTCGATTCAAAGGATTTTAATCCATCGATTGAACGATTTTTCTTCGACCAAAAAAACATTGCAAAGCCTATGGGGACCTTCCCCATAGGCTAACATTGATTTCGGTAGCTTTTAGGTGGTGAACTAGGGGGTCGAAGTTTTTTCATAAAGAGACAGTACTTTGACTATCGAATGGTCGAATATTCGAACGATTTTTAGTTGGAATCGTTTGATTTGAAGTTGAAGTCGTAGTCGAAGGTCGAAGTAGCCCATTCGATGGTCGAAGTAGCCAAAAAAATCATTTAAAAATTCGAAGTTTTTTTCCCCTCTATTTCTTCACTCGAGCTAAGTAAATGGGCCCCTATGTGTTAGTATGGAATCCCTTATCCAGAAAGCTCTAAATTACCAGAAGGCCATCTGGCATAGAGCCAGTTTTCAGCAAATAATTATAATTTTTAAAAATTCCCCCAAGATAAAAGTGAAGACCACTTGCAAATTATCTTGAATATTAGCTATATTCAAAGTACAGGTATGGGACCTGTTATCCAGAATGCTTGGGACCTGGGGCTTTCCGGATAACAGTTCTTTCTGTAATTTAGATCTTTATACCTTAAGTCTAATAGAAAATCATTTATAAATTTATATAAATAAAATAAACCCAATAGGCTTGTTTTAATTCCAGTAGGGATAAATTATATCTTAGTTTATTATTACAGAGAAAAGGGAAATTGTTTTTAAAATTTTGGATTATTTGGATAAAATGGAGTCTATAGGAGACAACCTGTCTGTAATTCAGAAAGTTCTGGATAACAGGTTTCTGGATAACGGATCATATACCGTTATATTATACAGGTATGGGACCTGGACCTGTTATCCAGAATGCTCGGGACCTGGGGTTTTCCGGATAATGTATCTTTCCGTAATTTGGGTCTTCGTGCCTTAAGTCTACTAGAAATTCATTTAAACATTAAATAAACCCAATAGGCTGGTTTTGCTTCCAATAAGAATTAATTATATCTTAGTTTGGATGAAGTACAAGCTACTGTTTTAGTATTACAGAGAAAAAGTTTGTTATTAGGATAACATGAAGTCTATGGGAGACAGCCATTCCTAATTTGGAGCTTTATGGATATCGGGTTTCCGGATAAGGGATCCTATACCTGTACTTGTAAAATTTTGTTCATATGTTTGCTTCACCTCCCTAATCAGTTTACAGCTTTGTTGTTTTCTGCATACCACTTGAAAAAAGGCCACGCAGGCCTGAAACGTTGTTCGTTTGAGATCCAAGCCAGAAACCCAATAAAGGCTTTTTAAGATTATACACAATTTGGATGGTGCTGCGATTTCGTTTTGAATTATTTAGCCAGTTGGAGTGGACAACCTTGCACGTGCACCTGTCTATCAAGCTTGTAGTTTGGGTGAGTGCTGACCGATTGTTCCAGTTTTCTGCATACTTATTACAGTTGCATTAGTGCTAACCCCTGTAACACTTTGTGGCAATCCTCTTGGACTCTGTGCAGTCACGTGGTAAAGGGTTCGTGGTTAAGGAAAATCCAAGATGGTGGCCATAAAGTTGTAATGACCATGAAAGGGAAAAGCACCCACCATGCAGCTCTTCTAAGATAGAAAAAAGCAGTGAAACTGTAGCAGTTTAGGAGGAAAGAGATACATGAACAGTTTTGGCTAGGCAGCTCAAGGTACGAGATGATATTAAAGGGGTTGTTCACCTTTGTAACAAAATGACAAATCTAACAGTTCACATGAATAGAACAAACTTTTCCATAGAAATAGTTAACAGAAAAAGTACAGTTCAAGAGATATTCACCTCAGAAGTGTCCCTGTACTAATCCTTCAGTTCCACACAGACCCTGTGCTGGGAGGGGGTCACTGACCCCCAAAAACACTACAGTGTTCACTTCCTCTTCCTTATATGACATCACACATTGTACTGGCAGCTAACTTAACTCCTATTGGCTATGTCTGCTGTCAATCTGCCACTGCTTCTTGTGCTGGGCTGGGGAATTTGAGCAGCATTCAGGTACTGAAGAGAAACTGTTACAAGTTTGTGAGAGGGAGGGGGAGTGTGGGCTGTGTACTGCAGAGACTTCAACTGTGCAGATGGGGGTGATTGAGGTGCTCAGGACCTGGAGTTTTACGGATAATGGATCTTTCCATAATTTGAATCTTCATACCTTAAGTCTACTAGAAAATCATGTAAACATTAAATAAACCCAATAGGCTGGTTTTGCTTCCAATAAGGATTAATTATATCTTAGTTGGGCTCAAGTACAAGCGACTATTTTATTATTACAGAGAAAAAAGAAATCATTTTTAAAATGGATACTATGGGAGACGACACTTGTACTTTCCAGAAATATATTATTTGGGGGGGGGCATGTATTATTTTGTGTATTTACCTCATAAAAAATCATTATTCAGCAGATGACTATTTGTATGAGCTTGAGGCTTTCCAAATGAGTTGAATTTTTGTGCATAAAGTAAAAATTTTTCTGGTATAGATCCCTATATCATGAAAAATATAACTTTTTAATTTTTTGGTATTTAGAGCTCTAAATCTTGTTCCAGAACACTTAAACACTTAAAAAAGGTATCGTTTCCTAGGTAAATTACTGCCCCCCCCCCCCCGGAGAGCGCACAAAATCACTTAGGGTTTCCACCTCACCCTTTTAAAAGCAAACACATATGAAATCCACAGCCTGCATGGCTAATTAGCAATTCATTTAGATGCATGATACATGGCTGCACAGAAATCAGTTCAGTCTGCAGCATCTAAATGAGTTGATAATTAGCCATGCAGGCTGTGGATTTCATATGTGTTTGCTTTTAAAAGGGTGAGGTGGCAGCCCTACTGTCCCTGCTAGATGTGTAAGTTACATACGTTTCTAAGCAAGTCAGTGCTGGTTTTGTTGCAATTTTGTAAATAACTGACATTGTGCTTAATGCCAAAGGTATTAAAAGATAAAAATATGAAAAGCCAGTATTTATTCCCAGAAAAGGTTGCACCCCTTTAGCACCCCATTCAGTTTTAGTCTAGGCAGAAGGAGAGTGCCAGAATTGGGAGAACAAGGTTGCTCCTTCCTTTTCTGCAGTATTTGTCTGCATGGCTGTGTGATTGTTTGTTGCAAGGCAGGTTTGTTTATATGCTGCGTCTGTTAACCTCTGCCATTACAATTGAGTAATCAACCAATGACCATTCAAATTATGTGACTGGTTACAGTTCACAAGCACCCAATAAATTACTAGGAGGAGGGCAGTATCAACATCCAATAGGAAACAAGTAAGGGCAAAGCCTGGGCATGATGATGTCATCATATAGGAAGTTCTTGGTGTGTCAGGTTCAAAATAGGCCACTCCCATCACTTCAGAAAACTGGTCAAAGAGACAGGAGAAGGGCTGAGTTAATAGGTATAAAAATTAGCTTTTACAATGGCATTTTTACTTTTTGTTATGGAAAATGGTTTTTCTAACACATTGAGAGCATTGTTAGTGGTTTCATAAGATTTGTACATTGAAGGTGAACAACCCCTTTAAGGTTACTCATGTGATCTAACACCAGGATCGGTGTATTACCACCTGGGGCATTGAGCATGCTCCACCCCAACAGTGCCTGGGGCTCAGTACATATTAATCACAGTGACATTAGCCCACGTCCTTTAAATATTCAATTGTTGATAAAATAGTAAATGCAGCAATGTTATAATAAAGATATTCAAAAAATAAATGTACCTTTTTTAAATAAAGAAAAAAAACACACCCAAGCATTAACAAGTAATAATTTCCAGGACTTCATGCCAGAGTTGTACAAAACAGATAGGACTGATTTATTGCAGCAGTAGAAATGTTGGCAGCTGCCCCAGTTGTAACTAATATACAGCCCTTTGAAACATTATTGAGTACAGTAGTGTTATAAATACATCATCATAAACTTGCTATCTTTTTTCCAGTTGTTGTAGGAACAACAGGTGTCCAAATTTCCCTTTGTATTCTGTATTATGTGAAAATGACCTTGTGAATCATAGGTTTGCGAGTCCATCTCCTATGATCCGTCTTCTTTTCTACTCTCATTTCATTCTACTCTGATCATGAGATCATGTATATGAAGGGAAAATATTATACATGGGTTTTGGGACAGTGGAACTCTCTCCACAGTAAAATTCCTCTACATCGCCACAAGATTCATATAACCCCTATTTAAGGGGACTGTCATCCTAAGAAAGAATTCCAAATCCATTTCTATTGCTTTAGTTGGGCAAATTAAACTTTACTCAGACTATATAAATTATTTAAATCTCGTTTCGCTTAGTCTTGGAATTCAAAATCACAGCAAGCAGGCAGCTGTCAAATAGTGAACACTGTTATTAAGGAAAGCTTTGCATCAACCCAAATTATTGTGTATGTACCAAAATGGGGGACCTGATGCCCATCCCCATTCAGAGGCTACACAATTATAGATAGTGAGTAGAGAGGGGGAATGTGAGGACTTCAGTAGCATCTAGGAAGTGCAGAGTGGAAAGTGAAAGTGATTGCTATGCCTGAGGCATAGAGATGGGGAAGGCAATATATGATTTACATCTGAAAATACTGGGGTTCATTTATCAACACTGGGCAAATTTGCCCATGGGCAGTAACCCATGGCAACCAATCAGATTGCTGCACTCATTGTTCTACTTGCAGCTAGCTTCAAAAAGCTAATCACTGATTGGTTGCTATAGGTAACTGCCCATGGGCAAATTTGCCCAGTGTTGATAAATGAGCCCCACTGTGACTTAAGATTTGTGTCTGTTTCAGTGTCTCACTTCACTCTAACATTTATTAGGGCTTACGTTTTTCCAAGTCCCACTCACTAATAGATAGAAAATAAATAATTCTCCTTCCCTGTTCTAGATCTACCTATTTATACCTTACATACAGTTATTCTCACAAAATGCTTAGCAATATGAATAGCCTCACTACTACATTTTATCACATAATTGCCCCCCCCTCATCTTTGGCTTCAAATGATTTTGTACAACCCACATACTATTTCTTACACCTTTTGTATTTTAATAGATATTCAATAAACTTTATATTATAATTGCTAAAGTAGAATATTTATCAAAGGTTGATTTTATTTTCTTGTTAACATTTAAAATTTTTAGCAACTTTATCAATGCATATATGGGAATACCGTATACGAAAGTCCATTATAAGCAAATGGTTCTAAGTATCTATATTTATAGTATCTATAAAAAACGAATTTGAATATTGATAAATCTTCCCGTTAAGGTATGGTAAAATCCCTTATCCAGAAAACTCCTGGTTGCAAGTATTCAAGATAATAGATCCTATGCCTATACATAACTCCCTGTACCTGTATATATGTCATTCTGAAAACTTCTAACATTTCCCATTGTAAAAGATTAAAAAGTGATTATTTCATTTCAAACACTGCTTCTGACTTCAGACAATCGCAACATTTCAGGCCGCCTTTGGCCTTATTCTAGTTTACCAAAGCACGCACAGCAAATCAATTTTGTAGGCAAGATAACAGCGCCATCTACTGAAATGATCCTTTAAAGGGTTATAAAAGGGCAACAGCCATTGCAAAGTGTCAAGATAGCACTTATCTTGTCATATCTTTCAATGCTGTTAATTCCCATATGTCTTTAAATACAATATATCTGTAAAAAATAATAATATAAAACCAAAATTCACAGCATCGGCCTGTGTGCAAACAGGCCAGAGCTGTACCTTTCAGTGCAGAGGAATAGCTGATTGGGGGTGCATCTGCTTCTCTCTGTCTGATGAGAAAATATTGGCAGAGAGAACCTCGCCTACACCTTGTGTACCCTCAGTCTAAATGAACAAATAAGTGCCATATTGATATTTTATAAATGCCATTTTGTATCCATTTACATTTTAATCTCTACCATTTTAGTAGCTGACACTGTTATCTTGCCTATAACATTTATTTACTGTGTGTGCATTGGTAAGCTTGAAAAAGACCAAAGGTGGCCCAATTCTTTTTTTTTTCTTAGTGGAAAGAAAATGTAAATTTTATAAAATCCTGCAAATAAATAGGCATTGCATTCAGTGGTCAGTTAAAAAGTAGTCAGCACACAAACACAATTTAGTAGTGCTAGAAAAATTTTGCTGCTGAAGAAATCAAAGTAAAAGTAAATTATCCATGCAAACAGGGCCGGATTTCGAGTGCAGGCGCCCCTAGGTCACATGATACTAGAGCTGCCAACCGCACACACCCCCGTGAGTGCATGCACCAGTGCACTGGGTAGCTGCATGCCCCACTGCTGCTCAGTACTTGACTGGGCAGCATGCCACCCCTAATATTTTGCCACCCTAGGCCTGCATGCAGAGCTGATAAATTTTTATCTTTCATGAAATCTCTAGTGTGTAATACATAGATCTTTAAACACGCCCTGTGCTCCGGGTGTAGAAACAAATGATGCACATGTGCACAATCCTGTGGGAGGAGTGGAAGGGGCTATGGAGACTGCCCGCCTCTGTAAACTGCTGTAGCTATCACAATTTTTGTGACTATTCCAAAAAGCAGATCTCTGAATGGAAAATGTCCTTTGTCCCAGCAACAGAGATTCACAGAGACTGATCTATTTGAGATCCAAAGAAGCCCTATAATCTCTGTGATGTAAAATCTTTAAAGCTGATCTGATGCTCTCCATACATAATCTCTTCTTATGGTCAAACCTTAGAATTATTAACATTCTGGTTAAGTACTAAAAAAAACCCTTTTAATAAGTACCCTGAAGTATCTACAATGGAGGTAATGCTTAGAGGACTCTTGATCAAGGAGACGCTAAGGGTGTTAGAATGAAATTCTGTTGAGGAGAAATTCTATTTTGTAGTGACCTTTTGTCAGTTGAATGACCCAAGTGTCTAACATATTTTCTTCCCATTACTAAAAATTCCATAGTTTCAGTCCCATGGGAAGAAAACTTCTGGTGTCAGAAGGATGACTTCTTATTTCTGAGAGGAGGGAGGCTTTACTTTCTTCTCTGTCGAATCATATAGACAAACTACTAAACATGCTCATTTCTTCTCAACACAGATTTCTAAACAAGCCTTCCAGTCTAGCAGCCAATGTAAAGATGGCATTGCTGGTTCCTACAGAAACTCTGCTCTATTTGTCTATTTTTTTCTCCTAACCTCTCCGAAACTCAGCGTAATCATTACAGTGCTCAATCCAAGCAGAATGTTTTATCAAAGTAAGTTGTACCAGTTTTAGCCTGCATTCTTGACTGCAGCAACTTTGCAAAACACATGTGCTGTTTGCAGATATAAACGATGATGATGATTCATCAGAGGGAGAATGGCCACCGTGTGAAAGCTGCTTTTTTTTAAGGGAAAAAAAAAATTTGCAGCGACAAAAAAGTTGCACATAAAAAAAATTGTTGCCCAATGATTTTAATGCATTTGGAGTGAGAAAAAAGTATAGTGTTGTTGACGACCATTAACTTCAACGCGTTTCATGAATTTTTATCGCTTCACAAATTATTTCAGTTTAGCTAATTTTTTGGTGAATTGAAATGGGACTGATTCCAGTGTGTAGCATCTTCTTTCCCACTTATGATTAGGTACCAAGAGAAAACACCCTAAATATGAATGCCAGGAGTTCACTGAACAGTTTGATGCCCAATGTGTATAGGTTTACCTAACTATGTGGCATACAGGGAGTGGACCCCAAAATGAAAACAGCCCCTATTTCGGGTACTAAAAAATCAACACATTTACAGCATTTTATGAGGGATAAAGCTACACTCACCCCAGAAAGCCATACAATTTTGGAAGGTACACAATTTTCTAAATCCAAAATGGGTACCAAGGCTTTTTATAAAGTTGGTGATTTTCGTGACATTTCCGAAAAACATCTCAAAGCTTCCAATTTGCAGCATCTTATCTCCCACATATCATTAGGTACCAAGTAAAACACCCTTAATTGGAATGCCAGGGTGCTGATGAACAGTTTGATGCCCAATTTACATAGGTTTGTCAAAGTACATGGCATGTACAGACCCTAAAATCTATCTTGTGCATATTTATTTTATGGCTTACATTTACCCTAATTCATAAACACAGTTTTATGTGTGGCAACAAAAACTTATGGTGACCCCTGAAAACCATATATTTTTGAAAAGTACATATGAGTGCATTTGAATTTTCTCAGCTGCCAATTTGCCTTCTGTGAAGAAAGTCCCCTGACTGCTTAAATGTGTGTATATGTGTATATAAGTGATTAAATATGTGCAAAATTGTGTAAACATGTATGTGTGTGTGAAAATATGTAAAGAAAGGGCACTTACCATTTATGTGTGCAGGGGAATCCTTGGTAGCGTTGAAGGTTCCAAGATCACAGAGCCAGCTCAGCAGGAAGTGAGTAGGCGACACTGAGGACACTGGAAGTCAGGTCATGCCACAATTCTGCTTCTGCTGCGACAAAGTCGGGCCTTGCGAGGCAGCAGCCCCTTGGCTCATTGCTTAGGCTGCAATGAGCACTATTGCAGTGAGGGAGCCATTTAATGCTCAGCACATAGGTACTATATACTATATACTATATTGCATTTAGTTTGTGATCATTGTAAAACAGCTGTAGAAACTTCTCAATAATTGGCAATAGGTTGTAGTAAAAACTATCATTTCCTTTTGTCATATCAGCTTGAAGCAAAGCAGTCTTTGAGAATACTAAGAAAAAATACCCAATTACTCATGTCCCACAGGATACAGAATTGCCTTACAAAAGCATTCAGATTCTGACCAATTTTGTCTTAATCTTACAAATGGTCTCATTGGTATTGTTGTGTTTAAACAAAGAGATGAAAATAATTATCTTTAGAGATGCTTTGCGTCCTTTTCTAGGAGAGGCATATAACTTTCATAATTGAAGTTAGAGTAATTCCTTCTTGCCTGGCTTTGCAGGCTATTTCAGATATTTCAGCTGTTATCTCACAAATGAACAGCTGCTTGGTATTCTCCCCTGGTGATGGAAGAAATTGAATAACCTCTAGTTGAAAACTGCATATGTCGCTTTAAATAGCAGAATAAGATGACAGATTTTATTACATGCATTTGCACATTATATGTATACCTATTGTTCCATGCTGTATATTTTGTATCCTTGCATCTGGCACATGATCAGCCTTTGGGTTTTTAGACCACTGCCTAAACATATTTAGCAGTTCACAGTTCAAAAATAATACAAGTTATTCTGTGTGATTTACATGAATATCTTTCCATTTCAAAAATTTTTTAAATATTCTGCCAAATATTTAAGAATAATTGAGAGCTTGAGTGGTAGAAACCATATATTATAAAATCCACTGGGATAGGGACTGATGGGAATGTAGGCCAATACCTCTGTTAATCAGTTGTTACTATTTTAGTTAGCATACCTTTCAAGAACAGAAAAGGCAACTGTTTCACAAAGTTTGCTTCAGTTCAAGAAGTTCCAAGGTGAGTCAAGACATAATGGTATAATCCAGTTGCGTAACTACCGGGGTAGCAGGGGGTGCATTTGGGCCAGGGCCCGCATCCCCTCAGGGACCACCGGCAATTCGCACCCCGCTTATTCCGGGGGTACGGAGGGGGGCGGGGGGCCCAGCTGCGCGTCCTGCACCAGGTCCCACCCCCCTCTAGTTACGTTGCTGGTATAATCATACATGTCCTGATTCTCATTGACTATAATGTAAATTGCTTGATGCAGATGGTAAAGTGAATTATGCCCAAATATGTGTTTCAAGGCCAAAAAGTCACTACTAATTCCTGTGGATTCCATTATAGTTAATGGGAAGTAGGACAAGTGATTTAAGATCTTTCCATTGGCAGAGAAACTGCCTTGTGTGACATCAACTTGATGGACTGTTATTATTATCAAAGATGATAAATCAGCCACTGGCAATAGTGATGAGTGATTCTGTCCCAAAAAGTTTGCAAAACTGACGGGAAATTTGTCAAACAGCAAAAAATTCGTAAAACTTTTTGGTTGCAAATATTTTTATCTCTCAACATTTTTGTAAAAAACTTGATTAGAGTATAAGGGCCATTTAGTGGCACCTTGTTTCTGCTTTGGGGCTACCATATATTTACTTTGAAATCTTGTTTACTGTGTTGAGCAAATCTGCCATGTTTTGTTTTGTGTCAAAATTCACAAACTGCCGTTAAAATTTGCTGAATTGCATTGGAATCAATGGGAAGGCAAAATCACATGTATTTTTTGCTCAGGATACTGCTACACGCATGTCATACATTGTTAGAGGACCCCCTATCCACTATGCTACAACTGCTTTTTCAATAGTAAAGAAGGTTTCCGTGCTGCCAATTTCTTAAAAACATGACTGAACGCAATTCAAATTGAGTTTTTCTCCAAAAAAAAACGTATAGGTCTTTGACTACATGAACTTGGCAGGTTTTAGGTGGCTACATATCGAATTCGAGTTACTTCCATATGGAAAGTTTGTGAGAAATGGTGAAATTTATACCAAGATATTGTACCAAGATACTGATTTACTTATTTGTAAAGAGTTGTATGTGCAAATACAAACATCATCTTGTATAACTGGATGAATGCTAAGTATAGTATAGTGAGAGCTGAAGTTAATGTTAATAAACAGACATAAGCGTAGAAATGTTAACAACATACAGATATTGAATCCATTGGAAATACGTATTTATACCAATCATGTATTTATGTTTTGTTCCCCCCCCCCATATACTGTAATAAACATTTGGGGGTGATCTATATGCAGAATTTGAGTTTTTCTGTGTTCTGTGGCACTGCTTTCAGAATAAACACACTTGATACTTGTAACTCAGCTGCTGCCAGTTAAGGACCAAACATAAAATGGTGAAATCTTGTTCTACATGTCACATTTAATAAAAGGTGTATAATTTTCTCTTTGAGAACTTATTAATTTTTTTTAATTAATTAGAAACAGCATTAAAGGATGCCTCTAATTTTCTTATGAGATTATAAGAGGACGAAGGGCTTTTTCATCTTCCAACACTTTTTCAGTTGTTTGTGTGACTATTTTTCTGATATTGAAGTTTAAAGTGTCCTTTTTCTTTCTGAAGCAGCTCTGGAAGTGAGGTTGCCGACTCTTTTAACTGTTCTAAATTGTTACATTAGCTGATACGTTTTTGTTATTTTTGTCCCCACTGAGCAGAATCATCGAAGGCAGCTGGTATACAATAGCTGTTTCATTTCATAGTCTATTTCTGTCTGATTGTTTGGAAGGTGAACAACACCTTTGATATATATGGGATACTATTGCCCTTCAGCTACAACTTGCAGTTTGTTTTTTTCAGTAACTTTACCATCAAGCCCTTTAAGGTAAATGCTTTATCAATAATAAATAGACGTTACTGCCGATCCATCTCTGCCATTGATTTTATTGTGCTGAAAATCTCTTGCTGTAATGTGCGTTTGTATATTGTTGCAGTTGGAAAAAATTATGGGCTGGAAAAAATTAAGCTCACTGTGGATGTTTATATACAGTTGAAATGTCAATAACATCTGACTATGACTATGACTAATACGCATGATACTATACTACAAAGAGGCACAGAGGATAATCACGTCTGTAACTTCCACCCTCCATCCAACCCTCTCTGCCCCTTCAGCTTCTCCAATGTTAATCTCTTCAATTTAAGATCAATGTTTTGCCACAAAATGTATTAATATGCAATTTTATACAGTACAATTATAATATATAATTCTGTCTTAGGTAAAATTACTTTTTGAAAATCTAAATGTGGATGGTAAAATATTACATATAACATGAATTTCAAAGATGCATTTTGTAAGGTTTCTGTTTTATTTCTTCAGGTGGTCAGTTGGCAACTGGACAGAATGCAGTCAAACATGTGGTAGTGGAGAACAGTTTCGACAAGTTCAGTGCAAACAAAAAAAAAATTTCAAACTGGAGACTGTGCCAAATAAGCTGTGCACTGTGCCTCCTCCTCCTCATAGCCGGATATGTAATATTCAGGGCTGTCCACCAGCATGGAGTGTTGGAACATGGTCAGAAGTAAGTCGAAAACCTCTTATGACAAAGCATATTTGGTGGTGGTAAAGTTGCAGTGGCCATCTTTTAAAGACAAAGGGACTTTCCTGAGCATTTCAGTGGGCTATTTCCAGCTATTTTGAGTTGTCATATAAATATGTTGTAGGCTGTCCATGAAGATCACTGTACATCCATGATTGGATCTTGTGTTTATAGAAATTCTAAAAGTATTCATGACTTCATAAAATCTACAGTCTTATCTGTAATGAATGAGTGTATTGTTTTTAAAGTTCCATATAATGGGGAAAGAGTGAGCATACAAAGTATTTAAACTGGGTGCTTTACTGTTCATTAGACATATCACTACGATGATATATTTTGGTTCTTTTCCAAGTGTTCCCGAACATGTGGCAAAGGATGGAAAAAAAGGACTGTTGTTTGCAAGAGTTCAAACCCTTCGCTTAATGCCCGGGTCCTCCATGATAGTGCCTGCACCACAGAATTTAAGCCTGTAACACAGGAAATCTGTATAATTAAACGATGCAACAAACCTAAAAGACTTCAGTGGATCATTTCCAACTGGTCAGAGGTATGTAAAGTTTTTAAAAGCTTTAAACTGTTTTCTGTTTGCAAATATGCATTCATAATTGATATATCATGTGTACGTGAAATAAAATAAGTATAAGAGTCTAGGCAACTGTTGATATAAATTCTAATAAACAGCAATGAATGGACTACTATGTATATATGAACCACTACAAACCATTATGTATGTACTATGTATGTATGTATATATGAATGAACCACTATGTATATATGAACCACTATGTATGTACCATGTATAGTATGTATGTATGTATGTATGTATGTATGTATGTACTATGTATAGTGCTATGTATAGTATTTTTATGCATTGAATTAAGCCAGTAAGTAAATGTTAGCCAAAAAATGTAAACAACTCTTTCCTCTACTTGAATATATTTTACTGTACAGTAACGATATGCTTATATATTCAGATCATTAAATAAATAAGTATACATCCATGGTTTTTTAAAGTATGAGTTTAGTTGATTTTCAATTATTTAAATGTTAATTAAAGACCAATAAGATTGTTTTGCCTCCAATAAGGATTATTTGAGATTCAGTCCAGGTACTGATTTCTTATTAAAGAGAAAAATGTAATATGTTTTTAAAAATGGAATTCTTTAATTAAAAGGGAGTCTAAGGGAGATAGCCTTCCTGCTTTCTGGATAATGGGTTTACGGAAAATGGATTCCATACCTGTAATAACTGTCTAATAAAGAATATGTATCATAAGTATGTGACCCCTCCCAGAGCTGCTCTAGGGATACATGAGATGGAAAACTTTTAGCTTCAATATTAGAAAAACAGTCAAAAATAAAAAAAATGTAAATAAAAAAACATCTTAATTTCTTAATAACTGCACTGGGAAAAAAGTGTTCAGAAGGTAACACCCTTTTAAGGTGCCAAATTGCTAGCTCATACAAAACATCAACTTATTCACATGTCAGTCAAGGATGGAGAAAGTGACCAAGGACTGCATCAAGCCAGGTATGCAGCCAGCCAATTACAATTTTGCACCTGAATTCAGTTTATTATCAAACAGATGGGTAATAACTTTCAGATCAGCTCAGTTTTTGCCCAGTCATGCTTACCCTGCCAGTGCAATCACAGGTGATAATTGTTCAAAGCATTCACCTGGCTCACAATCGATTGTCTGACCGTGCAGGTCATCACCATTGGTGTCACTGAAAATATCTTTGCTGGAGTGCTGGGATGAGTCATGTTATGCCACTGGACATCTGATTTGAAATTCTATCTTTTGCTTACTTTTATATTAATATGTGGATTTTTTTCACCTTGGAGATCCAATACCTGTAATGTGTAGAGTCACAAAAATTATATGTTTTCTGCGCTTAAAAATATATTAGTTCAGTGTATGAAAAATTATTTTATAATTATTAGATTTCACAACTTTAGGTAAATTATCCCAAGAAACAAGAATACAGAGTATTTTTCAGCATTTACTGTATATGACACACTCACATTTACGTGAATGGCTAAGGATAATAACTGTGGCACCCAAAGTCTATAAATAAAAGCCAGACTACCATTGATAGATATATGTTGATCATTACTATTACAGTATTCTAAGGAAAAATATAATGTATGACTAGTACTTTGTATTTTATTTTGTCAGTGTTCTACCACTTGTGGATCTGGGTCCCAAAGAAGGACACTAAAGTGTATAGAAAAATATGTTTCTGGAAAATACAAAGAGCTTGGTCCAAAAAAATGTTCACACTTGCAAAAACCAAACATGGAGCTGGAGAAAACTTGCTTGCAGGCTGAATGCCCAAAATATCCCTTCTACTCCATGGTCCATCAGCAAAGAGGTTCCTGGTACTTTTCTGACTGGTCTCAGGTATCTGTTTTTCTCTACTTGATTGGGGAAACATCATAAAAAAAGTCTGAATTTCAATATATATATATATAATATTTCCAGTGTATTATTTATGTGAACACAGATTAAAAATATTTTGGGCTCTTTCACTTTGCCTTCTTTCAATAGACATTAAATGATTTGCATTGAAATAAACATTAAGCAGCATTATAATGTAGATTGTTTTAATAAATTGGTTTAAAAGAAGAAATCCAAATTTCAGATCCCCTTGAACTTACCTAACATTCTACAGTAACTTTGAAAGAATATTTGGAACTGAAGGGGTGGTACACCTTTAAGGCAACTTTTAGTATGTTATAGAATGGCCAATGCTAAGCAACTTTTCAAATGGTTTTCATTATTTATCTGTTATGGTTTTATAGTTATTTGCCGTCTTCTTCTGACTCTTTGCAACTTTCAAATGGGCGTCGCTGACTCCCTTCTAAAAAGCAAATGCTCTGTAAGGCTACAAATGTATTGTTATTGCTAGTTGATATTCCTGATATTTCTGTTTAGCTCCTCTCCTATTCATATTCCAGTCTCTTATTCTAATCATTGCATGGTTGCTAGGGAAATTTGCACCCTAGGAACCATATTCCTTTAAATGCAAATTGAAGACCTGCCGAATAAAAAGCTAAATAACTCAAAACCCACAAATAATAAAAATGAAAACCAATTGCAAATTGTCTCAGAATATCACTCTCTACATCATACTAAAAGTTATCTCAAAGGTGAACCACCCCTTTAAGAGCACGTTTAATTTAGGAAACAAACAAATTTCTATGCCTGAGTGATGTGTAATTTTATTTGTGTAAAAAGATACATAGCTCTAAATAGAGTACATTATCATGATTATTATCCTTTATATATTATTGCCTTATTGTTTGTATAGCACCACTCTTGGTTTACTTGATGTTTAGATGCATTGCTTGTAGAAAAGTTATTTTTACGTTACCATACCTCTACCATGTGACTATGTCCAGCCCAGGATATGGTTTGTATTGCTGCCATCTTTATACTGGTAACCCAAGTACCCCATCTGCAATAATCCTTTCCCATCCAGCCTTGTGGTAGCATCGTTTTTTCATACCTTCCCCTTGTTAATAAAACTGAAGCTAATGTGCTCACAGTGGATTAATGAAGTAGTTTAGCTGTATGTCAAGCTACACACTACTCCAGGGTAACATGTAGTGAGGACAGAATAATCATTCACATCAGTCTCTGCCTCAATGGACTTTACTGTCTGTGTCCAATATACTGTATATGTGTTTGGAATGTGATATGGAACGGGAGTACCAAAAAGAAATGCAAGTGCCATAAGCTAGAACAGGAGCGCCTATACTTTACTAATGCGAGGTCTACTTTTAGTGATGTTGTCCCATTATGATCTAAATCCATAAAAAGCATTGTTAGCATTCTGTTCCATGGACAATATTACTTAAATATTGATTTATGAGAACACGTATTTTGCTATATTGAACAAAACTATTTCTTATGTAAACGTAACATAATAAATATCTGAATAAAAAGCATGAAATACGAAAGTGATTTAGTCAAGCTTTGTTGACAGTGTCTTGAGATCTACTGATCAACAGCTAAAGGTCTACTGGTAAATACCAATCTACCTTTTTGCCACCCCTGAGCTAGAACCTGTGTCTTATGGTGCAAGGCAGCAATGCTGACCACTGTGCTTCTGTAAAATATACAACATTTAATGATACAGGAAAAGATAATTGAAGGATATTATATATTTATTATAATAAAAATTATTTGTAAAGACTCATTTCCCAATATCTATAGAATTATGCAGATTCCTGACTTGCATAGATCAAAATCCTTCAATAGTTAAAAATTTCAATTCACAGCTAAAAAAATAAGCAATATTTAGATGGTAATACGAAAAATGCCCCTGATGGTATGATGACCTTACACACATTTTTGTTAAGTATGCATTTTGAAAAATTCTAAATGGTTAAATATGTCTTTCTACTCCAAATCATTAATTTTAGATATATTTACAAAATTCTCGAAACCAACAAAAACCCTGTTGGACGCAAAGACAATAAATTATAAATTTGACAGAGAACAATTGTGCATTTTTTTATGAAATTGTGCGATTTTGTGTGAAATTTCAGCCTGTGCAAAATGCACAGTGCAATCAATTTATGCAAGTCCATAAACCGCAATTTAACTCCAGAAAAATATTTTTGTAAAGTGTCAATTTGGATGAATTTAGAAATGGTAAATATATCTTTCTGCATCTACTTTTAAAATTAAATTTCTGAAATAATTTTATATGTTATAGCCAGTGGGCACAGGAATACATATTATGTTATAGGTAATGAAATTAAAAATTCTAGTTACAGTATTCTCACTGTGCGATTAATGTTTTTATAGCCAAAAACATCAACTAAAAAGTTATTACCGGTACAAAAGTTTGATCAGTGTTCACACTAGGCACACTGGGCAACTAGCCAAAGTAATATATTGTGCGTGTGTATGGGTGCAAAAGTTTTCTTTTTAAGTGTCTATATGTTATTGTTAACCTGTTTAATAAAAGACGCCTATTTCTAGTGTTCACCACATTACTGCCATTTGGTGTGGTAAATAACCTAATAAGCTTTTGCAATCTATTTTGAGTTTGCAATGTACCATTAGCAATTTATCCAAACAAGTTAAATAAATATACAAGAGTACCTACAAAAGAGATGAGGCAAAGATTAAACTGAATTGCTTGTCTTGCTTATAGTTGAAAAAAGATTAATAAAAAAAAAATATTGAAGGAAAAGAAACATTAAAATTTTTATAACATAATTTTACTCTAAATTCCTTTAGTGATAGAGAAATAATATACCCCATTTACTTTTTCCACTGATTCACTAACAAATACCTTAAACATTTGCTGGAAGTCTCTGAATGTCTGATCACGATGTGGTCAGGCACTGTTACCAGAAGTCATCACATGGCAGATTATTAACAGCTTTAAAATCAGCAACCCAAACAGCAATCTGTTACACACAAGGGAAAGTTGTGCTCACCACTCATTTTTAAAACCATTAGGTGGGGGTGCAATGAGGCTGTGACCAGAAAATACATATAGACAAATACAAGAGTCCTCTGCACTCAACCCATTATCAATATATTTAAGACAGAGACATTTTGTGCATACTGCTACTAAAAAATGCCTTACCCTTTAAACAACACAGGGATTGTTTGTCCATATATTGCAATATATTTAAGCTGGCCAACTATGTCAAAGTCATCCCATATCTGGCCAGTCCTATTCTCAATTTTCATCTGATATATGGACAAACAATCCCTGTTTTGTTTAAAGGGTAAGGCATTTTTCAGTAGCAGTATGCACAAAATGTCTCTATCTTAAATATATTGATAATGGGTTGAGTGCAGAGGACTGTTGTATTTGTCTATAAGCAATCTGTTACACGTCCCTCCTCCAATATTAAAACTAACACCAGCAAGAGAGAAAGAGATATAAATACATACTAGACACTGCATTAGATTTACTGATTTTGAAGCTGTACCACTATAAATCTGCCATATTGTGACTTTTGGTTCTGGACGAAGATGCAATGCTATGCAGGTTGCACTATGCCCAATTACCATATTCTGAGATTTCTAGCAAATATTTTCTAACACACATTTATGGGGGAAAAATGTGGTGGTATAAATAATCTATCTTTAGAGCATTCTAGCGTTTGATTAAGTTCTAAAACATGCCTTCACAATGATTAAACATGCTATAGCTCATAGTACAAGTTGATCCAGGGACTAGTCCGATTGCTATTTTGGAGTCAGGAAGGAATTTTTTCCCCCTCTGAGTCAAATTGGAGAGGCTTCAGTTGGATTTTTTTTGCCTTTCTCTGGATCAACTAGCAGTTAGGCAGGTTAAAAAACTAAAGGATTGAACTTGATGGACGTGTGTCTTTTTTCAACCTTATTTACTATGTTATACTATAACTATACTATAATGCATACTACACTGTAGGTACTATAATGTATGAACTAAAATCTATAAAAGTGTTTTAAATGCATATCTTGGAATTCTAGAAGTTATAATAGGAATTAAAACTAAATAACCTTGGTTCTCTTATAGTGTACTGTAAGCTGTGGCGGAGGTGTGCAGGTTCGCACTGTGCAGTGCCTTAGTAATGGAAGAGCAGCAGCAAGGTGCCCTCCCCATCAAAAACCAGGATTATCGCAAACCTGCAATACTGACTTTTGTCCATCTGAAAAGAAAGGTAAATGCTGTCAAATGTGATCCTTCCACTCCTTTTGTTTAGAGTCCATTAACTGGAAAGTACAGATGTAAGGGGAATTAGAATTATATCCTAGGTATAGAGCAGGTTAAAGCTTCATTTTACATTTGGGGAAAGTGGACAAAACAATTACAAAGCTTCTGTGCTTTTTTTGTAATTGTGGGGATTGTGAATATGTCACTGATTATTTTTATACACGTACAGTATTATTTTTTGATATTTTTTATAAGAAGCATTACATCTATAACAATAATTAATACTGGAAGATAACAAAGGGATTTCTTCCTACCAGACCTCGTTCTATGGCAGATTTATGAAACCCTACAAATGAAAATGTTGCCTTTTAGTCATTACAGGAAAGTTTATGTGAGGGACTTTTTTTTTTTACATTGTTGTAACCCAGAGTAAGCGAAACAAAATAGTTAAGTTGAGGATAAGGTAATAAAAGACACTAGGTCTTGTCACCTGTTACTAAATTCTGTCTGCTGATTGGTTGCCATGGGTGACTAGACTTTACAGCTTAAATAGATTCTTATTAGATTCTATCCCATTAGATACTTAGGAAACATTATTTTTAAGTGTGCTATGCCAATTTAGTAGACCTGCCACAAAAATAAGATGCTAATGCAAATTAAATAATAAATATTAAAAGCTCAGATTAATTACCACAGAGCATCATTTGCAGACTTCATTTTTAAACAGAGTGGCCGAAATGAAACAAACTGCAATTGTGCATATTTTAACTTATCAGACAACCAATGTGTTGAGTGTAAATTACACAATTACACTGGAATTGTGGGGGGAAACACTGCACTATACTCACACATTGAATTCTATTCAAATTGAACTTTGCACACTGCACTTGACCTTGTAATGTGCCCTTTAGACTTCTCTAAATAATGCAACTTTATTGTACTACACAAAACCAACAATAATGTAATATTTGTGTCATATCTTATCTCACAATTAAATTTACAGTTATGGCTACATATTTTCATGTTTTAATTTTAACAAGTCTCACTTTTTCTGCCCCATAGATAATTTTTGCAACGATTACTTCAATTGGTGCTACTTGGTCCCTCAGCATGGCGTGTGCAATCACAAGTTTTATGGCAAGCAGTGCTGCAAATCATGCTCAAAGTCAAATGTATAAACAATAGCTTGTCATTATGAAAAGTAAAACATGCGATTTCCATGCTTGGTACAAGGAGATGCATTGTAATGGACAATTTTCAGGCATATAAGAACCTTTTTAAAAAAAATTTAATCTGAGAATGCTTTTAATATAAAAGGTCAAAATCAAATAAACCATGTTCATAGCCAAAACATTTATTTTCTGCTGACTATTTTTATGCTGGAACCTACATGGAAGCTTTCAAAAGAAAAGTATTGCATTAATAAAGTGTGGACTAAGTTTTACAGATAATTTTGTCCCACATACTGTCTGTACGCTGTAATAAGAACTCTGCTAAAGAGACCTGTTTGTGAGGTTCCCCCTTTCAACATGCCATTAAAATAACACTTACTACAGCTGGATTCAGGCAGTTATAAGTATATTTTAGTTAAATACAAGTTCAATTACAATTTTACTGCCTGCTGTTTAAAACTTGGAACACCAAATCATATTGTAACATTTTATTCAGTGTTGTAACACAGCAAACATGAGACCGTAATTTTACTGTATTCAATCTGCTGGTTCACTTTAAAACAAACACAAAACAAATGGTGCTAACAATAGTTTCCTTACTGCACTGGCATTTTTTTAATAAAATATGATATTTCCAATTTACACTTACATATTACAGGTTTCTAGATGTTTACTTTTCTATTTCTGTAACTTTAAAAAAATTTTGCTGTTTTTCATCGAACACCTTCACCTTTCTTGATACTTCATTTTACAACTTCTCTAAACATTTATTATTACCATTTTACCAGATGGAACAGTTGATTATGTATAGTTATATAGTTAAATCGGGTTGAAAAAAAACAAAGTCCATCAAGTTCAATCCCTTCAAATGAAACCCAGCAACCATACACACACCCCTCCCTACCCTCACAGAAATTATATATACCCATACCTATACTTACTATAGAATTTAGTATCACAATAGCCTTGGATATTATGTTGGTCCAATAAATCATTCATCGATTCGGAAATCCGAATTGATCCCGCCAGCAATTCTAATTCTTGCCGACGGGAAGGCAGTGTGGGGAGATTAGTCACCCACAGTAGAGGAGCTTTGTTGCTGGACGACTAATCTCCCCGTTTTACAGTGCCCAGAAATAGTGATGGGCTGGCTAATTATTGAAAACACAGTCTGTATAACAACTTGGAAACAATAATCTAATCTAATAACCCATGGGATAAATCCTTTATCAGCAGTTATTTTAGCTGTTTCCAGAACACAGAGTACTGGTTATTAGGTCAATAAAAACATCTGTCTTTTTTAAGGTACTTCAACATTGCAGGACAAGGTTACCTTACTGTCAAAATCATTATACAATACTGTTTATTTGTTCAACAATAGATTTTACTGTTAAAAAGCTGCACATTTTATGGCGATAATCTATCTGGATATTAGTTGGTGCTACATTGGATATTTCTGTGCACCCTTCATTTGAAGGGATTTTTTGCCAATAATTGCTGACTTATCGAGTAGGGTTACATCTTGTAAAAGTTATTGCTAAATATTTATAAATTCATTTTAATAAACTTTTTTTTAAGAAAACTGTTGTTGTTCTTTTAACCAGTCAATTCCTATTTTTATAGTATTGCTTATTTATACAGCTCCAAAACATATAGTCACCACCTGTGCATTAATGGACTAAGACTAAAGCTGGCCATAGACACACAGATTCTATCGTACGAATCGAGGATTCGTACGATTTTCGGATCGTGTGTGGAGAGTGCCGACAGCTTTCGTCTGGTGGAGATCGGTCGTTTGGTTGATCGGTCAGGTTTGATTTTGACCCAACCGATCCCGCCGGAGCCCATTGTTATCGGATCGTTCGGGCGAACAATCAGATTACCCCCGTTATAGCCATGCTCGTTAATGGCATATCGGGGAAAGATCCGATCGTTGGCGATGTCGCCAAACAAGCAGATCTTTGCATCTATGGCAACCTTAAGGCCAGAGACAGACTGGAAATTTTATGCAGAACTGAAGTCTTGAGTTCAGGAGGAATTCCTGAGCAACAGACTGTACTCATACAAGGAAATTTGTGTTCTGATATTGAAGGGGCTGTATACCCATGTGTCAACATGAGTTCTAGACTAGAACTTAGTAACATAGTAACTTGAGCTGAACATACAGTACATTTTGCCTGTTTGTTTTAATTATTTCTTGAACTAAACAGGACAACAGAAAAACTGAAACTGCTTTCATTTTCCCAACTCCCTGGTTCTTGCAAACCATTACGTAAGGGGAAAGTGATTAATCATGTGACACATGATGCACAGATATCCCCCCTGCATGACTGACTCCTTCTATCTCTAAGACAGAGACAGAGACAACAAAGGGGGAAAGATTTCATTTAAACTAACTTAGCTGACTACAAGGGACAGCAGAAAAACAATGACCAGTTAGTGTTTTATAATAACAATAAAGGAAAGGTAGATTTTTTTTCAATTAAAAGAATAGGCAGAATACATTTTAAGCATAAGCTCTATTTATTTTGCTCAGTGTATAGAGCCCTGTGGCCAGCATTGTATATCAAGCTGCACTGAAATCATTGATGGTGCAGTAAATCACCATCTGTCTTCTTGCAGTTTTAGTGATGATGACACAGGTTATAGTCTAAAGCTGGCTATACACAAATGAGCAGATCCTTACCCCTTTTGCCACCCATCTTCTTGGCCCCAGGTCCAGTTATGTGGCCCCAGGTCCAGTTAATGGATCATCATAGGGGCCTGTGTAAATCGTAGCGGTAGTGAACTGCATAGGATTATCTAACCCACCCAATGTATATCTGATCATTCCCTAGTCAGATATTGGTTGGGTAGGCCATTGGTTTTCCCCCTACACCAGTAATAATCAGCATGTTTGTGGCCACCTTGAGTGGGGTTTGTTTGTTTGTTTTTGTTAGATCTTTGTTAAATATAGTATTGTTTCCTCAATGAAAAATCTGGATAGAGTTTAAACCCTAAATAAAAAGTAAATAAACAGTGAACATCAGCTTAGGAGATGACATGATTGAGTTCTTATAACTACAAATTGATGGTCATACCCAAAATCTATAATAAGGTTAAATCATTTTGTCATGCCAGATTTCAATGTGATCAAAAATGTACACCATTTACTGTCTAAATTTTTTACATGTAAATTACTTTGGGGAACTGGAGAAACCATTTCTGTCCCAATATTGAGGCTTTTTCAAGATAACAAGAAAAACATTTTTTCTTGGAACAGTTTGTTGTCATTTCTGGATATCTAAGCTACACAGAATAACTGGTGAACCATAATTATTTTAACCAAACCATTTTTATTTTGTTCCTTACCGATAACATTGAATCAGATTTAAAATGTAAGAATGAAGCAGTGCATGTAAAGAGAGTATGTTTTATAAAATAAATATTGGCAGTGTTAAGATTGATCACTGAATATTCAGATAATATTTTTTACTGACAATAAATAAATGTCTTCTGATATTACAGTGGACATCCTGACTCCGATATGAAAAAAGTAACTTAAGGAGTAGTAATCTTATACACCACCATGATAAAGTTAATGCTACACCAGCAGTATCTCTGGCAAGGAAGGAAATGATTATGTTACATATCAATTTGATACAAACCGCAAAATAACAGCTGTCACATTTAGACACTGTGAAGAATTTGCATGTGTGGATGTAAAGTAACTGAAAACATGGCAAATGTATTTTACTATGGTAGACTAGTGCAGTGGCAAGGAAATAGAAAGCCTTGTGTATATTTCATCATACAGCACCTTTCTCTTCCAAGAGAAAAACATAGGTAAAACAAAGATCATTTGTTTTAATCCAGCATGATTGTATAAAATGCACAAGGTAAAATTTACCAAAATCTCATATACTCCGTCACATGGGTGTATCTAATAAACAGAGTTGTGCATGTGTATAATAACGGTACTTAATTTTATATATATATATATATATATATATTTTATATATATATAATTATAAGCAATTAATAGCACCTATACATTTGGCATATTTATTCATCTCAATTATAGTGCAAAAACAACATCCATATGTAGGTAGTATTTAAACTCTTTTATGCACAAGCTTTCAAAGCATCCCTTACTACACAGTCCACAGTTAGTGGCAATACCCACTGCATGCCATCCCTACCTCTAAACCCATTTTCCTGTTAGGTTGTATGTAGGGAGTTGATCACTATGGAGGTTCGTGATGCAGGCAGATACCTAATTGCTATTTTGCTACACACACAACTGATTTGCTCTGCTGTCATTCAGAATGAATTTTATGATTTGAAATAGTTTTTGCCATTTCAACTGCTTTTGCTCAGAATCTGAGTTTATTGTTTAGATTGATGAAATACATTAGGCAGGATTGTGTAACAGTCATTAATGTAGATTTAGTTATCACTAACTAACATTAGAGATCAGTAAAGATGAAGTTATAAAGGACTGGTTGTAAACGTAATTAAGAATGTTTCACTTGCAAAACAGCTGCAAATTTATCACATAAAATTACCCTAACAGACTTTTTGGCTCCTATTAATATCACACCTTTCTTGTTTATGCAATCCTTTACTCTTCATATTCTAAACATACATAACCAAGTTCTAATAATTGTAACAGACTGAACGATTCTGGGTAAATGATCAGGTTATTATTCTCTCTTCACACATACTCCATAAAGAGAAAAAGGTGATTATTATAAAGGGGAATCTGATCTCCAATTGTAATCGTAAAAAGAGAAATTGAAAAAACACCTAGTGCATACCAAGCTGGAACAGCCATCTTAATTTTTTTCAACAACTTTCAACAAAACTGCACATCTGTGTTTGTATGTGTGGTGTTTATACAAATGGCCTGTAGATGTCACTGTGCTCAGACTTATACTGTGCATACTTCCTGACAGCTTGAAAGTGAAAGTTACTGTTGTGTAATGCCTTCATGAGTCTGCTAATAAAGCACTGTTATACTCTACTCAAAACATAACAGTATGTACCGAGCCACATGATTGGAATTAGTGAATAAGCTATAAGGGATCAAAGACCATTCTTTTACATCCAAGATGCAGTTTAAAGTATAAATCACTTTAGATAATGTAACAAAGGTTGCAAAGTTTGCTACAGGTCTAGTCGCCTATCAGCAACCAATAGCAACCAATCAGCATGTAGCAGTTGCTGGTCACCTGTTTAAAAATGACAATTTAAACACATGTGGTGGACATAGAAAGGGTGCACAGAGCATTGAGACCTAGAGGCTTACCAAGTGATAAGCCCAGAAACATTATTTGTTGCCTATCCAGGTTCCCAATCAAGGAGAACATATTATTTACAGCAAGGAAACTAGAGACTATTTAATTTAATACAGAAGTGATTTTTTTGCAAGACCTCTCATGGCATACATTACAGCAATGAAAACTAGTGAAACCAGTAATAGGAGCACTTCAGGCTAAAAGATAGGCATTTAATTGGGGGTAAACATTCAGTATTCAAGTGACCAAGGATGGTAAAACATATACTCTTTCATCACCTGAGGATTTAACGGTGTTCTGTCAAGCTTGCAGCATCGAAGATGGATGGACATCACTTAATGGATCAAATTTACCCAGATGCCTCATGTTCCTGCTTTCCTTCAAAGGGATCCCTGGACAGAAGTCTCTATACCAAAAAGTAAGAGAAATGAACAAAAGATGACACCTGATAAAACCAGTACAAATAAGAACTGAACAATTCCAGATACAATAGGAAATTACAATTCTGGACTAAATATGCTGTGATGATAGTCTACTAGTTTAATGTAACTGTAGATAATATTTAGCTGGAGGATATGGAAGAGCCCCACCATAGCTTGATGCTTCACCCTCCCAGGGGTTTTGGCAGACTGGTTCTGTCATATTAATCTATATCACACTTTAGAATTATAAGTACTGTATATTGTTGATAATTTTCAGTTATGAATTATTTCTATGTTTTGCTGGTTAATGTTTTTACCATGTTACAGGTTAGCAAAATACCATAAATGTGGCTGTAAGTGTAGGGTACATAGCTTTGACAACTTACCTCTTTTTTTGGACTCAAGATGGCTCACCTTCTTAATGTTCTTTCTTGGAACTCGAATGGGCTAACAGAAACCAAGCTCTTTGAATATAAAAATTTCTAAATACAGAAATTCGAGGGGCTAGTGGTATTAGGAGGAGATCTTAACATGGTGCATAACCCATTATTAGATATTTCCAGAGGAAAATCCTCCTTACCATTTTCAGCATTAAATATGGCACACAAAAAAACTTAAGGAAATTTCGCCTAATTGATACTTGGCGCTTTTTGCACAACAATGAAAAAGATTACACTTTTTTGTCTCATGCTAAACAAGTCTATTCAAGGCTTGACAACCTATTCTTATCTCAACATCACCTTGGGTGTCTGACTAAATAATACAATAATACAAATCCATGGAGGTGGAAAATTTAGGAAAATACAAATTTAACTAAAAAAATTGTGCAGGCATTTAACGAATACTACAAAAAGCTATTTAATATAGATCCCAAACAAAGTGAACTGAACAAATTGCAGTTTAAAAACATAATTAAACTATATCTTAAGGTCAGTACACTTGTAGTTACAGATTGCAGGAAGCGGAACACAAGCGTCGGGAGTAACATTTTTTAGTCTGGTGCTATGTGTGTTACAGCTGCTTCTGGAACAGGAAAGGAGAGAGCCGCCATCTTGGAGGACCACATGGCGCACTTTGGCTACTGAGCAGAAATGGATATTGCCAGCAGCCATCTTGAAACTGTGAGTTGCACGCTTACTAGGCTGCAGAGCAGAAGAACACCTATGGCCATGCGTGCTTTCTGAGGCCAGTGTTTGCTCAAGCACACATATCCGATTAGCTGCAGAGGCTGGATCACTGCTTGAGCAGGTGGGAGAATCGATACCCAGAGAGGACAACCACAGCCACGCAAGCTGATGGCCTGGACACCAGGGTGCATCAGGAATTACCAGGAGCTGGTTCAGGTGATTCTGCTCCACCTCCATATAGTGTTGAGGGGTTCTCTTTGACGCCTATGGAGGCCTCCACCAGCCCGGGCCACCTACAGCAGGCAGATCACCATGACCCTGCAGCCTCAGGAGGGGCAGCTGCAGTACCAGGAACACTTGGAGGGCAGGCTTCCCATGTGGTATGTCTATTTAGACCCCAGAAGGCTATATTGGAAGGGTCCCCCTGGGAGGATGAAGTTGTAGAGGCGGATTGTCCCATTGAACGTGCCCTTCTGGCGACCAACAATGCCAAAAGTGTGTGCAGTCAGTTACATCAGCCAGTACTGTTGCAGGTGCCCTTCCTGCAGAGGATGCTATGGCGCTGGTGCTGCTGCGTCCAGTCATGGTCCAGGATGTATATACATTTTGGGTACTTCCCAGTGATGCGCCCCCATGGGAGGGTGATCTCAAAGGTGCAGAGAAAATAAACCTGGAGGTGAAGTGCTGGGGCTATTTTATGCCTTTTGCCCCAGAGTGGAATACCATGAGGCCCATCTCAACGAATGGATCCAGCAGGATATTCTGGAGTACTTGAAACTGGATAAGACCAGTCTTACCCATCCAGATTGGGAAGCCCGGAGAAGGGCACAACAGCAAATGCAGGAGTGCGCACCACCACATGGTGTGCAGTTTGAGCAAGAGAGCACCGGAATGATTTTCAAACAAGGATGTCTCCACTCCTGATGAAGGATTTGTGGAAAAGCCTACTATTGGGGGAATTTAATAAAATTCGGTAACAGAAAAAATATTCGCAATGCAAAATTTATGCCTCTGTGCGAACAAATTTGCCTTTGTGCAAATTTAATCTAGCTTTTGTGAACCTGGAAACCAAAAGTGGAAGAAGGTTTGCAAATTTTATAGTTAGCTCCAGTGCGCAGTGAATGTAATAAAACTTCTTACTGAAAAAGTTGTTATGTTTGCTCCAAAAGATTACGACACCTTCAAGCACTTCTTAAAATTGGGCAATGCGCAATTAAAATTCGCAATGTGCAATTACAATTCGCAATGTAATAAAAGTTTAAGGAAGAGTATTACATTGCGAAATGAAAATTTTTATTCTTATTTGTGATAATTGTTTTGTTCTTTGCAACATATATTACATTCCCCCATATGTGTCTTTTGACCATGCTTGACACTGGTTCCACAAAATGATCTAGAGACATGGTGAATCTTTCTTATTCAGTGGAAACAAGTGCTGAATAAGCCAGACTGTTAAGCTGTTGACTGATGTATTGCTTACTGTTTTCAAGTTTACAAAAGGTTCCTGTCATGCAGTATGAAATACTTTTGCACCTTTCACGTGGCTGTCTCATTGATACAGGCAGCATCCCCTGTGTCTGAAATCTTGCAGGATTTGTTGTCTACCGCGCAGAACTGTTTTCTAATTGACAGTTCTATTTTAAAGGGATACCGTGATGGGAAAAAAAAATTTTTCAAAATGAATCAGTTAATAGTGCTGCTCCAGCAGAATTCTGTGCTGAAATCCATTTCTCAAAAGAGCAAACAGATTTTTTTATATTCAATTTTAAAATCTGACATGGGGCTAGACATTTTGGCAATTTCCCAGCAGACCCAGTCATGTGACTTGTGCCTGCACTTTAGGAGAGAAATGCTTTCTGGCAGGCTGCCGTTTTTCCTTCTCAATGTAACTGAATGTGTCTCAGTGGGACATGGGTTTTTACTATTGAGTGTTGTTCTTAGATCTACCAGGCAGCTGTTATCTTGTGTTAGTGAGCTGCTATCTGGTTACCTTCCCATTGTTCTTTTGTTTGGCTGCTGTGGGGAAAAAGGGAGGGGAGTTATATCACTCTAACTTGCAGTACAGCAGTAAAGAGTGATTGAAGTTTATCAGAGTCACATGACTTGGGGCAGCTGGGAAATTGACAAAATGTCAATTTTGAAAAAAACATTTTTTCCCATGACAGTATCCCTTTAAGGACTAAGTGAATTGACATTTTTGCAGTTCAGACATATGCCACAACCATGATGTAATGGTGCCTTTTGTTTTCTATTTGCAATGTTTGATTTCTGTTCATGCATAACTCTCTATTGATGATTATATCAATCTGGCTTTTAAATTGCCTTAAGCTACCCAATGGGGCATGGTGATTTAAAGCATCCTTGCTGTTGTTCTGTGTATTTTCTATGTCTGTGGTTGTGAATGTGTATGCTGGGTCTGCTTTGTGTGAAGCACGAGGATGTGCCTTATTTAAGCGGGAGTGAATGTAAGGGGGTGGACCAAGTAATTGTGTGAATAATGGTACAACTGAAAAATACAAGGTATAAAATGTTGTTGAAATGTTGTTTATAGCTAGTGCAAGTTACAGTGTTAGGATGTCATAATATGGTATTCTTTTACAGCAGTCATTGTGCCCTGGCAAGTCTCGGGAGGGGGTGTTGTGAACCATGTTGATGTGTAAGTGACAATCATTGGCAGACAACGAGGATGTGACTGATTTTCAAAAGGAGTGTGAATCGTTAAATTAATGGTTAATGTAAGTAGTCTGGCCACAGATGGAGCTAAAGAGTTAAGAGGTAATGTAGCACACTCTAGGAATGTGAGGTGAGATAGGGTAATTAGTAGGGGCAGCTGTAGCCCCAACCAGGAGTAAATCAATATAGTGGCTCAGTAGGTGCCTCTCCAGTCAGGGTTGAAGTAGATAGTTGAGGCACTGGGAGAAAAAGTGAAAAGTCTCCCACCGGAATGCATCTAGCAAGGCTGGTCTGGACAAGGCCCTGGAAAGAGGTATGTGTTGACTGGACCGCTAGTAGGACACTGGAGGGACTGGGAAGTGTACTTGAGATGTGTGCAATTATCCAGGATGCTGTGCACTGTGAATTTATGTCCTGTGGGAGTGCTCCTGCCTGTGACCATTGTTAATAAACAAGTTTCTGTTATATTGCAACTCCCAGCATCCTGTGTCTTAGTGTGAGCAATTTACCAGAAGTACTGCTTACATACGACCTGAATTATAAAGCTCTATTAGGTGAAATGGATAAACTGCTAAAATCTTGGTGCAATAAAAGGTTTACATGGCTTGGAATTATTATAAATTATTATTATACTTCTTCTCTACTCTTCCAATCCCAATCCTGAAAGAGTTTTATTACGAAACTATGTAATATTCAATATAGCTATATTTGGGCAGGGAAAAGAAGAAGACTAGGAAAATCCACTCTATATAAAACTAAAAATCAATTGGGTTTGCCAGTTCTGGAATTATATTACCAGGCTAGTTTTTTTGACCAATGCAATTTAATATAAAAAACTAAATTCAAAAGTGCATTGTAGAGATATGGAAAATGCTTGGACAGTGGACAAATTGACATCTCATCTGGGTTAGAAGACAGAATATACTACCCCAAATCTTAACACATCCTCAAAAATTACCTAGATATATGACACAAGGAAAATACTCAATAATCCAAAAACGTTTTCTCTATATTCATGCTGTTTAAAAATCAATTTATTGTATTTTATTGAAATACATGACCCCACATGGAGCTAAACATGTTTCATGCTTACCCAGCACTTAATCTTAGGCAAATTCCAGAAGGGAAAAGATAAATACTAAATTTCAATTAGCCCATTACGCTTCTCCCCTGACCCCGTTAATGAACAATATTGAATACTTACCAGGCATTGATGATAAGGCATACGATAGGGTGTTTGGCCTCTAAAATCTTCAACTGAGGCCACATGATGGGCACCAAAAATAATTGCACCTCCTTATCCTAAAAAACAAAGAAAGTTAGTCAGTTAGTTAATTGAATCATTATATTGCCTCTTTACCAATTGATAATCTTATGTGTAGAGCTAAATTTGCCCAATAGATGACCTAATAAGACATGGGCTTTTGTTAATATATACAGTATATATATTATATATTTATAATAAGATCCTATTGGATTATAAATATACAAAATCTTGGGAGACTGACTGGCAAACAGTAATCCCAGAACAAAATTGGTATGATATATTTCGATCAGTTATGAAATGCTCACTAAATGATAGACATCAAGAGCTATAATATAAATTGCTTTCAAGGTGGTATAAGACTCCAGTGCTTTTTTACTGGTTGGGATTAATCCAGACTGACAAATGCTGGCGGTGCGACGCATCACCAGATACACTGGAACATGTCTGGATGACATGTTCGGGAGTACATACAGTACTAACTGGGCACGGGTCCAAAATATTTGTGAGGCGGTTATTGGTTGTCACTTTGCATTTTCTTCTGTATCAGTTCTATCTTCTATAAACTGGAACTAGAAGGGAAAAAAAGGACCAGTGACATCAAAAAATGTAATTGTTTAAAAGTAATAAAAATATAATGTAGTGTTGCCCTGCACTAGTAAAACTGCTGTGTTTGCTTCAGAAACACTACTTTTGCTTATACAAATACACTGCTGTGTAGCCATGGGGGCAGCTATTCAAAGGAGAAAAGGCTCAAGTTACACAGCAGATACCAGATAAACTATGTAGACCATAATGGTGTTATCTGTTATACACTATTTATCCTGTGCCATATGGCCTTTTTTCAATTTCTGTGATTGCTAGTCAGTAGCTTGTTTATATGAACTATAGTAGTAGTAGTAGTAGTAGTAGTAGTAGTAGTAGTAGTAGTAGTAGTAGTAGTAGTTTCTAAAGCAAACAGATCAGTTTTACCAGAGCAGGGCAACACTACATGGTATTTTCATTACTTTAAAACACTTTAATTTTTTGGTGTTACTGTTCCTTTAATATAGTTGCTTTTAGCAGCAAAGGTAGTTATACCCCTCTATTGGAGAAGTAATACATTTCCACCAATAGAGAAGTGGTTACAAATAGTTAATGAATTATGCCTTATGACTGAACTAACTGCACTCTAACACAATAAGCATATTGTGCATTATGCAACCTGATATCCTTGGAAAGAACATATGAATAAACAGACTTGAATGCCTTTAATAGAAATATACCTGCAAAATGAACAATTTTGCTAATAGAATCCTGGTTTATACTAACCTCTGCTTTTCGTTTCATATTTTTTTAATGAACTTAGTTTTTGTGTGATATTATTCAGTGCTCACTCAACTTTAGGCATAAAATGTGTTATGTTTTGGTAGCCGAGGATGAGTAGAGTATAACAGTGCTTTATTAGCAGGCTCGTGCAGCCATTACACAACAGTAAGCAACTCTAACACCACAAGCTGTATAAAAGGTATGCACAGTATAAGTCTTGAGCACAGTGACATCTACCGGCCATTTGTATAAACACCACAGAATGTTAATTAAATTTGATTAACAATATATGCTTAATTGGAATATGAGAGGTATTGTGAAGTAAATGTTATATAGCAACTTTAAAATGTCCAATCTTATATATACAACTAGTTACAACCTTGTATTGTTAAATATAACATTTTTTTAAATAAATATGGAATAAATAAAAAATAATTTATTTTATTGGGTGCTATGGGTTACTGCACCTAGGCAAACTTGGGGCCTTTTATTACATACAGGGTTTTAATCAAATTAATTTCAAAGGGGTCTACAATGATGTGCCAGATGCATCATTTATCCTTCTCAATCGATAGTCAGCACAGTTTGCCTATTTTTGCACAGAATGCTATTATGACCTTACAAAGTCAAATAAAACTCACCCTAAGGGTGATTTTTATTCCATGGGGTACAATAAACATGACTAGAGTTCCAAAGGTAGCAAGAGAGTGCCCCTTAGTGCTCACTTACTGAGCACTTGTGGTCGAGGAATGCTATTTTCGTTATCAAAATCAAAAATCAGGAGGTCAGAGTTCCATTGTGGGCTGCGCCTCCTGACTCGGATGTGCAAGTTAGAGGGTGGTTAGAGAACTGGAGGGGTGCCTCTCCCCTTCTGCCCATCACCAATACAATGCTGACTAGCGCACACCTGAAACGAAACATAGAGGCCTGCAGCAAATTACACAGTACAGAAAACAGTGTGTGATTGTGCCAGTGTTTTTACACTTTGCACATTGCATTCTGCATTGTACATGACCCCTCATAAAGTGTATTAGCTACATTTACTGCGATTTCTTGAGGCTGCTTATTTCACACATACAGTGCCTTGCAAAAGTATTCACCCCTCCTTGGCATTTTTCATGTTTTGTTGCCTCAGAACCTGGAATTAAAATGGATTGTTTGAGAGTTTGCACCATTTCATTTACAGAACATGCCTACAATTTTGAAGATATTTTTTTTTATTGTGAAGTAAACAACAAATTGGACAAAAAAAAACAAAAAAAACAGAAAACTTCAGCATGCATAACTGTTCATCCCCCTAAAGTCAGTACTTTGTAGAGGCACCTTGTGAACAGCAATCTTCAAGTCTGACCACAGATTC
This sequence comes from Xenopus laevis, assembly GCF_017654675.1. NCBI lineage: Eukaryota > Metazoa > Chordata > Amphibia > Anura > Pipidae > Xenopus > Xenopus laevis. The sequence continues at coordinate 73,215,053 of NC_054381.1, forward strand.
TCAATTGGATTGGGGTCTGGACTTTGACTAGGCCATTCCAACACATTGAAATGTCTCCCCTTAAACCACTTGAGTGTTGCTTTAGCAGTATGCTTTGGGTCATTGTCCTGCACACAGGCAGACTGTGCCTTTTACTCAAGAATATCCCTGTACTTAGCACCATCCATATTTCCCATTGTTGTGGTACCATGTCAGAAAAGGTGTGTTTATACTGACAGATCACTGCACACAGGTGGACTTCATTTCACTAATTATGTGACTTTTGAAGGTAATTGGTTGCACCAGGATTTTTTAGCGGCTTCATGGCAAAGGGGGTGTATACATATGCACATATTTTTTTTTCTTATTTCACTTATTTCATCAGACTATTTTGTGCAGATCCATCACATAAACTAAGATTAAGAAACATTTAAATTACAGGTTGCAATTTAACAAAATAGGTAAAAAGCCAAGGGGGTGAATACTTTTGCAAGGCACTGTATCTACAAGACATGTCTTTTCTAGTTCTTTGTTAGAACAGAACAACATTTTTAGAACATAAATGACATAATTCATTGATTTGTCTACCCTCTGTACAAGAGCAGTGTTCAAATTCACACCATAGTCTATTATTTCAGCTGTGTGATATAATACGAGTTGATAGAAGGTTTCCCCATCTGGAAAGGGTATAACACTTCACATTTCACCATGCATTTCCAGAAAACATTACTGTTTTCCTGCTCTGTAACTAAAACACTGTGACAAAGTGCTTATAGCCAAACAGAGCTAATTTAACTCCTGTGTGGCATTTCAGAATTGTGGTACATACAGAGAACAATAATTGATGAATGAGGACTCAGCAACAAAGCTAACTTTTTTTTTTAGCTCAAGTTCAAATAAACATGACATCTTCAATCTTCAACCAAATGTATGTATTTTTAAAACCAAAGTAATCACAATTGGAACAAATCAGAAAATGGCAGTTTTACCTTAAAATTACGTATAACTATGCAAACTATATAATATTTATATGTTTTAGGCACAAATGGGTTTTAATATAAACAATGGATTTTGTTTTCTGGAGTTGTAATCAGTGAGTGAATTATGTAAAAAAAAAAACATTTCTGATATTTTGGGTGATATTTTTTTTTTTGTAAAAGCCCTGATACTCCTGAGTCTAATGATCTAATAATATCAAATATGTGCCGGCAACCCACTTTTCTTTTTCAGGAGAAACCTAAAAAATAAAAGCATTCTGTAGAATTTAACATCAAAACAAAATGGATAAGCATTTAGCTAAAGTGATATGTAAAATTAAAACAGCCCCACATGTTTGGTGTTTTTAGAATCTACTTATCTCCAGGTTATTAGGTGTGCTGTAACTGTCAGTAAAAATTTATTTTTTATGGGTGTACCACTTGTTATGTTTTGTATAAGCACCACACCACTCACACAGAAGGCCAACACCTACAGCACACCTTCAGTTATTTAGTGGTGCAATCCTTGGTTTCCTATACCTAGAATTGAGTATGTAGTTACTCATAGAAATCCATGGTTTGGCCTGAAATAAAAAACAGAAAGTTAGGTTTCTCAGCAAAATTTCCAGGGAAACTTAAAAAAAAATGGCTAAATATCCATCTGTAAATTCTCCTGAATAAAATGGTATTCAACATGTATAGATGCACATAATAGAGCAGCCACCAAACACCCCAAAATAGGGGAAATGCACAGAGGGAATGACTGCTTAAATTTTGGGGCAGTACTTTATGAGCAAACCTTGGAGCTTTTCTTTCTAAACATCTCCTTACCTGTAAAATAACCCCCAAACTATATATTTCTTGAAAGTGCACACCTTCAGCTATTCAGACTTGTTTTACTACATCTACTACTGTGGACTTAATTATTTGTAGAACTCCATGGTTTGGTGTGCAATTAAGGAATAAACCAATATGAAGTTAAATTTTTCCCCAATATTCAATGTAAACCAAAAAAATTAAAATATGCTAATTGTCCAGAATAAAATGAAATGCCACATGTATGGGTGCACATAATCATGCAGGCAAAATAGGAGCAGTGCATAATGGGGATTACTGCTGAAAGTTTGGGGGCTTGCACTCTAAGGGGGTTATTTACTAAACTATGATCTTATATTTTATAAAAGAAAACAAAATACAACCAAACACCCATGCCGGATTTAAGCTTATTTATTAATAAAAAACACTCTAATTGGATCGTGAAAAAAACACGATAAAATTGAATGAAATGTTTTATTGTGTTTTTTGGCCAAAAACCCTGAATTTTTAGGATTTTTGGGGGCTTAAACTAGCACAAACCATAATAACTTCAAAATGAGATTGGTGCCTCTCCAATTGACTTATACATGACCTCGACAGGTCTGAGTTTTTGGATTCAGGCTTTTTGCAAAATCAGGATATAAGAAATCCAAAAAAATTGAGATTCCACGAAAAAAGTTTTTGCCCCAAAAAGCCAGATAAATTTGGAGTTTATCCCCTCAGTGTACACATTGCAGATGTTCATGCCTTACTTGTAAAGTATCCCCACAAAATATATTGTTTCAGAAAGTACACACCTGCAGCTATTTAGCCATGCCATTCTTGCTTTTCTAAATAAAGAATTATGGATGAAATTCCTTATAGAACTTTGTGTTTTTCCTATAAAATGAAAAAAATCACATTATGAGATGGGGTTTTACTTTCCATTGAGACTGAGAAAACAAAAAAGACACTAAGTTTGCCTAGGAGCAGTAAGCCACAGCAACCAATAAGATATACTTTTAAACAGGTGACTAGTAAATACTACCTGCTGATTGGTTGCTATGGGTTACTGCCACTGGGCAAATTAGTACCTTTCATTACATAATCCCTATAATGCCTTGGGTAACATAGCCACCAAATACTCTAGGGAAAAAGTATAATTTTAGGGCTGCAAACCTTATAGTTTTTCATTGTTAACACTCCCTTACCTCTGCACTATTTTTGGTATAATAAACAACTCCAGCTAATTAGATCTCCTGTCTTTGCTTCCTACACACAAACGTGTAGACAAAATTCTTCACAGAAGCCCAATGTTTCTGCAGATTTTGTTAAAAACATTATTCCACATACAGTATATAGGTTCACATAAAAATGTGGGTACCAGACACCCCCATACAGGGGCAATGCAAGGGAAATCACAGCTGAAACTTTGGGCTGCTCTCTTATTGCCCACCTTGCGGTTTTCTTAGTCTAAACACTTGTAAAATATCCCCTAATATACCCTAAGCTTTCCTAAAATGTGCTTTATTTCAGAAATGATATACCTTTTTATGTTTAGTTGAAAATATCTGGTGCTTTCAGCAACAGTATATCTGTTCTGTATCAGAAAATGTTAAATTTCTTTCACTTTTTCTGTGTCAAAATTATTAAAGCAACTGTAACCAATTTGTTTGCAAAATTCAGAGGGTCAAAATCCAAGCCAACAGAAAGCAAATAAATGTTTCTCAGAAAATACAGATATCCACAATAACTATGCTGAAAGATATGCTCTTTAGACGCTAACAAAAAATTAAATCTCATGGATTCATCACAACACTGCAAGTTATAATGTGCCCCAGTGATTACAAAGCAACTCAGTTGGCAAGCTTTTTAGTACAAAACGAAACACTAAAAAAATCGAAATACTATATCCATCATCTTATTTTATATAGTTTTGCAAGCCATGAGGCCCGGGGGAGAAAATCCATTCACCTGACCACCAATCTGACTGCCAATATGCTAAAGACTTATACCACCGACAAATCCAGAAACCCAGAGAATAAATTACAAGCACCCCGTGATGTTCATACCTGTCAAAGGCCTTCACAAAGCACATAAAAGACACTTGCTAGGGCACTTTGGACAATAGTACTGCACATCTCAACTAACACACTTTTATATTTTCAAACATGATGAAGGCCTATACTACTGAACAAATATTCTAGCAGCGCACCATGATGTTCAAACCCCTCAGAAATCCACCATAATCATCAAACTCCTCAGAAATCTATCACTCAATATTCATTCTCAAAATATTGCTTAAAACACAAAGCAGGCTATGCCTGCAAAGCACGTTTTGTGCCTGCACAAGGTACTAAGTCATAGGACTATGTCACCCACAAATCCCCTTCTTATAGCACAAAAATATGTAACCTTAGTGAACTAAACAAAATCCTGCCCATATGCTGGACATGAGTGGTGGGCTTGAAACTGAAAAGTTAGAAACCAGTGCCTTTCAATAACCACAAATCCAAACAGTCCAAATCTGCCAGCATACCTTACCTGCATTGCTGTGTACAAAAACCTAGAGCATGCAGAGCCCACTTTACAAATATGCTAAACATCTATATACATCTCCTATATCCTCCATTTTATCCAAATAATCCAAATTTTAAAATTAGATTTTTGATTTTTAAAAATCATTTAATAAAACAGTATCTTATACTTGATGATCAAAACCCCAGGTCCAGAGCATTCTGGATGAGAGATCCTATACCTGTATTAACAGTTTATATGGAGAATAACACAGTCTAATACTTTTCTTATCTTTGGTATCTTCCTAATTGGCTTTCAGATTCCTAGGGCAAAATGGTGCAGAAAAGATTATTTCAGATTAAGTAGGTAGAACATACAGTGACATTAAACACAGTGCTCGTTTGCAATTTGTTGTTTGGCACTAAAAGCACTAAATTCCCAGAATTTCCCTCATCAGCTGCTTAGTTTAGCCTAATGCAATTGGCCTTCTTTGTTTACATGCCAAATATGTGTTCTTTAAAGCTGTCTATCTATGAGATAAAAAGTATGAACATTTGATTAGTGTACCAGAGGAACTTTAAAACTTCAGTCAGCACTTGTTGGTGGTGTTAAATGAAACATTTAACAATCTTATTCATTCAAATGATGATAAAAGCATTGCTCGATTAAAATAGGGGGTTCAGTTATAAATGGAATGTAGAACACTCCTACATTTCTAGTACAAGCTTTCATCTTCCCTCTACCATCCTTGGTGTAGTGGCAATGTGCTTGAGTGCATCAGTGCAACATGCCCCGCTTACAGTGAAACAGCTGTTATTCTGTTGGCCTGTGTGTCTACTGGTTTGTGCAGTTTTGTTGCTTTTTGTGTGGGTTTTTTTTTTTGCATTTCTGGATCATCATTTTTATTTATTATTGTTTTGACTGTTTACTAGGGAATCAGGTTTTTGACTACTGATCTTACTGTATTTTACATGTAGTGATCCGAGTTATGTAATTGTGTTTATTGTATTTTTAATTTTTATTTAATTTTTTAGTTGTGCTCTATATGATTTCTAGCTCTTGCATGTATGTGCATAGAGTATACTGTATATATACAGTATATATACTGTCTTCGTATAGTGCAGCTATTTGTACTAGTGTGTGTGTGTAGCCTGTAAGGTTTTTGGAAAATATATATATATATATTAATTTAGATACTGTATATATAGTGTTAGTGATAGGTGAATTTGTCCCTTTGTGCTTCATCACGAATCTCGTGAATTTCCCGCGAAATTCGCAAAACTGGTGAAAAATTTTCAAAACTACGATTTTTGATGCCAGCGACAATTTGCAGGTTATAGTAGACGTTATCATGGATAGGGAACTGGCTATAAGATTATATATAAAGGATGGCTGTCATATGTAGATTCTCTACTTAGACTAGTGTACTTTGTGGGGTGCTGCAGGGTTCAGTATTGCTTCTGCTTTTATTTAATTTGTTCATAAAAGGGGTTGTTTACATTCCAACACTTTTTTCAGTTTAATTTTTTAAGGATAATTCACCAGAAATGAAGACTTTTCTCAATACCGTGTAAGTGTAAAGTTTAATTATTTACCTTATTTCTTTCTAAAGCATCTCTGGGAGGGGATCACCAACTCTGTAAACTATTCGTACTATTGATACGTACGTTGATAAATTTCTAATCTTTGGCCCTGCTAATTCCAGTTTCGTTAAAGTGCACCAGTTGGCCGAAAATATTTTCCCCCACCAAAGGTGCCGGCCAATAGAATACACACTCTGGTTGAGGTAAGTGTTTTGTTTTTTTTAATTTTCCCCTGTCTGCACTAGGACACACGCTCCAGGAGGGAAGTTCGAGCAGCCATGTGCATGACATCAGTAGCTCATTATGCGCATGCGCTCTGCATGATATGGCCTCTCTTACCGGGAGCTCTCTCATGGTGTGAATGTCCTATCGCTGGTTAGGCCAACCGGACTGTAGGCTCTATTAGGAGGAAAATATTTTCGGTCAACAGGTGCCCTTTAAAGAATAAGGAAAGTCATTTGGCACTTGGGGTCAGGCCTGGATTTGTGGTGAGGCCACATAGGCCCGGGCCTAGGGCAGCGAAAGTTTAGGGGCTGCATGCCACAAAGCCACATTGGGAAAACAGCGTTCCGCATCGATCCCTAGCGCAATAGCGCATGTACGTGTACGTGCTTGCGGGAGGGGGGTGCGCGCGGACCGCGGCGATAGGACCCTGAGGCCTCGAACGGCGGGTGTTAGGACTGCGAGGCCTCAGGGCGCAGGGAAAGCAAATCCAGCCATGCTTGGGGTGCCAAAAGTTAAGCACCCCAAGTGACTGTATTTACTTACCTGACACCCCAGGTCAGTGCTCCGGGGGTGCCTAACATTTGGCACCCCCAAGTGCCAAATGACTTTCCTTCTCCTTTAAAGGCAGCTGTTATCAACTATACAATAGTTGCTAATATACAATGGATGCTGCTGAGAAAAGTATCAAACTTTCATAAACTTTCATTTTGAAACAGCATCAAAAAATAATATATCAATTGTATATGTAGACTTGAAAAAGTCTTTATTTCTGGTCAACAATCTAAAAAAACAACCAAACTGAAAAAAGTGTTTGGAAGGTGAACAGGCCCTTTAATGATTTGGGGGAGAGCACTGTTGGTAAAGTATTGGTGTAATGTAACCATAATGAACAGGGGGAAATGTGCAAGGGGCAAACTGCAAAAAAAAAAAGGCAAAAGGTTGTATGTTTTTTGCCTTTTATGTAACTTACATAGAAGACAAGAGTGCTGCTCCCAACTCTTGTTCCTCCCAAGTATGTTCCTGCACCAATGAAGTACAGGTGCAAGCTTCATGGTTTCTCAAGCCTTAAAGATCCACTTATAAGAAAAATTGAAGCAGTGATATTGTGCTCCATAGAAAATACAGTGTATTTAGTCCATAAAAACAGCCACTAGAATAACATATTACGCATATCGGGTGTTACTGCCTTTACCGCCCATCATCATAGTTACATACCACCCTTATGTCTTTACCACCCTATTTTGCTCCTGCCATTCTCAGATGCCAATCAGTCTCTAAGATTTGCGCCTGACTACGAATAACACAGCTAGTCCCTGCCATATAAGCGACAGCATATAGTTGGATGTGTGTTCTTGGCTGTCCCTTAGCTTGACCAATTTTACCATGTTTTAGAAGATGCTGTTGAAGTGCATGTAAAGGCAGGCGTTAAATAAAAGGTTCCACTGCAATGCACCTTGCTCTGGCTGTACAAAAAAAGGTGAAACCAGCTTAAGTGGCAGAGGGCAATATTTACTTTATATTGTATAGGCACGCAAAGTCAATGTGCCCTGGAGGGCTTGTTTTGGAGCCCCTTAGCATGCCAGTCTGTCTGATAGTAAATTAACCTTGTTATCTCCAAAACTTTAAATGATATTTCATGCATTGTTTCATGAAGCATATGATCAAGCAAATGTTTTTTAGGGAGCAATTTATCATATGTAAAAAATAAATAGTACTGTGAATCCATGATCAATAAGAAAAGCAAATCCTATTAAATGTCATTCAGTTTCAGCAAACTAGTCTTTGTTTTTAGAGCCCAGTTTATTCAGCAAAATGTGCATAAACCACCTAATAATGACTCCAAGAAAAACAAAGTTCACCTGCATCTCTCCAGTGCTGGGATTTCAAAAAGAAATGATCTGTTGGCGTGACATTTTCAAGTTAACAATGTAGAAGAACTAAAATAAAGCAGGCTGACTCATGGGAAAATCCCTAAGAAGGTTTTACTTAGCTAAAGGAAGACTATTCCTTTTTTACGTTGTTATTATTCCTTTCTTCGTTGTTATGCATCTATCTAAATTACATTTTATTTGTCTAGGTTGTGGATATATCATGCTTGTGGAACAAGCATGGACAATATCTAAAAAATAAAGGAAGAATGCTATTTTCTGCCTTTCAGAAAAACTGAGTATTTTCTGACTCAGATTTAGATGTAGAATTAACATTTAGTCTTTTTTTCCCACATATAGCTCAGTGACTCATCTACTCCCGGTGTTAGACTTTGGCAGAAGCAGAGGTTATAAAAAACATGCAAAATTATGCTGAGACGAGCACCTTGTGGTTACTTTATGAACTTAACTCATATCTTTAACTATACAGCATTGAATATTATTTTCATGTTATGGTGTAACTAATAGATACTGACAGACTGGGAAGTACAAAGGTTAGTTATGCACAAAGTATAGTTTGGTTTGGTTATAAGAATAAATACATTTCAAGAAAATTAGTATATAAAATATATTTGCTGTTAATAATAAAATATATACTGTATTGCAACACATAAACTTCATCAGTAATTACTGCCAAACTATATTTAAAATCCCTGTCAAAGGGTTGTTAATTTTCCAACACTTTTTCAGTTCCTTTCTATTAGTGATGTGCGAGGTCAGGAGAAACTCAACCTTCGCCCGACCCTAACTTGCAAAACCTTAACCCACACCCGACAACCCACAAAATGTTGCCATTGTAAGACCTGCACCTAACCTGTAACCATGGCATCTCACTCTGTAAACTAATTCTGAGTGCGCCTCTGGTTCCAAGACTGGGCATTTTCAGGAGCAGAGGTTGAGTGTACTTCCCCAGTCTGACCTGCACCAAATATTAACCCACAAAGTTTGGCCAAATTTCAACCCAAACCCATGGGACACTGTAGATCACTACTTGCTATTATCTACAGTATTTGTGAAAGGTTTTCTAATATTGAAGTTTAAAGTTACCCTTTTCATCTTATGTTTTTCAAAAGCAGCTCTGGGAGGGGTGCCTTCAACTGTTATAAATGGATACATTTGGGGGGTTATTAATCAAAGATCGCGTTTTAGAGGGTTGTGTGGTTTTTTATACCTTGAATGAACTCAAAACTTGAAAGTTTTCTAATTTAAAAAAAAAACAAATGGAAAAAAAACAAATCAGTGGATTCAGGGTTAAAAACCACAAACTTGAATTAATCAAGTTTTCCAAGGGAAAAAATTCAAATTAATTGAGTTTTTGAATGAAACCCTCTGAAAAAACCCCGAACATCAAGAAGGTAATTAACATCTTCAAATGGTCCAAGGGACCTCTGCCATTGACTTATAAATGCCCTTGACAGGTTTTTGCTTGAGTATTTTTAGGATTCAAGCTATTTTTTATAAAACCCCGAAAAATTAGAGGTTTTTTTTACCCAAAAATTTGAGTTTTTGACTGAAAACTACCCTAGAATAACTTGAATTTTTTGGGAAAACACAACTCAACCTTTGATAAATCTGTTTCATTAAAGGCTGTTGTTACAATTGATACAATAGTTGCTAATATCCCACAGATGTTGCTGAGAAATGTATCAATTGAACTAATGTAGCAGATTGTAACAGTTCAGAATCTGCACCTGTATTACTGAGCTGAAACACCAGAAACAGGAACTTTAACATTAAAATTCAATTTTGGAAAAAATTAAAAAATGGAAAGCAATTAAAAAAACATCTTTATTTCTGGTGAACAATCTGAAAACAACTGATCTGAACAAAGTGTTAGAAGGTGAACAACCCCTTCAATAAATTAAAGTCTCAGTATTACAGCTTTTTGGGATAATATTGAGCATGATGCAACAGTAGTCTGCCCCCAAGTGACATCCTGTGTCTTATTAAAAGCTTTTTTCAGTGTGTATACATGCTTAACCAGCACTATAGTGGGTGGAGCGAAAAACTTCACATAACTGTACAGGTATGGGACCTGTTATCCGGAATGCTCAGGAGCTTGGGTTTTCTGAATAACGGATATTTTCAGAATTTGTATGTTTACATCTTAAGTCTACTAGAAAATAAAGTAAACATTAAATAAAACCAATAAGGTTGATTTGCCTCCAATACAGCTTAATTTTATTTTAGTTTGGATCAAATACAAGGTACTGCTTTATTATTACAGAGAAAAGGGAAATCATTTTTAAAAACTTGGATTATTTGGATAAAATAGATTCTATGGGAGATGGCCTTTCCATAATTCAGAGCTTTCTGGATAATGGGTTTCCGGATAGCGGATCATGTACCTGTACCATTAGAGTTTTCAAAGATTAAAAGCCACAGCAACAAAATACACCAAAGGCACACTCTATGTAACAAAAACTTGATTATACAAAATTCATCATAATAATAATCCAAGAATGAATGTCTATGGTACAAAAATCTTTTCATGATAGTAGGAAATTCAAGACTTCCTGGTCCTTCTTAACATCAGTTCATTTATCACCAACTGACAGTGTTGTTCTTGGCCTGAATGTTATATTTCTAGTAGGCAATGATAAATTAAGATATCTTAAAACCACAACAGCTAAAACTTTTTTATGCTTGGGTAAATAGAGCTGTGACAAATCTAGCTCAATAACTAGTCACAAAAATTTAAAATAGATGATAAGCCAACACATATTGTCTGACCATTTGATTCACAATTAATAAGCTGTAACTCAGTAGGAGTGGAAAAATATTTTCTTGCAGCATTATAATAAACTTTTTTTTTTAAATTTGAGGTCCACTTTAAAACCAGGATTTTGAATGAGTGAGTGCAGGGGACCATTATAATTTTGTACCCATGCTCATGGGTTTTTTTTGTTGCCATTGAAAGGGAAATGTCTAAGGAATAACAAATATGCTCTTGATGTGGTATCCTATCAGTGTTTCAGTAATTGCCTACAGAAATGTGTACAGCCGTTTTGGCACTTGACACTGAAAAGTGTGACACAATTATGTTGTTTCTCCTAATATTTGGAATGCTCTTTTTTATTGTGTAACCCTAAAATATTGTCAGACCCTTATTTATTATAAATTATTGTAAAGCAATGAGTAACTTTCTGGCACTATATGAATACATAATGATTTTAATATAACCTCTGCTACATAATTTTAAAAATTCAGAAATACAGCTGCCACATATTCTGGGCCAATTAAGTTTTAGAAAATGTGTATTTTTTCTGGCTGTTTAGTGAAGGAGATCAAAGAGAAAGTTGGGACATTTCAGTAACAATCCGGCTGTGGGTTGAGCTGTCAAAATCTGGGACTGCCCCACAAAAAACAAAACAGTTGAGAGGTATGGAGTACTAACCCTTCTGGTGTTCTCATCAGAGCCTTTCTCACTCAAAGAGTTAGTGATAACAGATCTATCCTAACACTGATTATTCATACTGAGGCCTACCTCCACTTCAGGCTCTTCAGGTACCAACCACTCCCTCAAGAAAGTGGGGTCCAAAGAGACTGAGCACATGGTGACTTCTCTTTTTAAACAGTATTGGACTGGGTCTGTGGGACACTGGGCTCTATCATCTGGAATAGTTGGGACCAGGGGTTTTACAGATAAGGGATCCTTCCATAATTTAGATCACCATACCTTTGCAGTTTACAGCATCCAGTCACCCACATGTCCTTAGATATAAATGCTAGTGCTCTTCGGGACAGTTTGATGCCCTGTATGAATAGAATTACCTAACTACGTGGCACATAGAGTGCCCAAAATTTAAATGTTGCATACAAATTTACACAGCAGGATGCTTCTGCTAGTACGAAATGAACACCCTACACACAGTCGCAAGTGCAGTCAGGCTAAATGGACACAAATGTTGTGCTTATTAAAATTCATTTACGGGAACTTGCAACCAAACTTGCAATTTTGTATAGCTTCAACAGAAAGCCACTGTAACTTTCCTTCATCTTCTGCTGAATTTTGTATAAGTACTCCTGCTAACACTGTCAAACACTGTAGCTACCAAGACTCTAAAGGAGGGGCTAATTCCAGGCCCTGGAAAGTACACATTCCGATAAATCCATAAGGTATACAGGTAAACTCCCTGATAGGAAAACGTTGCTACATTCTGTATTGCCCTTAGCGTAGTTTACGGCATCTTTTCCATGAGCCCTTTCTCGCAAGGCAACTTTGGGCGACTTCTGAACATGGAGAGCTGCATGTGTTTTTCCAACAGAGCATTACTTTATTGACGGTGGGAAAGTATATTGGTAGATTTGTCCCCCATGGTAGTAAAGATTTAACCATGGGCAACAAATCTCCCTATCTGCCATCACCCATAGGTACAAACAAAACATCACAGGGCTAATTATTAAAAGAAAAAGGAAAGTCCTACTTGGTACCACAGAGCTTCTTCCGTATCTTCTTTCTTCGCTATCCTCGGGCCAATGCCAGGGCCGCTATCTGGGAGGCACAGGGGATAGAACTGTACCAGGCACGGGCCTGAAGGGGGGCCCAGCTATGCTACAGTTTTCAAATTAGCTGCCCCCCCTTAAGTGATGCGCCGCCAAACTGCCAAAGTCCCAAAAAGAGTTGACCTGAAGCTACGAACGGAACCAAATCGTCAAAAAGTCCTGAAGCCACAAAAACACCTGAAGCCACTAAAAGACACGAAGTTGAAGTCCTGAAGCTGCAAAAAGACCCAAAGCTACGAAAGGAGCTGAAGCTGAAAAACCGAAGCTGCGAAAAGACACGAAGCCACAAAAGGAGCAGAAGAAGCTGAAGAAGAACCTAAGGTAAGTTCCACTGGACACCAATGTTTTTTTTTTTAATTTCATTTAACCCCTGGCCACCAATGTTTTTTTTAAATATTCCATGGGGCCTCTGACCACCAATATTTCTGGGGGCCCTGACCACCAATGTTTTTTAAAAACTTTTAGGGGGGTCCATGGTACCAATGTTTTTTGTTTTTTTTTATATGGGGGACCCTGGCCACCAATGATTTTTTTTATAACTTGTGAAGGGGGGGGGCTTATTGTTTTTAGTGCTGATGCCAGGAAGAGGATTGCGACATGGGGGCTCACTTAGAAGGACCCTGGTCTGGTGCAGTTTTCTGCTTACAGGATAACCATCCCAGGGTACCAGGTAAGTGAAAACAATCACTTGGGGTGCCCAGGCCTGGATTTGTGGGCAAGCCACAAAGGCCTGGGCCTAGGGCTGCAAAAATATGGGGGCAACATGCTGCTGCTAGCACCAACAGCAGTGAGGAATGGGTGAGGTAGTAGGGGTGCAAGTGGGGAGGGGTGGTGTAAGTGGGTGGTAATGTGAGTTCTAGGGGGGGTACTAGTGGCCTAGTGGCCCTGGGGGTACCTAACTTTTGACACCCCCCTGTGATTATTGACTTTTTTTTTACCCTTTAACACAGATAATATCAATTGCATTTGGAGCTGAAGAATCTGAAGAAATGTAAGAGGGTCTGCTCTGAGTCTACCTTCTGAATATATCATGCAACTTAACATCAACTTTACAACAGTATACCATTTTATTACTAATAAAATTCATGATTAATGAGAATTATAATTAATTTGACTTATATATTTTAAAAAAATAACACAAATTCATTAATCAGCAAAAGGTAGCCAACTCCATCTTAACAGCTGCCAGATGTACTATAGCGGGGAAATGGAAAAATACCCTCCCTCCGACGGAGGCGGACCTCCTGGAGAGAGTTCGGTATATTAGGAGGATGGAACTGCACTTCGAAATGATACTATTGATAACTTTAACAAAATTTGGTGTAGCTGGGACACAGCCCAACTGGGGGGACCACTGCAGGTGACTTAGTCTGGAGCGCTGGGCGGCTACTATATCTTGTATCCAGACCATTGGACTGATATGGTAGGAGAATTGGTGGGGTTGGAACGTATTGGGGTCAGGGTGCCTGTGAACTCACTGTGCCCGAGGGGGATACGAGGAGATGTAGCCACTGATTGGAGCTTCTGCGATTTGCCTCTTTCATAAAGCAATAGAGTTCTCTCTAGGTTTACCTTTATTACTGAACACTTTGTGCCCCACTGTTAACTTTTATGTATGTTTCATGGAAATGTTTGGTGGGTGTTCATTATACTACTCTGATGTACCTGTATATGTATACCTCTTGCCCACTGGACAACTTTTGTTTTTGTATTATCTTTATTTTTGCAAAGTTTTGTATGGAAATATATTTTCTTGAAAAATCTTAATAAAAAGAAAGTTATAAAAAAAACAAATTCATTAATCAGTTAATTGTTTATTTCATCTTGATTTATATTTAAAGATTTAAAGTTCTATTTATTTTAAGTTCCATCTTCATAAATGTTTCACATTTAAATTGTGGAAAGCTGCAACATAGCATTACAAATCTGGCATGAGTGCAGTTCAAGTAAAGAATGCACAGGCGTGTCTATTTCTCCAAATCAAATTAGACATGAAAGATTAATGATTTGAGATGGAATCTGGTCGTATGGGAGCACCCAGTGAAAAGACAGATGTTACTAAATCCTATTTGTTTCCAATTTTCCTATAATTAAACATTAAACTCAGCTGGTTTCCAAAGCCTTTGAGTTAAGATAACACATACTTTGGCTTTGTCACCATGTTTTTTATCATCCTCCTCACCCTTTGAAATATTGTTTATGTGTTTGCATTATCAGCTAATTTTTGCTATTTGCTCTTGCAACTGTAATTCGCTGACATTAGTTTTATAGAATAGTATTTGCATAGACAATGTTCCATATTAAATTACCTGTCAGTAACAACATTAAGAGGGAGGCAGGTTTATCAAAGTTTGAAGGGAATAATGTTATTGTAGGGAAAAAAGCAACAAAAAGAGTCTTTTTATTTATATTGAAGCACAAAAACTCATTCATAAAAGTTGCGGCTACATTGTGTTGTGAAAAAAAGTTCCTTGAGGACGATGACACATGAGGAGATTACTTGCCCTGCCCCTACCAAGGTCTTTTTATACAAATTTTTCAAGATATTCAAGAAATTCTTGAGTATATTCTCTTCATATTCCCGTTGGTATATGCTCGTGAAGCACAAATTAGCTATTTTGAAACAATAATATGTTTTGTGTATTTTTTATAGTATGACTAATCTAACTGTTTCTTGGGCAAAGTTATTTACATCAACAATAGTTTGAAATAGGCGTGTGTGTGTGTGTATATGTGTGTATATATATATATATATATATATATATATATATATATATATATATATATATATATATATATATATATATATATATATATATATATATATATATATATAAAAACGTAAGATAGGATATAGCACTCCTGGGATTTATTTTAAAAAATTTTAAGTTTATTCCATGCTTGTAAAATGAATCAACGTTTCGGCTACTGTCTGAAGCCTTTATCAAGATTAATAAAATTTGAAAAAAAATTGATTTTATTAATCTTGATAAAGGCTTCAGACAGTAGCCGAAACGTTGATTCATTTTACAAGCATGGAATACACTTAAAATTTTTTAAAATAAATCCCAGGAGTGCTATATCCTATCTTACGTTTTTGTACAATTTTCCCTTTGGAGCAGCACCCGGGTCATTGCATTATTTTTACTGACGGAGTGCGGATCTGTTTGGTTCGTGTATATATATATATATATATATATATATATATATATATATCAGAAGGCAGGCGAGCACACACAGGTCTTAGTAGAAAAACAAATGGTGTTTATTAAACAAAAAAAACTGACGTTTCGGCTAGCACTCTAGCCTTTCTCAAAGTACAAATGCACTGAAACAACCAACCTTTTAAACCCCCAGTGGCGGGAAGGGAGGGAAAGTGACGTCATAGTGACAGGAATGTTAAGTGGGTAAACAATATGCAACAAACGAGCGTGAAAATAAAGTGAAACCATCAAAAAAAGGGGGAAGTTCATAATATATATACATCTAGGAAAGCAGTTATTGCGGAAAAAGTACATGTCAACATTAATATATACAGAGCTTAGTAAAAGCGCTAACGCTGGATTGAGCACAATTAATAAATATTAAACAATGTCAGCAATTCGTTACTTAAAGTAAATGCAGCATAAAAAATATAAGCTCATAATGAAGGTGAAAGTCCCTTGACAAAGTAGATACATGTAGCGATGCATAATTGTATCAGCGCTTGAGGGAAAGATACATTGTGTGGTAGAGATTAGTTAACACATTAATCGCCAGGCAGGTCATCATGGAGGGAAATGTCGAGTGGTGACAGATGTAGTGACGGTTCCACACAGATTACATATATTTGTCAACTGGTCCGGCCACAAAGGTGCTGGGACATAGTATACCTTATTGCCGGTCGTAGGATCCGTCAGATCGGAGGCAAGTAATCAGTAGCGCGATGTGCCTTAGAGTGCACAGCGGTGTGGGGCATCAAATGATGCTGCGGCTGTTCGAGGACTCACGTTGATGTCAGTCGGGGAGACAGTAGAGAAGTTTCGCCAGTATTCAAGGAGTGGAGTCTGCGGGACTACTCTTCACGGAGATGAAGTGAGGGGTGTAGGGCCAGCAGTAGATCTGGTGTGGTTCAGGCTAGCTGTAAGCCCTATATGGAGGTGAGCGTCGCTAGAACCTAAAAGGGTAGCAACAAGGTTAAATTCAGGGATCAAAGTTCAAAGTTCGCTTGTTTCTAACGGGAGAAAGATAATCTCAAAACAATATATAACAGGATCGCAACTAGCGATCTACAAGTTTTAAGTACGGAGCAATATGGAGAATTATCTGCTGTGGATAATGGGGAGATTAACGTTTGTTATGCTGCGGGCTCATGGTAACTGTGAGGGGAGATACACATGGGGGAGGGGTGGCACATAAGGAAGGGTAGGTGTGGGTACGTATCGGCGGTGGCAGAGGGTGGCGAGGCGATGGTTAGTACTCCTGAGATGAGGCGAAGCCTGTTCAAGTGGCAAAAAAAGCAAGCCAACGATAATGTCAAGAGGTGCTGTAAAGGTGGGTAACCCCACCTAAAATCGGCTATGCCAATTATCTTTAAAGGGTTACAGAAAAAAGTGTCGGGTTTTTATTTGGAAAGTGATGAGAGACATGTTCAAAGAGAGCCAGCATCTAGATCATGAAGTGCACTGGGCAAGGGGTCCGGTCGTCCACCTTGAGGTCGCAGGGGCATTCAGACACGTGACCCTCCCGAGTGATGTGCACGACTAGAAGTGTATCGTTGGGGGTACATCCCCCTGGCTGCAGATAGTGTCTAGGAGACAGAAAAGCCCCGAGGAGTGCCTCATATGTGCCAGAAGCCAGAGCCTGGGGGGTATTGGAGAGACAGAAGAGGGGTAACGAACAGGGGAGACTAACTCAGGGTAAGGGGATACAAGTAGGGTCACAGTTAATCATGTCTGGCAGCAATCATTGTGACAAACAGTTGTGTGTGTAAGGTATACATGATGAAACCACCAGCAAAATGTTAAGGGGAGGCAAAAGATAATTGTGACTGTTCAGAAGAATGGAGCATATGAGATCATCTCGTTGAGTCCTTTGGGGTTCAAGGTATCAAGACGATGTATCCATTTAAGCTCGAGTTGTAGTAGCCGCCGTTCTCGGTCGCCCCCTCGTGCCAGGGGCGGGACATGGTCAATAATCATGCTCCTAAGGGAGGCTAAAGTATGTCTGTTGGAGACAAAATGTTGGGAGACTGGGGCGTCACCTGAGCCCTTTTGTAGTGCTGTCCGTATGGAGGAGCGGTGATTGGCCATGCGGTCACGAAAAGTAGTTATAGTCTTGCCAACGTATAGAAGTCCGCATGGGCATTTGATGATGTAGATGACAAACTTGGTGGTGCAAGTGACCCGGTGTTGGATCACGACGTGTTTACAAGAGTGTGGATGGGTAAACGAAGGGCCTGTGATCATTTGTCTGCAGGTGGTGCAGTCAGCACAGCGGTAGCACCCGGCTCTGGGTGTTGTAAGCCAGGTCGAAGTCTTGGAGGTGTCGTAGCAGGGTGTGGGGTCAGTCTTGACCAGCAGGTCTCTCAAAGTAGAGCCACGTTTGTATGACATCCTAGGAAACTGTTTAAAGATTGGTGGAAGAGTTTTGTCCCTCTGGATAATCGTCCAGTGATCCTTAATAGTTTGCATGAAGGTTTTGGTACTGGGCGAATAGGTGGTGAGAAAGGTAAGACGGTCATCATTGGCTTTCTTGACATGGGTTGGTGTGGAGATGAGGTCAGCATGAGTCAATTGGGATGCTCTGTTGCGACTTTCTGTCAGTTCATCTGCAGAGTAACCACGTTGTAAAAAACGTTGTGTTAACTCGTCCAGCTGTGATTCAAGATTTACTGGGTTGCTGTTGTTGCGTATTATTCGTACCATCTGTGAGTATGGGATACTTCTGAGTAAATGTGGTGGATGGCAGGAGGAATAATGCAACAGGGTGTTGCGGTCAGTCGGCTTACGGTAGATTGTGGTGCTCAATGTGGTATCTTGTTTAGATAGTAAGATGTCCAAAAAGGGTATTTCTTTAGAGTCAATCTGAGCTGTGAATTTGATTGAAGTGGGGAGGTCATTTAGCTCCCTGACCATTGTTGTAAACTGTTCTTCGGTGCCAACCCATAAGATCAGAAGATCATCTATATAGCGCCAAAGTCTGTAAATAAACTGTCCATAATGGGGGAAAATGTGTTTTTCTTCGAAGCTTCTTGATCTTCTTGGCCTTTGTTTGAGACTCAATTACTTCAAATTCGAATTGAGCTACTACCTTCAACTCAGGGGCACCAGTATGGGCTCTAACGTGGCACCATCCTTCGCCAATCTGTTCATGGCAAGCTTCGAAGAAAAACACATTTTCCCCCATTATGGACAGTTTATTTACAGACTTTGGCGCTATATAGATGATCTTCTGATCTTATGGGTTGGCACCGAAGAACAGTTTACAACAATGGTCAGGGAGCTAAATGACCTCCCCACTTCAATCAAATTCACAGTTCAGATTGACTCTAAAGAAATACCCTTTTTGGACATCTTACTATCTAAACAAGATACCACATTGAGCACCACAATCTACCGTAAGCCGACTGACCGCAACACCCTGTTGCATTATTCCTCCTGCCATCCACCACATTTACTCAGAAGTATCCCATACTCACAGATGGTACGAATAATACGCAACAACAGCAACCCAGTACATCTTGAATCACAGCTGGACGAGTTAACACAACGTTTTTTACAACGTGGTTACTCTGCAGATGAACTGACAGAAAGTCGCAACAGAGCATCCCAATTGACTCATGCTGACCTCATCTCCACACCAACCCATGTCAAGAAAGCCAATGATGACCGTCTTACCTTTCTCACCACCTATTCGCCCAGTACCAAAACCTTCATGCAAACTATTAAGGATCACTGGACGATTATCCAGAGGGACAAAACTCTTCCACCAATCTTTAAACAGTTTCCTAGGATGTCATACAAACGTGGCTCTACTTTGAGAGACCTGCTGGTCAAGACTGACCCCACACCCTGCTACGACACCTCCAAGACTTCGACCTGGCTTACAACACCCAGAGCCGGGTGCTACCGCTGTGCTGACTGCACCACCTGCAGACAAATGATCACAGGCCCTTCGTTTACCCATCCACACTCTGGTAAACACGTCGTGATCCAACACCGGGTCACTTGCACCACCAAGTTTGTCATCTACATCATCAAATGCCCATGCGGACTTCTATACGTTGGCAAGACTATAACTACTTTTCGTGACCGCATGGCCAATCACCGCTCCTCCATACGGACAGCACTACAAAAGGGCTCAGGTGACGCCCCAGTCTCCCAACATTTTGTCTCCAACAGACATACTTTAGCCTCCCTTAGGAGCATGATTATTGACCATGTCCCGCCCCTGGCACGAGGGGGCGACCGAGAACGGCGGCTACTACAACTCGAGCTTAAATGGATACATCGTCTTGATACCTTGAACCCCAAAGGACTCAACGAGATGATCTCATATGCTCCATTCTTCTGAACAGTCACAATTATCTTTTGCCTCCCCTTAACATTTTGCTGGTGGTTTCATCATGTATACCTTACACACACAACTGTTTGTCACAATGATTGCTGCCAGACATGATTAACTGTGACCCTACTTGTATCCCCTTACCCTGAGTTAGTCTCCCCTGTTCGTTACCCCTCTTCTGTCTCTCCAATACCCCCCAGGCTCTGGCTTCTGGCACATATGAGGCACTCCTCGGGGCTTTTCTGTCTCCTAGACACTATCTGCAGCCAGGGGGATGTACCCCCAACGATACACTTCTAGTCGTGCACATCACTCGGGAGGGTCACGTGTCTGAATGCCCCTGCGACCTCAAGGTGGACGACCGGACCCCTTGCCCAGTGCACTTCATGATCTAGATGCTGGCTCTCTTTGAACATGTCTCTCATCACTTTCCAAATAAAAACCCGACACTTTTTTCTGTAACCCTTTAAAGATAATTGGCATAGCCGATTTTAGGTGGGGTTACCCACCTTTACAGCACCTCTTGACATTATCGTTGGCTTGCTTTTTTTGCCACTTGAACAGGCTTCGCCTCATCTCAGGAGTACTAACCATCGCCTCGCCACCCTCTGCCACCGCCGATACGTACCCACACCTACCCTTCCTTATGTGCCACCCCTCCCCCATGTGTATCTCCCCTCACAGTTACCATGAGCCCGCAGCATAACAAACGTTAATCTCCCCATTATCCACAGCAGATAATTCTCCATATTGCTCCGTACTTAAAACTTGTAGATCGCTAGTTGCGATCCTGTTATATATTGTTTTGAGATTATCTTTCTCCCGTTAGAAACAAGCGAACTTTGAACTTTGATCCCTGAACTTAACCTTGTTGCTACCCTTTTAGGTTCTAGCGACGCTCACCTCCATATAGGGCTTACAGCTAGCCTGAACCACACCAGATCTACTGCTGGCCCTACACCCCTCACTTCATCTCCGTGAAGAGTAGTCCCGCGGACTCCACTCCTTGAATACTGGCGAAACTTCTCTACTGTCTCCCCGACTGACATCAACGTGAGTCCTCGAACAGCCGCAGCATCATTTGATGCCCCACACCGCTGTGCACTCTAAGGCACATCGCGCTACTGATTACTTGCCTCCGATCTGACGGATCCTACGACCGGCAATAAGGTATACTATGTCCCAGCACCTTTGTGGCCGGACCAGTTGACAAATATATGTAATCTGTGTGGAACCGTCACTACATCTGTCACCACTCGACATTTCCCTCCATGATGACCTGCCTGGCGATTAATGTGTTAACTAATCTCTACCACACAATGTATCTTTCCCTCAAGCGCTGATACAATTATGCATCGCTACATGTATCTACTTTGTCAAGGGACTTTCACCTTCATTATGAGCTTATATTTTTTATGCTGCATTAACTTTAAGTAACGAATTGCTGACATTGTTTAATATTTATTAATTGTGCTCAATCCAGCGTTAGCGCTTTTACTAAGCTCTGTATATATTAATGTTGACATGTACTTTTTCCGCAATAACTGCTTTCCTAGATGTATATATATTATGAACTTCCCCCTTTTTTTGATGGTTTCACTTTATTTTCACGCTCGTTTGTTGCATATTGTTTACCCACTTAACATTCCTGTCACTATGACGTCACTTTCCCTCCCTTCCCGCCACTGGGGGTTTAAAAGGTTGGTTGTTTCAGTGCATTTGTACTTTGAGAAAGGCTAGAGTGCTAGCCGAAACGTCAGTTTTTTTTGTTTAATAAACACCATTTGTTTTTCTACTAAGACCTGTGTGTGCTCGCCTGCCTTCTGATATCCATTATTATTTTGCTGTTAGCACCCAGGCAACAAGACCTTATAAACGAGCTGTGCTGGCTTCTTCCGCTCTTTATATATATATATATATATATATATATATATATATATATATATATTTATATATATATATATATATATATATATATATATATATATCTCATGTGACTAGGGTAGGGAACCGGGAGAAGAAATCCAAATTGCAACAAGTATGTGTATAACTTGAAGGTGATACAAAGTTAAAAAGTCCACAGAAAAACATGCAGATACAATGTCATAAAAATAATGAAACAAGCTAACAGCATATTAATGTTGATTCAAAAAGCAATTCAGAGGACAGTGCTCATTCAAACCCAGGTGCAATGGTATTTAATTTGTATATCCAAAAGGACTCCCTCTGAAGAAGTAGTTTGGGCCTATCACCTCCCCTTCTCAGAGGTGGAATATTGTCAATAGCCAAATATTTAAATGTAGGAAACCTATGTCCCATTTCTAAATAATGCTTGGCCACCGCTTTGTTGGTTAGCTGTGCTAATTGCAGAACAGTGTCCGTCCATTCTTAATCTTAATGTCTGATCCGTTTTACCAACATAAGACAATCCACACAGTAATGTAATTAGATATACACGTGGGTAGTGGTACAGGTGATGTGGTGTAGAATCAGAAACTGTTTACCCGTCTCGGGATGGTTAAAGGATGTCCCTGGGGTCATGTATCTGCAGGAAGTACAATAAGGGCAACGAAAAGACTCAGGTTTCGCTCCCATTAACCAGCTAGTGGGCTTTTATTGGTAACAACCAACTGGATCATTCTTAACAAGAAGATCCCTAAGGTTTATACCCCTTTTATAACACACAATGGGAGGGCCAGACACTATTTGTCTCAAATCTGTGTCAGCTTCAATAATTTTCCAATGTTCTTTGATACATTTTTCGAGTTTATTAGTGTGCCCATTATATGTGGTGGTGAAAGTTAACCTGGGCTCTTTTTTCCGTATCATGCCTGTACCTGTGCAACGGACCCTAGCTACCTCAAGTGCACTGTGGAGCATCTCATCAGGATACCCTCTTTCCTTAAAGCAGGCCCACATATCATCTAACTGTTGCTCAGCCTGCTGATGCACTGAGAAATGGGTAAGCATTTATAATGCAGAAGTACATTCTTGTGAGTAGGTTTTTTAAATAAGGTATACTCCAAGTTATCTGCACTGACAAAAAGTTCTACATCTAAAAAATGTATTTTAGATGGGTGAATCTCATAGGTAAAATGAATGGGGTTATCTAGTTTGTTTAATTCGTCCATCATGTCGGTATATTAATATACACCACCCCGCCAGATAATGAACATATCATCGATAAACCGATGAAAAAATACCAATTTGTCAGGATATCATGGTATTATATGATGTTGTTCATACTGGTACATGAATAAATTACTGCTACCTGCAAAAAAAACTATTTTCAAGTAATTTAAAGTTAAAGCCAAGTTTAACAACTCCAATCCAAACTGTATAGGTGGACCCATATATGAATATGGAGGCGTGCCACATCCTCACAAGAAAGCAAGTCTCATTGTTAGGGAGATACGCCTGTTTAATATTCTCTAAGAAGTGTGGTGTATCCCATAGATATGTTGTAGTGTCTCGAACAACTGGCTGTAATAAAGTGTCCAAATATAGGCCAATCGGATGTAATAAAGAATCATGGGCAGGTAGCTGTGTCAAGCTCTTGTGTACCTTTGGTAAAGTATACAGGATGGGGCATTTGGGATACTCATTGGTCAAACATTTGCCCAGTGTATCATTAATCATATTACAATTCCTTGCAATTTTAATCAATGCATAAACTTTAGATTTAAACTATGTCAAAGGATCCCCCGTTAACTGTTTATAGACAGAATTGTCCGCCAGCTGTCACAGTATTTCGTTGCGGTAGTCTGCATAGTTCATGATGACAATCCCCCAACCCTTATCAGCTGGGCGAATCACAATGTTCACATCATCTGTAAGACGCCGCAGCTTGCGGTCGCCTCCCCCTCAACCTATTTAAGTTGTGCGCAGGTGCACCAACGATGCACAGTTATGCTTACCCTAACCCGGAAGTAAGTTCAGTGTCTCTCTGCTCCAGATCTTCGTTTCAAGATTCCATCATTCTCTTGCAGCTCCTGGTCCTGGCTTCCCATCAGTGCTTCCCAGCTTGGAATCAGCTTCCTGGGGCTGTCCCAGCACGTTCCTGCCTACAGTGCATTTCCACTCAGTTAAGCTCCGTTACTAGGAAGTTCCAGCCATAGCAACAGCTTCCAATTACAGCTACCAGCTCTTCAAGCCACAGCAACAGCTCCAGGACAGCAACCAGTCCTTCAAGCCACAGCAACAGCTTCCAGCCATAGCAACCAGCCCTTCAGCCATAGCAACAGCTTCCAGTAACAGCAACCAGCTTTCCAGCCACATCAACAGTTCTACATTCTGTCTTCTACCAATGAGTGAGTGATTAAGTATTACCTAATGTATAATCATTGCCGGGGCTAAATATTGCTCCAAAGAATTATTCAACAGCTTTGATTAACTTGTTCAAGACTAGCTGCCAAGTATAGGTATTATTTCTCACCAAAGACTGTACTATAACTTTGCTTGCCTATATTGCCTGGCTCATTATGCTATGACTGTGCTGTTAAACCTTGCCTCTCTACTGGCTTGGCTCAATACATACATACACTAGTATACACTATACTTTCCTGGAAGTTCCTGCTAATTTCTGGACTTTATGTGGGATAGCGTTCCTGGGAATTATAGGGATTGTTGTTATTTTGAAGCCTGAAAATAAAGAGACTTTGTTTAATTTACTAGTGTGTACTTTTCTTTTGCTGCACAATACAGGATTCACTTAGAAAAAACTACATTAAATTCCTAACATCATCAGAAAGAGTTTTGATTGCTGCCCATTCCGTTTTAATAATGTTATCACTAAACATACACGTAGAAACTCAATTAGATCACTCTCTTTCAAGTGCCAGTTTAAAAAGTTTAATGGCTGGATTAGTCATCGGGGGGGATAAATGTACTTTTTCAGTTTTAAAGTAGACTCCACAATCTCATTATTAGCAATATGTTTAAAGTTATCTTTCAGAGATAATAGCTGGTAAAATTTGAAACAGTCTATTTCCCAATCAAATGAACTAAAATGGCAAGCAGGCACAAAAGACAAACCTCTTTAGAGTAAGCGGAGCTTAGCCGGAGTCCGCGAATGCTGAGATAGATTGAAGATAGGCAGTGTTAATCTTTGCGTGTTCTGCCTCTTCTTGCCCCTCCTCGTGGGGTACCTTTTGTGCGACCCCATCCTGAAGGTGGCTGATGCAACATCTATGATGGTGTCTCTAAAAAAAGAGCAGTTGCCAAATGTTCCAGAACATCAGCGGTTGTAGCCACTGGTTGCGTGCCTGCATGAGAACCCTCGTCTCTGTCTGAGTCACCGGAACTAGTATCAACAAGGTTAAAGTGGACCTGTCACCCAGACACACAAATCTGTGTAATAAAAGTCCTTTTCTAATTAAACATGAAATCCAATTTCTATTTTTTATTAAAGCATCCATAGCTGTTATAAGCTCATTTAAAAAATCTCAGCTGTCACTCAAATATTGTCTGCCCCTCCTCTATGCCATGGGCATAGAGGCGGGGCAGACAATTACTTTCACTTTCCATTCAGCACTTCCTAGATGTCACTGCTCTCCACACATTCCCCCGTTCTCTTTACCATTTAATTGGGTAACCAGGGCACGGGGATGGACATCGGCTCCCCCATTCTGGTGCACAAACAAGATTCTGAGATGATGCAAGGCTTTCCTTAAAAGCAGTGTCCACAAAATGGCTCCTGCCTGCTTGCTATCATTTTGAATTCCCAGACTGAAGGAAACCAGATTCAAATAATTTATATAGTGTAATTAAAGTTAATTTTGCTTGACTAATGTGATAAAATAGGATTTGGAATATTTTTTTGGGTGACTGGTCCCCTTTAAGGGGTTTTACCAACTTATAGGGTAAGCGGTTTCTTATACGACACATTACCTGTACCACTACCCACGTGGTGTATTTAATTGCATGCCCATTTTGGATTATCTTATGTTAGTAAAAAAATCAGCCATCGCAATTAAGAATGGACGGACACCGTTCTGCAATCAGAGATGGTGTAATCAACAAACTGGTAGCCAAGCATTATTTAGAAATTGGACATAGGTTGCCTACATTTTAATATTTGGCTATTGACCATATTCCACCTTTGAGAAGGGGAGGTAATACGTCCAAACTACTTCTTCAGAGGGAGTCCTTTCGGATATACAAATGAAATACCATTGCACCTCTGGGTTTGAATGAGCACTGTTAATATGCTGTTAGCTTGTTTCATTATTTTCATGACATTGTGTCTGCATGTGTTTCTGTGGTTTTCCATTTTAACTTTGTATCACCTTCAAGTTATACACATACTTGTAACAATTTGTATTTCTTCTCTCTGGTGCAGGGTTCCCTCCTAGTCACATGATCTGGTGGGTGTGCTTTCTGAGGTGAGTGTAATTTTTTTTAATCTATTTAAACAATGCTATTTTACTGTGAACAGGGTCTTGAGAAAGGTCTTAGAAAGAGACCGAAACACTGGCCAGTTCTTTTAAATGTAATCATAAAATATGTTTTTTTAATATTTCTACAAATACCAGTGTGTACCGAATCTTTGGAATTGTTCAGATTCCCTGCTAGACACTCCATTGTAAAAACATGCTAGCTTTTCTAAGTGTACTAGCAGGGCCAGAACTAGGGGTAGGCAGAAGTGGCAACTGCCTAGGGAGCAACGATGTGGGGACGCTG
This sequence comes from Xenopus laevis, assembly GCF_017654675.1. Lineage (NCBI taxonomy): Eukaryota > Metazoa > Chordata > Amphibia > Anura > Pipidae > Xenopus > Xenopus laevis. The sequence continues at coordinate 73,241,789 of NC_054381.1, forward strand.
GGCAGGTGCCTGTTCGTCTGCCTACTGCTAGTCTGGATTTGCTGCCCTCTTCCCTTCCTCCTCTGTCACTTACCCCTTCCTACCTCCCTCCCCCTCCATTATGGTGCTTGCGCACGCACACACACACACACACACACACACGCGGGGAGGGCCGGGTTAGCCGACCAGGTTTTCTAGGGTGCCCAGTTGGCACTCCTGGCCCTGTGTACTAATTTCTCTGTTACTCCTTAATAGTCAGAAAAATCTTAAGCAATTATATTTGTATTTTTCTCATTAGCTTAGAAAAGATTCACAGAAATTTTACAAATGTAAGTAAAGTATAATGTAACATGCTGACTTGGTCAAGTGTGGTGTTGGATGGAAATAGTAAATAAGTTTAAAATGATATATAGCAAGCAGAGAAGTAAAACTGTTTGGGTAAGCCCCAATGGGTAGTCAGACTACTTAGCCAAAGGACTTAGGATATTTTAGGTTCCATCACCTTGACTTGCAATATCAGTTTTTTTCCATTAAAACCAAGGGCAGAGATTAAAACTTTCTAATGACTCTTTCGTTCCTAATGATTGTGTGGCAGCCCTTTGAGACGGCATCAGGTGGCTAATTAACCAGTTCATTTTGCTTATGACATGTTGTTCTGCAAAAGCTTTGCCATCAATAGGTTATTGGACTACTCAGCCATGAGGTACTATATTCTAGTCCGCTCACTAAATCATGCTACATCTCTCATAATGTTTCACTTTTTTTCCAGGCCGAGATTGGAATCCCTTTATTTCCTTAATCCATAGGCACCATACCTGCTGAAAGTGTGTGTGTGTGGTGTGTGTGTGTGTGTGTGTGTGTGTGTGTGTGTGCACCAATAGTTTCCACACCAGCACTCCCTGCTTCTATTAAGATTGACCTTGGATTGCAATACCCAGTGTGCACTTTTTTTGTATGCAACCTTTTTTCGTAGCACCTGTTTCATATATTTAATTTTGGTGCCATGCTGGAATAATAAATATATATATATCTATATATCTATATATCTATATATATATATCTATATCTATATATATATCTATATATATATATCTATATCTATATATATATATATATATATATAGATATATATATATATATATATCTCAAAAACGCTGTGCATTCTTGTTTTTTTATTTTACATCTTTGTGAGAATCATAATTTATGACACAATCATATATTATATATAAAAAACAAGGCACAAATGTGTCGTGGAAGACTAAATGTTTACTTCTTACTTCAGATGACAAGAATAGAGGGTACACAAATAAGTAATTGCACAAGGTTACAAGAAGAACATTGTGCTCCAGTTTTTGCTTAAGCTGATTGCAAAGGGTTTTCACATCACCACTTGTCACTGGCTGTCAGCAGTCAGAGGGTTAAAAATTACAGCCTGAAAAATGCATACAAGTATTAACCATTTCAATGAAATGCACATAAACTAGATTAATAGCAAACTATTTTCTACCATTGCCATGAAAGTTGTGAAGTCATCATATAAAATGCTCTCAGCAGAAATGCTATCTTCTCCGATTAGCACTGTTTCATTCAGCCTGTTCAGAAGCTATCTGGGCTCCTGTTCAACATTTCTCACAACCCTCTTACAGTATAGGTTATATTTTGATTTTAATAAAACAGTTTTAAGTGTCTGAAATGGAGAAAAACAAAAAGCCTGAAATGATTACTTTAAGATGTATCTCAAGAGGTGTATAAATCTAGTTTTCAGTGAGTGAAAAATACCCAATTTATTTGTAAGAATAATGTGTATATATTTTGTACCCTAATGGTAAAACATTCAATCAAGTAAATTACACTACAAATCAAATATTTCATACTTCACCACCACACCACCACTTTTTATCCATGTACAACAATACTAGGATACAAAAAGGAAAATGGTGTTTTGGCAACAGTATCAAGTGTTTACTTTTTACAGTACCCTTCAACTCTTTCCTAGCATCCACTACATAAATGCTAAACTCACACTGCATTTCAAAAAAGGCATAAAATGAATATGTACAAAAAAACTGCAGTTTTATGAACCTCCTGAAACAAGAAATACAAGGCCTTTTCAGCTGTACAGACAAGTCCAATTTTTCATATCTCAACCTATAAGTAACTATCATAGATGTAGTATGATAGAAGAAAAGTGATCTTACATAGCGATTAATGCATTAATTGCAGTTCTGCAATACTCAGCACTACTTGAGTAATTTTGGCACGCTTAGAGATGGAACAGTTGGAACAATGATGTCTTTAAATATTGGTGTGTAGCCTGCACTTTGTTGCCTCTGACTTTGTTCCACAGTTTCTATGATAGTTTGCTTCATCTCTCTGCTAGCATCCCCTCTCACAGCAAGAAGAGCTGCAATGTGATCATCTCTATAAAGAAAAATAAATTAATATTACAAAAACTCTGTTACGTCAGTGTTACAGAAATAATTTTTCCACAGCAGCACAATTAACGAGCAACGAAAAATGAGTAAAAAATGTGGCCCTTGATAATGATACCTTGATGATGTTAGATACAAGGGTTGTGGGTTAAAGTCACAGATTCTTGCTTTGTGTAAAAGAAAACCATTTAAAGAGAAAGAGTACTACCTGAGATCCGGGTAACGACCGACCAAAGTTGAGACCTCAAGGTAAAGCAATGAAGGGTCTGTCAGCTTTAAAACCTCTGCAATATCTATAATTGTGTTACATAGTCCATCAGTGTCCTCAATGAAGCCCTAGAATGAGGAGGATGAGTTAAAGTAGCAAAAAACTGAAATAGCATTTTCCATCAATTACAAATTATGTCTTAAGCATTACATTTTGGCACTCAGCCCTACTCATTGTTCGCAAATTAGTACATGCACAGTAGTACATGTTCCGCCTCAGCATCATGACCGTCTTAGTCTGACAGCAGTATGGTGATTTTATTTTTTTAATGTAGCGACCCAATGGGCACCCTAGGCATGAACCCTCATTTACCTACACAGGAAAAATAGTCCTGCTTCTATAAGTAGCATCATTATCAGTACAGTACTAAGACACAGAAAGGAGGTTAAGAAAATGATATACAGTGAACTATGCTGCTGTTGCTTGTATGGGACCGGATATCCAGAATTCCTACAGATATAGTTTCTTAAGAGTACTGAAAATAGTTTAAATAGTATAAAGGTTAAGTTTTTTTAACTTCCTCTCTGTCTGTCAGTATTTGCCACTGCGGACTACAATACTTCATATATAAGCAGAGATGTAACTTCTATATAGGCACCTAAGCGAATTTAGCCGCAGCCTGCCACTGGACACCTTTAGCTAAACTAAAAAAAGAGTAAGTCTGTAATATATGAAGAATTGTACATGGAAATGTTAGAGCTTTGTGGATATCATGCATCCGGATAATAGATTTCACACATATACTAAATAGCTCAAAACATACTCACAGAAGTAAGGCGTTTAAACAGGAATTTAAACTGTTCTGCTTCCTTTATCATTTTCTCTGCTCCCTCCTTGCGCTCCTCTGCATTCCGGAAGGAGATGCGCTTCTGCATAATTGCTTTAATATACTCAGTCACTACCTTCCTGTGAGCTTTTATAGTCATTTCCTGGTAATCAGAAACACAGTGGATATATATAATATACAATTTATTGGCTTAGCAACTTAAGATCTAGACAAAAATGGCCTTATACTGTTAACACAAGGGGAACAGTATATGTACAGGGCGATGATTAAAGGGATACTGTCATGGGAAAAAAAAAATTTTTTCAAAATGAATCAGTTAATAGTGCTGCTCCAGCAGAATTCTGCACTGAAATCCATTTCTCAAAAGAACAAACAGATTTTTTTATATTCAATTTTGAGATCTGACATGGGGCTAGACATTTTGTCAATTTCCCAGGTGCCTCTGGTCATGTGACTTGTGCCTACACTTTAGGAGAGAAATGCTTTCTGGCAGGCTGCTGTTTTTCCTTCTCAATGTAACTGAATGTGTCTCAGTGGGACATGGGTTTTTACTATTGAGTGTTGTTCTTAGATCTACCAGGCAGCTGTTAGGGAGCTGTTATCTGGTTACCTTCCCATTGTTCTTTTGTTTGGCGGCTGGGGGGGAAAGGGAAGGGGGTGATATCACTCCAACTTGCAGTACAGCAGTAAAGAGTGATTGAAGTTTATCAGAGCACAAGTCACATAACGTGGGACAGCTGGGAAATTGACAATATGTCTAGCCCCATGTCAGATTTCAAAATTGAATATAAAGAAATCAGTTAGCTCTTTCGAGAAATGGATTTCAGTGCAGAATTCTGCTGGAGCAGCACTATTAACTGATTCATTTTGAAAAAAATTTTTTCCCCATGACAGTATCCCTTTAAGGGACAAAACAAACTTCTCAAACAAACAAACTTCTCCTTATAGGGGTGATTCACCTTTAAGTTAACTTTTAGTATTTTATAGAATGCCTAATTTTAAGCAAGTTTTCAATTGGCCCTCATTTTATCTTTTTTATGTTTTTTGAATTTTTAGCCACCTTCTTCCAGCTTAAATTGGTGTGTTTCTAATTTTTATTTTATAATAAATAATAATAATTTTTATTTTATAATCATTGGAGGAATGATGAAACTTTTATAGTTATATTTTTCTGTTTTTGTGGTTGCAAATTCAACAGAAATCTTAATTATCAAACAGCTAAGAAGAACCTACTCAGAGCAATTCTAAAAATTATTACAATGGCTAATTAAAGATGAAGCATTTGTACCTGGTTGTAATGTGTTTTAATTTTTGCAAAGTCATTAAAATAGTCTTCTATGGTAACACAAATTGTATCGACTGTGTTTGATCCTCCCAGCCATTTTCTTGTCATCAGGTCATTAAGATGTTGCTGAGAAAGGCAATGAAGTGCATTAGCAATAGATATAAGTGGTAAGTATAAGACGTAAGCAATATATTGAAAACAACAAGCCATCTGCATTTTCCCAACATTACAATAGATTTCTGGAAATTACACAAAAAGATTTTCTTATTAGTAAATAATTATCCCAGAGCCAAACCTTTCCTCCTCAGTTGGGTATACCCGCTACTCCTTACATCTATGAGTCCAAATAGAAAAAAAACTCTAGCTAACACAGTCTAGCTGCTTATATGGGAAGTTCACTTGAATTGGGTAGGTCACCAAAAACTTTTTTCAGTCTATGCTCTCAGCAGGGCTTTATGTAGCAATTAATGTAAAATAATAAAATAATTTACAAAGTTGTCCTCCCCCCACCCAGCATAGAGCTGCTTCAGAGAGAAAAACAGTTCTTCATCAGAAAAACTACATACCACTGTTCTTCATCATCTATTTTGTATGGTTTTTAAATTATTATCTCTCCTATTCAGCCTATGTAAAGACCGCAAATTAAAATTATTTCAGGTTAATCAAGAAACCAAAAACTATACAGCCTGATTCTGATTCTTTTGATTGTAATTTATACTTTCTTCAACTTTAGTTTAACACTAGCAACTAGGCAGCGATTTGGAAATTAAAAGGAACACCTCACCCAAAAACTGCTTTTTTGCATAATGACAGAAAGTGTAATTAACTAACTAACTTTCCAATACACTTTCATTACCCATTTTGGTGGTTTTAAAGTTATTTGTAAATTTTAATTGCTTGAGAAAGTAGTACAGGTATGGGACTGGTTATACAGAATGCTCGGGGCCTGGGAGTTTTTGGGATAAGGGATTTTCCATAATTTGGATCTCATACTTTAAGGTGGTTAATGAGTTTTCAAGGGTATTTTTCAGTCAAAATCTTCATTTTCAGATTAAAAATTTTTTTTTTATTTTTTTTCGAAATTTATTATATCCTGAAGCTGGAAATAGCTAGAATCTGAGAATACTCCAGCTAAAACCTATCGGGGTCATGTAAAAGTCAATGGCAGAGGTCCCTTGAACCATAGGAAGAGGTTTGTAGCCTTCATGATGTTTGAGTTTTTCACCCCGAATTCACGGATTTGAGTTTTTCCCATCCCAAGTTTTTAAATAACAGAAACCATTTGAGTTTTGAGTTTATTCAATGTATAAAAAAAACCTCACAGACCTCTAAAACTCAACCTTTGATAAAATACCCTCTAAGTCTACTAAAATATAATTTAAACATGAAATGAACACAATAGGTTTGTTTTTCCTTCACTAAGGATTAATTATATTGTACCTTAGTTGGGTACTAAAAAAAATGGGAGTTATGGCTTCCCCATAATTCTGAGCTTTCTTGATAAAGGGTTTCTGGATAATGACTCCCATCCCTGTACTTATCCCTTTTTATGCTCTGGGTTTTAGATCAATGTAACAGTTTTTTTCCAGTTCTTTTAATTTATCAGTTGACTTGCAAATCTTTTTCAGGATTCAAAGCCAGGAGTGGATAAAATGTAAACAGCCAGAGATACTGTTTTAAAACCAATTTTTAATAAAAACATATACAAATAACTAAAACCATTGAAAATATGTAACTAATATATAGAGAAATGCTTAGAATTATTTTTTTACCATGTAAAATTTCTTTTAAGTAATTTAAACCAGAAAAAGTAAAAGTAATAAAATGGATCAAAATAGGTGGGATTAACTAAGCACAACCACTGTCTAATCTATAAAACATTCCTGAACAAAATCCTGGATCAGCTTGTGTGTAACCGTGCAGGGGGCTAATATCTATGTAAGTAAAGGAAGGGAGAACACATGAAATGCAGTTTACACAGAGATAACAAAGCTATAACAATAGAACATCCAACCCTTTCTTAAAGCGACAGTGTTTATGTGTTTATTTATCCAACAATGGCGTTAAAACCATGACGTGGTCTACAAGAAGGTTCATAACATTGCATGCTATGTTATGATTTGTCATGTAACTTTAGAATTTCTTTCAAAGCGGTTGTTCCTTTAATATTATCATAAAAAAAGAATTTACTTACCTCTAGATCCATGAAGACTTCATCTAAGAGGCTACTACATCCATCATTGGCAATACTGTCCAACGTTGTGTCCATAGGAGAGGAACCAAACCCCATTATATCATCTTCATTTCTTAAATATTTCCTTTTCAAGCTAACAATAGATTCCCTAGGAAACAAAAGTTATTCTAAACTTATACTAATGACAGCATATTACTTTGCATGGAAATTGTTACTTTTTATTTAAAACTTTTGTAAAGTACTGTAATAAAATGTAAAATTCTCACACGTGTGGCAGATTTTATATTGAATTTTATATTATAATAACATATTATTTAATTAATACCAGATGGCCACCTAGCTAAACTACACATTGCGGGTAAAAATAGACTTAGGGGCAGAAATTTAATGGGTTAAAGTTCACCATTTGATAAATACTACTTCTAAAAAATCCATAGGAATAAATACAAAGTGGGTGAGGTTTTATGTGTCTTTAATTTATTTTCCTGAAATAACTGTCCAATTGTTTGCAGTTCATTCAGCTTCCAATTTTTTATTATTAACCCTGGAATTGTAGCTTCTAATATATTTATAGGAGATTGATTCGCTGGATATACATGTATTTGTTTCTGCTTCTTAAAGGAGAAGGAAAGGTTAAAACTAAGTAAGCCTTATTAGAAAAGTCTATATAAATACACCAGTAACCCCTCAAAGTAATGCTGCTCTGAGTCCCCTGTCAAAAGAAACACTGCATTTCTTTCCTTCTATTGTGTACACATGGGCTTCTGTATCAGACTTCCTGCCTTCAGCTTAAACCTCATTGCCCTGGGCAAGAGCATGCTCAGTTTGCTCCTCTCCCCCCACCCCTCCCTTCTCTACTGTAATCTGAACCCAGAGCAGGAAGAGACTCAGGCAGGAAATGATGTCACACCACATTAATACTGCAGCTCCTATCCTAAACAAACAGAGAGTTTCTAGAGCTTTTTACTCAGGTATGGTAAAACGTTCTACAGAATAAATATAGCATTCTAGCTTGCACTATTGCAGCTAATATATTGGCAATAAAATGGCTCCGTAGCTTTCCTTCTCCTTTAATAGTATTCCAAATTTTTAATGCTGTTTCCGTAGTATGGTATATTTTTGTCATTGTTGAGGGATTTTCGGTTTTACTGACCCACATAATTTGTCGAAGTGTAAGAGGATGGATAGCTTCCTGCTCTATATATATCCATTGTTTTTGTGCGGGAGGCAAGTTCCACATTGCCATTTGTTCCCGTACTGCGGCTTTATAATAGTTTTCTATGTTAGGTGCTCCAAAACCTCCTTCTTTCATATGGAGTTGTATGTATTTGCGCTTAATCCTCGGTTCCCCACCCCCCACATAAACTTATCCAACATTGTTTGAATTCGGTGTAGTAGCATTTTAGGTATTGTAATTAGTATATTTCTAAAGAGGTATATTAATTGTGGTAGAGCCATCATTTTTATCGTTGCCACTCGTCCCATCCATGAAATACGTAAAGGATTCCATCTTTCTAGTTGTTTTTGTATTTTATAAAGAATTTGGGGGTAGTTGCTGCTATATGTTGTCCCTATTGTATCTCCCAGCTCTATTCCCAAGTAAGTAATTTTGTGCTGTCTCCACTGGGATATTTCTGTTTTAGTTGCGCTACAAGGATTGCTGACATTTTAAGTGGCAATGCTTGTGTTTTGTTGATATTTAGCTTATAATATAATACTTGGCTATATTCCTGAAGTGTTTTAAAGATTTCTCCCAAAGATTGGCTCGGATTTGTCAGCGATAGAATTACATCGTCTGCAAAGAGTGCCATTTTAGCTTCTAATTGTCCTATCAAGAGTCCTATTATTTTTTCTGAGTCTCTTATTATTTTTGCCAATGGTTCTAAGATCAAATTGAAGATTATTGGGGAGAGAGGGCATCCCTGTCTCGTTCCATTAGAGATGGCAATTGGCTCTGATAGGAAGCCCATATTTGTTACTTTGGCTGATGGTTTAGTGTATAAGGCTTGTATTGCTTGAAGTATTGTTCCTTTCATGCCATATGCTTGCAGTACTTCCTCCATGTATATCCAATGTACCCTATCGAACGCCTTTTTGGCGTCTAGAGCTAGGAGAATTGTAGGTGTGTTTTGCCTTGTGGCCTTTTCTATAATTGCCAACATTTTTCTAGTGTTATCCGTTCCTTGTCTCCCTTTTACAAAACCTGCTTGGTCTTGGTGTATAATGGTTGGTAATATACTCTGTAATCTATTAGCCAGTATTTTCGCATATAATTTAATATTGCAATTTAACAATGATATTGGTCTGTAGTTCGTACATTGATCTTGAGTTTTTACCGGTTTTGGTATGGTGACTATTATTGTCTTCAACATTTCTGCTGGGGGCACTCCTTGCATACTTATTGCATTGAAGAGTGTTGTTAGTTGGGGGGGTCAATATATCTTTGAAGTGCTTATAGTATAGTGAGGTCAGCCCATCCGGTCCCGGTGCTTTCCACTTTGGGGCTGTGTTAATTACTGTACACACTTCTAATTCTGTTATCGGTTGGTTTAAAGAGTGTAATTGAGTTTCTGTAATTTCTGGTAGTTTTGCTTTAGCTAAGAAGTTCTTAATACTCTGGGTTGTGTGTTGAGGAGTGTGGGAGTCCACCTTTAGATTGTATAGAGATGCATAGTACGATGCAAAGACATCTGCGATTGCCTTTGGATTTGTCTTCTTTTTGCCTTCTTGATCTCGTACATTTTATATAATCTTTTTATCTTGTCTTTGTTTTAACAGATTAGCTAATTGCTTGGATATTTTATTACTTTTAGTGTAATCTGGATAGCTTTAGTCTTTGACGACAGTACTCCAGCTTTATTAATTCTATTTCATGAATTTGATTTTTTATTTCGCTTATTTGTTTAGCTTTATTTTTTTGCGGTTGTAGTTTGTTACTGCTCTCCAAGCTTTGGAGTTGCTCCATTAAGTTTTTTATTCTATGTTCTCTCTGCTTCTTTAATTGTGCGGCCTGTTTTATCAATTGTCCTCATATGACCGGTTTGTGGGCACACCATAACGTTCCTGATGTCACTTCTACATTGCCGTTAGTTTTAAAGTATTCTTGTAGGGTCTGTTTACATTGTTGAACTATTTTATTGTTGCGAAGGAGGGATTCGTTAATCACCGCTTTGCCCTATTTATTTTTGGTGCTTCATTCTTTATTGTTGCCCTTACTGGAGCATGGTCAGACCATGTTCTGAGCCCAATTCCTGTTTCTGAGATTTGTTGAAGTAAATATATATCCGTCAGTATATAATCTATTCTTGAATATTTTGTATGAGGATAAGAGTAATATGTAAAATCTTTTTCCATCGCATGTTGTTCTCTCCATACATCATAAAGGGAATGTAGTTTTAATAACCGTTTTAAATTTGTCGCGTGTGTAAGTAAATTTGTCGCGTGTGTAATGGTTTCTTGTCCCGGGGTCACATAAGTTTGAGCTTGAGTGTCTAATTCCTGACTTAATGGCACATTGAAATCTCCCCTATAAGAATGTTTCCTTCCTTCTGTTTATCTAATGCCTTAAAAAAGGCCCGATAGTATGCTGATTGTTTTATATTCGGTGCATATACTGACGCTATAGTGTATGTTGATTGCGCCATCTGCACTGTTATAATAAGATGTCTTCCATTTGGAACATGCCATAATTCTAATATGTCTTGATAACAGGCTTTCTGGAAAATGGATCCCTTACCTGCATTATTACATCTTCATACTTAAATGGTCTCTCCCACAAAGTAAAGGTATATTCTTTAGCTCACATACATTATTACATAGATAGCACAGATTGATAAAATAATATATAAGGATTACATTAAAATTATAATTTAATGCAGCTAAATAAATCAAGTACAAAGTATAGGATCTGTTATTCAGAATGTTCGAGAACTGGAGTTTTCTAGGCAAAAAGCCCTGTATTTAATGTGCAGCATTATGTCTTAAGTCTACAAACACCAAAAATGAGTATTTTTTTGTCAAAATATATTTATGCTAACTTGGTTAACATCCACTACAAAGAGTGATAAATAGAAAATAATGGATTTTTTTAATAATGGGTTTCCAAATAACAGATGCCATACCTGTACTAGACTCTCAGTCCTAAATGTGGCAACATAAAATCCTTACTTAAAAGTTTGGCAGTTGTTGATTATAGCAATCATATACTGGACATAACAAGCAGGAAGCTGTCGATTCCTTAGATGTTCATCTTTGTAGAGCTGGGCTTCCTCTGCGTACCTAAGCAAAATAAATATTAATATTCGCATAAAGTCATAGGATTGCATGCACACTATATTGCTCAGTTTAAATATAAGCATTGAAACAAAAATTAAAACAGAAAAAAATGTTCATGTTTTAGATGCTCATAGCCAAACATATGCTGATGCTAGAAACCAGCATACTTTTCTAAATTGTAGTAATTTTCTAAGCACTACTTTTTGTTTCTGTTATTTTCACTGATGTGTTTTTTTTATACATTTCAGTGCACGTTTTTTTATATATAGGTGCACCCCAGATTTTACATACATAGTTTACACAAAAAGGTAAAATTTTGCATTTTGTAAACACTGTTCAGTTTTATTAATACGGAATTAACGAAACACTGATGTTAGTGCTATATTGGTCTAAAGTGTATGTTCATAAAAACGTTCCATAAGTTCCAGGGGCTCCTGATTAGTTGAGACAAGATACAAGAATTGATTTCAAATTAAATTTGCGTCTTCTTTTAAACAGTTTGGACTACTGCACAAAAATGACACTGCATTAATTGGGGTCTTGGAGAAACCCTGAACAATAGATTTGTTGCCATATAAATCTTTAGGACTTCATGACCCTCATTGGCCCTATGTTACTGGACATCACATACTCACACTGCAATAACCAAAACAATACAGATTCACTTTCTTCTTGTTCTTTCTTAATTATGCTCTGGGCTTTGTTACAATGGATCTGATTAATTTATCAAACAAATTGATAATCTGATGGATCAATTTTTACAGGGGGTTAGCCCCCTGAATTTTCAGGACTGGCTTGTTAAAACTGACCCTGTACACCGTTACCAAAATAAGCTGCAAAACACACAGTGGTGTTAGGCTTAACCAGACTGTTATTAACGTTATTACATTGGAAAAACAATTCGCCCACTCAGGGATTAAATGGCTAATCATGGACTTTCTACATACTCTGCATTGCTTTTGGACAAAGCAGCCACTCCAGTGGCACAACATTTTTTGACCCAGAAAATGTGTGATTCTAGATTAAAAAGGATCCACTGCTTTAATACTGTATAATAATTCTTGTAGATACATTGATGATTTATTCTGTTACTTTTTCACGGTTGTATAACATGCAACATATTCAATATTGTTTTGTATTCAGTTTTATAGAACATTTATTGAAAACCATTCACAGCGTCCAAATTCAATACAAAACAGCTTGGTTCACTGTGTGAAACGATGTCCTGATATACCTGTTTAGAAAAGTATTCATCTGTTGGAGGCACAAATGAAGGACTTTTTTTTTTAAATCATCACTAATCTGTGCAGCAACCTGCAAATTCTGCTCAAACATCTGGAAAATAAATAAAATACAATAAATATAGAAAGGAAGGAAGACACAACATAACAGCACTGGATTTATCAATAATTGTCAAATCAGGTAACATATTGACATTTATATTAATATCTTCAAAAATGGCCCTTTATTGGCACTCACTATAGATCTGCTAAGGTCCCTGTCCATGTTTCAAATGAGGGGTATGCATGTCCCCACCAGAAGCACAGTAGGAGGGGGAATAGCCATTCACAGCCTTGCAGTCACTCAAGCAAAGACAAGATTCCTTATTAGATCAGCCTAGCTGTTGATCGATTCTTATCCTACAGTGCAGTATGTTGATTGCCACCATCTTCCCTGCACAGCGTGGTAAAGTAGGCGGCGGGAAGTGGAAAAGATGGGCAGGACTAGTAGGGTCTTTTGCCGAAGTTTTTAATAAATCAAACAAAAAAAAACAAGATTTTTTTTTTTTTTTTTTACACACTTTCCTTCAGTATATATTTAAACGAGTATAATGTACTGGCACATTCTCGTTTTTCACACAATATGTCTCCTTTAAAGTGATTCCGACACTAAAAATTTTATTTTCAAAATATAATAAAAGTACATTAAAAGTTATGTATGGGTGTTTTTCACTGATAGTTCTGTTTTTGTAAGTAATTGTTACTTGAATTTCCTAAACCTGACTGTTTTGCCAACCTGACTGTCCCTTCTCAACATGAGTTTGAATTCTTAGAATTATTATTATCAAGATGGCAAGCTTAAAATTGTTAATTCTGCCATCACAATTTTTTTCTATTCAGAATTGCATAAGAATACAGTATACACGATATGGCCAAAAGTATCCCGACACCTGCCTGTCCAACATCTCATTCCCAAACCAGCAGTATTAATATGATGTTGGTCCTTTTTTCTGCTATAAAGCAAAGATAAAAATATTGAATGGAATATTACACTCACAGAGATAATGAGAACAAACTTTAATAGTTATTTGGGTAATTTCATGGCAGATTTTGCCTATTCAATCTTCTGTAGACAAGCGCTTCATTTCTAGCTGACTGTGACGTTTGTATCTCATATTATTCTAACATTTAATTTACCAATCATGTCACAACTGTAAAAAGTTAGGCCAGGAAATGCATGGTGTTTTAAATATCTTTTTTCAAATTAAGGATTATTTAAAAGCATTCATGCCGAGAACTTTTTCTTGGAATTAATGAGCTAAAAAAGTATTGGCAGACACAAAAGGCTTTTGCTTACTGGATTGTTGCTTCATTTCTAGTTTTATCGTACATGTTTCTAACTGTGCAATAAAAAAGTCATGTTTTCATTTCTTCGATCAAATAATACAGTGCCAAAAAAACATGCTCAACAAAATAGTGGTTTATTACCTGGAAAACAATGGCTGGCAATGTAGTCTGGAAGTACCCATCTTGGTCAGCTTCAGGCTCAGTATTCTTGTCCCAATCCTTTTTGTCAGTCTCAAGTGCTTTTCTCAACCAGGCAATGATGTTAGACTGCATTTAAATACATACCAAAGTTAAATCTCACACACAATGCACAAAATACAAAACGGTCAGCAATAGCAGAAAAAGTAATAGTAAGTGTAAATGACCGGCTGATTCAGACATATGGTGAGCATATATGCAAATATAATGCCTAGCCTAGCTCTGACATGCTGTTGTATGTAATAAAGTTATATAAAATGAATTTATGTGCACACATACTTTCTCTTTTTACTTCCAGTTAGTTAGAACGGCATTATTTCCTGTAAGGTTAAGAGGTAGCACACAAAATGGTGGCTCAAGGTAAAAGATGAATAAGGGCAATATTTACAGATGCATATGCCAGTTTGGCAAGATTCTTTTTCAGGTCACTTATTAGGATATGAATTATGTGTTGGTTAAGTATGCATTCTGAAGGTAAATTTTCATAAGATAAATTTCTGTTGTTCAAAGAAGGCATGACCTTCAACAATCACCCCTGATTATCACTCGACTTTACATTACCCATTCAAATGAAATGAGAATCCTAGCGGTTCATATACTTTAGCCACACAGAAGTATGTAGCTTTGGATCATTTTTCTCAATAAATAAATAATCAAGTATAAAGTTTTTGATTCATTTGTTTAACTAGGTTCTCATTATCTAGTTTTAGAACTTGCATAAAAATCAGCACATTATAAGTCATAATTATTCAGATCTATCCTGCCGTTATAGTTCATGGTCTGCCTGGTTGGTATCTAGTCAATATTTATGTCAGTCAGATAGAAATAGCGTATGTTGATATCTGGTTAGATAGCTATCAGTCAAGTTTGAATTGCAGATGCTCTGAATCTGGTACATGCATGGTTCATTAAAATTTCAATTTTCTATCCCTCCTTACAGGGCTACTGAACATCCATGCACACCAACGGATTATTATAATGGACTTTAGCATGGCTCAGTGAAAGGTATCGTCTTTTTTAAACTAAAATAACTATGCAATTCTTCTGTACATCAGGGAATAAAACTATATATAGAATAAAAACACTTGGGAGTGTTTGCTTGAAAGCAAGAAAGATGCAGGTAAAATGTAATCCCTATGTAAAATGCATACTGAAGTAGTAGAATTCTTAATAAATCAGATGAAAACAAGTGTAGGACAAGCCAGCCCAGGATTGAGGTCAGACAATTAAGTGTGTGCAAAATATTTAAATAAGCCCCACCATAAATTAAAAATACAGATCAAATTAGTGCTAAATGCTATATACTTTTGATAACTATTCTGCACTGTTGATAGGATGTCTTTTTAGAAAAATGTTTAAAGGCTTTAGACAATAAAAAGTAGACACAATCTCCTTACTCTGAGAGTTGCCATGTATTTGTGGAGCAACTGGTCCACTATGTCCTGAGAAAGAAGTGGCTTCAATGACTTCACATTTACTTCTGGAATCAGCTCTGGGTTCCCCATCATCTCTACACTATGTGGTTAAAGACAACAGTAACCATAATCAATGTGTAAAGAAGAGTATGCTTTGATTGAGAGTAATATTTCCGTGCTTTAAAGTAAAGATCATAGAGTTATTAAATGAAGCAAAAGGGAAAAAAACTAATTTTCAAAACCATCTTAAGAGTTCACCGAACAAACAGCAACCTGACTTTCGCTGCTTCTAAGCTGGTCTGGTATTTGGAGAGGATATACTTGTAGCTTCTGCTTTTTGACATAAAGAAGTGTTATAAGTTCATGGGTAAAATACCTACTTATTTCTAAATTACACTGATACACTGCAAACAATTCACTCTACCATGTAAAATTTAATTCCTGAAGCAAAAAGTATATATTTTTTAGTTGTAATATTGGTGTGTAAGCAGCCATCACAGGTCATTTTGCCTGGTCATGTGCTTTCAGAAAAAGCCAGTGCTGCACTATGGAACAGCTTTCTGACAGGCTATTTCACTTACTCAATGTAACTAAAGGACAGTGGGATATTGATTTTTACAACTGAGTTTTGGTCTTATATCTACCAGGCAGCTGTTATCTGGTTACCTTCTCATTGTTCTGCCGATGGGCTGCTGGGGGTGATAACATTTCAACTTGCAGTGCAGCAGTAAAGAGTTATTGAAGTTTATCAGCGAACGAGTCACGTGACTGGGGGCAGCAGGGAAACTGGCAATATGTCTAGCCCATGTCAGATTTCAAAATTAAATATTAAAAAAATCAGTTCACTCTTTTGAAAAACATATTTCAATGCAGAATTCTGCTGGAGCAGCACTATTAACTAATGCGTTTTGAAAAACATTACTTTCTAGTGTTAAAAAGTTAATATTTTAGATTGGCCTGTTGTCATTATTTAAGATTTAAAACGGTTATATAAAATTTGGAAACGGTTATATACTGTATATATAACGGTTATATACTGTATATTTGGACCCTTGCAACCAGAAAGCTGCAGAACAAGAAGCTAAATCTAAAAAATTTTAAATCAGATTGTCAAAGTATACCATTATCTACATTCTACATGTTACCTTAAGGTCAACCACAAAACAAGACTACTTCTACTCCTGGAAGATACCAAAATAGAAGAATCTTTAAAGGGATACTGTCCTGGGAAAACATGTTTTTCACAAAACAACATTTTTAATGTAAACATTCTTTTGAAAATATAAATAAGCCATTGGTTTGGTAATATAAAAATATTGTGAATATTTTACCTTTGGTAGGTGTTTAACACCCAGGTAAGAAGACTAACAATCTCATTTGCTTCTAGCTCTTCTGATGCCAACTCCTGGATTCGGGAAGACAATGCTTGGTGGTATAAATCCAAAACCCTGTTGAATATGCTGTAACTTGGGGGAAAGCATTGCACCATGAGATTTTTTACTATTATGAGATCTTCTACCTTGTATCTCCGAATGATTTCCAAATGGCGCACCAGCCACATTTTATCTGACTCCCTTGTATCTGCTTGACTACCTTCAATCCTAGTTATTACCGTTTTTTCAAGAACATCAAACATTTTAACCTTCCATTTTTTGGGTCTACCAGGAGGGATGAAACCAGTTTGCTTTTTCCTATCCATCATACGGCGATCAACTTTCTCCTCCCTTTCGATGATACGGACAACCGAGACAAGCAAAGTGGGATCCCTTCGAACAGTGACTATGGACCTCTGTATGACCATCCACAACTGTTTAGCCAACTCTTCAGACAGTGGATGCACTTTCCCAAAGTAGTTCTGGATTAGGTTCATATCGTGAGTATTTTTGCTGTCCATACGGTATTGCTCATACATTAGGTCATCTCGAGAGCACTCTAGGTCCATCAGTTTGCGATGTGCTTGCAGAAGTTCCCCTTGCTCAATTAGATCTTGGGTTTCTCGTACAATCTCTGGCACTAAGAAAATCAAAAGGCAACCACTCATATAATTAACATTTATGTATGTGTGTATATGTAGTGAATACTACATATATTATACATCTAAATATAGCACACCTCTATACACTGCAATAAAATACACAGGTGCATATTTATTTCAGGGTCTTCAAATTCAAACCAACTTTACAATAACATTATTTAAAAATGAATGAATTACATTCATTCAAAAATTTACAAGGTTTTAATGTTATTTGTAAATTGTAATGAAAACCATTGTTTATTTATCCCTTTCTGCTTTATGGGTCTGGTATAACAGAAGCCAGGACGGAGGTCTGACTTGGAGTGAAGAGAATGCAAATAGCCAGGCATACCTACAAATACATTTAAAATAACTGCAAATGTTTCATTAATGTATATTCAAAAATGGCTTAGAATTATGTTTTTCCTTACTGGATGAAGAACTTCTTTAAGGCATCAACATTTTTGTTTCATAATACAGAATGCATGTATCGTCTATCCATTTGCATGTTTAAATAAAGGTTTATGGTATAAGCTTTCATTTAGTTCCATACATAAAAATATATTTGTTTGTAAAATATAGAACCTAGTTAGTTGATATCTGTATTTGGATTTAATAAAAGGCAAGGTTGTATCTCAATAATGATTTCCTTGATTAGATAGTAAGTCCTAAATGCATAGCCTGTGTGCACAAAGCATTCATTTTTCAGAATGTCTACATTTATTTATGCAGGTGTCTTAAAGGGATACTGTCATGGGAAAAAATGTTTTTTTTTTTCAAAATGAATCAGTTAATAGTGCTGCTCCAGCAAAATTCTGCACTGAAATCCATTTCTCAAAAGAGCAAACAGATTTTTTTATATTCGATTTTGAAATCTGACATGGAGCTAGACATATTGTCAATTTCCCAGCTGCCCCAAGTCATGTGACTTGTGCTCTGATAAACTTCAATCACTCTTTACTGCTGTACTGCAAGTTAGAGTGATATCATCCCTCCCTTTTTCCCCCCAGCAGCCAAACAAAAGAACAATGGGAAGGTAACCAGATAGCAGCTCCCTCACACAAGATAACAGCTGCCTGGCAGATCTAAGAACAGCACTCAATAGTAAAAACCCATGTCCCACTGAGACACATTCAGTTACATTGAGAAGGAAAAACAGCAGCCTGCCAGAAATCATTTCTCTCCTAAAGTGCAGGCACAAGTCACATGACTGGGGGCAGCTGGGAAATTTTAATAATGTCTAGCCCCATGTCAGATTTTAAAATTGAATATAAAAAAATCTGTTTGCTCTTTTGTGAAATGCATTTCAGTGCAGAATTCTGCTGGGGCAGCACTATTAACTGATGCGTTTTGGAAAAAAAAAATTCCCATGACAGTATCCCTTTAAGGTATTTTTGCAACTGTAGTACTATTGCATGACACATACACGCAGCAAGGTTGCAAAATGGTTAGTACTGATGCTCTGAGGTTTTGGCGTCCTAGGTTCAACTGCAATCTGCAAGAGTCTGCATGTTTCCTCTAGGTGCACCAGTTTCCTTTCACACTCTACATATATAGAATGTAACCTAGTATGTGTAATTGTTATAGTAATGGTAAGCTCCACTTACTGTTTGCAGTAAAACAAGCATACATGACAAAGAGCTCTACCAAGCCCCAAGTTTACCTGAGAAAATGTTCTTAAGGTTCTCTACTGCAGCTGCTAATTGACTGTGCTGAACCACTGCATCCTTCACATCCTTCAAACTCTCAATTGTATTAATGCTCTGCCTCCAGTCCTTGCTGACATCACCAAGCGACTGCTGAATGTCTTTCACGTCATTAAGTGCATTGTGAAGTTGATTTAAGCCAGTCCTGACACCATCAAGCTGTGACTGAATTGCCGCCTAGATAGAAATAATAGTGAATTTAAAGACACATGACAGATATTGCTGGTGAATGTTTTGCTCTAGGAAATTTCTGTTATTAAGATGCAAAACAAGTATCTTCTGACATCCAAATACTGGTTTCTGTATATTTTATAGATAAAACGCTTGCTACAATTTTCTGCAAATATGTGCACTAAAACAAGGTCTTTTAGCCGGGTTTTAAAGTCACCATTGCTCTTCACTGGACTTCACATGAGAAGAGCCAAGACACAAGTGGCATGGTGACATGGAGTTGAGGAACCTAAAGTCACAGGAAAAAAATGTTTTCAAAATGCATTACTTAATAGTCCTGCAATTGCAATCTGATTTTTAAAAGAGTAAAAGAGCAAACAGATTTTTTTTTATATTTAATTTTGAAATATGACATGGGGCTAGACTCCCAGGTGCCCTCAGGTCATGTGCTCTGATAAACTTCCGTCACTCTTTACTACTACAATGCAAGTTGGAGTGATATTACCACCCTCCCTTCCCAGCAGCCCATCAGTAGCCTATCAACAGATTAATGGGCAGTTACATAGACAGCAGCTACCCGACACCTCTGCTAGGTCTTGGTTACTTATTTAGAATGTAAACAGTGTAATTTAGGAATAAAAAATAAACCATAAATCCAAAAAATGATAGAATCCCTTTAAAAATTGCAACAATTTCCAAGGGTCCTGACAGTCGAGATTAATTGTCCCACTATTAAGCTCCAGTACCACGAGCGTCTAATCTCCTCTGAATGCTTTTCCACCGGCAATAATATGAATCACCTCTGGGAAAACATTTGAGTCGCTTCAGCTTTGAGCGGAAACTTCAGGAGACTTCAGGAAGCCGAAGCAGCTAGTATGTTCTCCTTCCGGCAATTCTTAATGAATCAGATGAAAATTGAGCATAGGACTGGCCAGATATGGGATGACTTTGATGTAGTTGGCCAGCTTAAATATATTGCAATATATGGACAAACAATCCCTGTTTTGTTTAAAGGGTAAGGCATTTTTCAGTGGCAGTATGCACAAAATGTCTCTGTCTAAAATATATTGATAATGGGTTGAGTGCAGAGGACTCTTGTATTTGTCTATATGTATTTTCTGGTCACAGCCTCATTGCATTAGTGGTGAGCACAACTTTCCCTTGTTTGTTACTCCTATCGGCAATTCACACTATTGCCGGTAGTAAAGCATTCAGAGATTAGTTGCCCACGCTAGAGGGGATCAATCTTGTCTCTCACTGCCTCAAAGGACAGTGAGGGTAACTTTCATTAGCTTATATCAGATTAACTTGCCCAAGGAGGGCTTATTAAACTCAGATGCAGTCTATAATGCTGTGTTAATACACAAGCAAAGTTCAGTTTGAAACCATGTGTACCAGTCTCTTATATATGTAAAAGAAGCTTCTGCTACTATTTAAAAAACTGATTAGCTTTCATTGTGCAAAATGTTATGGCTTTACTACCCTTCGAATGTCACAGGGTTTGCATTTTTCCCATTTGATGGCGAGTGATTTTACTTGCTACTGTATGTTTTTTATATTGTTCCACATTTTCACCTTTCCAAAATGTAAGGAGCGATTCCATCAGAATTTTATTGCTTAATGTTCTTGAGAATCTATTCAATATGAACATCAATTTATTAAACCCAACAAAAACTACTCAACATAAACTAGCCTAGAAATATCTTTCCTGCTAATATCACATATCTGTCATGTGAAAAAAACACTTTTCTTTTGATGTGCAAAAGCAGTGAAGTGATGTATAGACCTGACGGCCAGTTTGATGGATGAATGCATCAGTGGGGCTGTGAAGTTTTAAGATGATCTCATAAATATGCCAGTGGAAGTTCCTATGTTTGGGCGAACTGCCTCATACATTACCTGAAATCATTTATTTAGCCATATCAGGTTCAATGCAGGGAAGCCTTTAATGTTTAAAACAATATAAACGACTGCCAGGACTGGCAAAAACTACTTACCTTAAGTCGAGCCTCAACTGATGCTTTTTTTCGAGCCTCTCTTCTGAGGTATTGTTCTACCTTATCCAACTGATCCGGTCTCTGCAGCATCCCAGCAACTCGCTGCACTGCCGTGGCTACTGCCTCTCTGTCTGGCTCCTCCATCACAAGCCTGAACAGTAAATCATGTAACTAATACAGCTGACATATTCTATATTTATATAATTATCAGACAAATTAGAGAAAGACATAAAACACAAGCAATCACTTCCCTTCATTTTACTTTGAACTAATAAGTTGTAAAAACACCTAATAGGAACCACCTTCTTCTTTAGACTCTAAGCTATAATGATCAAGGCCCTTTTTACTTAATTTATCTCAGTATCATCTAGACCAACATGATCACGTTTTTAAAGAGAACTAGGTGATGGGAGCTTAATCTAAGAATGTATGCATTCATTTAAAATAATGTTACTGAAAGGCAAAGTTTAAAGAAAAGCCACAATTAGTAATGGATATATCCAATATACACAAGACCTGCAGGTTTACCAGAAGGTCAGAAGGGTTCAGGTCACAAAATTGGGTTGCTGGTGCGGGTTTGGATAGGTGACAGATCCAGATTTTGGTACTACTAGACCACCTTGTGCCCCTGCCTTCTGGAAAGCCCTCTCTGTTGGTGATATCAGCAACAGGCCCTTTGTCCACAGTGACCAGCTAAGGCGGGTGAGTGTTCCCTAGGGGCAGGTTAGGGCCAGGTGTGGGTCACAGTTTTTGCGACGTGAACATCACTAGTAACAATACACTACTGATACTGTGACTATACTCCCCTTTTCAACAAAAACTCAATAAATAGAGCTTTAGCAAAATATACTTTTTGCCTATTGCTTTAGTTAAGAAATATGTTTGAGTTTTGTACTCTGGTGGAAATAAAAAAAATACACTTTGTGTAGATATGCTGACAGGCATGGCGTTGGCTCAGTGTAGTTATATGAAGGAGTGAATGGGAGCTGTTCTGCTTCTCTGCCTGTGTACAAAACGCATAAATATTTATTAATTTAACACTTCCTAATCCCAAAGAGCAAGAGAGGATCTGATAAAACTAATTAATTGTCCATTGAGAAGCATCTGCTAATGAGCTTGTGAAAGAAGAGAGGGCTGTTTATTTAAAGGTAGAAAAAAAACGATGAACAAGTTGTCCAGTTTATTAAAGTTGGCGGTTCAGTAGGTTCAGTAAAAAAAAAAACATTTATTGGTAAAAGGTATAGGCAGAATGATTTTTCAATAGGTCCTATATATTGTGTTTGTTTTTTAGCAAATTTATTTTTTTAACAAAGGTGTTTTTAGGTGTATACTGTTGCTTTAAAGGTTTGCACTAATCAAACCAAAACCATAATCTTATATAATGAGTTTATATAACCAGAATTTTAAAAAAAATACCCGGTATTTATATATAGTCAACATACATTACTCATTAAATGTGAATATACTATGCTTGTGTGAGCAGTTTTCCATAAAAATTATTTCGTTCTTCCTCTGACATTAAACTGCTGTCAAGGAGCTCAAACACCCAAGAACAATGAAAGTGGAAGGGACATAGACTATAGGCTAAAAACTGTGACATAAGGGGAACAACTCATTTCTATCATATCGAAACAAAGTCTGATCGACAATTTAAGGTGAATCTGGCATAAAATAATCCTGCCTAACATATTCATATAACAGAATGGCACATTTTTAAAGAATATATAGAGAGAGATACAATTACCCAATAATTACCCACTAAGGATAAATTATTTTAATCACGGATTATGCAGCGCTCAACAGAACTAAAATAATACCATGAAGGGTGAACTAGATTTACCTAAAGGAAAAGTTGTTCCAACAAACTAACACCAATAATTTCACCTATAGTGAAAAGTGCATGAAAATTTAGACAGCAGTGCAATCACCCATTAGATAAGAAACAGTATTCAATCATCCTCTCAAGCAAAACAAATTTAATTTTTTTCCCCTTATGAATAACTGACAATGCTACAAAATGCACCACACTTCATGACTGCATAGATAAAGAATTACGCACTTCCTAAACATATTGTTTTTATGTGAAAGCAACCATTTATATCGACTTCCGCAAACCTCTAGCAGATAAATGGCTACAACATATTTGGTTTGCCTTCAGTGACAAAAAAAAGCCTCAATCCCATACCACCCAACAGTCCCGATTTTAGTAAAACAGACCGCAACCCGAACCGCTATTTAAATATACCACAAGACAAATGTCCAGTTTCTGAGTTACTGCCGGTCAGTGCGCTACAGTTTCGTCACGATCTCGCGAGACGAGACTATGTAATTCCACTACAGAGCGGATAAGCGCAGTAACGCAAAACGTAGCCGTCTAGGAAGTGCAGAGCAAAGACGTAGAACGTGTCTTTCCTCAACCAGGTACTGGTTTGTGTCACCGCGTTCTATTTCGTGACGTCACCGACTCATCTCGCGAGGCTCTTGTGGAATTCTGGGAGCGCTGGCCGAAAGGAGCTGAAGCTATGGATATTTGAACGGCGTTGCGGGACATTTAAATAGCTATCCGGTATTGTGGTTTTTTTTTAGAAACTGAGGTTGTCTCACGAAACGGGTCTGCTGGGCGGTATGAACTGTCTGTGTTTAAAAATGATGCAGTGTACAAAGGCATTAGGTAGCATAAGTGTATGTGTTCGCTTTCGCTCTGTCTGACTACCGTAAACATTCCCATTCAGTATATGTGGTATTGGTTTTGTAGAAAAAGCTCATTAACATGTGCTCCTGTGGAGACACTTTGGGCCTAATTTACAAACTCTCGAGCGTCTAGGTTCGTTCAATAGCTTGCAGCAACTGCGAGTGTTCTAACTCGCTTTTTCTGCAATCGATTGCTTTAGCTTGCTGCAGAACTTTACTTACTAGTGTATTTGTATCCAATTATTTTTTGGGAAAATATGTTTAATAAATCAGGCCTTTTTTTGTATGTATAGTGTAGCTAAATGTTATCGAATTCGTTATCAATACGTATAGAATTTTTTAGGTTCATAATATTCCTGCTAAATGCTATAGCACAGGCATTTTGAACGCAATACATTCTTGCAGATTTGGGGGTTGATTACATTTTGGTAAATATAATTATATTGAATATCGCTCATATTATTTTTTTAGTTCTAATATACTGTTGACAGTTAACTTGAATCTTTTATTTTAGGCATGCAGAAAACATAATAATGTTAATTGTGATGACTTAACTTATTTTTGTAACATCACTAGAATTAGCTATTAGCTTTGTGTTAATGCTAATTGTGTTTCTGGTTTTATTGGTGTTTCCAGGCCTTTGTGAACACTGCGACTTTTGAAATGTCTGAGGAGAATTATAGCAATTTTGAATTTTTTTATTTTTTTATTTTTTAAAGTTATAAATATAACATTTTGCAAGACAGAACTTGCATTGTCCCTGTGTACTTCTCTTTGGTTGTGTGTTTTCCTGCTTACGTTTCTGTAATTGGTATTATATGCAATTATATTGACATTTTTAAGTAATTTGTCTTTTGTTTATATTTAATATTTGCATTCCAGTACCCCCTCTATTTTAGAGGCCTTGGGATCTTCACCATGATGCCTGGTGAGACTAACTCCAAGCCAGTTGGCATCGCTTCAGAGGCTGCTGGTGCCTGTCAGAACTGCACAGCCTTGCAACAGGTATATTGATTTTGAAAGGCTTTCAATTGTATTTGTTTTTTTAATGGATTGAGACATCTTAATTGAGACTAATTTTTGAGCAATAAGCTATATTTCCTCAACTTTAAGTTGAAAGCCTCTCACCTGATTTACAATATATTAGAAATCATTGGAGATGGAATAAATTAGATAGGTTGTGCATGGGTGGAGTGCATTATGAACCCCTGTATTGAGCAGATGCACCCATTTTTATGGACAAGCAGTTGTCATTTGACTGTAATGAATTGTGCTTCACCATATGACAGTCTGATGGATGAGGCTTGGCAGATACCAAGAGCACATTACCTGTTTGGAACATCTATAAAGTTGTGCTTTCTTCTTCTTGCCTATTCTGTTCTCTCTCATAATTTCCTGTATACTGTACAGTTTATCTATTCTGTTCTACTTCTCTCTCCCTTCCTATTTTTATGTTGCTTTTCCATTATCCTCCTCCTTTATTTCTTGTCTCACCCATTTTCCTGTTTGTTATGCTCCTCTTTTAATTCCCATCACTTTTTTCCTGATTGTTCAGTTTTGCTTATTCCCTATAAGGGTGTGCTTGATTTCTTAAACTGATGATACGTTTAGCCAAGACAAACCCTCTCAGTCATCACTAGTCTCCCTCAGACAACTGTTTTTTTTTTTTTTAAGGGTAACTGCTGATTATATCCCAGATACAGACTCAAGTCAAATTCGCTGTGGGATGAAAGGGAGGTGCCATATTGTTAGGCTCCCCCAGTTAATACAATTGCTGACTTTTTAACCTGGTCCATCAATTTTTTTTGTTAAAAAAAAGCACATGCACTGAATAGTAACATTATATAATAATTTACTGAGCTTTTAATTTATATGTACAGATTTGTATTAACTATTTTCTTTTTGTCAATTTTTTTTAGAGTCTAAATGAATATGTGACAGCCTTGCTTGGACTAAAGCAAAGAATTATAGACTCAGAGTAAGTATTCATATATTTGATCTATCAACAAAATGTGTGTTTTGCATATGTTTTGGTGACCTTTCTACACTTCCCACTGATGTAAATATTCATATTTTATTGAAAGTTTATTCAGAAAAGGCAGTTACATTTCCTGAACACACACGGTTATGTTTTTACCTCTTAATTAGTTGCGATGTTCCAAAACGTTAGTACTGTTCTGTAAATACTATAATACTTTTTTCCCCTAGATGAAGGTGTTTTTTTTTTTTGTCATGTTGTCCTGTTCACTAGTAATAATTGCTATTTATATAAAAGTAATGTATATCTGAGCCTTGTGGTGCCCTAGTTGTTCGTAACTATGGTGATGTAACAGTGTGGTGTTGTTTGTAACAGCTTTATTTATGAAAACATGTCCCTTACTGCAGCCATTTTACAGTGATTGTAATTTTCCCCTCCAGCAGTGGCACTGTTTTGCACTGGTATGTTCAAGAAATAACAATAACCAATAATATAATGATAATTAATAATATTAAAACAATAGACCGAAGGAATGTTCAACACAAACCTTATTAATTGAGCTATTTTTTAAAGGGGTAGTTCACCTTTAAAATAATGTTTAGTATAGTTACATAGTTACATAGTTAAATTGGGTTGAAAAAAGACAAAGTCCATCAAGTTCAACCCCTCCAAATGAAAACCCAGCATCCATACACACACCCCTCCCTACTTTTAATTAAAATTCTATATACCCATACCTATATTAACTATAGAGTTTAGTATCACAATAGCCTTTAATATTATGTCTGTCCAAAAAATCATCCAAGCCATTCTTAAAGGCATTAACTGAATCAGCCATCACAACATCACCCGGCAGTGCATTCCACAACCTCACTGTCCTGACTGTGAAGAACCCTCTACGTTGCTTCAAATGAAAGTTCTTTTCTTCTAGTCTAAAGGGGTGGCCTCTGGTACGGTGATCCACTTTATGGGTAAAAAGGTCCCCTGCCATTTGTCTATAATGTCCTCTAATGTACTTGTAAAGTGTAATCATGTCCCCTCGCAAGCGCCTTTTTTCCAGAGAAAACAACCCCAACCTTGACAGTCTACCCTCATAATTTAAGTCTTCCGTCCCTCTAACCAATTTAGTTGCACGTCTCTGCACTCTCTCCAGCTCATTTATATCCCTCTTAAGGACTGGAGTCCAAAACTGAACTGCATACTCCAGATGAGGCCTTACCAGGGACCTATAAAGAGGCATAATTATGTTTTCATCCCTTGAGTTAATGCCCTTTTTTATGCAAGACAGAACTTTATTTGCTTTAGTAGCCACAGAATGACACTGCCCAGAATTAGACAACGTGTTATCTACAAAGACCCCTAGATCCTTTTCATTTAAGGAAACTCCCAACACATTGCCATTTAGTGTATAACTTGCATTTATATTATTTTTGCCAAAGTGCATAACCTTGCATTTATCAACATTGAACCTCATTTTCCAGTTTGCTGCCCAGTTTTCCAGTTTAGACAGATCACTTTTGCAGTATGTTGAAGAGTGTGGAATTCTGAGACCATTTTTTATTATTTGTAGTTTTTGAGTTATTTAGCTTTTTATTCAGCAGCTCTCCTGTTTGCAATAACAGCAATCTGGTTGCTAAGGTCTGAATTACCCTAGCATTAAATAAGAGACTGGAATATGTATTGGAGAGACCTGAACAGAAAGATGAGTATTAAAAAATAATTGTGTATCTTTACATTGCATTTGTTCTTTAGATGGGGTCAGAGACCTCTTTTTTTGAAAGTTGAAAACAGTCAGAAAAAAAGGTAAATAATTAATAAACTGTAAAAAATGAAGACCAATTGAAAAATTTCTTTGAATTGGCCATTCTATAACAAACTAAGTGTTAGCCTAAAGGTGAACTATCTCTTTAATGTGTAATTGCCTTTTTAAAGAGAGTCTTACCTTTACAATGTATGCTTGCGTTCCCTTAAATTTCTCCTAAAGACTATACTGCGGACTTAACATATCCAGTGGATAATGGCACTGTGCATTGATGATCCACATATTTTATCTTTTGGTATTTTATTTTGTTTTGCTGTTTTCATTAAAAGCTATACAAATGATTTTTAAAAAAGTGTCTGAATAAAATGCAGTTGATATATTTCTTTCTTTTTTTTTTTTTTTTGCAGCCACATGCTGGCAGAATATCAACAGAAATGTGAAGATATCCTTTGCTTTAAAATACTCCTTGTAGGAGAAGAGGATGTGGGGACCATTTTGAAAATAGTATTGTGTAATTTATTTATTATTAGATCCAGGTCTGGACTAGGTGTCGGAACCTGACATTCCAAGCACACAGAGGCCCAAACAACCCCCACCAACCCACTAAATAGTGGTTCTCTGTGATCTTACCGCAGCCCCTTTGGCATTTGCCAGAACCAGCAGATTGGCTCTCTAGGCCTGAGTATGTCCATGTGACAGGATAAGAAAAGAAGCCATCCATCTGTTTTTAAAGTAGGTTCTAAACAAGGTTGAGTTTTGGCTGTATAAAGCACTTGCAAATCAGGGTATATTATTCCATATAGCACACTCCATTAGTTCACCCTAGATCTGATATATTTCCATTTCAAAATGCTGGGATTTTACCCCCTATTAACAGACTCCAGGCAGTACCAAGTAACAGGCCAACCACTGTAGCGGAAAATAGCAGTCAGTAAAAAAAGGTTAATGTGCTGTTCTGGGTTTTTAAAACAACAACATTTCACTTTTTGTTCTTTCTAACACAAAGAGTTTAGTCATCTTGCACTCGATTAGTGTTAAACACACACTACTGAACAAGGCTGATGCACGTTTCAATGTACAATAATAGGGGGTTGTGGGAGCACTCAAAAGTATAAAAATATAATTTATATTTAAGTGTAAGTGAAGTGCTATTTTGCAATGCACATTCCCTGGTCCCCTGTTTCACAAATAATTCAGTATAAATGCAAGTGCATATGTTTACGAAAAGGGTTTTTTGTTACAAAGTTATGATCATAAAGTTGATTAGCCACCATACCACGTCAAGATAAACTCCACACGGTGGTCCCTAACTTTTTACCTCTGGTCATAGTATAAAGGATCTAGTGCCTCTCTGCATAGTAGCATTAATTGAAGTAAAAGTCTGCTGAACCTTGGCTTCAGTCTGAAGGAAGTAAAATTATATGTATAGGTGCACGCTTGAAATAAATATATATATATATATATATATATATATATATATATATATATATATATATATTATATATAAAATGTGTGTGTGTGTTGGTATGGGTATAAGTAGGTAAGAATATAGGTGTGAGTTAAAGTAAATAAAGGACAAACTAAATTAGGTGTATTAATAGGTGTAGTGAATGGGTTCAAAAGTGTTACTTGGTGCAGTTAAAAACATAGGACCACCATAACTAAAGGTAGTTTTCAATGTGCATTGAAAAAAAGCACTTCCCTTATACTTAAATATAAATTATACTTTAACTTAGCCTTTTGAGTGCTCCCACAACCCCCTATTATTGGATGATGCAAATTTCACTCTTTACACTGTGGAGCTTTCTCCATCCGCTGATATGTGCATTAGACCCAGTGTAATGAGTTTTAATCAATATTTTTGTTGTTTTAACTTTTTGTCCCTGTTACAAGCTGCATTAATTGCTTGGGAGGTTTACTTTTCTATCCCTCTGTGGGGGGGGGGGTTTCTCTGCCCTTCAAACACATTCCTTTTGACTATACGGACAAGGAAAGTTAGTGTAAGTTTAGTTCTATTCAGATGCATATCTCCACTCTATTGTAATGCTCTTAATTCTCCTAACTCATCCAGCCTTTTATCCCTTTCATTGTCAGTTTTGACAAAATCGACTAAAAGAAAATCCCATAATGCAGCTCTCCTTCTACAAGACTTAGACTAGGAGCATGTGCTTTCTAATCGGCACATGCACAAAATAAAGAATTGTAAACGTGCTCTGTGTTCTTCGTCAGGATTTTTCTATGTGCGCATCATTGGCTTGTAGAAACATGGTGCCCACAACACTCAAGTTACAAGGAAAACCTGTACAAGTGCACTGCAAGTGAAATATACAGTATTAAAAAAAAAAAGTCATTTGCTACAGCAAGAGGGGCTTAAATATCAGCATCTTGAGCTGAGAGATATATTTCACTGCCTTTTGTGAGATTTTGAGTTTATTTACAAAATGAAATGTTTATGCAGTTAATAAAGTCTTTAATCACAGTTAAGTCTTTCCTTGACAAGAAAATACAGCTTCAGTTTACCAAAAGGTAAGCATTGATTTGGTTTTGTAATTTTACAATCTTCTGTTTTATATAAAAAAAATGACATTTCTTAAAGGGGTGGTTCACCTTTAAGGTAAATTGTAGGGGCCGATTCATCAAGAGTCGAATATCGAGGGTTAATTAACCCTCGATATTCGACTGGGAACTAAAATCGTTCGACTTCGAATATCGAAGTCGAACGATTTTGCGCAAATCCTGCGATCGATCGATCGAAGGATTTTTCGTTCGATCGAACGATTAAATCCTTCGAATCGAACGATTCGAAGGATTTTAATCCAACGATCGAAGGAAAATCCTTCGATCAAAAAATCACAGGCAAGCCTATGGGGACCTTCCCCATAGGCTAACATTGACTTCGGTAGGTTTTATCTACCGAAGTAGGTGGTCGAAGTATTTTTTAAAGAGACAGTACTTCGATTATCGAATGGTCGAATAGTCGAACGATTTTTACTTCGAATCGTTCGAATTCGATCGAATTTAACCAATTCGATGGTCGAAGTACCCAAAAAATACTTCGAAATTCGAAGGTTTTTACATTCGAATTCTTCACTCGAATTTTGTAAATCTGCCCCGTAGTGTGTTGCAAAATGGCCAATTCTAAGCAACTCTTCAATTGATTTTGATTATTTATTTTTTATAGTTATTTGGCTTGTATTCTGACTCTTTGCAGCTTTCAAATGGGCGTCGCTGACCCCTTATAAAAAACAAATGCTCTGTAAGGCTACAAATGTATTGTTACTTTTTATTACTCATCTTTCTATTCAGGCTTCTCTCCTATCCATATTCCAGTCTCTTATTCATGGTTGCTATAGGAATTCGTACCCTAGCAACTGGAGAGCAAACTGGAGAGCTGCTGAATAAAAAGCTTAACTCAAAAACCACAAATAATAAATAATTAAAACCAATTGCAAATTGTCTCAGAATATCACTCTCTACATCAGTGATCCCCAACCAGTAGCTCGTGAGCAACATGTTGCTCTCCAACCCCTTGGATGTTGCTCCCAGTGGCCTCACAGCAGGTGCTTATTTTTGAATTCCAGGCTTGGAGGCAAGTTTTAGTTGCATAAAAACCATGTGTACTACCAAACAGAGCCTCAATGTAGGTTGACAATCCACATAAGGGCTACCAAATGGCCAATCACAGCACTTATTTGGCACCCCAAGAACATTTTTCATGCTAGTGTTGCTCCCCAACTCCTTTTTCTTCTGAATGTTGCTCATGGGTTCAAAAGGTTGGGGATCCCTGCTCTACATCATACTAAAAGTTCTCAAAGTTATTTAAGGGTTGTATTAAATCCTTTCCCTGCTAGAATAATTTCCTACTTAATTTGATTTAACATTTTGCACTCTAACTTTATAGGCATTTGTGGGGGTAGGGTGGTTGCTTTGAATTTACCTAGGTATACAGGTATGGGACCTGTTATCTAGAATGCTTGGGACCTGGGGTTTTCCAGATAATGGATTTATCCATAATTTAGATCTTCATACCTTAAGTCTACCAGTAAATTGTGTAAATATTAAACAAACCCAACAGGCTGGTTTTGCCTCCAATAAGGATTAAATATATCTTAGCTTTGATCAAGTACAAGGTACAGTTTTATTAATACAGAGAAAAAGGAAATAATTTTTCTATCTTTGAATTATTTGGATAAAATGGAGTCTATGAGAGACGGCTTTTCTGTAATTCAGAGCTTTCTGGATAACGGGTTTCCGGATAACGGAAACCAAACACATAATATATTGTTTTTTAAGACCACTTTAGATATCAAATTCTTTTGGAATTCTTCTGCTGTAATTCGGCTCTGTAGCAAGATAAAGGCTTATATATCTGCAAAGCCTCGTGTCTTCCAAGCATGCATATACCAAATATGTATTATTGTATTGAGATTGTCTTGTATAGGTCAAAACCACTGCTACACTGCTAAATTTTCAAAGCACCATTACAGATATCCACATATTTTATGGCAAAAATCCCACTAATCCTAAATGGGTAAATTCTACTGCCAAATTGCAAATCTTTACTGAGGTAAGCTGTGTTGCTGACATTTCTGAAAATGGCTCAAAAGCATGCTCTCATCTCCTACATAAAATTAGAAACCAACACAAGTCATTGTAAATATGAAAGTCAGGGGTTTACTAAACAGTTTGCTGTTAACCCCTATGCAAATTTGGTATCCTTATCTGGCATGTAGAGAACCAAATATATACCAACATACTGCAAAAAAGTATGCAGACCCCAGGAAACTATATATTTATGGAGAATACACCCTTTGGAATCAAAAATGCCTTTCTACTCCAGAGTACCAAACTGTAAAGATTTAAAGTTAGCGATTTTTATCAAGTTTTTTTAAAATCTACTTAAAGCATCCATTTTGCAGCATTGTAGACAGAAATTTAAAAGAAAAAAATTGCATTGATATTGCAGAGAAATGAAACTGCACAGTACATTGTATATTTCACAGTAGTAGCATCATTATTTGGTAGCAAATCTGGCAAGTGATTTATGAGTACCCCTCCCTCACTTTGTTCCATGTTGTAGTGATGGACTTTGGTCCACCACAGGTAGCAGAGGGCCTTCCATTTAATAGTAATCCAAAAATAAAATGACAGGTTAATATTTGTTTTGCCAAATGAATTAAAGGAGTTGCTCATCTTTGAGGTAACTTTTAGTATTACATAGACACCGCTATTCGGAGACGATTTGCAATTGGTTTTCATTTATTAATTATTAGTAGCGTTTGTTATTTAGCTTTTTATTCAGCAGCTCTGCACTTTACAATTGCAGCAATCTGTTTGCTAGGGGCCAAATTACCCTAGCAACCATGCACCAATTTAAATAAGAGACTGGAATATGAATAGGAGAGGGCCTGTATAGAAAAATGAGTAATAAAAAGTATTCATAACAATAAGTGTGGGCTCTGTACGAACTAATAGCAAAGCGCCAGAATCTTTAACTGATTTTAAAGATAAATAGGTAACACAGGACAAGCTGTACGTGGTACAGGTATAAGATCCCTTATCCGGAAACCCGATATCCAGAAAGCTCCGTATTCCGGAATCCCCATAGACTCCATTTTATCCAAATGTTTTAAAATTTCCTTTTTCTCAGTAATAATAAAACAGTAGCTTGTACTTGATCCCAACTAAGATATAATTAATCCTTATTGGAAGAAAAAACAGCCTATTGGGTTTATTTAATGTTTAAAAACATTTCTAGTAGACTTAAAGGGATACTGTCATGGGAAAAAAAAATTTTCAAAATAAATCAGTTAATAGTGCTGCTCCAGCAGAATTCTGTACTGAAATCCATTTCTCAAAAGAGCAAACAGATTTTTTTATATTCAATTTGAAATCTGACACGGGGCTAGACATATTGTCAATTTCCCAGCTGCCCCAAGTCATGTGACTTGAGCTCTGATAAACTTCAATCACTGCTGTACTGCAAGTTAGAGTGATATTCCCCCCCCTCCCTTCCCCCCCCCAGCAGCCAAACAAAAGAACAATGGGAAGGTAACCAGATAGCAGCTCCCTAAAACAAGATAACAGCTGCCTGGTAGATCAACACTCAATAGTAAAAACCCATGTCCCACTGAGACACATTGTTATATTGAGAAGGAAAAACAGCAGCCTGACAGAAAGCATTTCTCTCCTAAAATGCAGGCACAAGTCACATGACCAGGGGCAGCTGGGAAATTGACAAAATGTCTAGCCCCATGTCAGATTTCAAAATTGAATATAAAAAAAATCTGTTTGCTCTTTTGAGAAATGGATTTCAGTGCAGAATTCTGCTGGAGTAGCACTATTAACTGATGTGTTTTGAAAAAAAACATGTTTTCCGATGACAGGATCCCTTTAAGGCATTGAGACCCAAATTATGGAAAGATCCGTTATCCGGAAAACCCCAGGTCCCGAGCATTCTGGATAACAGGTCCCATACCTGTATATAACTTCAACTTCTGATAGACAAGAGAGGGTGTTTTAAAAATGGAAATCTAATGGGTACTGAAATTGGTGGACTGCAGAATGTAGAATGTTTTAATAACTAGTGTAGTATCATCATTTTACAAGGTATAGCTTTGTTTTTTGTTAATTGTTTCAACATATATGAAGATCTCCAGAACGAACTATCTGTAAAAAGGGCATGAAGCAGTGTTTACATATGTGGCAGTAGCCAGACTTGTATTATATCATGTTCATATGCAATGTACCATAAGCATAGAATGTATTATGTCTCTCTTCTGGAAAAATCAATACATAATACTAATTTTAAGTTACAAAAAAAAAAATAAGTGTGTAGCCTTACAAAGCATTTGTTTTTAGATGGTTGAGCGACCCCCATTTCAGAGCTGCAAAGAGAAGAAGCAAATATTTTTTTAAAAAATAAAATGACCACATGAAAAGTTGCTTAGAATTGGCATTTTTATAACATTCTAAAAGGTGAACCGCCCCTTTAAGACACCTTTGTTATTTATTTGTAACAAAATACCATCTCTTGTCATGTGCTTTAGGGAAAATGATACTTTACGGTGTCAGCTTGAGCAGGTATTACAAAAAGTGTCTCCACAAGAACAACACCAGGAGGATGTAAAATCTTTAAGAGCTGAACTGGAAGAGAAGACGGTAACGTATACAATTTGCAACTATGTTACATTGCTTGGTAACGGCAATTGTATTTTTTTTATTACATATATATATATGTGTGTGTTTAAAGCATAAGATTTATTGGGACGATCAAAGTTTCGATCTACATCACAGACCTTTGACAAATGTCTGAAATGTAAACTGAAATGTTGCTCTTCCCAATAATTCTTTATTTTCTACAAATTCTGTGCTGGACCATTCTGCTTGCTATTGTTGGACTACAACTCGGCTTCCAGGTACTTGCTGCATTGGAGAGTGCTTCCTTCGACCATGGTATATATATAAGTATATTTTTTTCAATAAAATAAAGGAACGTATAGTTATTTTTGCCAACTACTACTAAACTCCAGATATTTGAAGTTCCATGACTCATACCTTGTGCCGTCTGCAGATATGGTCATCAAACTCCTCTATGACTGCTAATATCCTTAGATTTTACAATATTGTAAAATATAAGGATTTTATAGGTCCCAGAGGAATTCTTTGATCATATAAAACCAGAGCCCAACTGCCTTCAAGGTGACTTTAACATCCTCATTTTACAATCAACAGTACATTATTTATTGTCATACACAAGTTTCAGTGAGTTATGACAGAAATTGCATCAGTAATCACTGATTATACCGATTACAGCACTGTTTAGCCTTGTGCCTATATACGGTGAAGGAACTCCTTGGTGATGTCTAATAATCTAATATTTTACAATAGAGGGTGCTTTATTACTACATAATAATACACGAGCCATGAATATCCTGTAAATATATCACTGAACACCCTTTATAAGGATATCATCAGTTATAATCTGACCTTATTGATGTAATTTCTGTCACATGTGTATTATAATAAATTAAGTATGCCCTGTTGCAAAATATGAGGATATTAGGGGGCAGATTTACTTAGGGTCGAATATCGAGGGTTAATTAACCCTCGATATTCGACTATCGAAGTTAAATCCTTCGACGTTGAAGGATTTACCGCAAAATCAAAGGAAAAATAGTTTGATCGAACGATTAAATCCTTCAAATTGAACGATTCGAAGGATTTTAATCCATCGATCAAATGATTTTTCTTCGACCAAAAAAAGCTTAGAAAGCCTATGGGGACCTTCCCCATAGGCTAACATTGAGGTTCGGTAGGTTTTAGGTGGCGAAGTAGGGGGTCGAAGTTTTTTTTTTAAAGAGACAGTACTTTGACTATTGAATGTCGAATAGTCAAACGATTTTTAGTTCAAATCGTTCGATTCGAAGTCGTGGTCGAAGGTCGAAATAGCCAAAAAAAAAACATTTGAAATTCGAAGTTTTTTTTGTTCTATTCCTTCACTCGAGCTAAGTAAATGTGCCCCTAGAAGTCACCTCGGAGTTCCATAAACCTGTATAAGAATACATGGAATTCTCAGTAACTTATAATATCCTTATATTTTACATGAGGTTGTACTTACTGATTTAATTTGTCATATGACTTACTGGAAGCTGTGTATTATAATAAATAAATAAACATTTTATATTACAATAACCATATAATATACATTTGTACTTTTTTCCATTTATAGTATTCTCTCAAGATTTATCAGCAGACAGAAATTGAATACACACGTGTTAAAGAGGAGTGTGATAAAAGTAATACAGCGTAAGTATCATGTAGTTTAAGTGGAAAATATAACTTAGTCTTTATATATATATATATATATATATATATATATATATATATCTATCTATATATCTATCTATATCTATATATCGAGAGAGAGAGAGAGAAAGAGAGAGAGATGCACACAAACAGAAAATAGTAGCGCACTCCTGGGATTTCTTCGATGACAAATTTGTTAATACATCGTTACAGTAATCAATAAACAAATAAATTAATTTGTCATCGAAGAAATCCCAGGAGTGCGCTACTATTTTCCGTTTGTATCTACTATTTCCCAGGAGCAGCACCCGGGTGTATGAGAGGAATTGCCAAGAGGAGTGCGGATCATTGAGACTGTATATATGCATGTATGTGTGTGTGTGTGTACACACCACACACACCACACACACACACACACACACACACACACACACACACACACACACACACACACACACACACACACACACACACACACACACACACACACACACACACACACACACACACACACACACACACACACACACACACACACACACACACACACACACACACGTTTCCTTTTCATCTGTACAGAAAAATACCATAAACCTATATCATACTCTATTAAACTACATACTATAATACTTTTCTAAATACATTTCAACATTGAAATTGTCACACTGACTTATTGAAACATGTATATTGACACAAATTGGTGGGCATATATCAAGTGAATAACCACAATAAATTCTTTGTCTTATACAGCAAAAAAAAATTGGAATCAAAGTTAAAGAGGATGGAAGGTAACTGTTGACTTATTTCATAGTTGTCCATAGAAAGCCTCTATCTGTTATGGCTAGAGCCTCTTTATTGTTTTTTGGAACAATGACTCCTTGCTGTTTTGGATGCATCCTTTGGGTTGACCTACTGTTAGGGAGGCGTCTCCATGAACTGTCCAGGTACAGAGTTATTTCTAATCTCTTGTAGGGAGGATATGTGATTTTCTATATAATCAGTGGATAAAGGTTGATGGGTCTAAACAAGTACTAGTTTGTCATTAATGATTATTTATGTAATACTGTTTGGAAATCTGAGTTGAACTTCATGGTACAGAAAGCTTTAATACTAATGCCATATATAATTTAGGGAAATGGCACAAAGTACATTTTGTTGGCTTCCA
This sequence comes from Xenopus laevis, assembly GCF_017654675.1. NCBI lineage: Eukaryota > Metazoa > Chordata > Amphibia > Anura > Pipidae > Xenopus > Xenopus laevis. The sequence goes on from NC_054381.1 coordinate 73,279,481, forward strand.
CAAAACAACACCTAACAAATTCCCTTCTATGTGTAAGCATTGGAATTGCTTCAAGTATGTTCAGTTTTTACCAGATATTACATACATGAGGAAATTATCAGTTGTTAATGTTGCCTGCCTGTTGCTTGGACTATAAAATGCTCCAAGTGCCAGCACCATTAATACTTTATATTGCAAATCAAATTTGGTCAGTGGATCCAGCGGATGGATTGTTTCTGTTATACGAATTCACAAAATCCAGGACTTGCCTTTGAATTTGGTGAAATCCCAGCACAATTTTGCAAGATTCAAATTGGAGGATAGTTTTACATTTGATGAATTTTTGTTATAGTGGAACTTTTTGCATTTGGTTTGTCATTCAGTTGCCAGTAGAATTCAGTATTCAGGCAAATCTAGACACTATGGTTTCAGTGTATTACAACTCTTGCTCACCTTAGAATTCACTCATATTTGTAAACCACAGTAATGGTAAAGTAGTTTTCTTAACTTTGCTGGCATTGGGAGTTTCTTAGCCACTACATTTATGCACATGGCTATAATGCAAAAAGAAAGGAATTCAGAAGGTACTTGGTCATAGAACATTGAACTAAAAGTGGCCAACAGAACATTCTTATAATATTGGGACAAATATTCAAAGTACCACAAAAAAACAGTCAAATCTTTGCAGCAAAAATTCTAGAATGTGTTTTGTCTCTTTTCGGTATGCTATAGTTATTATGGTTGAATTTAGGCTGTATGATGTGAGCTGTCATTCTTACTATAATGCATATACCATGTAATGTGAAACTAGCTTTCCTCACAACCCTGACTGCTATTTTCAGTATTTTTACCTGTACTGCCATCTCTTATTGTTAAAGGGGAACTCCAGCTTCCAAACCAAAATTTGATAGAGGCCCACATGACACAGAAACCCCTAATATACCCATCACGGTTACCTGTTTCTTCAAAACGTATGATTAAATGCCATTTTCTATGCTGAAATCCAGTTCTTCTCTTTCTGCATCATTTGAAATCCTGGCAGGGAAGAAGGGACTAAAACAGTGATGTTACAAATTGTAACCACTTCTCCACAGCTTACAGACAGCATGCAGGAACTACATAACTCACAATGCATTGTAGTATGATGTTCCTTTATTGAAATCACATGTTCAGGGAATTCTGTGGTTTGGAGGATGCAGGTTGAGGATAGATGGCTGTTAATACAAAGTAACAGTAGTCGGCCAGCTCAGCAAAGTAGTCCGAAAGATCAGGGGGCTAGGTTTAGGGAACTGTCAGAAACCATTAAAAATCATAAAAAGTCTGTATATTTTTTAATTGATGTATATTGCAAAGTTGCTTGAAATTTACTTCTCAAAAAGCTTAGGTTATGTTTGTGTGAAGTTCCCCTTTAATGTAAAAAATACAGTTAATATTACAGGGATGGTTCACCTTTTAGTTGACTTTTAGTATGTTACAAAATGGCCTATTTTAAGCAAGTTTTTTTTTTTCTATGAATGTTATTTGTGAAATGAAAAAGTTTAAAATACTAACCAGATGTATGTTTTGCCATGGTTATACCTGTAAATGGTAAATTCCATGAAGCCTGCCCCTAATCATTTATTGCTTTAGGTTGTGTATGTGACTGACACAGAGGCCTTACACATGCCCCCCCATAGTGTAACATTAACGCTGCAATGCTTAACCCTTGTTATTAACACAGTAAATATTGTATCTGAAAGTAATACGGACTCCTTTACTTATATCCTTTCATTACTTGAAGAAAAAGTTACTTTAACACATTTCCCTGATTTTACATTTTCCCGGACTTTACATAATTTTTTCCTGGCCCCCTGAAAAACTTAAAATAGGAGTTCTACTGCAGTTTTTATTTACATTTTTTTTTCTGACTCTTTCCAGCTTTCAATTAGGAGTCACTGACCCCATCTAAAAACAAATGCTTTATAAAGCTAACATTTTTTTGTAATTGCTATTTTTTTTATAAATCGTATTTCTTAGGGATGCACCAAATCCACTATTTTGGATTCAGCCGAACCCCCGAATCCTTCCTGAACAATTCAGCCGAACTGAATCCGAACCCTAATTTGTATGTGCAAATTAGTGCTGGGAAGGGGAAAAATATTTTACTTCCTTGTTGTGTGACAAAAAGTCACACTATTTCCCTCCCTGCCCCTAATTTGCATATGCTAATTCGGATATGGTTCAGCTGGGCAGAAGGTGCCTCCCGAATCCTGCTGAAAAAAAGCCGAATCCTGGCTGAATCCCGAACTGAATCCTGGATTTGGTGCATCCCTAGTCTTTCTATTCAGGCCCTCTGTCATATTCCAGTCTCTTATTCAAATAAATGCATGGTTGCTAGGGTAATTAGAAATTGCAAACTGGACAGCTGCTGAATAAAAAAGCTAAATAACTAAAAAAAAAAACCATAAATAATACATGAAAATTGTCTCAGAATATCACTCTACATAATACTTAAAGTTAATTTAAGATGAACAACCCATTTAAGTGATTAGACCCTACGCTGTAATTATAGTTTATTACTTTTTTTATTCATAATTTACTTTTTATATCACAGGCTTCTTTTAAAGTGCTATTGCAATCATTTGTTTTTCTCCAGAGGTCTCTGTAAAGCATTTCCAAGACTTTAAAAAGCTGAAAATGGAAAAGAAGGCTCTTGTAAAAGAACTCAAAAAGATGCAGGTATTAAATCCATAGATATGTTTTCGTTACAAGTAATTAAGAATTATTTTGTATACAAAGGCAGTGGAATCCACATTCAATTTTTATACATTTATGTGGTTGAGCCTAGCCAAGTAAGTTTGCATACTTTTCCTTTTTGTTAAGGCAAGTGGCATTAAACTGAAGCTAAAATCGAGAGTTATAATTTGACTTTTCTTCGCAGAATAAACTCGCGTGTTCCAAAAATGGAAAGCTCAGAAAAGGTAGGCTGTATTTATTATTGAATAGTGTGGCCTTGCTTTGTTTATTGAATGTGGGTATTAAATTGCATTCTTTTTACAGCAACGAAAAATGCGCAGACCCAAATTGTGAATGATGAGCCTGTTGTCAGCGTTGACAAAAGTAAGTTATTTTACACCTGTAAATTTAATGTACATCTGACTGGAGTATGCCTGGAAACTACAATTCCATTATTCACACACATACTGAATCCACCACAAAAATTGTCAGGTTTCGGAGTCAAATGTGAATCTTATTTACTTATGCAAATGAGCAATGGAAAACCAAATGTCCTTCAATTTCCCATTGGTCATATTCATGTTATATTTGGTGTTTGGCTTCAGTTCTGCTATGCAATAGGTTTTGGCCAAATCCTGCAAAAAAACAAAAAAAAAAATACTAGGATCCAACTGAATCCTGAACTGAATCTGGTTATCAGGTCATCCTTAAAGATAATAGTGCCTCTTTTTTTTTTTTTTAATGTAATGGCATAAAGTTTGCAACCTGTGGTTGGTATGAATAGCTACAAATGGCAAGCTTTAGACTATTTATTACATTTCCCCACTACTACTTTAAATCATAGCATTATAGCTCAAACAAAAATGTGTTGTATTTTTTCACTGCAACCTTTTGATATTTTTGATATGAAAAATGAGATCTCCTGACCTCTCAACTTAATTATAAGACAAAACATTAGGATTGCTAGATTCTTCAGCTGCTTATGAATGCCCTTGATAACAAAAAAAGGGTTAGTTTAAACCAACACAGGTTTCTTCTTACAGTTTAGATATTAATTTAAGTTGTTCAACCTAACATTGTTATGACTCTTAGATGTTGTTGCAGCTTAAAAATTCGCCCCAGCGCCATAACCTGCAGCAATCACTCTCCTTTAATCAGTCTACTGCAGATAATTAAAGCAAATCTTTAGTTTGATGTCGTGTTTTAATGCAGTGGGCCAAATTTGACCAGTGTTATTAAAATAGCCCCATTAACAGGTTACATCTGATCTAACAAGCTTAACCACGCCATGAGTGTTTTGGAAAGCCCAGTTTCTATACCACATAATTTGAAGAAGAACACTGATAAACACTTCTGTATCTCAAACTATAAAAAGAAAAGCAAATTTAAGAAAACAAAGGAAGATTTTAGTAATTGGCTACTGTTACCATACATATTTATTGTAATGATAGAAAATGAATTTATTGCAATGACATTTTCCCTTTTAATGTTTTCAAGATTACTGCTTATGCCTTTCTTATTCAAAGAACGCCACAAAAACATAATTTAAGCTTTTTGAAAAATAAACATAGTTCCAAGTAACTTTGCAATATACAAAATCAATTAAAAATATGCAGACTTTTCATGATTTTTAATGATTTCTGACAGTTTCCTAAGCCTAGCCCCCTGCTCTTCTGCTGATCTTTCTGACTACTTTGCTGAGCTGGCTGACTACTGTTACTTTGTATCAACAGCCAGCTGTCCTTAGACTGCATCCTCCAAACCCCACAATTCCCTGCACATGGAATTTCAATAAGGAATGGAACATCATAGTGCAATGAATTTTGGGTTATGTAGTTCCTGCATGTTGTCTGTAAACTGTGCAGTAGTTGTTACAATTTGTAACATTAGTGTTTTAGTCCCTCCTTCCCTGCCTGGATTTCAAATGATGCAGCCTTTTTATCAAATTTTGGTTTGGAAGCTGGCATTCCCCCTTTAAAGATAGCATTAACTTTGAGTGTGTATGTATGTATGTATGTATATATATATATATAATGTGTGTGTGTATGTATGTATGTACGTACGTACGTATACACACACACACACACACACACACACACACACACACACACACACACACACACACACACACACACACACACATATATACACACACACATATATACACACACACATACACATATATACACATATACACACACACATACACATATATACACATATACACACACACATACACATATATACACACACATACACATATATACACACACATATACACATATATACACACACATATACACATATATACACACACATATATATATATAAATATATATATATATATATATATATATACACTAATTGATGATCATTTAACTTCTGTTTGCAATTTAAGGAAAAATTAAGTTTCTTCTGGAAGAGCTTTGGGGATGTATTGACTCTTCACCAAATGAAAGCCAGTTTCATTTTCAGCTGTTGGGTAAGCAAAATAATAGACATTTGTCATCTAGTGGCATATTATGATTTACATTTCCTGTCATTCAAAGACAACATTGATGGCAAGTATGTAAAAAAAAAAGTTGCTTTTTTGGATGTTCTCATACAGCAAGCTGTCCTGTGCCTATTAATCAGTCCTAACCCCCTTACAATGCTTCATGCCAATGTAGCTCTATTTGGCTCACTGATAATGCCCCACAGTCGAGCTTAAAGAATGAAGTCCTCACAGAAGAAAGCTGTGGTTTGGGCACTAATTTAAGACACAAAGGGATGCTGGCTATGGTAAGACATGTCTAATGAACTGAGAGCATCTTAAGACCTATTAATGTCTTGTTAAGGAATATTGTCACATTATAAGACTGGATTTGATTGATCTGTCTCTATCTAAGATAAAATATTTTGGATGTGCCCGTGAGGTTTAATATACGCCAATAATGCCAAAGCTCCAGTATGTGAATAGTGTGAAATATGCACTCCCATAGAGCTGAAGTGATTGTGTAAAAAAAAAGTCTTTAGTTCCTCACATTTTAATGCAATATTTTTGTTTAACCCACTGAATTAAAGATGAAAGTCTGCAGTTCAACTGCATCTGAGTTGTTTTAAAATTGTTGGAATGTACAGACCCAAAATTTGAAAAAAAAGTTCTCTGTCCAAAGATTTATGGGCCTAACTGTAGATAGATATGATATAGATAGATATATATATGATCTATGAAAGTCTGACATCTGTTGTGGGCAAGCTATTAAAAAGGTTTGTTAAGGGATTACATTCAAGATTATGTTCTGGAGAATATCATTATAAATAGTAATCGGCATGGCTTGAAGGATAGATTGTGGGACAAATGTAAACGCTTTAAATAGGAACCTTGACAGTGGGGTTGCAATACATGTGGTCTGTTTGGATTTTTCCAAAGCTTTTGCTACAGCAATACATAGATTTTTGCTTTTATTAGTAGTAATGATATGTATGTGGACAAGTGGCTTAATGATTGTGTGTGGCCCAAGTAATTATATTCAGTATTTGCCATCCTTGCAGGGGATCTGGACAAACTTGCATGCATTCAATGCAGATGATTCAATGTTGATAAATGTAAGGCTATGTAAGTTTATACGTTTGGGAAAATTATGCAAGCCACTTAAACCTTAAATGGGTTTCAGTTGTGAGGAAAATATTGATTTTAGTAAATATGAGATGTGTAGTGAAAATACACCTGGCAAATAGAGGTGAACTTTGGTAAATATGTCCCAAGTTGTGTCTGCCTCATCTCCTTCATTTATTTGTATAGTGACAATAAAAAAATGGTTGTGTATTATCTTTTGTACAAGTCGAAAGGGATATAACATGGATGGCCCCCCTTTTAAAGCCACTACAGGTTTAACCAGCAGGAGGTGTGGGCTAAACATCTAAGGGGTGTTTTAAGAAAGTTAGTAGCAGGTGAAGGGATGTGTAAGCGGATTTCTATTCACCTGCTGAATTCCCCAAGATCAGCTTGCTAGTTCTCAATTTCACACTCTTAAAACGGTTCTTTATATCACAGCTGCAGAGAAATCATCTCAGCTTGGTGTCTGGGATAAAATGAGAACTGAGTGTGTCCTTTCATTCTCCTATAGGAAATGGTCATTCTGTGAGTGACAAGCAGAACTCCACAGTAGCAGCTCAAGTCCCTCCTCTGTCTCTTGTTATCAGCAGCGCCACTTTAATGTACGAGTGGGACCAGGGCAAAGATCTCATTGATCCCCAACAACGACCCCAAGATATTTTGTAAAAGGACAATCCTCAAGCTGGAGAACTTGAATATATTTATCAAACATTCCAACTGATGTAACAGAGTGGAAGATGCTGCTGCAGAGTTCTACTTGTTTAGTTGTGTTCTAAAATAATATGCTAAAACAAGACTTCTTTTGTCTGATGTCACCATTAGTTTTTAAGCATCTAAATTTCTTATCCCTTTGAACCCCTGCAAAAAGTTTCTGGCATGCTTCATCCTGTTGAGTTGAGGAAAATAACCTGCTCTCCACAACCAGACACCCTAATCTTTCCTTCTAAGGATGTTAATGACAACAGTGTTTTAATTCTCATTAAAGAATTTCCAACTTGCCTATTTCATATGAAACTTGATCACTCTGCCCTCTTTCTGCCCAGATCCTACATTTGATTAGAAATGCTAGTGGAATAATATGAATCTAGTATGAGCTATTTTCCCACTATTTGGCTGATTGGTGATATAAAAAAGCAGGGTTATTTGTTCAACTTTATAGTAAACTGGGGAAAGATATATAAAATCATGCTTACCCCCAACCTATACCTAGCAACCAAAATATTTTTTTTCTTTTCAGGCACTTTACTATCAATCTTCCATTTTAATTCCTAAACTTTCTCATTTGATAGTGTAAACACTCCCTAGCAACCAGATAAATTTAAGCTCCAGCATTCAGAATAAACTGCCGAATGGGAGATTTTCTTAGACTTCTGCTGTTTACACCATACTAAAATCTAATTTTAAAGGGGAAATCTGCCCAATAATGTTTTTGTGTAATGAAAGAAAACACCAAATCGCACAACCAGAGACTTGGGCATTGTGTAAAGGAGCATCTTCACAGTGTTTGGGCTAAGATCTCCCAAGTCCAGATGGGTTGATGATCAGTACACTTCCCAGGGCAGGGGATTTTGGCAAGAACAGGAAACTAGATGATATCGACCATGGTGAAGAGGTTCAGTAATGATGGGGGTCGATTACAGAGCTGGTTTAAATCTTACTAAGGATGATCTTTACCTTTTTTTGTACTTTAATGCTCCTTTAGGCAATGATTAGAAAGAAAATCTGCTAGGAACTGTGAAACCCTAAATTATATTTAGGCTTGTTGTGGCACCTATGCCTTACTCAATAGGACAGTTCATCATCTTTAAATAGTTTCAGTATATCATAAGTATATGATACATCCCATATTTTTTGTTAACAGATGAACATCTTCACATCGCTCAAGAGCTGAAGGCCACTGACCGTAAGTTTTCACATGTGGGGGAAAAAAACAAAAACTTTTGTGTTGATAATAAAGAATGTGAATCCTGTTGTAAAATCGGAGGATATTAAAAGTCACGTTTAAGTCCCATTAACTGTATAAAATCACTTGGCCGTTAGATGGCCATACATGTAGAGATCTGCTTGTTTGGCATCTCTCCCCGATATGCCCACATTGAGGGGGGCGATATCGGGATGATCTGATCGTGGGCCCTAGGGCCCAACGATTGGATCATAATACGTGCGGACGGTCAACAAACGGTTGCAGCCCCGATCCGAGTCAGCCACACATTCCAGTATTTAGATGATCGCTTGTACCATATTGTTTCATGTAAAACATGGTTGTCTAGGTTGCCATGATCAGTTTTTTTTAGCCACAGACCAGTTTGGCAGATCTTAAGGGAATTGGGGGCAAGTTGCATGTCGTACAACTTTATAGTTTTCAAAGGCCTCCCAAACTGGGTGATAGGAAGCATGAGCAGACCAAATTTCCTGTCTCTTGATACTGATGAATTTGACACAACTGCCTTATGTGCCCCCACATGAAGTTATTTCTTTGTGGCCATGTGTGCTATCTTCATACGAATTATTTGTTGTTTGTGCTGGTCTTAAAATTTTTTTGCACACGAGTCCATGGCTTAAAGTAGTGCTGTCCAACTTCTGTGGTACTGAGGGCCAGAATTTTTCTGGCCTACACGGTGGTGGGCGTATGGCGCGGAGGGGAAGCATAGGGCAGGCAGGGTATGGCGCGGAGGGGGAGCATAGGGCTGGTAGGGTATGGCGCGGAGGGGGAGCATAGGGCAGGCAGAGTATGGCGCGTAGGGGGAGCATAGGGCAAGCAGAGTATGGCGCGTAGGGGGAGCATAGGGCAGGCAGAGTATGGCGCGTAGGGGGAGCATAGGGCGCGCAGAGGGGGAGCATAGGGCAGGCAGAGTATGGCGCGGAGGGGGAGCATAGGGCAGGCAGAGTATGGCGCGGAGGGGGAGCATAGGGCAGGCAGAGTATGGCACGGAGGGGGACCATAGGGCAGGCAGAGCAGGAGACTCAGAGTGAAACCTATCAGGACCACTCTTTAGGGGTGTGAATAATAGAGGTGTCACAGGTGTGTACAGTAACACCAAAAATTCAACTTTTTTTAAAGTAATGAAACTATAATGTACTGTTGCCCTTCACTGGTAAAACTGGTGTGTTTGCTTCAGAAAGATATCTATATTTTATAAAAACAAAGTGCTGGCAGACAGCCATTCATTTTGAATAAAGGTGAAAAGGCATATAGTTATAGTAGATAACTGAGAAGATATAATACAGTGGGTTTCTGCTCATCTGTTGTACCAGTGCAGGGCAGCACTACATTGTTTTTACACCTTTGTATTTTCTCATTTTAATATTAGCTAGTACATTTACAGTTTAAATAAATTCAGCCTTTTAAACTTTAAACAATTATTTTATATTTAAAGTGTATTTAACCCACAGTTTTTTTCACTATCTGCAATGGAGTGTTTTACTTGTATTTTTTTCATTTTCAGATAAGAATGGAAGAAGAGCTAGAACTCAGAGGAGTTCTGATGAAAATAAAATTACCCCGAATCACAGCAGCCCTTTTACCATAAATGAGTTGTCGGCAGCCCCAGCAGAATTGCCAGTTATAACGGGATCAAATGAATCTAAAGGCCCAACGATTCCTGAAGAAACTGTAGCAGAATGTAATGGTGACAGTGCCTTCTATGAAGAAAAGACTCCAGATTATTTGGTCCCAGATTTAGCAGACAGCTACTCGCTCAGCACTGATCATGGGAAAATGACCAATGAATTTCTGGAATTGCTTGACTGGGCAAGACCTCTTCCACCTCTGTTGTCACCTATTACATTTTCACCATCAGCATCACAGGTATTAAAGTTGCTGTATAAATGATTTCCACATATTAGAGGAGCATATTATTATTATTTTTTTTACACCACTGTAGAATGAATCGTTTTTGCCTGTCTAACCGAGCTCTTTCTTCCACAGAGATTATTCATCAAGTTAGCCTAAATTTGACAGAGCAGCCAAATGTAAACCACGCGTTTCAGCAGAGTCAGTCAATTTACATATCTGGTTCAATCATTTTAGCAATAGTTGCTATGCTTTGAAAGATCCATCTACTTTAATGTGGTGTGCAGCTTACTGGATCACACTGCACACACTGAGTTGTTGTTAGACCTTCTGCTATTGTTCACTGACATAAAGGCATTTATTTGCAGTGATGACAGGAAGCCTCTTTAGTTTATGCTCCCAGGCATTGGAGAGGTTTCAAAAATCACAGGTTTAAGGGATTAAGTTAACAAAAATCAAATAACACCATTTAAATTAATTGTTCTTAACATAATGTAAAGGTCTATTGACAAATTTGTAATATATGTAACATTTTAATTTTAGTTCCCTTCTAAAACCTGATAATCTGAAATTTTTTTTTTTTTTAGGATACGTTGTTTGGAGAATACACAGATTCTAGTTATGAGGAGGAAGGAGGCAGTACAGAAGGATCTTTTTTAAGAAGCAAAATGGAATATCTTAATTCAAGTGCAAACCAAATTTGCTCTAAAGAACAAACAAACTTAATTGATGTTTGTGAAAGAGTGAATGAAAGTAACTATTTTTTGAAGAGGAGGAGAAAAGCTCATTTAGACTTTCCCAAGCAAATTAGCAAAAATATAGAAAAAGATGCATGCCCTAGCTTTAGCCATGAACCCATAGAAACTACAGGACTGAATGATGAGCAAAAAGTATTGACTGATAACTTTCCTTCAGTCTTGCCTATTACTCGTAGAGAAGATTTGACTATGGAATCCATCGAAGATATAGTGTCTGGGAAAACAATTGATTTAAATGACTGCAATGATGCATTTCCATCCAAAATCTCTACTAGTGACTCTTCTCCTGCTGATTCTGAAATTGTTACAGTAAGTAGTACAGCTACAAATACAAGGGAAAGTCATTTAGACCGCTCTGAAAGTTATTTAGACAAAGCTATGACTCAAAGGACAGATGCAGAAGTCTGTTCTTTGTCAGAACGTCTTCAAACTAAAGAAAATACAAAAATATTTTGTCAGGAACATGAATTTGAAGATGTCTCCTGTCCACAACAAGGTATTTTGCTTTGTGATACAGAAGAGAAGATGAATGGACCAGTTCACACAGAAACATCTATGGCTATCAGCTCTCATTCTACTGCATCTCCTTTTCAAGAAACTGTTACAACTGTGCCACATAACAGTTTTTCCTGCTTTCAGAATAACCTCAATCAAGACAAATCAGCAGTCAAACAACATGGTTTAATTACACCAGAAAATAACTCTGGTAAGTGCCAGGAAACTTCAGCAACGGCAGAGGAGCAGGGAAGTTTAGAGAAAGAACAAGTGCTTGTTATAGGACCCTCTTCCAAAGAAAATATGGCGCCATCTTGTAGTGACATTTTTTTGAGTGAGTGTGTCCATTCAGATAACGAGCAAGTTCAACAGTCGCAGACATTTATTTCAGAATCTGATGCAAACAACAAGTGTAGAACCACAAGTATTAAAGAACTTGAAGTGTCCATTGTTGTTACCTCTAGCGGAGAGGAACAAGAACCAAATCCAAGTCATAATCAGCCTAAAAAAAGTTGTGACACTGAGAACAGTACATCAACAATATCAACAATATATTTTTCAGAAGATCAGAGCTATGATTTAAATAAATCTGAAAATGAAAAAACTCAGGAAAGAGAGAAAAGTGCTGACAAAGTTTCTGCGTGTTGCCAAAATGGCAGCGATATACCTGTTTCAAGTATGCAAAATCTTTCTGATCAGGATCGTGACCATAATCAAGTAACAGAGACTGTGAAAGCAACTGATAGAAGAGGTACTGACAAAATAAAGAAAACCCTAGAAAGTAGCACCAATTTGCTATCTATTGATACGTCATTGACCGAGTTCAAGGGGAGTACAAAAGAAAGCAAAATAAATGACCAAGAATCAAAATTAGCAAATAACTATGAACAATCGTATGAAGACATCTCAAAGAAGCTAACTAATTCTAAATTTGAAGGAGAAAAAAATGAAAGTCAAAATCTAGTTGGCATTGATTCAGGAAAAATTTCTTCATTTTTGCATAGCATAGAATCTCATGTAGAACCAGGTAATGAAGTTTCACCAGAGTCTTACCATCAGCTACTCTCAAAAACCAGTAACCTTTCTTTACAAGACTCTGTTATGGCTTCTCCCCTTAAGGAAATAAACACAAAAAGCTTACAAGCAGCTTCTCTGCAGGGAGTACAAAATTCTGGAAACAGTTCAGCACAAAACAATGACTTAAGTCTCTTTGGAATAAAGGAAACTTATCGCAATGCTAGACTAAGCAAAGGCTGCTTAGATAGTGATGACTCTGAAGATGATTTTCCTGTGCGTAAAGTTAGCTATTTAAAATCTTCAACAAATAATTTTGTAAAATCAATTATGAAAGGTACGTCTGGTGACAGCTTTTTAAACATTGAAAATGCTAATGACAATACTAGTCAGCTGGCTGCTGATGACTTAACAGATAGATCTGTAGAGGCTGAAGTAAAGCATAGCACAAAAGACGCAATTGTTAAACGAGTAACAGACATAAATTCTGATGAGCAAAATAATAGAACAGTAGACCTATTAAAGGGCAATTCAAATTCTGCTGAAATGCATAATGATCCATTGAAAAATACAAATGCAATAAATTGTGTTACTGTTGAAAAAGAGCTTAACTCGAATCATGATAACCCTGACATAGGAAATGAAAAGTCTTTCAAAGACCAAGAAAGTCAAGACGTTGCCATTTCTGATAAAAATGTTCAGAAATCAGAAATGCATAATGCAGAGGATCAGAGCGCTCAAAATGACAACCAACCACCTAGCAGAAGTAGAGTTCCTGGTAAAAACCTCATATGGAACTTTGAAAGATTGGACGATTTTCCTGATCCTGGAGTTAAAAAATATAAAATATCTTTAGAAAAGAAGCCTGGAAAAAATATATCAGCTTCTAAAATCCTTAAAGGGACTAGTAATCCTGTAAATAGTTCATCTGGTACTGAATCAAGGAGAGAAACCCATAACATTTCTCAAGTAAGAGCACTTTCATTAAATAATCAGTCAGGACAGACTGTATTGGCAAATGCTGATACTTCTACAAAGACACAGCATTCACCTGAAATCATAAACAAAGTAAGGTCAGAAATGGGTCCTCCACTTCCACCACTATTGGGTCCTTTATTGGCAACCCCACCAAGAACTGTGCGCCCTTTGTCTCCTGTTATGTCATCCTCAAGTCGTTCATCTTTGCCATCTCCCCTTGATGATTTGATTTCTCCATTGCGAGTAACTCCTGTGCCACCAGTGATGTCACCAGTATCAGACCATCAGCAATACAAATCCCCTATGTTTACCACACCCTCCCCTTCAGAGAAAGGTAGTCAAAGAATACTATCTTCGCCTTTGCAGTTTTGTGCAGCAACTCCAAAGCATGCCCTTCCCGTGCCTGGGAGGCTGCCACCTTCTGCAGCTGTAAACTCAACACCCACTGTACAAGAAAACTCTGTTAAGATACTAGACACTATGTACCCTGAATTATCTGCTCGTGCGAGGACATTAAATATTTTAAAAGGCAATGTTCAGTTGAACAGGTGCTTACCTGGAGACTGCAAACCTGTCTCTATTAGCCAGATAAGTGGTTTTAAAACAATTACATCTACTTCAACTGCTTTCATAAAAACTGGGAGCTGCTCAAAAACAAGCAATGACAAAGATGGGCAAAAAGATGGCAGAACTAATCAGTCTTCCAGCAGCTGTTCTGTTTTAATAAATAAAAGGTCATCCGATTATAATACAATGCCAAAAAGTGCCAAAAGATTACGACTGGATAGTGAGTCTCCAGTTGCAGCAAACCTTAAAGCCTGCTTTACTGCTCCTGCAGATAAAAGTTCTGGTATAAAAGAAGAAGCTGAATCTTGCAATGCTGATAATGAGTTAGCAACCGTCCGTGTGATCCCAGCCACTGATGAAGATGATGTAGCAAAGGCTCTTAAGAAAGTAGAGGAACTGTGCTTTGACCTTTTACCTGTAATTATGAGTCATATTTACATAGGGACACTTCCCCAAATTCCTGTTACAAGGAATGAGGAAAAAGAAGTTATCTATGAATTCAGCTCCATCAAAAAAGTAAGTGGTTTTATTCTTTTTGCATAGATACCATGTATAAGAATATTCTATAACTTATGCAAATGTATGTATATATAACTATAGGGAAACAAAATATTCTTGCAGATTTTTAATAGTAGAATCCTTTATGTAGAGCATACTTATTCCACAGTACAGAGGTTGTTCATCATCCATTAGTCCCACTCCAGTGAAGCGTACAGTCTAAGGCCCCTACTATTAGTGCTATGGTCAGATTTAGTAGACGCCAGGGTCTTGTTTTTTGCTTGTATGAGGAAACACACAGAAGAGTGTACCGATACCTTCACATGAAGATGTTGCCCTAATTCACTTTTCCTTAATGTATAGTGTAGTGGGTGGGAGGAGTTAATGAGAAATATCTGGCACTAAATCTACACTTGTTCATATTAAAGTGTTATAATGAAAATTACTGTTATTAATTATTATGAACTATCTTAACGTGAGAAAGTAAGTTGTGCTTAATATAGTAAGTGTATTTTGAGTCTCCTGTTCTTGTCTGTATTTATTTTTATTGGTAAGGTTAGGGTTATTAATGATAATTTGCAAAATAAAAACTTTCCAGTGTATATTTCATGCTTGTTCCCAGAAATATTTTTTTTGTAATTTGTTTTTTTTTTTTTGTGAATTTCAAAAGACTGAATAATAATAATATCTTGTTTGGTTGTTAGAAGGAGCTTTCCAAATCTTCTATCCTCTCCAAATATATTTGCATGCTTTTATCCTATTTGGTCAGACAATACATTGCACCTATCTAATCCAGTCTTAAGCATGGAGAAAATATACCCTGAAGATACAAAGGGTCATTTACTGTTACTCCGGACAGTTGTGCAAGAGCATGTCTTTCAGACAGGTTCTGTTTACACTCTGCACCTCATATCTGATTTAAAAAAATGTGTAGTCTTTATAAACAAGATTATGTACCTACCAGTTTGTGTAGAGGCAGCAAGTAGAAATCTTCAGAGATGACAGCATGGCTTTTTTTTTTTTTTGCTGCACATCCTCCAGCTGTCCACATTCACTTAACATTGCATTAATCCTATAAGTCAGTGCTGTCCAACTTCTGTAGTACCAACGCCCTTAATTTTTTCTTGTGTACATGGTGGAGGGCCGATAATGGAAGCCAGTGGTGACCACTCCCTGTTTTAAAACACACCCACTTTAAACCACACCCATGTTACCACAAGAACTTTTAAGACTATATCCACATTAATGGTGGTAGCACATCATAAAACCAAATGGTTGGTGCTCACTGCAGGATATTATTCGAATTAAGTTTATTAAATCATATGAAGACATACCCTTAAATTCATATGCATCATCCTCCCCTGTGGATAGCACAGCAACCCCCCAGCACATGATTAAACACCTTGGGGACCCCCTAGCAAGTATTTCCAAATGCCGGCAAACCCCCACCAGGTTCACTTTCCATAGTAGGGGAGGCAGAGTTTGTTGCACACAGGTAGCATAGGGCAGGTAGAGTATGGCTCACACAGGTAACATAGGGCAGGCAGAATACAGCAGGAGACAGAGAAACTTATCATGACCTGGTATCCCTTCAGCAGTTTGTCTGAAGTGTGAACAGGTGAACTATGTGGGCAGTTGTAGTCTGGGACTGAGATGTGATAAAGGTATCACAGGTGTTACACAAGGTAAGCAGTCACAGCAGGTAGACTTTTATGCGCCGTCCCACGGGCCGCCAGTTGGACAGCACTACTGCCAATAGTATTAATGACATGAAAATGAGCGATGCAGAGACTGGGCATTGGCAATGCCACACACTCCTTGATGACTATTTCAACCTGCTGCCATACTCAGCGTTAACAGTAGTCCAGGAAGCGGGTTCATACTCCGTAAGGGAAGCCTTATACTGTAAACAGCTACAATTTTGTTAAACTATTGTAATTGTAAAGGTGTACATGTGCAATATTATTACCTTGCCTATTAAACTTAAGTGGTACATGAACCCTAATTAATGTTCCTTTTTTATAAAGTACACTGAGTAAATACATTGTGCTATATCTTTAAATTGTGTCTAAAGGGAAAGGCTGAAGATTTACTTCATGCAATTTTAATGAAGCTGAAGAATGAGAAGGCATCCTTGGATTGCAGTGTTATACAGGCACTCTGTAGAGTTTACACAGGATTATGCCGTCAAATAGGAGATTTGGAAAGGGCTTGTGTTCTCTGTTACAGTATTATTACAGAAGGTAAGATATTCTTAAACCTGAATATTTGTATGAGTTGAATGTTGTGACATTTCCTAAGCATTAATTGACATGCCATTTTTTTATATTTACTGGCTAATTCTCACTGTAACTGTAATATAGTAAATATTTTATGTAACTTTCTTTGTAGCAATGAACGCCATTTGCCGTAACCCTTTTGTCTGACAGGCTTTGCATATACATACATTTAAAACCAACGATCCCAGAAGAATCTGCACTCTCAGGTCTTATATTAAATAAAAACTTGTTTATTTGGAATTGAAGACTAATGTTTCGGCCTACCCTAAGGCCTTTCTCAAAGTAGTTCATTAACAATGAACATGCCTTATATACACAGTCTGGCAGGAAACGGCAGTAGCTATGACTTAGGTATTCGTCAGAACAGGGCACCTATCATTAAAGTATGTTGCCATAAATCCATGTTCTATAACGTTTCAATTCCCCCAGAGTTTATATAAAGTCCTTTTAAATATAAATTTCTATTAAATCTAGCAGCAAACTCAAGTTAAAAGCAGGGTTAAAAACAAGATACATAGTAACACTGTTCATTGATAACCATATTGTAACAACTTCTGTGATTAACAACTATGTTCCCAGTGTCACTAATGTAACATTCTTTGAGGCTGTATTGGAACATCAACATAACCGCTTCCTAGTCCCGTTACTGGATTGACCACTGAATCGCTTAATCATTCCCATTCACTCCATAATTCCATAATAGCCCTTCAATTAATTTCCCGGCCATCTTAATGTTACGCTACCGGCTCCCATCTTCTTTGTGTCTCCATCCACACTTCTGCCCCCCTCCTCGGGTGCTGCTCTCTCCATATGCTTATACATTTAAGCCTATGCATTACCTTGTACTCTGCACAATTGACAAAAAAAACTTGTTGGGAACTTTACATGGGACATTCATTTAAAAATTAGCATTTGTGGTTGAACTTTGGCTACAGCAGCTTCACAGTTGATCTCCAGATTTATTTTTTTTCTCTGTCTTCTTAGGGGGACACAGGGAATGATGGGGGTTAAGCTCCACCCTCTAGGAGGCAGGACACTTGATGATAATTAGTTAAGGGGCATGCCATACCTGACTTAACCCCGCACTCTGTGCTCAACAATCAGTTTTTCAAGTGTCCTGCTACCAGGAGGATGGACTTCCCTAGTGGGAAAGACTTCTACGGCCTAATGGCTATAACGACCATCCAGACAGTGCCTGCTTCCTCTGGGTTTGCAGAAGTCTGGCTGTTGTGAATATCAGGTAAGTGACTCGATCTCCCTCAGTGGCCAAATGCTATTGTGGCACAGTCTGTCAGAAAACCCCCCCCCCCTCCAATCTGCTTCGCCCATCCAGACTCACATGAGCAACAAGCCTGCCAGCTCTCTTGCTACGCTCAAATCCCGTGCTTCTCGCCCAGCGCGCCGACTGGGGGGACCCGGTGAGGTTCCCCGGGCGCCACAGCGTGTTGGCACCCGGCACCATTCTGGATCAGTTGGCCCTGGATCAAGACCCCCCGGCTCCTCTATGGCAGTGCAACTCTCGCAATCCCTAGCGTCCCATCAAGGCCTTCCAACCATTGTAGACAACTTAGGAAAGGCACTGGCACGGCTTAACCAAAAACAGACCAGTAAGCGCAAATGCGCAGATGACTCCAAAGGTGACACCTTAGCTCATGCTTCCCCGAATGACTCGGCGGAGCAGGTCTCATCTCAGTCCGAGGGCTAAATACCACTGTTGGATGAATCCTCAGGAGACAGAGGAAAATCAAGACCGTGAGAGAGATCGTGATTCTCAACACAATGTCGATAAAATCATTCAAGGGGTACTTGAAGTACTGAATATTTTGCAAGCTCCAAAGCAAGCAGAATCGTCAAGATTGTTTAAGAGACAACACAAGTCCACAACATCCTTTCCATCGCATGAGCAGTTGACGGATATGATACAAGATGAATGGAACAATCCAGAAAGAAATTTTGAAGCTACAAGGAAGTTTTCAAAGTCTTACCCCTTTCCTAAAGAGTTAGTGGATAAGTGGACTAATCCCCCAGTGGTGGATGCTCCAGTGTCCATACTGTCAAAGTCTACCACTCTACCGATGACTGATGCAGCAGCCTTTAAAGATCTATCAGACAGGCGCCTAGAAGGGTTCCTAAGAGCAATTTACTCTTCCTCCGGTTCGACTCGGAAGACCCTGCCTGGCATCAGCCTGGGTGTCCAGAGCTATTCAGGCATGGGCAGAATCTCTAGTCCGAGACATCCAAGATGGTGTGCCCAGGATTGATCTACTATCTTCTGCACAAACAGTCGTGGAGGTATCGTCTTATTTGTGTGACGCTACTCTTGAAACTTCACAGATTACAGCCCGAATCTCAGCCCTGTCCGTAGTGGGATGCAGGACATTGTGGCTTAAAAACTGACCTGAATTTCAAGAAATCACTAACTTCACTGTCCTTCAAGGGGCAACGTTTGTTCGGTGAGGAACTTGAGTAGATAATTTCACAAGCAACAGGAGGAAAAAGTACTTTTCTTCCTCAAGTGAAGGCCAGATCTTCAGGGACAGCCAGACGTGGGAAAAATTTTTTATGGCCAAATCGCACGCTATGCACACAAAAATAGTCGACCACAACGTTCACACTTTCGTAGCAAGACCCACGATAATGGTCGTGCCCCATGAAAGCCCAACAAAATCTTCAACAAGCCCGCTAGAGACAAATCTACCTCAGCATGACGGGACAGCCCTTCCGGAATCGATGGAGAAGATAGGGGGCAAGTTACTAAGATTCTGGGAGGTGTGGACCCATCACTCCTCAGATGCATGGGTCAGTGAAATAGTTACAGAAGGCTATCGCCTCGACTTCACAATGCTACCCCCCCCCCCCCCGAAAAATTTTCATGTCCAGAGTTCCGTCTCTCCCCAAAAAGGCAAAAGCCTTTCTGCATTGCATTGCCAAAATGAAGCACATAAAACAGGGTTTTACTCCAATCTGTTAATTGTAACAAAGAAGGAGGGATCCTTCAGGCCAGTGTTGGATCTCAAACAACTCAACAAGTTTATCCGGTCCATTAGTTTCAAGATGGAAACACTCCGTTCAGTGATCGAGGAGTGGTACAAGGACCACTCATGATGTCCCTAGACATCAAGGAAGCTTAGCTCCACATACCAATTTATGTCCCTCACCAGAAGTACACTTCTAATTTGTGGTGCTTCCATTTGAACTTTCGTCTTCACCACGGTGTTCACCAAACTCTTGTCGATAACGGCAGTAGCATTACGGTTACAATGAGTGTTGGTGACCCCATATTTGGACGATCTTCTCCTGAAGGCCAGGTCAGAAGAGAAAGCCAAGAGTTTCGGTTGGACCTTCAACTGGTCAAAGTCCAACCTACAGACCAGCCACAAGATGGTATTTCTAGGCTTGGAATTCAACACAATCACACAGTATGTCTTCCACAAGACAAACAACACACAAAATCAGAGATCAAGTACAATCCCGATCTCCCACCAGAGGCCATAGAGGCAGTAGCGTTTGCACAGATTAGACTACGAGCCTTGCAAGCAAACATACTTTCAACTTGGAAAGCAGGCCCCTTGTCTCGAACACTCAACCAATCTCCGACAACAAGGGAGGCTCTTCATCCTGGGCGACCCCGGATTTGAACGTCATCTCCACAGACGTCAGCCTCAAAGGCTGGGGTGCCACGTGGAACAATCTATCTGCATAAGGTCAATGGTCTCTTGAGGAGTCCAAACTTTCCATCAACATACTAGAGTTACGAGCAGTAAAGCTAGCACTAAACCATTGGTCGCACCGCCTGCATGAAAAACCAGTTTGCATCCAGAGCAACAACGTCACCACAGTGGCATACATAAACAGTCAGGGAGGAACGCTCAGCAAAGCAGCACTAACCAGCCCAAATAATATTGGGGTGGGCGGAAGCCAACAGAGTAAGATTTCGGCCATTCATATCTCAGGAGTGTCCAACATAAAAGCAGATTTTCTCTGCCGAAATTGGGTGCATCCGGGCAAATTGGGAGCTTCATCCGGAGGCATTCGCGGAGCTAACCTACCTCTGGGGTCAGCCTCAGATAGATCTGATGGCATCCAGAAACAACTGAAAAGTTCACACATTCTTTGCTCGATCCCGAGACGTACTAGCAGCAGGGCTGGACGCCATGACACAACCATGGACATTCGAATTAGCATACATCTTTCCCCCTCTTCCGATGTTGCCTCAGGCCCTCAAGAAGATCAGACAGTCGGCCATCGCGGTAATTGTGGTAGCTCCCTAATGACCTCGAAGAACATGGTTCTCAGATCTGCAAGAGATGTTGATATCCCAATCCCGGCCTGTTCACTTTGATGGGATGGCTGTTGAGGCATCCATCTGGCGAAGACAAGGGATATACGAAGAGGTCATCTTAACAATGCTAAAAGCACGTAAACCCACTTCTTCCAAATCTTACCACAGAGTGTGGCATTCCTACTACTATTGGTGTACAGAGTTCGATCTGCCCTTTCTAGAACTCAACATTCGCAGAGTGCTATAATTTTTGCAGCGAGGCCTACAGCTAGGTTTAAAGCTCAGCTCCCTAAAAGTACAAGTATCAGCATTGTCTATTCTGTTTCAATGCCGAATAGCAACAGAGGACACCATATAGATTTTTTTTACAAGGAGTAGCACATGCGATTCCTCCATTTCAACCAGTTCTGGGTTGGGACCTTAATCTGGTACTCAAGGCCCTGCTCGACCTGCCATTCGAACCTATGAGTTCATTTTCCGACACCTGGCTCACATACAAGACTGTTTTTGGTGGCAATTTCTACAACTCTGAATTAAGTGCCCTTTCCTGTGAACTATTTCTCGTGTTCCACAAATATAAGGCAGTATTACGAACAGTTCCTTCATTCCTACCCAAAATTGTGTCTGCCTTCCACATCAATCAGTAAATTATAGTACCACCACTATGTCCAGACCGCAGTAATAACAAGAAACGACGTCTCCACAACCTAGACGTTGTCAGAGCACTCGGGTGGTACCTTGAAAAGTCAAAGCCCTTTCGTAAATCTCAATCCCTTTTTGTTCTTCCAACCGGGCCTCGTAAGGGTCTACCAGCATCTAAGACAACCATCTCTAGATGGATCAGGCAGACCATCAGACAAGCTTATCTGTCAAAAGGAAAAACACCACCACAGGGTGTTAAGGCAGATTCCACAAGAGCAACGGGAGCCTCATCAGCATGGTTCAATTCTGGCTCACTGGACAAGAGCTGCAGAGTGGCTACCTAGTCCACTACACATACCTTTACAAAATTCTACAGACTCAACACAACTTCTTCGGCGGAGGACTTCCTCGGCCGTAAGGTGTTGCAGTATGTTTTACATTAATTATGTTCAATTGACTTGTCCCACCCTGCTGTTCTGGGACTGCTTTAAGTCCCCATCATTCCATGTGTCCCCCTAAAATGACAGAGAAAACTGGATTTTTTGATACTCGCTGTTAAATCCGTTTCTCTGTAGTCGAAAGGAGGACACAGGACTTCCCGCCCTAGGACCAGACGGTCGTGTCCAGGATAATCCCTGGCTTTCATACTGTCATAGTTATTCAGTTGTATTCTTGTTACAGAGTTATTTTTGGATAAACTGATTGTTGAGGACAGTGTGCGTGGTTAAGCCAAGTATGGCACGCCCCATAACTAATTATTTTCAAGTGTCCTGCCTCCTGGAGGGTGGCGCTTAACTCCCATTGTTCCCTCTGTCCCCTTTTTACTACAGAGAAACTGATTTAATGGTGAGTATCGAAAAATCCATTTTTTTTTTAATTAACATTACTCAAGAAGACAAAAATGTCTGTGTTTGAATCAGATGTAAAATTAAAGTGTTCCTTATAAAATCATTGACATGAAGGAGCCATGTCTGTTTTCAAGAAAAAAAGAATCTCCTACATGTGTTTTTTCATTCCAAACCTATATAAATAACCGGCCTTCTGCACAACATGTTTGTTTCAATAAATGTACCAAGCTTAGTTAAAGGGGACCTGTCACCCGAAAAAATTATTCCAAATCCTATTTTATCACATTAGTCAAGCAAAATAAACTTTAATTACACTATATAAATTATTTGGATCTTGTTTCCTTCGGTTTGGGAATTCATAATTATAGCAAGCAGGCAGGTGCCATTTTGTGGACACTGTTATTAAGGCAAGCCTTGGATCATCTCAAACTTTTGTTTGTGCACCAGAATGGGGGACCTGATGTCCATCCCCATGCACTGGTTACACAATCAAATGGTAAAGCTAGAGGGGAAATGTGGGGAGTGCAGTGACATCTAGTAAGTGCTGAATGGAAAGTGAAAGTAATTGCCTACCCCGCCTCTATGCCTAAGGCATATAGAGGAGGGGCAGGCAATATTTTATTGACTGCTGAGATTTTTAAATGAGTTTACAACAGCTATGAATGCTTAAATAAAAACTAAATTTGGATTTTATGTTTCATTTGAAAAGGACTCCCAACAAGTGATATCACCCCCTCCCTTTCCCCCAGCAGCAGATCAACAGAATTGTGGGAATGTAACTAAATAACAGCCCCCTTGTAGATATGAGAATAGCATTCATTAGTAAAAATGTTTTCATTGTAAGTAAAAAATAAATATAATCCACCTATATTTATTGTTTTTTTTATTCTTGAAACCTGCTGCTAAAATTTAAGAACTTACTGTGTGCACTCTATTCATTGCCATATTGCATATTTAGTTTTATTAAAATCAGAGGGTAAGTTTATACTCAAGCACTGCCACAATATTGTTCATAGGCCAAACAAAGAAACTTTTATGCTTTAGATGCTTGTGGAGTTATATATGAGTTACAGGTATGGGATTTGTTATCCAGAATAATTCCCTGGTATAAAATGTTTTTCTTCACCCAGTAATTTGAAGCTTTCTGTGGATGATGGGTTTCCGGATATTGGAACCCATACCTGTAGCGACAATGTTTAATATATCAGAGTTTGCCTGTACTGTTAAAGGCTTTGAACAGAACATTTTTATGGGCCTTAGACAAATCAAGTGGTATATTTATAATTACTGCATATCTATTAGTCTAATAATGCAGACCTGTGCATACATTGCATTTATTTTTTTTGTATAGAAATTAAAATGATCGTTTCCTGTACATGACTTGTTTTTGCTAATGTTTTAATAAAAAAGAAAATTGATCTGCTCTTTTGTGTGCTGTGCCTGTTTACAGCATCAGATTTCTGAGGCAAGTTTACTTGATACTGGAAATAAAGGAATGTAATCTATTCTACTGAATGCTGGGGACATAAGGTTTTTGAGTTTGGGGGCTTTTTGTAACACTACTAAAACATTTAAACATTAAAAATAAAATATGGTTGTTTTTCCATCAACAAAGAATTATACTAGCTTAGTTATAAAGTCTGTCTTATTACATAGAGGAAATAATTTAAAGTTAAGTTTGCTTATACAGGTATGAGATCCATTATCCGGAAAACCTTTATCCAGAAAGCTACTAATTACGGAAAGGCCATCTCCCATAGACTCAATATTATCCAAATAATGCAAATTTAAAAAATAATTTCCTTTTTCTCTGTAATAATAAAACAGTACCTTACTTGATCCATACTAAAATATCAAAACCAGCCCATTGGGGTTATGTAATGTCTAAACAATTTTCTAGTAGACAAAGTATGACGATCCAAATTACGGAAATATTCTTTATCTGAAAAAACACCAGGTTTCACGCATTCTACATAAGTTCCCATACATGTAAAGTATTCTATGAAAAATTAACCCATACCCATATAAATATAGCTTTTTGCAAAGTATTCAGTCTTGTTCTTTTCATGCAGATTTCCCAGAGCCTGATAAGCTGATTCTCTTTATAATAAGCTCATGGAGCAATTTATTATCTCTGAATTCTGTGATCAGCAAGGCATTGCAGGCACTTCTTAAGCAACTAGCAAAAGGAGATGTCCGTATTTGTTTGAGTGCTTACCTAAACTGGGAAAAGGTGAGTTCTATTCTAACAAGCAAAAAACACAAAGGTATTCTGTATCTTCAAGTTTCTAATACATGTTTCAATTCTCTTTTCTTTATAGTCTCCTCCTCAAAACACTAGTGTTATTCTGCAAAGTGTCCTGATGGCAATTCAACTCGGTAACAATGTAAAATTTCATCAGAGTGAGCAATTTGGTGAAGATCTAAATGATAAAAATTGGGAGTATGTATTTGCTGTCAATCTCCTATGTTACCACCATAAATGGATATGGACTCATGAAAATGTCATAAGGTATTATTTATAGTCTTAACCCAGTTACCAGCATAGCTGAATTGTCTGGCAGTCACTTTTATTATAGACTGGAGTGATGACAGTCTCTGGAGGATGAGGCCAACTAACACACAGTAGTTAATCTGTGACATGAGAACGTGAATAGGAATTTTGGTGGCATCTTGTGTGATCCTATTTTTTTTTAAAAATTGACATGATTTTATTCTTGATATGCATAGTAAAGGAGAGGAAAAATAAAAAGGAGGGAGGGGTACCACGATGAAGTAGTTAACACTAATAGACACTGCTGGGACTTTATGGGTGTTATGGAAGAAAGAGAACCATTTTTGTTTAATTGAAAAAGATCTGGAGATTTAAAGGACCAGTAACATAAAAATAATAACATAAAAATTTGTTGGTATACATCGAAAAAAAAACTCACCAAGACAAATTAAACTTTACAATCGCAAAGCCTTTATTAAGAAATAACTTACCAAAACTCCGCTACCACTCCTCTTCAGAAAAGGCGACATGGTGACAATCCTTTGTGCGGCGCTCAATTTCTCCTCCCTGGCTATCTCCCATAATCTACTGACAGCATGTAAAGGAGCATGGGCTTGTAGGAGCAACAAGGGAGCGCACTGAGCAGCATGGGGGGCTGCTGTCTGCACTCACGGCTCCCCTGGGCATCAGCTTGCACTAGCTACTACCTCATGTGAAGTGGGAGAAGCGCAGCGCCGAGGCACGGTGACACCAACTAGCCATTGGTCGGGCCAATATATATCTATCTATATCTATCTATATCTATCTATATCTATCTATATCTATCTATATCTATCTATATTATATATATATATATATTATATATTATGTCCAAGGTACCTGCACTCCAACCACTTTGATATTTTCACAGGTGCTTGGTCAAAGTAATACTGTATAGTCATCAAAGGATGGACCAGCACTCCAGTTCTGATAAATAATGGTGCTTTTATTCACATATCATCGTGCGCCCAAATATTCGTGTGTGTCCATGGTTCAGGCAGACAAACTAGTAGTCACAAGCAGGTGTTCTGGCAAGTCACCCATTCTCCAGCCCCTCCAGTGTTTGTATACAATGTGCCATGCCTACCTTTCACATTACTAGAGAATGCAGGTCAATAAAATATTTAGAACAGTTGGGCTGAATTAGAAGAAGGCCTGTAAGAGTTGGCTGTTGGTCAAAAGGAAATTCTTGACCCACACATCACTTTGTAAAGTTTTCCTTGTGTTTAGATTCTTTGTTGACCAAGCTGTAGGTTTTTTAACAATCTGTCTGAATCAGTAGTTGAAAAAAGTATTTCCATTTCTGGTGAACCATCTTAAAACAATTGAACCCCTTTAATCAAAATGTGCCTATTAGACCATTTTCCTCAATGTGCCCTATTTTCTTTTAAATCAGATGTTACCTTTACTTTAATAGCATGTCATAATTTGACACTCTGTATATTTCTTTTATTCACAGAACTACAAAGCTAAGCTAGTAATGCTTTGTGCTGCTTTTTCTTATATTCCAATATTTTATTGAGTTTAACTCATAGCTAAACTGTTAACATCCACTGTTGGTTAACATAAAGCATAATACTGACAATCAAATTAACCATTGAACTATAAAAGTTGTTACAAGTGACATAAGACAGTGGTAACGTTTTAAATGCTTAAAAACGTAGTTTGATAATTTGTACCAAATCTATATTTGATCCAAGGGGACCAAACCAGCAGGTATTTCTGGTGAATATCCAATAAGATGCTAGACATCTTCTCCTAGACCATTATCCAGTCAATTTTACCCTTCGTGACCTCAATAGAGATATGCTTGGTTCTCCAAGCCTTTGCGATTGTTTGTTTTGCAGCTGTCATTATCAACAGGAATAGTTGGAATTGGGTGCTGCTTTTTCTTAAACGTATTCTTTTTACTTGATTATTTGTGTCCCTTGCCAGCCTACTTGCCTTCCTGCACAAACTATCTGTGCTAGCATTGCTTATATGGCTGGCAGGCCAACGGAGGACTAGTAATTGAGTGTAACTTAACTGAGCAATAAAGTTGCTGCTCCAACTTTTTACATGACGCTCATTGACCTCCCTTAATTCTCAGCAATAACTGTGTTATGGGGTCCAGCTTCCTTTTGATGATGTGGTATTATTGGATTAAACCATATTGGAGCCCAGTTTTGCCTAATGAAAGTTTTGGCTGTTATCTAAACATGGAACAATGTTTTTTTTGCTGGCAGTAAGCAAGTAATTGCAACATTAAGGCAGCTCTGTGTAAAGAAGACATGTAGTTTGCATTCCAAAACCAGTAAATGCAATGCTGTCAGTGACTGCATAATTGTACCTTTCAATCAAGGAAAGCATTGTTTTCTTTATTTGGGTAGCAAAGGAAAGCAGACGGCATCACTTATTCATTTTGAATGTTCGAAGATGATCATAAATAGTGCAAGGGATATCAATAGCAAAATGTTACGTTTGTTTTTGATATTTTACCATTATTCTTGTGACGACACACATTGCTATTTGAAGTTTTAATTTTTTTTTTTTTTGAAGCAAACAGCTGTGGCCAGTTCTGGATAAGTGGGTGAAGAGTAAAAAAGGATGTGTAAACATTGCCTTTGTTTCAGATGTCGCTGTTGCTACAGTGCTCCGTCTTGTTGGTAAGATTGTTTTTTTTCTTGTGGACTACAAACCAGAACAGTTCCTTTTATTAAAGGACGAACAGAACTAAAATTAAATAAAATGAATATCATTTATTATACCATTTGTTTGTCTAAACAAAGCCTGTTTTGTTAGGCTAATGTAACATGGGGCTTGGGTATCCCCATGGCCTGTGTACAGAAGCATGGAGTGCAGTTTGATGCAAAAACTTTTTTTTCTTAAGGTGTCAATACATTGAGTTGATAGAATTCTAGCCTCTGTGTACATAGCAAGTTTTATGCACAACATTTATTTATCCTTTCTTACACGTAACCACTTGTCTTTGAAAGGTTGTTTGTGTCAGATGGGATTGAAGGAGGGGTTTACCGCTGCTGTTAAGAATATAAGTGCGGTTATCATTGCATTTATCAAGCATGCAAAAGAGGAGGGTAAGTGCTTTGTATGACGCTATATACATAGTTCCAATTTGAAACATTTGCAATACACATTTATTTACATCATATTTATCTAATCTGGTGGTGAGCTCTAAGTGGTAGGAGCAGGAATGGAAGGTTTTTTGGTTTCTGCTTTTGCCCTGCCAATACATGTGAAGACTTCCACAAAGAAGGCTACAGTAGTGATAATATTCATAGTTCTGTAGATTTTGTGTCCTTGCTTTTACTATGCAACCTTTGAAGTCTAAATCACAATTATCGTTGGAACCTTTTGTTACACCTTGGATTTTTAGACTGAAGAACAATCTTTCAAAGAGAGACTACATGCTTCTTGAGCAAGCCATTTCCCATAAAGAACAAAAACTTTGTTTTTCTGAAAAGCAGCAGATAAATCATAAACTGTTAAATTAGACTTTAGCTACCCTGAATAGAATATGTGGACATTTTTAAATAGTTCATTACTTTGCAATTAGTAACTTTTTAAAATAATTTACTTACTGTAATTATTTTATAGCTTGATTTCTGGTTTGTTAAATCCTTTCCATACATGTCATTTTTGTATTTACTCATATGTTATGCTCTCTATACAGATATGAGTTGGGGTGTTCAGCTAGCTTCTGTATACATGCTCTGTGATGTGGCTCCCTGTGACCCAGGAACAATACACAAGACTTTGGATGTCTGGAAGAAGGCTGCAACCAACAATATTCCTCCTGCTGTCAAAAGTGCCCTGGCCGATGTTGCCTCTCTGGCTGAGGCTGCCTCTCTGGCTGATAAAGAGAGCTAGTCAAGATCTGCACTTCATATGATACCGTTATCCCTGAATTTTAAGGAGGCCTCCAACTTCACCAGCAGCCTCTGTTGTCTGATCCTCATTATGTAGTAAGCGTTGCTGAAGCTGGTACTGTCAGTATCACTTTCATTGAACTGCTCAGTAAATGGAATGTTGGAGCCTTTGATAAAGTCAACTTCAGCTTCATACTCCTCAGTGAGCCAGGAAATACTGCAAGGTTTACTTTGGTATCATTGTTTAGCCAGACATGGCTAGGGCAGCAAATGTTGCATCAGATGATCTGGATTCTTTCTTACCTTCAAGGATAGGTGTATCTTTCAACAAGTGCCTTTTTTTTTTTTTTTAAATTGTTTGCACATTGTGATATATGGGAAATAAGCCATTATCTGTTAGAACTTTATTTTTTTTAAGTTTGTAATTTTATAGCACAACAAAGCACACAACGTCAAACAACAATAATATGTAAATGCCATACTCGGGCATGTAAATGTTTTACAGAAACTTACATTCATTGTAAGGTTAAAATACAGGTTAAATTTTACCGATGCGGAACCAAAGTCATCTTGTATAGACCTGTTTGATAGGTTTGGAAGCAAAGGTATAAGATCTGTTATCTGGTACACTGCTTTTCAGAAAGCTTCAAAACACAGCAATGCCATCTACCATAGTTTGCTATTTAATGTACGATTGATTTGCTTGCTCTATTAATAGCGATGGTGAGAAAATAAAGTAACTTGATGTTAAAGGAATAGTAACAACAACAAAAAAAAAAGTTTTTTTTTCAAGTAATTATTTAGTACCTGCACTGTTAAAACTGATTTGTTTTTTTCAGGATCAGTGCTATAGTTTACATAAACAAGGTGTCATTATAGGAGAAAAGGCACAAGTTAACTAGCAGTTTAGCTCTTTAGAATACAGATTCCAGTAATAGGGTTTAGATTCCTGTGTAAATACTGGGGATGCACCGAATCCAGGATTCGGTTCGGGTTTCGGCCCGGATTCGGCCTTTTTAAGCAGGATTCGGGCGAATCCTGCCTGGCCGAACCGAATCCGACTCCTAATTTGCATATGTAAATTAGGGGTGGAGAGAGAAATCACGTGACTTTTTGTCACAAAACAAGGAAGTAAAAAATGTTTTCCCTTTCCCACCCCTAATTTGCATATGCAAATTAGGTTTCGGATACGGTTCGGTATTCGGCTGAATCTTTCGCAAAGGATTCGGGGGTTCGGCCGTATCCAAAAAAGTGTATTCCCTAGTAAGTACTTAACCCATTGTATCGTACAGACCTTATCTGTTATTTAATGAAACAGTGTAAAAATAAAACTGGGTAAATCAGCTGTGCAAGATAAAAAAAAAATTAACGGATGGCAAATGTAATAACCACAACCAACTTCCTCCTTTGCAGCTCTCTCGCTTCTTAATTAATCAGTAACTTGAATGGGGGCCACATGGGATATAAATGTTCGGCTAGTTGGCTTTTGATCCTTAGCACACAGGTCAGATTAAGAAAAAAAAAACTAAATGAACAGTTATGTCCCATTTGGCCCATCTTCAGGTTATTGACTGGTAACAGGTAAGAGAGCTGCAAAGGAAAAAGTAGTGTTCTGGCTATTACGTTCGATATCTGTTCACTCCAGCCTTTATAGATAACAATTTAGTATAAATAATTTATATTGAAAACATTTTTTTTTTTTTTTCTACCAAGCATCATTTTAACACTGAACAGTTCCTATAACCTGTGCTACTTAGCCCTATTTTAACTTTAATGGCTACGCAGCAGCATATTTATGTAAACTACAGTAGTGTTTCGTTACCATGCACTAGTAAAACTGGTGTGTTTGCTTCAGAATCATTACATTTTAAATACTTTAAAAAATGGCATTTTTTGATGTTACTGTTTCTTTAACAAAAGTAGCAGAATTCCTTGCTGATGGTAAAACAATACTATTGGGTTTTAAAGAAAAAATAACTAGACGATGCTTGACATTATGAAAAGATACCTTATCTGGAAAAACCAGCTCCCAGGCATTACAGATAATAAATTGCCAACCTGTACTTGTAATATCAGGATTTTTTAGATCCTTCTTTGCTAGATTTTAGTAGTATGCATTTTGTACACCAAGTGGAAAAATATAATTGGGCTATGTGTTGTGTTGCCCACTTAAGTAATAGTCCAAGAGCGTCCAATAATATTCATGTTAGCATTTAGTGCTCAAAAATGCTTCTTAATCAAGTGGTTAACATTAATCCATGGCATTAAGGTGGAGTCTATTGATGATGTTTCCCCTGACTCCCTTTTTATAGATTATTAAACACACAATTCCATAGTTATTATAACTCTATATACTAAACTTTTGCAAGATGGGCGAGCTACTGGATTTGCTAAACTAGCAGTTTCTGAAACTGGCAGTAAAAATGTGCCTAAAGACTTAAGCCAATGGCATGCATATCTATTTTGGAGTTTTCCTCACCCTATTTAAACCAAAAATCTACAAATCCTCTGCTGTTGTGCCACTTTGTTAATGGAAATGTAGACGTGGATATAAAACACAGGTGCAGCCTCTATTAATGCAACACTTGCTTGAAAACTATATCAAGATTGATTATGCCAGTGGTTTTAGAACTAAACAATTGAAGAAAAAAACAGTGTGTGCGGATTTTGGAGCATTTTGAGCATGGAATCACATGGTCAGGAAGTCACTATGTGTGCCATTAGCCTAATGGGAAAAACTTTTTCTCAGGAAACATAGGTGACTGGGAAGTTAAAGATATTACATAATGGTATGAATTGGCTTATATGTATATGTTGAATAGCACTTCTAACCTATAATATCTGTCATGTATAGCTGTTTTTCATGCTAATTATCGTAAACGTAGTCACTAATTTAGGTTTTGCCTCTTTTCTACCTACATTATGAAACCACTGAGCGAAGTAATATTTCTTGGCCTTTTCCTTTGAATTATAAAAGTGGCTACTCCGTTATTCTTCTTAAGGCTTTGGCACACAGAGCATTTGGATCTTGGCTTCTTGAAGTAGAGAGCAGAGAACTGCTGGCAGACACTGGTCACTTCCTATTTACTTGAATGGGATTCTTAAAAGTTTATTCTGCATAGGTCTGTCACTTAGCATGCTGAAACATCTTTAATTGTTAATAATCACTTGTACTAGCGACCTGCTCCACCCCTTTCAATTTAAGGGACTGGCTAGGGATCTGCAGCATTATGATTTCTGCTACAAGTAGAAACATTTAATGTATAACACTATATTGGAGATCCCCTGGAGACTGATGACATGGCAGTCACACTTTGCATGCTGTTTTCACGTGTATAGCAGGATCTTACTTCAGTAACAGTGGAAACCAGGCTACTGCTTCATTACCCCATTATAGGTGGTTCACTGTATCATTTGTGAACAACTGGCATTGGGTCCTGGGGATGACCTTTTTAGAGATCTGGTAATCTGAAATCAAAGTTGTTGTTTTTTAAAGGGGAACTATCACAAAAAATAATTTAATATAAGCTTCCACATACTGAAGTAAGAAACTTTCTAAATACAATCAATTCAAAATTCTGCATTTTTCTGAAATCAAGTTTATATTCACTATTCCTCTCTCAGCATCTTTCTCCTCATTCTGTCTTCATGCAGCAGTTGGGTGTCAGATGAATGATCCAATATATCTTATGGGGGGGCTCCCTTTCCTAGCAGATGAATTAGAGCTCACTCAAATAACTGATTCCAGTATAAATCTAAAAAAATAACTGCCTTTTGCACATATTCTGCATGTAGAGACAGGATTTCTGGTGATTTTAATAGTGAGCTCTAATGCATCTTCTAGGCAGAAGGAGCCCCCCTATAAGATATATTGGATCATTCCTCTGACACCCAACTCCTGAATGAAGAGAAACAGATGCTGAGAGAGTAATTGTCAAGATAAACTCGATTATTTCAGAAACAGAACAATTTTGAATAGATTGTATTTAGAAAGTTTATGTCGGTATGCTGAAGCTTATATTACATTTTTATTTTCACAATAGTTCCCCTTTAAGAGCATTGGTTCGTTAATTAGTTTACACCTGTTTTATTACTTTTGCTTAAAACCAGGCATATGCACTTATATTAGTAGTTAATATGCTATTAAATGTCATCTTGAATGGCACTTGTAACGCATATAGGGGCAGACCTTGTATGTGAAGCAGCCTATCCAAGATATATTGCCGGTGGTCAAATGTTCACTTCTTTCTGATGCTACCATGGAAATCTAGTTTATCTGAAGTATGCAAGGCTTAATAGTTTTTTTTAATGTTCTGGGAACAACTCTTCAAACTTTTCTGGGTGTAAATATGTAATGTGGTTTTCTAGAAGCTAGCTTTTTACTTCAACCCATTGGAACCACATGCCAATAGCATAGTTCTCATTGTTTAGTAATTGTTCAGTTAAGCTTCTATAGTTCACAACCTTGCTGTTTTGAAATGTTGTTTCTACTCTTAACATTTAGCATCATTGTAAATATGATCAAGCTTTGAGAAGTGTATAAAAAGCTTGGTGCTAAAGGTGTTCTGTAGGGTTCTTGCTAGTACCACAACCAGTGTTCCTTCTAATTTGTTTTTGCTGTGTGCGCAAAAATATATCTTTAGTGGGCACCTTTTAAAACTGTGTGCATAGAGAAGTTGGTGGGGTCAGTATAAGTACAACATGTTTTTGTGCGAGCCACAATTTGTGTGTGCTTGACTTTAAATTTTCTTAGAGGGGACAATGACTGCAGCCCAAAAGGTCATTTATAAAATGAGAGATTTTAAAGCGAGCATTAAAAAAATTTCCTTCACGTAACTGGATGGAGTGTTTTTCATACAAATGTTTTCAATATTTAACCTGTACTTTCTTGCATTTTGTTGTCGCAGCTTTACCTTAATATGGCACTTTTTTTGTTCTCTATTAACTGTTTATCACTGTTAATTAGGTTTGCATTTGTATAGTAAAAAGAAAAAAAAGTTCATAGAGATAAAGATCCCTGTGAATAATTGTATATTTAAAGATAGCCCTATAATGTGATTCACATTTGATGTTGTTCCACTTTGGTAATTTTACTTTCTGTACATAGATTGTGTAAACTTGAGTAAAAAAACAACTTGCTTTTTTTATTTTAATATGCATCCGAGATGCTTTCTAATAAAACAGGAAAGAGCTTACCTCTCTGGTGTCTGAGTCTGATTTTCATGAAACAATTGTTTTTCTATTACATTGGAAGGATTCTGTCATGGGGATACCTTTTTTTGTTTTTCCAAAACATGGTACGAAGTACTGGTCCAGCAGAATTCTACACTGAAATACATTTTTCAAAAGAGCAACAGATTTTTTTTAAAAAAATGTAATTATGAAATCTGTCATTGGGCTAGACATATTATTCGTTTTCCATGTGCCCTCGGTCATGTGACTTGTGCTCTGATGAACTTCAGTTCCCCCCCACACACACACACTCCCCAGCAGCCAATCAGCAGAACAGTGGGAAGGTTACCAGATAACTCCCTGGTAAATATGAAAAAAGTACTCAACAGTAAAAATCCTTCAGTTACATTGAGTTGGAGAAACCATAGGTTATCTGAAAGTGATTTTATTGTGAAGTTCTGGCTCTTTCTGAAAGCACAGGATCAGGCACAATGACTCGAGATGACTGCATACACACCAGTATTACAGCTAAAAAAAATACACTTGGTTCAGGTATAAAGTTTTATATGGTAGAGTGAATTATTTGTAATGTAAACCGTGTAATTTAGAAATAGAAACCACACCATAAAAATCATGACAGAATCCCTTTAAGAGTAGGGTCACACAAGTGTCTAGCTAATCTTTAGTGCCCTCTTATGATTTGATAACTAGAGAGTTGCTTGGGAAACATAGCTTTAAGCTTTCTTCCCATGAGTGTTGACAGTCACTCAAACGGCTGCAGCCATAGGCGATTGATTGCGTGCAATTTTATAGACAAATGTATATATCTCATATTTTGCACAATCCTAAAGTATACAATATATTATTCAATCCTTTCTCACATTGTTGCTTTGAAGCCATCTTAAACATATTTCTACATTGAAAATATACCTGTAGCGCAACTATGGTAAGGGTTTGCTTTCTGGTGGAGCTAAGGTTTTATGTAAATTCAACCAGTGGTGTTGGAGGGAACCTGATGATTTGCGGTTCTGGATACCTGATTGTCTTTCAATCTACACTGAAAATAATAAAAACATTCATTTTATAAAAACTCCATATGTTACATATGTGCTGAAACTATAATAAGGAATTATTTTGTAGTTGAAAACTACCCTTGTGTCTATGTGATTCTAGTCACATGATTTTAAGGAACAGGAACACAAAAAATTTATGTTAAAAAAATCCCTTCTATGACCCTCAAATAACACATCTGTCCTTGCCAAAGTTAATGATCTTTAATCTTTTACTAATAAATAATGAAATAAAATCCCTCTCTCAGTTGAATTACTGTGTTTTTAAAAAGGCGGTTGGGTGACAAACACTGAATCAGCTCTTACGTGCACATTCCTATCCCCTGCTAGCAGACTTTCTTGTTAAAAGCAGAAGGTTTCTATGGCTTTACAAAAGATTATCGGCATGCTCCATTTTCATAAGCATGATCATTTCTCTAGGAGCTGCGAGAGTGAAGTAATGAGCATGTGTGTGCTAACTGTGTTGGGGCTTTCTGCGGTCCTTAGAAGATTTAAGGCTGACCTAGCAGCTGCAAGCCCAGACTGGCAATTTGTGGTTTCTGGCAAATGCCAGAGGGACTGCTGTAAGATGCCATATACAGTCACTATTTCTTGGGCTGTTTGGGCCTCTGTGTACCTAAAATGCCAGGGTTTATTTTGAATGTCAAACCAGACCTGAGCAGCTTCCTTTACTGCTCTTAGCGGTGAATCATGCTGAGCAAATAAAATAAAACTAACCACAGACACACAATCCCCTTACGTTAACCAGCACGAATGCTAACAGGATGAATAATGCAGGCTGAAGCCCGAGAAACTAACTTCTGCTTTTAACAGGAAACTTGGCGAGCAGAAGAGAGAAGTACACACACACACACATAGGAACTGGTTCAGTGCTTGTCGCCCCCATTGCCTTTTTAAAACATAGTACTAAAACTGGGAGAGGGATTTTATTTTATTTTAACGTGAATAACATTAAAGGGATATGGTCATGGGAAAACATGTTTTTTTCAAAGTGCGTCAGTTAATAGTGCTGCTCCAGCAGAATTTTGCACTGAAATTCATTTTTCAAAAGAGCAAACATATTTTGTTATATTCAATTTTGAAATCTGACATGGGGCTAGACATATTGCCAGTCTCCCAGCTGCCCCCAGTCATGTGACTTGTGCTCTGATAAACTTCAGTCACTCTTTACTGTTGTACTGCAAGTTGGAGTGATATCACCCCTCCCCCCCCCCCAGCATCCTAACAACAGAACAATGGGAAGGTAACGAGGTAGCAGCTCCCTAACACAAGATAACAGCTCCCTGGAAGATCTAAGAATAGCACTCAACAGTAAAAGCCAAGTCCCACTGAGACTGATTCAGTTACATTAAGTAGGAGAAATAACAGCCTGCTAGAAAGTAGTTCCATCCTAAAGTGCAGGCACAAGTCACATGACTGGGGCAGCTGGGAAACTGACTAAGTCTAGCCCCATGACTGATTTTAAAATTGAATGAATGTAAATAAAATCGGTTTGCTCTTTTGAGAAATGGATTTCTGTGCAGAATTCTGCTGGAGCAGCACTATTAACTGATGCATTTTGGAAAAAAACATGTTTTCCCATGACAGTATCCCTTTAAAGATCATTGACTTTGTCAAGACCAGATGTGTTATTGGAGGGGGGCAGAAGGGACTTTTTACATGAAATATTTGTGTTCTTGAATGGATTTGGATTCAATTTGGCCAGGCAGGAAGATTTGCCTTATCCAAATCATGCCAAAAAAGGCAGAATCCTGGATTCAGTGCATTCCTAGTATCCAGGTTTCAGATCAAATGGCCTAGGTCCTGACTAATCTATTAAACGAGACATTGTTTACAGGAAAATGATTACCATCTAGCATGCTTTATAATATATATCCTTGATATGTACCTTATTCAATTTACCTATAATATTACGAACCAAAGATGTAAATACGCTGAATCGGCTTTATTAGAGTTTCCCTGGGTCTCTAAACTGCTCTTTATAAAGTGAGAACTCAAATATCCAATTGTGTGTTAAATCACCAGAATCTACCACCTTAAATGAGAATTTAAGTTTAACAAAGCAGTAAGCTACAAATACTGCAGAATAAATTTTTGGGGTTCTCTAACCACGGGCCTTTGGTGGGGACAGTCTCGTTCTATGATGAGAGATTAGATTGTAATCTTTATGGGGCATGGACTTCTGTGTCTATGTCTTGTGGCACATGGCACTTAATCTCTTTATGTTTATACATATGTATTACTATGCTAGTTACTTATTATGCATGTCCTCCCTTTGTGTACTTTTCTCCTTTGTAAAATTGTATAGTGCTGTGTATTTATATAGAGCTTTATAAATAAAATTATACAGACAAACAGTTAGGTCCATAAATATATGGGCAGAGACAACTTCTTTCTAATTTTGGTTCTGTACATTACCACAACAAATTCTAAATTAAACAACTCAGATGCAGTTGAACTTTTAGCTTTAATTCAGTGGATCGAATAAAACGATTGCATAAAAATGTGAGGAACTAAAGCCTTTTTAACACAATCACTTCATTTCAGGGGCTCAAAAGTAATTGGACAATTGACTCAAATGCTACTTCATGGGCAGGTGTGGGCAATTCCTTTGATATGTCTATCAATTAAGCAGATAAAAGCCCTGGAGTTGATTTGAGGAGGGGGGTGTTTGTACTGTATGTGGAAGATTTTGTTGTGATTAGACAACATGCTTGTCAAAGGAGCTCTCCGTGCAGGTGAAACAAGCCATCCTTAAGCTGCAAAAACAGTGGAAAAAACCCATCCGAGAAATTGCTACAATATTAGGAGTGGCAAAATCTACAGTTTGGTACATCCTGAGAAAGAAAGCACTGGTGAACTCTGCAACGCAAAAAGACCTGGACGTCTACGGAAGACAACAGTGGTGGATGATCGCAGAATCATTTCCATTTCCATTCGCAACAGCCAAACAAGCGAACAACACTCTCCAGGAGGTAGGCGTATCGATATCCAAGTCTACCATAAAGAGAAGACTGCATGGAAGTAAATAAAGAGGGTGAACTGCAAGGTGCAAGCCACTCATAAGTATCAAGAATAGAAAAGCTAGATTGGACTTTGCTAAAAAAAAAAAAAATCTAAAAAAGCCAGCACAGTTCTAGAAAAACATTCTTTGGATAGATGAAACCAAGATCAAACTCTACCAGAATGATGGCAAAAAAAAAGTATGGAGAAGGCGTGAAACAGCTCATGATCCAAAGCATACCACATCATCTGTAGAACATGGCGGAGGCAGTGTGATGGCTTGGGCGTGCATGACTGTGTTGTGACACAGGACAGAAGCAGCCGCATGAATTCTGAGGTGTTCAGAGACATACTTTCTCAAATCCAGCTAAATGCAGTAAAATTGATTGGCAGGCGTTTCATAATACAGATGGATAATGACCCAAAACATACAGCCAAAGCAACCCAGTAGTATATTAAAGTAAAGAAGTGGAATATTCTTGTATGGCCAAGTCAGTCACCTGATCTGAACCCAATTGAGCATGAATTTCACTTGTTGAAGACTAAACTTCGGACACAAATGCCCACAAACAAACAGCAACTGAAAGCCGCTGCAGCAGGCCTGGCAGAGCATTAAAAAGGAGGAAAGCCAGAATCTGGTGATGTCAGTGAGTTCAAGACTTCAGGATGTCATTGCCAGCAAAGGATTTTCAACCAAGTATTAGAAATTAACATTTTATTTTCAGTTTTTTAATTTTTCCAATTACTTTTGAGCACCTGCAATGAAGCGATTGTGTTAAATACTGTATTTATGGACCTAACTGTACATATATCAGAGCTGTTAACCAACCCCGTGTCACGAGGGAGATAATGAACCAGTCCTGGTCTTTTTTAGGCCTGACATCCTCTTCACACTTAGGGGGCAGAGCTCACCACAGAAAAAATCACCCACTTTCTATTAATTCCTTTGGGAATTAGTACAAAATGGGTTACTTATTCTGCGGTAAACTCTAATCTCAGATTCAAATCTGCCCCTAAATAACATGAAATAAGGTCTCAAAAAAGCATATGGATCATGGAGGTTGGTTGATAACTCTGACATATACATATGGAGATGACCAGAGAGCACACCCACATTTTTTTATTGATTCAAAGCTCATTCTATCTGCTGATGTCAGAGTTTAGGGACCCCACTCACAATATACTGCATATATAAAATAAAATAATCACAGTACAAGTAGGGTTGCCACCTTTTCCAGCCTTCCTATATATTTATCTTTTTTCCCTATTGATAACATTCGGATCAGCCATCATTATTACCGGCCAGGTGGCAACCCTAACTGCAAGACTGAGAAGTAATTCAAATAGATTATCATTACCTGGCAGCTCAGAAACCTGTGCAATTTGCATCAGAATTTTATAATCAGCCCTGTAGCATCAGCTTCTATATGAGAAATACAGCATTTCTATTCATATTTGTTTTTATGGTTCTCCTATGTCATATGTCAAAATCCACAGTCTTCTCTTCATTATTACTGTAAAAATTTTTTACAGCTAAGTCATTGTTGAGCCTATTGAATATCACGCAATTTCTTTAAAAAAAAGTGAGTGATGCACTTAGCAGCAATTCATCTTACAACTAAAGCACACATCCACAAACTAGTACAGTGGTTTTTATTTTGTTTAACATACAACTGGCAGTGCTCAGATGCACTTGTATACTTTTGATTTTTTTTTTTTTTAGCATTCAATTACCACTACTTCTATCATCCAAAATGGAATTTGAAGGAATCCATTGAGCACTGGAAAGACTTCCAAGGGAAGGCAAACACAGACATATAATTTTCAAACTACATTATTACACTAACAAGAAAGTTATAATGCAAGCAGCAAGATAATCCCCCCAACTGGACTCTAAAGGAAACCGACTACAGCTTCTTGAGGACTTTTAGCTCCTGCAAGATGGCAATCATACCAGCACATAATGGCAATTATACAACAACAAACTATAAAATACAAAAAAAAAAAAACACATTCAGCACTCTAATTCAGCCTGTGTGAATCCCATACCTGTATTGCTTTTGGGGCCAGTGCACAATATTATACATGTATATTTTCTCTGTAATAAAACAAATGTACAAGGTGCTATTTTACTAAAATATAATTAATCTTTACTGGTGAGAAAACAATCATACTGGGTTTATTTAATATTTAAATGATTTTTATCAGACTGAAAGGAGATATTTTATGAAAAAAATAACTTTACCTGTGGTGTTTATGCAAATGGACTGTAGATGTCACTGTGCTGATACTGTGCATACTTCCTGGTAGAGTGAAAGTGAAAGCCTACTTTTGTGTAATGCCTGCCTGACTCTGCTAATAAAGCACTGTTATACTCTAATCATCCTCAGCTACCCAAAACATAACAAATGCAGCAGCCTGCACCTTTTCTTCCAAACGCTGATGAGCCTACCATACCTTTTACTGCTTGGATATGTATGTTTGAAAATTACATTATTGCTGCTGACCAAGGGGAGATTTCTGCTGCTAGAAAGTGTGCTTTACTTATTCACTGCCTGGGAGCAGAGGGACAGCGTATATTCTATACATTACCATTAG
This sequence comes from Xenopus laevis, assembly GCF_017654675.1. Lineage (NCBI taxonomy): Eukaryota > Metazoa > Chordata > Amphibia > Anura > Pipidae > Xenopus > Xenopus laevis. Next base: position 73,320,169 of record NC_054381.1, read on the forward strand.
CTGATGATACTTATGAAACTGCTCTTACTGCTATAAATAACTTTTTCGTGCCCAGAGTAAATGTGGTTGCTGAAAGATATAAATTCCGCCAACGTGGACAGCTACTCCACAGAACAGTTTGTAGCAGCTTTGAGAGAGTTGGTTGTTACCTGTGACTTTGGGAATCTAACAGATGAAATGCTAAGAAACCAAATAGTGGAAAAAAACAAACTCACCTCACATTAGAGAGAGACTGCTCCTAGAGCAGGATTTAACCCTTGCAAAGGCTATTACAGTTGCTAGCCAAATTGAAACAGCAGAGGCTAAAACTCTCAGTCAGGGAACTGCTGGGAATGTACAGATTGTGAATTCAACACTGTTGCCTAATAATGCACAGTCATAGGCAAAATACAGTGCTAAGGAAAGGGATTCACCTACACTGCAAAACCGTGCAGCAAATACAAATAAAAAATACTGCTTCCACTGTGGTTCAACACAACACACTGCAAATCATGTTACATGTCCTGCAAAAGCTACACTGTGCCACAACTGCACAAAAGTAGGACATTTTGTTTAGATCTGCCGTAGTTCTGCTAAAGATGTTCTTGAAGTCACTACTACAAATGTCACAGTATTAAGTGTGGATAAAGCTGGTACATTTATTCCAGACAAGTTTATATGCACTGTCAGTGTCAGTACTGCTTCTGCTGACAAGGGACACTCCATTAACCTGATGCTTGATACAGGTTTAGCTGTTTCTATACTACCAAAAGATATTTTCTTGAAATACTTTGCAAAAGATCCGCTTGTTGCACCTGCCCTGAAACTGGTCAGTTACTTAAAGGATCCAATCCCTGTGCTTGTGCTTACTGCAAAATCTGACTTTTACATTGTGAATAAGGGTACTGTTATACTTGGAAGGGATATCTTTGCTGCATTAAACCTACAATTAATTGATGGCCTCATTATTATAGCACCAGTGCCTGCCACACAGCCAGTGTCTAAAATATCACCACAAAGCAACACTTAACTTTGCGTACAAAGTTCTTTGCACAGCTCAGTGAAGTTGAGACCAGATGTAAAACCAGTACCATTCCCTGATTCAGCATGGGAAAAAATTGCTATTGATATTGTCGGTACTTTTGCAGATGCTCCTATAGACTGCAGATTTGCTTTAACATATTACAGTAAATACGCATATGGAATGCAAGTCGTCTTGTTCCTGTTAGATATGACTTTGGAGAAGCTCCATTTGATGAAGGACATTTTTCTACTCCTGATGTTAACTGCAATAGGCCTGAAGAAAGTGAACCTATATGCGTACTGAGAGAATCAGAAAACTACCTGCATGGACCAAGGACTTTGTTATGTGAAGAATGTATAATATTGTTTTAAAATGCATACTGTTTAATGTTGCTGTTTATTTTAGTTGTCTAAATGCTTTCCTACTATAGGGGGAATAGGTGGTGTTTATGCAAATGGCCTGTAGATATCACTGTGCCCATACTTATACTGTGCATACTTCCTGGTAGCTTAAAAGTGAAAGGTACTGTTGTGTAATGCCTGCCTGACTCTGCTAATAAAGCACTTTTATACTCTACTCATCCTCGGCTACCCAAAACATAACAGTACCAGGGCATTTTACTCCTTTAGATATAGAAGGGATGTGCTGTAAAAAGTAGTGTTTCTGGTTATTTTATTGTAAATTTTTGAAAAAGTCCTACTAGTCCCACCCATCTGTTCCACTTACTGCTGCCTCCTTTCACAGGCTGTGCAGGGGAGCTGGCGGCATTAGGCACGCTGCACTATAGGAACCAATCAGCAGCTAGACTTACTTGTGTGACTGCAGGGCTGTGATTGGCTGTCCTCCTCTTACTGTGCTTCTAACAGGGACCATTAGTACATGCCCACCCCTCGTTTGAAATATGGACCAGTCAACATCTGTAGGGAGCTCCAATAAATGGGCTATTTTTAAAGATAATATTAATTTTTAGCACAATGTGACACCAACACCACATATTATTCATAATTGCCCACAAAATTAGGCTTTTTCGTTCATCTTATATGTCTCCTTTAAGATATGGAGATCCAAATTACAGAAAGATTCCAAAAATTCCAGATCCCAAGCATTCTGGATAACAGGTCCCATAACAGTACTTGTTTTTAAGACAAACCCTTGCTGTGTTGCTGTCAACTGTATTACATCAGGCTTAGTAATTTAGCCTTATTAGCTTTTACTCCCATTGAATAGCCAGTTGTAAGCAAAGGTTTTATATACATATATTGCTATGCATTTTACATTTTTGGGTTGTTTCTGAGCAAATAGAAATTTCTGCACAAATAGAATTGTAAAATATGAAATATTTATTGCTTGTTGACCAAAAATATAATATAAATCACAAGTAGCTAAGTAATCATTATTGATTTTTGCATGAATTGTAAGGCTTTAGATTCAAACAGTTAAAACCCATAAATAAATACAGAAAAATAAATCATATTTTTGTTTGTTAGTATTACATATTAACAGAAAAAACAGTACTATCATTTCTTAATGGGTTATACAAAACTCATTAATCATTAAGGCTACTTCCATGTTTGTGCAAAATATTCATACTTGAACATTATAAATGTATATTTACATGCCATTACTGTATTAAAGAGGTTGTTCACCTTTAAATTAACGTGATGCAGAGCGTTATAGTCTGAGACAATCTGCAATTGGTTTTCATTTTTTTTTATTTGTGGTTTATGAGTTATTTAACTTTTTATTAGGGATTCGCCGAATCCACTATTTTGGATTCAGCCGGATATTGAACCCAAATCCGAATTTACATATGCAAATTAGGGGTGGGAAGGGGAAAACATTTTTTACTTCCATGTTTTGTGACAAAAAGTCACGCAATTTCCATCCCAACTCCTAATTTCCATATGCAAACTAGGATTTGGTTCGGCCGAATCCTGCTGAAAAAGGGCAAATAACGAACCGAATCCTGGATTCGGCGCATCCCTACTTTTTATTCAGCAGCTCTCCAGTTTGCAATTTAAGCAATCTGGTAACTAGGGCTCAAATTACCCTAGTAACCATGCACTGATTAGAATAATAGGAAAGAGCCTGAATACACAAATGAGTAATAAAAAGTAGCAATAGCAATACATTTGTAGTCAGAAGGTTAATCATTCAAAAACTATAAAAAAAGAAAAAATTTAAAGCCAATTAAAATTTGCTCAGACAGTCATTCTATAACTTATGGTAAACCACTACTTTTAAGGCACCTGTTAAAAAAATCTGTATTGTAAGTGCAAATACATCTGTCCAACGTTTGTAATTTGGAGTGCCCATTATATGCCAGCAGACCAGAGCATATCAATAATCATGACATAATATCTTTTCTACATAAGCTGAGGGCCTTTAAATGAAAATCCTGAAACCCCCTAGCCACAAGCTAGATAGTTCTGACCTCATCAGATATATATATATATATATATATATATATATATATATATATATATATATATATATATAATATATATAATATATATCTTGAATCTATATATATATATATATATATATATATATATATCATAACTATGTAATAATAAAACAGTACCAAAGTCACTTTGAGAAAGGCTGGGGTTACAGCCGAAACGTGTGCTATTTGGAATAAATTTTTTCGTAAGCCCTGTGAGTGACACTTTTTCTATTTCGGTTTATGAAATTGCAACATAGTGAGCACATATATATATATATTATAAACATATATAAGCTCTATATCAGAAAATAAGTGGTCTTGTTTCACAAAAGCCAAAATAAATTGACTATTTTTAAATTTTTTATATCTAACAAACATGATTCAGCAGCTTTGCAAAATGACTGAATTTCCCCGTTTAAAACAAAATGCTACATCCTGCAATGTTTTAACAATCTCGGCATGCAGTGTCTTTATTGCTGAAATTATCATTGTTAATCTGTGCCCAATTTGTACCCTCTCACCATCCCCTAAACCCAGCTTGCATGTTAAATTGTTACAGTCTCTCTAACATATCTATGTGTTCATAACTAGAAAACAGAAGTTTTATATAATAATGAAAAATGCTGGCCAATTCTGAGGTTTTCAAAAAAAAAAAAAGCAGTTGTGTTTGAACAGGGCTATGAGCACTTTGGTATCCCAGTGCAGTGTATTACTTAAAGTGATACTGACACGTTCCTATAAAAATCATAGAAACGTGTCAGTATAAAGTAAATGCTGCACCATAATCGTTCCCCAGCCCCACGAACCTGTGTGCTGCCGACCCACTGACACTACTAATAGATCTTCCGGGTTGCTTCAGTGATGCGGGGGGGGGGGGCGGATTGATCCTACTTTAGGCTGAATTCCTGTTTTCATTCGTAATCAGCCTATTGAAGGATCCCGCCGCCCCCAGCCCAGCGTCACTGAAACGGCTCAGAAGGTATTTTAGCAGTATTGGAGGGTCAGGTGAATGCAGGTTTGCTGGGGCTGGGGGCAAGTTTGTGGGGGGCTTTGAGGGGAACAATTAAGGGTGCAGCATTTACTTACTGCCACGTTCCTATGATTTTTATAGGAACGTGTCAGTATCGCTTTAAGAAGCCTTATTTGCAGCTTTTGGCCTAGGTAAAACTGCAGGTGGCATGTTTTCCCAGCAACCGGGAACATGTATTCAGCATTTACCAACAGTTTTCTAACACCCCTGGGGGAATGGGGGGAGGGTCACCATACAGCTTCTTCATGTAGAACCTTGGCCTAGCATTTGAGCCCTTAACTGTTAACAATTTTTTCGCAGGTCTAGATTAATTTAATAACTTCAATATGATTTATCAAAATAGAATTTAGTAATCACAGCAGTATAATAGTAGAAAGTATTTTGAAAGGCAAACAATATGAAAATGGTACACATTGTCATATTTTCTCTTTTCAGTTATATAAGTGTTGGGTACACACTCATACCTACTTTTTTTTAGTAGGCAACGCCCACTAAAATCAGGGTAGAGCTACAACCTTCATCTTTGGTATGCATACATACACACATATACACTTTACATAGCATTCCTTTTCTCCACACGATATTACCAGGTCACCTATAGGGCTTCAGCTATTCCAGTAAATCCTCAATTAACATATCACATGGTTTAGCATTCTGGGTTATGTATTTGTATTTAAGATTCCCAACAATTAAATAATTATTAAAATAATAAGCCAGTAGTCCTCCCAGCAGCTGCCAAAAATACTTTTATATCCCAGTCTAACGGATTACCAAACAGTAAAAGATCCTCAATGTAATAGTTCCATATTCAGTTAGTACCAAAATCCAGCCATGTGGAATTTGTTAATGTCCTTTTTTACTGCAAATTTAAGCTTAGTGTCTCTCCTCAAAATACCATTTCTGGTTATCATAGTCAGCGCACGGTCGTAAAACAGGTTCAGGATTTTCATCTTTTATATTTCTGACTGCTTGCACACACTTTTGTGTCTTCTGATGAAGAATCGTACCATCCTAAAAAACACAAACCACATTATCATAATATGACATCATTAAGCGAATATTATATCCCATTTTTAAAAATATAGGAATATCAGAAGTCTATGGAGTTCTATGACCTTATATAAAAGTATGAGGCAGCAAGTCGAGTGCTTTTATTCCATAGTAACTTCTAAATAATAGGTGTCAGTACATTATTTTACAATACTCAAGTTTCAATTAATCATGCTATGAGGTAGTAGCAAAACCTTAGGAGAAAAAAAAGGGCAGTAATCTTCAACTAATAAGTGTTTATTGAGGAGGTGGATAATACAACATGCTTTGGGAACTTGACAAAGGGCCTAGTCCACCTCCTCAATAAACACTGAAAAACTTATGAAAACTTACCTCTCTGAAAATAAACTTTTGATTTTCAGGTACATCCTGACCATTTTCACGACACAAGAACATTGTTAGATGGTCACTGTTATAATCTGCTGAAGCACAGCCTTCTGGCTGCCTGGTATTATAGCGAATCTCATTGTAGCTTGTATATTCAAAAAACTGAAAAATTATTATTGAAAATTAACAGAAAGCAAAAAATATACCAATTTATGTTTTTTTTGAAAATGTAATAAGGTATAAATAGCTATCACAGCTTATATATAGCATATACTGTATATTAAATATATATAGATAGATGATAGATGATAGATAGATGATAGATAGATGATAGATGATAGATAGATAGATAGATAGATAGATAGATAGATAGATAGATAGATAGATAGATAGATAGATAGATAGATAGATAGATAGATAGATAGATGATAGATAGATGATAGATAGATAGATGATAGATAGATAGATACAGTAGATGATAGATAGATGATAGATAGATGATAGATAGATAGATAGATAGATAGATAGATAGATAGATAGATAGATAGATAATTGTATGGATACCTGGTTTTGGCCCATTCCATGACATTGGTATAAAATAATCTGTAGTCCTGAGACGTCATTTTCATTAGGAGGGTTATAGTCAAAACAAAGACCTTCTAATCCCTTGTTTTTTATCTATAAAATAAAAGTTATTTCCTTGAATTAATACAACTTAAATGGTTTATTAACAAGCATGTCCTGATGCAGAGGTGATTTTCAACAAGTACAAGCACATAGCCTCTGCCTAATGAAGAAATATTTGTAAGGGTGTGTATGATGATGCATATAGTGAGAAGTTCTCATTCAACAAGCTTAGCCCTGACAGACACAGAACCTAGATGTAGTAGAGATATAAATAACAGATGAGCACCTTTAGCACAACATCCTACATCCAAATACAAAGCTTTGTAAAAGGCATAGAGTGCTTTAAAATGCATTAACAAGTAACTTAAAAACCATTGAAAATATGTAATATATTTTGGGACCTTGAAAAAGGTCCCAAAAGGGACCGATGCGTCAGTTTTGCATACAAATGTAACAAATACAGAACTTTTTTTGCACAAGTCCCTTGGTGCTGGTTTTTTTGTTCCAGTTGTGTATGAAGTTTATACCGAGCACAGGGGCAGCTACAAGTTAGCTTTTTTGGAGAAGAGGTACTGTCCGTCTATACATATATATATATATGTGTATACATACACACACACACTCAGGTATGGGACCTGTTATCCAGAATGCTCGGGACCTGGGGTTTTCCGCATAACGGATCTTTCTGTAATTTGGATCTTCATACCTTAAGTCTACTAACAATTATGTAAATATAAGATAAACCCAATAGGCTGGTTTTGCTTCCAGTTATTTATATCTTAGTTTGGATCAAGTATAAGGTACTGTTTTATTATTAGAGCAAAAGGAAATCATTTTTAAAATGTCAATTATTTGGATAAAATGGAGTCTATAAGAGACAGCCTTTCCATAATTCGGAGCTTTCTGGATAACAGGTTTTTGGATTTGTTTATCCACTAACGTGTTACCGCTTTGTGTTATGACAGGTGTTCCAAACGTTTGGGGAAGTTTCTTATTCCAAATCACGTCTAATGTAGAAAAGTAAGTTAGAACCTGGCTTATAATAGGATTAGACATGTGGAAAAAAATATGTCAAAATATAAACATATTTAGGGGATGTTTCTAAAGCACAAGTATCTCAATGTATGAAATAGATCTGAGTGTGCGCATAGATTTAAGTGTGTCCATGGGTATCCAGCATATTGGTAAGCACATGTATGTTTCCCCATTTATGTATGCAATCATTGCACTCTAAAAACTAAGCTAAACACTGGGAAGATCTCTGGAAGTAAATTTGTTTAAAAACTTAAAGATCCAGATATACATATACTATATAAACTATGCACCTACCATTCCAAAACGACCAGGTCGGTCTTCTGGGACAGGAAGCTCCGGATAAATGTTTTCCAAGAACCATTTAAAATTTTTGCATTGGAGTCTTTCTTTAAGCTGTATCCTTTCTGTCACATCTCCATATGGCTCCTAAAAAATGCATCAAACAGTTCATAAGCGAGATTCATTGTGGATATATCTCTTCCTTTTACCCAACTATATGGATAGTGTAGCATAAAATACAATCTTCCATTTATAATTCTAAATTGTTAGAAATAGCTTTATACATGTTATTTATGCTGCAATGTAAATAACTTAAATTGGATAAATTAACCTGCAATAATACAGGAGACTATGGATATATGTGTGAAAATTGCCAAAAGGGTTTTGGAAAATGTTCAAAGATGACAGCACCCTTAGGTATATTTGAGGCCAGTGCATTTTTCAACAAAGTGAAGCACAAGCCCAGGGAAGTTTGGCAACTGTAATTACTGGTGTGCTTGATAAATAGACACCCCTCAGTATTAGCCTAATAACAAAATACCCACTAGACATGTTCTTGTCTCAGTTTATTAACTGAGTTTATTGTCAGTAGAAACATACACTACAGTATATTCAAGATAAAATTACCTTCCGTGCATGTGGGTTGCGATGGTAGTATATTTCTTTATATTCATCCAACCATACTTCAGCTGCTCTTACACTGTTGGACAGTGCCTTACTACGGGAGTATGGAGCTTGTCGGGGGAAAATATGTCCCACATGGGAACATGGGTGAACTTCAAGGCTTCCCCCACATTGCCAGATCTAAAGGAAGAGACCATATATAATAGTTACATCACCATGTGGAAAACTGCAGAAACATCCAGATGCCCCTTGGCTGAAATGCCAACTGAAGAGAAAATAAGGTATGGACTTTCTCCCACAGGGACAAAACGCTTGTTTTACTTAGCTAGGACTTGACAAGGTGCACCAGCTTACGCATACTTTGAACAAACTATTTAGCTAATTGTGTCTCCTTTATCAAATGTGCAAGTTTTTCTGTTGTTTTCTTAAAGGTAAAATGTTTTTATTATTTTGTTGATACAAAAACAAAATAAACAGTGGACAGGACATAGGTTAACAGGTTTTACAGTAACAATACATGCATTGCAAACACCACAATATTTATAAATTGGTACACAGGAAGGTTACATCATGGTCAAAACCCTAGATCAAGCCTGGGGGTCCAGATGAAGGAGGGGGATATAAAAGCATTGGCCCTGACAAATGCCCTTGGGTTTTTATACAGAAGTTTAACCCTGGAGAAAAATCTCTCTCTCTCTCTCTCTCTCTCTCTCACTCTCTCTCTCTCTCTCTGAGGTCAAAACATTGGAGGACTCCCACATTCCCATTCAATGGAGTCAACCGCTTTCACTGAATCAATTGATCCTTAGACCCCAGAGCCCTTCTTGGCATGAGAAAAGTGAAAATATAACGACAAACCTTGAGCATCTGGGCATGAAACCAGATTCATCAACGTGTAGCAAGTCTGCTAAGACTGGTGGAGTCTGGTGGTTAGTATTTTAGCAAGAATTTTCACATCAGTATTTATTAAGTATAGGGAGGTAGGAGCTGCATTTACAACTGCCTTTTCATGTTTTTGAGAGAAATACAATTAAGGCCTCAGAGAAAGATGAAGAGATTGAATGTCTATGAAAGTTAGTAGGTGTCCAACACTTTGGGAGCAATTAGTGGTTCAAGGCTTTATAACAATTACAGTCATATGAACAAGTTTGGGAACCCCTCTCAGCCTCCATTTTCTATAAAAAAGATAACAGTGGCATGTCTTTCATTTCCCAGGAGTACTGGGTGTTTTTTGAAGATTTTTAGTGAAGCAGTATTCAGTTGTATGAAATTAATTCTAATCTGAAAAACTGTCGGCGCAAACATTTGGGTACCCTTGTAATTTTGCTAATTTGAATGCATGTAACTGCTCAATACTGATTACTGGCAACACCAAATTGTTTGGATTAGCTTGTGAAGGCTTGAACTTCATAGGCAGGTGTGTCCAATCATGAGAAAAGGTATTTAAGGTGGTCAACAAGTTGTGCTTCTGTTTGACTCTCCTCTAAAGAGTGACAGCATGGGAACATCTTGCTGCAGATGATGTATCTGTACATCATACCACAATTTAGCGCAATTCACACAAAGAACATCTGTATGGCAGGGTGATGAGAAAGAAGCCCTTTCTGCACTTATGTCACAAACAGAGTCACTTGTATGCAAAAGCTCATTTAGACAAGCCACAGTCATTTTGGAACAAAGTGCTTTGGACAGATGAGACAAAAATGTAGTTATTTGGTCATAACACAAAGCGCTATGCATGGCGTAAGAACATCGAATTCCAAGAAAAACACCTGCTATCTACTGTCAAATTTGGTGGAGGTTTCATCATGCTGTGGGCTGTGTGACTAATTCAGGGACTGGGGCCCTTGTTAAAATCAAGGGTCGGCTGAATTCAACCCAATATCAACAAATTCTTCAGGATAGAGTTCAAGCATCTGTCACAAAGTTGAAGTTACGCAGGGGTTGGATATTTCAACAAGACAAACACACTTTGAACACACTTCGAAATCTAAAAAGGCATTTATGCAGAGGGAGAAGTACAATATTCTGGAATGGCCGTCATAGTCCCCCCACTTGAATATCATCGAAAATCTATGGGATGATTTGAAGCAGGCTGTCTATGCTCGGCAGCCATCAAATTTTTTTTTTTAAATTGTTTTTATTGAAAGTCAGGCATGTACAATCATGAAAAACTTTCGGGCCTACCAGAGGCCCATGGCAATAAGTGGAATAACAGATAGATACATGTACATGTGTCATAAATGAGAATCATAATGAAATAGAATGACTAACCAGAAATAAACAAACAAATAAGCAGGAATAATATGCTCTGATATAGAAAGGTAAATAAGAAGTAAAAAGGAAATCAAAGTATATCCTTAGGTCAAGGTCAGTTACCGTAAATATGAGGCCAAAAGCCTGTTAGTTCGCTGAGTCCTGGGGGGCGCGGTTGAGGCTGTCGCATTTCCACAGAGAGTAGCTCAAACATAATGAGAGGTTTCCCGTAATAGTGGATTATCCCTAAGAATTTCTAAGTCATACCAAGCAGTGTTTAGGAAAGTATATGTGGTTAGATATTTAAGCGGATATGGGAGGCTATTAATGTAAGTGCCCCAAACAGAAAAGAATTTGTCTACCTGTTGTTCTTTTTTGGCCATGGCCTCCAGCCAATCCATATGAAAAATGTAATGTAGCTTTTGTTTGGTAAGTAAAAGGGAAGGGCTGTCCGTAGAGAGCCATTGATGTAAGATTGCCTTTCTAGACGCTGCTGCCAATCTCTTCTCTAGTTAAGTGTGTATACAGTTTCACCGAGCTAAACAATGCCCATTCTATATTAGGTTGAATCGATTTGTTTGTCATCCGCGTCCAGTAGGAGGAGACATCCAGCCAAAAGTCCGAAATTTTAGGGCAAAACCAAAACATGTGCAAGAGATCTGCTTTGGGGGCTTGGCATCGAGTACAACTATCCGAGGGGAGACTACCCATTCTATAACGTCTTTCGGGGGTTAAGTATGAATTATGTAGAATCTGTATGGTCATTTCCTGATAACGACTGGCTGGAAGCAACTTCATCATTCGGACGTGGAGTTTCAAAATGTCCGAGGGGTTCATTTGTGGTATGGATAGCGTCCATTTAAACAAAGAGTCCCCAACAGTGTCTACATCAATGTTGGTGCGTATCACGCTATAGATTTGGGAGGTAGAACGATATGTTCGGTGATCTTTCCAAAGAGTATCTATCGCAAGACTAGAGCCCCTACCTCTTATATGGTGAATAACAGTTCTAGCGAAGTGTAATAATTGCATACTGAGGAAAAGATAGGGTTTGGTAAACGGAAATTTCTCAGTTAAATCTGCCAGGGAAAGCAAGTCTAAGTCGTTTTTAAATAGATCACGTACAGTATATAAACCCTCTGCAGCCATCAAATTTAACTGAACTGGAAAAATTTTGTATGGATGAATGGTCAAAAATACCGCCATCCAGAATCCAGACACTCATCAAAGGCTATGGGAGGCATCTAGAGGCTGTTGCATTTGCAAAAGAAGGCTCAACTAAGTATTGATGTAATATCTTTGTTGGGGGTGCCCAAATTTATGCGCCTGTCTAATTTTGTTATGATGCATATTGCATATTTTCTGTTAATCCAATAAACTTTATGTCACTGCTGAAATATTACTGTTTCCATAAGGCATTTTATATATTAAAAGGAAGTTGCTACTTTGAAAGCTCAGCCAATGATAAACAAAACTCAAAAGAATTAAGAGGGTTCCCAAACTTGTTCATATTACTGTAGGTGGAAGGCCATAAGGGCTAGATGGGTTCTGTGAGGGAAAGGCGAAATTAACCTATCTGGGCACTTTCAAAACTCTGGAGATAGTTTAGGGCTGTTGACAGTGTTGAGATAGTGTGTTAATTGGGTTGCTAAGTGTGTTACAGTGGAGGTGTAGAGCCCACCTTTGTACCTAGCAAATTCAGCTGCAATATCCTGATGAACTGTAAGCTCAGTACACTCGTCTGTAAGGATTGGGGCTGCTGCTATTGGTGTGGCTAGAGCTCTAGCTAAGTATGAAAGCAGTTTTTTTGCCCTGCTCAAAGAAGCACTGGGATATAGCAGAGCTTTTTTGTTTAGGGTGCTCTAAGTTATGTTGGGAAGCCTGGTGTATGTTAGACGGAAAGGGCTGAGAGCATGTTCCTGTTCTGCTCCAGTAAGTTCCTTCTCTGCCTGTCTATTCAAGACTTAAAGGGATACTGTCATGGGAAAAAAAATTTTTTTCAAAATGAATCAGTTAATAGTGCTGCTCCAGCAGAATTCTGCACTGAAATCCATTTCTCAAAAGATCAAACAGATTTTTTTATATTCAATTTTGAAATCTGACATGGGGCTAGACATTTTGTCAATTTCCCAGCTGCCCCAAGTCATGTGACTTGTGCTCTGATAAACTTCAATCACTCTTTACTGCTGTACTGCAAGTTGGCGTGATACCACCCCCCTCCCTTTTCCCCCCAGCAGCCAAACAAAAGAACAATGTGAAGGTAACCAGATAGCAGCTCCCTAACACAAGATAACAGTTGCCTGGTAGATCTAATAACAGCAGTCAATAGTAAAAACCCATGTCCCACTGAGACACATTCAGTTACATTGAGAAGGAAAAACAGCAGCCTGCCAGAAAGCATTTCTCTCCTAAAGTGCAGGCACAAGTCACATGACTGGGGGCAGCTGGGAAATTGACAAAATGTCTAGCCCCATGTCAGATTTCAAAATTGAATATAAAAAAATCTGTTTGCTCTTTCGAGAAATGGATTTCAGTGCAGAATTCTACTGGAGTAGCACTATTAACTGATGCGTTTTGAAAAAACATGTTTTCCGATGACAGGATCCCTTTAATTTCAGTCGTGACTTGGCCGTAGATGACTGAATCTTCAGAGCTTAGCTGGTCTACCTGGTAGCCATGGTGGGTGGGCGCGGGCGGTGGGCGTTAGGGCCAGACGGTCAGGCCTAGGGGCGCCCGCACTCCAAATTCGGCCCTGATCCCAGAAAGTTCAGCCTTAGAGTAAAGAACAAGAAAGAAGTCTAAGAACTTCACAATTATATCATGGGACCTATGGGTACCTGCTGTCACTATTGATCTCATAGTGCAAGACTGAAAGAGGCTGCACAACTTAGATCTACATGAGAGGTGTGCCAGTAGGAAAACTTTTCTTTCCAGAAAGAACAGCAGGACACAACTAAAGTTTGCTCATAAACACCTAGCATCCTATTAGGCATCCACTTTGCAATTCTTTATTGCACTAGATGGTGTTTGAGTATCATACAAGACCCTCTGCCAGACGACTGATAACTGATATTAGCCCTTGCACACACAAAGACAATATGACACACACACACACACACACACACACACATACATATATATATATATATATATATATATAAATATACACACACACAAATGCACTTTGCCTTGTTTTTTTCCCTAAAAAGTGCTTTTTTGCCAGTGTTAGTATCTTCACAGTGTAATTATTTTATTTTAGTCATTTTCTGTAATTTAAAATAATATAGATTGGTAAAATAATTACATTTTTGGTACCACATTGTTATTGATTCCTTGTTTGTGCCCATAAAACATAACTGCACAGCAAGAAATGTGAAACTGAGCTTTTGACCATCAGTCTCACGTGTGAGGCAGATTTATTAAGAGTCGAATAGTAAATTCGAATTTGAATTCAAATTTTCGAATTTTTTTGGTATACAAATTCACACATTCGAATTTTAATTCCCCAATTGGAATGTAAATTTGAACGTGAGATTTATCACACCTCAACCATGGAAACAGTACTAAATATTTGGCACCTAAAACCTGCCAATTTAATTTACAATTCAATGGCAGAGGTCCGTTGAATAATTTGAACATGTAAATTGCCTTCCTGACATTCGATTATAATTTTCGATCGAATATTAGACGGCCAAACTTTTTCCTAAATAACCTCTCATTCGAGTTGTGAGTATATTCAAATTTATAAAAAAAAAACTCACATACATTTGATATTCGACGTTTGATAAATCTGGCCATTAGAGTGAAAAAACGTTTTTGTTTTTTTTTTGGATTCAATAAAAAAAATGTATATTTTTTTTAAAAAAAACCTGACCCTGGAAATAGCTTGAATCCAAAAATACACCATCTAAAACCTGTCAAGGTCATGTTGTCAATGGCAGAGGTCTCTTGAACCATTTGAAGTCAACCATTTGAAGTTGATATGTTAATAGCCTTCATGATGTTCAAGTTTTTTAAGAGGGTTTTACCTGAAAACTTGATCAATTCGAGTGATTTGAGGGGTTTTTTTCGCGAAAGCTTGATTAATTTAAGTTTTTGGGTTGTTAACCCAAAACTCGCTGATTCGAGTTTCTTCCAGAGTTTTCTCTTAAATTAGAAACCATTCGAGTTGTGAGTTTATTTGAGGTCTAAAAAACTCTAAAATTTGATCTTTAATTAATAACACCCTTAATGATTTAAATGCAGTCTTTTCGAATTACGAGTTTATGGGAGTTTTTAGAAACTCCCATAAACTCGAAATTCGACCCTTAATAAATCTGCCCCTTAGAGTTAAAGAAAATTTCTAATCTTAAACTATTTTCAACTTACCACAGCTGCTTGTAACTTATTGGATAGAAGGGGAAGTCCCCTCTTAGGATATTTTTTTTATTATATATGGAAATTCTTTATCTACAAGAGGCAGTAAGACTCAGGTTTGGAAATGACATAATACATTTTTTATTCTGCAGTTTATCTCCTTTTTTCAGCAGAGATAGTTGTACAGTTGCTTCACTTAATTAAAGTTAATTAAAGTTAATGTTACTTCATGAATTGGTTACTATGCAATTTATGAGACTAAGAAATAGGTCATTATTAATATATTCATATATATATATATTATGCCATGTATATTGTTTGTTTAAAACCAAAAAATATGTGTTTAACCCTTTAAGTGCCACCCCACGTAGAATCTACGTTCTTTGGGAATGACACTTGAAATGCCACAGAACGTAGATTCTACGTTCTGCAGCATTTCAGGGTTAGGGAACGGAGGAGCGGCTTTTCAAGCCGCTTGCTCCGTTCCTTTTCGTTCCCCAGCCCCCAGGCAACGAGCAGGGGCTGGGAACGAGTGGCCCCTGAGGCGCGATCGCCCAGGGGCCCCAAGGCAGCAGCAGGCACGTGCAATATATGTGCCCTGCTGCTGCCTGCACTTTCAGAACGGAGGAGCGACTTGTAAAGTCACTCGCTCCGTTCTAAGTGCTATCCACCGGTTCCCCAGCCCCTAGGCAACGAGCCTAGGTGAAGAACAAGGGGCCCCTGGGTCGCGATCGCCCAGGGGCCCCTAGGCAGCAGCAGGCACGTGAAATCTACGTGCTCTGCTGCTGCCTGCACTCTGTGAACAGAGGAGCGGCTTGTAAAGCTGCTCGCTCTGTTCAGACTCATTCCCCAGCCCCCAGGCAACAAGCCTAGGCAGGGAATGAGTGGCCCCTGAGGCTCTATAGCCCAGGGGCCCCAAAGGCAGCAGCAGCACGTGGAATGGACGTGCTATGCTGCTGCCTGCACTTCCTGGCCGCTAAGCTCCGCCCCTTTTACCGGATCATCAGAAGAGGACGGTGCCAGCTCTGCCTGCAGCTCTCCTGGACGATCTGGACCCTACTACTCCCAGGTTAGTGCCCATCCACACACACAAACACACACAAACACACAAACACACACTTATTTTCCCATTACACACTTACATTCACACTTACACACAATCACATACATTTTTGGGGGATCAGGGGGGGTCACACACATTCACAGCACCCCCACACGCTTGCACACGCACACAACATGCAATTGGTCAGTTCTACACACACATACACACTTACACTATGTTGTGTCTTTGTTTTTTTGTTTTTATCGCATCGTCTGTTTTTTTTTGCCTGAAAAAACTGTTTTATTGCCATTGCGAATAGCGTATTCGCTAATTGCACTGCGCAATACCTTTTGTATGTTATTTTGGTGATTATACTGCAATTCTGGTGATTTTTGTGCATTTTTAGCCATTTTATTGCATGTTTAGCCATTTTATTACATTTTCAGCTGTGCGATGGTGTTGTTCCCCTGTTTCTGTCTGTAAAACTTATTTGGCCATGCTAAAATATTCAACCATTGATTCTGACTGCTGATTACAGTAGGCGGAAAAAAAAAAGCATTGATTTTTGCGGTTTTGTTGGATTTTAGTGATTTTATACCATTTCGCTTTGTTCTTTGTTACTTCATTTTGACCATGAAAATTTTGTCTGCTATATAACCATTTGGAGGTCTCTGTGTGCAAAATAGTTTGGTAAATCTTTTCATACCAGGCATCAAACTGTTCAGTACACCCCTGGCGTTCATATTTAGGATGACTTTTGCTGGTACGTTACAAAATGTGGGGTATATAATGGGGTAAAATGCTTGCTTTGTGACTATTTTCAGAAATTCCATAAAAACTGTTATGTTTAGCATTGCTTTGCGGTTTGGTAGTTTGCAGTAGAAAGATGCAATTACCTGCTTTAGATTCGTCTGAATGTGTACTTTCGGAAAATATATGGGTTTCTAGGGTCTTCATACTGTTAGGGGGTCTTATGGTGCATAATGCACATACCAGGTGCTTGTATTGTAGCAGTCAGAGTGTCATATGTGAAAATTCATATGTACTATTTTCATTTGGGCATCTCTGTATGCCACCTAGTTTGGTAAATCTTTTCATATCAGGCATCAAACTGTTCAGTACACCCCTGGCGTTCATATTTAGGATGACTTTTGTTGGTACGTTACAAAATGTGGGGTATATAATGGGGTAAAATGCAAGCTTTGTGACTATTTTCAGAAAGTTAAAAAAAAAGCCTTATGTTTAGCATAGCTTTGTGGTTTGGTAGTTTGCAGTAGAAAGATGTAATTACTTGCTTTAGATTCGCCTGAATGTGTACTTTCAGAAACTATATAGTTTTCTAGGGTCTCCATACTGTTAGGGGGTCTTATGGTGCATAATGCACATACCAGGTGCTTGTATTGTAGCAATCAGAGTGTCATATGTGAAAATTCATTTGTACTATTTTCATTTGGGCGTCTCTGTATGCCACCTAGTTTGGTAAATCTTTTCATATCAGGGATCAAACTGTTCAGTACAGTCCTGGCGTTCATATTTAGGATGACTTTTGCTGGTACGTTACAAAATATGGGGTATATAATGGGGTAAAATGCTTGCTTTGTGACTATTTTCAGAAATTTCATAAAAAGCGTTATGTTTAGCATTGCTTTGCGGTTTGATAGTTTGCAGTAGAAAGATGTCTTTACATGCTTTAGATTTGTCAGACTGTGTACTTTCGGAAAATATATAGTTTTCTAGGGTCTCCATATTGTTAGGGGCTCTCATTGGGTGCTTATGTTGTAGTAGCCAGAGTGTCATACGTGAAAATTCATATCCCCTATGTGGATTTGGGGGTCTCTGTATGCCACATAGTTTGGTAAATCTATGTTTATTGGGTATCAAACTGTTAAGTAGACCCCCGGCATTCATATTTAGGATGCTTTATGCTGGTAATGATACATGGACGATACAATGCTGGAAAGTTTAAGCTTTGAGGCAATTTTCAGGTATTTCACCAAAACTGCCATTTTTGGGAAAGCCTTGCGACTCAGTCGTTTGGAGCAGAAAGGCATGGGTACCCATTTTAGATTCGGTAGAATGTGTCCTTTCCAAAAATATATGGTTTTGGGGGGTAAACCAATATTTCTGTGTTTTTACCCCACAAAAAATGCAGTCAATGTGTTGATTTTTCATTAGCTGAAGTTACCCACAGGACTATTTGTATGAGCTAACTTCATTTTGGGGCCTCTAAATGCCAGATACTTTGGTAAAACTATGAACAATGGGCACCAAACTGTTTGGAGGAACCCTGGCAATCATATTTAGGGGGCTTTTTCTTGGCACCTAATGATACATGGGTGATATGGTGCTGGGAATTTGAAGCTTTGAGGCAATTTTTCAGATATTTCACCAAAACAGACAATTTTGGGAAAGCCTTGCGACTCAGTAGTATGGAGCAGAAAGGCATGGGTACCCATTTTAGATTCGGTAGAATGTGTCCTTTCCAAAAATATATGGTTTTGGGGGTAAAGCTATATTTCTGTGTTTTTACCCCACAAAAAATGCAGTCAATGTGTTGATTTTTCATTAGCTGAAGTTACCCACAGGACTATTTGTATGCGCTAGCTTCATTTTGGGGTCTCTAAATGCCAGATACTTTGGTAAAGCTATGAACAATGGGCACCAAACTGTTTGGAGGACCCCTGGCAATCATATTTAGGGTGCTTTTTCTTGGTACCTAATGATACATGGGTGATATGGTGCTGGGAAGTTGAAGCTTTGAGGCAATTTTCAGATATTTCACCAAAACAGACAATTTTGGGAAAGCCTTGCGACTCAGTAGTATGGAGCAGAAAGGCATGGGTACCCATTTTAGATTCGGTAGAATGTGTCCTTTCCAAAAATATATGGTTTTGGGGGGTAAACCTATATTTCTGTGTTTTTACCCCACAAAAAATGCAGTCAATGTGTTGATTTTTCATTAGCTGAAGTTACCCACAGGACTATTTGTATGCGCTAGCTTCATTTTGGGGTCTCTAAATGCCAGATACTTTGGTAAACCTATGAACAATGGGCACCAAACTGTTTGGAGGACCCCTGGCAATCATATTTGGGGTGCTTTTTCTTGGTACCTAATGATACATGGGTGATATGGTGCTGGGAAGTTGAAGGTTTGAGGCAATTTTCAGATATTTCACCAAAACCGACAATTTTGGGAAAGCCTTGCGACTCAGTAGTTTGGAGCAGAAAGGCATGGGTACCTATTTTAGATTCGGTAGAATGTGTCCTTTCCAAAAATATATGGTTTTGGGGGTAAACCTATTTTTCTGTGTTTTTACCCCACAAAAAATGCAGTCAATGTGCTGATTTTTTATTAGCTGAAGTTACCCACAGGACTATTTGTATGTGCTAACTTCATTTTGGGGCCTCTAAATGCCATATACTTTGGTAAACCTATGAACAATGGGCACCAAACTGTTTGGAGGACCCCTGGCAATCATATTTAGGGTGCTTTTTCTTGGTACCTAATGATACATGGGTGATATGGTGCTGGGAAGTTGAAGGTTTGAGGCAATTTTCAGATATTTCACCAAAACCGACAATTTAGGGAAAGCCTTGCGACTCAGTAGTTTGGAGCAGAAAGGCATGGGTACCCATTTTAGATTCGGTAGAATGTGTCCTTTCCAAAAATATATGGTTTTGGGGGGTAAACCTATTTTTCTGTGTTTTTACCCCACAAAAAATGCAGTCAATGTGTTAATTTTTCAGTAGCTGAAGTAAAGTCCTGGACAATTTGGATGTGCTAACTTCATATTGGGGTCTCTAAATGCCAGGTACTTTGGTAAACCTATGCACAATGGGGATCAAACTGTTCAGTGGACCCCTGGCAATCATATTCAGGGTGCTTTTTCTTGGTATCTAATATAGTGTGTGATATGCGGAGCAGCAAAATAAAACCTTTGAAGTGATTTTTCAAAATTTTGATACATTTTTATAAAAACCGCTACGTTCAGACAAGCTTTGATGTTTGGTAGTTAGGAGTAGAAAGACATAGTTACCCATTTTGGAATCCGCAGAATGTGTACTTTCTAAAAATATATGGTTTTCTGGGGTAAACCTACAGTTTCAGGATTTTGTGGCCTTGGAATCTAAAGTATGCCGTTTTCTGCCTTCTGCTTTCAAAATTCGGTAATATACTGCCGGGAGTTTTTGCTGTACAGATGTCCTAAATCTGGCTAAAACTATACATATCTGGTATTGGCACGTTCGTGAAACACGAGGCTTTCCAAATCAGTTGGATTTTCATGCGTAAAATGAAATATTTTTCTGGTATAAATGCATATATTGTGAAAAATAGGATTTTTTCATTTTTTTTTTGTATTTAGAGCTATAAATCTTTTTGCAGAGGTGGAAATACATGACAACTCAGGCAGATTTAGAAAGCTCAGTTTCTCCCGAAAAAAACAATGTATAGTTTTCCTAGGTAAACTATAGGTTTCCCCTCAGAAAATGCCACTAAAGTGAGAGAGCACAAATGTTTCAAAAACGGCTGGCATTTCGCGTAACCAAAATGTGAAATTCTGCTGGCACTTAAAGGGTTAAACAGCAAAAGGCTCTGTTGATCTTTCACGTGAAGGGGTGTGATTATATAGAGGACACAGGACAAAATCTGTTACTTACTCTAAAAGAAAATTCAAGGTTTTCTCCACCCCATACTTCCATTCCAGTATCATATGAGCCTAAGTGTTCAAAATACTTCTTGCTGACAGAAAATAGCCCACCAGCCATTGTTGGGGAACTAGAAAGTGAAAAACAATAGTTCTGTGTAAACAAATGCCTTTTATGAAAGTACACCCTTTTCCCTTCCAAACAAATATTATCATTTACTTCTGAATAACTTACAAAGTCAGAATGACAAACCTTATCACATCAATTGGGGAACGTCTCTTTTTCTGCTCTCTCTCTGGGACAGTATGCCAAGTGAATACCATCCTCCAATCAAAACCACCAATTTGAGGTTCACCTGAATTTCCCAAGTACTCAAATGTGTTCCAATCAATAACATCAATCACTGGACAAACAACAGCACTTTCTTTTTCACGAATCCTGAATTAAAAAATGTGTACAATTATTTTATAATTATTGTATTTCCATCCCCCCTTCCACTCACAAATACATACATTTCCATACTCAATGTGCAGTCTCACAATGAGGCACTACATTAGAAATGCTTTGATAATGTCCTCATGTTAGTGCAAGGTACTGGTTCATAAGAATGTAAGTCTGGCAATACCAATGCATCTGCCTTGTATGGATAGAGGGCATTAAACTCCAAAATGTATACATGGGTGGGGTTTTAAAAGCAGCACATGTCTACTTACAAATCCTGGCAATTGATTTTGCTGGACAGTTCAGATGTAGAGATGTCTGATCTGACATCTCTAATGTCCAATCTACACCTGCTAAGGCAACCCCACTACACCTTTCAATGGACATATCCCTTCCCACTTATCAAAACCATTGCT